>NC_080096.1:53190714-53803928 GCF_950005125.1 Chionomys nivalis
ATGAGTACAATGCATTTAAATAAAAATGCTTCATTTTTCTCTTGTTCTTTTCTTTTTGACTGTTGATAATTTTAATAAATGCTAGAAGCCCCCTTTTCTTCTCCTTTTACAATTCTTTTGCATTCTAAATTCTTTCAGTTTATTTTCCTAGCTCTCTAGTTCATGGGTACCCTTTGCATTTACTGTGTTACTTATTTCGTTTCCCACTGGGTTTGAGACATGTCCATTTTCCAATGTTCAATTTCTGCATTGGGGAAATTTAGAAAGCAGTTGTGGTTTGTCTCTATTGTGCTCATGAGGAACAAGTTCAGATCTTGTTTGTTTTTAAAAAATGGCATTTCCTTCTCTCATTGAAATTCTTTTTTTTCCTTTTGTTTTATTTTATTTATTTATGTAAGTACTGCACTATGCTGATTGAACAGTAGTTTTTAATTTTTTAATGACTTAGTTTTATGTGCACTGGTGTTTTGTCTGCATGTGTGTCTATGTAAGGTTGTCAGATCATCTGAACAGGAGATACAGCCACAGTTCTTAATGCTGAGCCATCTCTCCAGCTCCTTTACTCAGTAATATTTTTTTTATAAGAGAAAATATTTAATTGTGGCTATATAACAAACAGTTCAGAGGTTTAGTCCATTATTGTTATATCAGGAAACATGGCAGAATTCAAAACTTTGAAAGATACATTCAAATTTTTAAGCCACATTGATTATGTAATTTTGTTATGTTTACTCTTCATTCAGGACTTCTTTAGGTTTTATTTTCAAAAAAGAATCAGATTCTTAGGTTATTTATCCAGCTTATTTGAGCTCTTTGCATGTTTCACATGTATAATGGAGATCAATGTGTGCTGTGGAATAGTTCCCCTGGACACTGTAAAGATTTGTCAGTTGATTTGATTTAATAAAATACTGATTGGCCACTAATCAGGCAGAAAGTGAGGTGGGGCAACCAAATTAATGATGATGGCAAAGAGGATAGAGTCGAGAGTTGCCAGCAGATGTAGAGAGAGCAAGATAGACATGACACACTGAGAAACGGTACCAAGTCACATGACAAAGTATGGATAAGAATTATGGGTTAATTTCAGTATAAGAGTTAGCTAGTAATAAGTCTGAGCTATTGGCTGAGGCTTTACAATTAATATAATCCTCTATGTGGTAATTTGGGAAGCAGCTACTGCGCATTTGGGAATGGGCAGTTGGAAGAGAAATGTCCAATTACAATTAAATAGTGATCAAATTCCTGTTGGAAGAAAATGTTTTAGCAAACATAGACTTCAGAGCACTCTTAATAGTTCTGGTCAGTGTGAATTTTCTATTTGTTTTTGTTATCAATCCTGATTAGGAGGGTGTTTGTTGATTGTTTATCTTCCTCACATAGACTATTTTATTTAATAACTATGAGAAACAATATGAAAGTTATTAATTATTACTGAAGTTATATGAAAAATGGACTACATGAATTTCATAGCATAATGATTACACACAATACTGTGAAAGTTGTAATTTTAAGCAGTAAGTTCAATATGTTCCATTTAAGAACTGAAGTTACAATTTCCTTTAATTTATGTGGAAAATATGTTACCCTAAAAGCTTTCTAATACATGATCTCTTGCAGAGTGACCATGGATAACACACTTATTTTCAGGTCATATTTGTATAGTCATATGCCTGTAAGCACACACTATACAACTTGTATTTTCTTTGGATTTCAAATGTGAGTCCCTTGCTCTATTTATATAATATAAATTTATAAGCCTGTACAATTTAAAGTATTCAAGTTATTAAAATATGAATAATATGTCATGTTTAGATCATTATTTAGAGTGATACTTCTCATCGTATTACAACTCACAAGTTGACATTAATTCTCGGAAGAATGCTGATTCAACAATTCCTGCACAGCAATGTGTTGAATATAAAATATGTAATATTTATGAACATAGAACAGCAAATCTTCAGAAATAAAAATCAGAGATATTGATATCAACTTCAGATGAGAGCTGAGCTACAAAAAAAATGTGACTATAAGTTTTTAAGTGAAGAATTCGGGTAGAAAATTGTCATTTAGAAATTATTTTCCTTTGAGAATTTCATGCTTGTATATAAGTTATTTTGATTGTATTTACACCCAATACCCTCACATATCCTCACCCTACACCTTTTTCCAGACCAGTTATAGAAATAATTTTCCAAAGAACTATGCAGACAATGTGCTTTACTGCAGGAAAAAAAAAAAAAAAACAGACTGAAAGACAGAAGAGGACCAAAAGGAGGGAGAACTAAAACAACAAATATTTTAAAAATTAAATAAAAACACAAAGGATGAAAGCACATGAATGGAACAATAGAGGAAGAAAGGTTGAGTCTTTTGTGTCGAAAGATTTCAATGTATATGTTGTGATTAATAGAATGGTTTACTCAGAAGAGTAGCTATAAGCATGATGTCATGGTGGTTTAGGAAAATTAGAATTAATTCAATTTTAAGTGGGTTTTGAAAATGATAAGCCAAGATAAAAAAAAATCATGTGGCAAGTAGGGATTAGTATGTGAAACAAGCAAGAGTTGAGACAGTGATACAGCAACATATAAGGGACCCTTTGCCTCTGTTTTACACGCAATAAAGACAGAAAATTTAATGTATGAAATACAACTTCTGAAAAAGGCTGACACAATCAATCTGTACATTGGTCAGTTTGTAGCACCTTGTGTTGCTTGCATCTCAGCTTAAGCAATCAACTTCCAGAGGAATCTATTTGCCATTTTGCAAGTAGATATGCTCTATGTGCATTTGACTGACCTCCAAACTTGTGCACACAAAATACATGCTAAATATTTTAAATACATTTGAACAATTTAGGAAAATAATGATATAATAATGACAGATTTGCTTACAACAGGCATGATAAACACAAAAATTTAATAATGATATTCAAATTAACTTAGTGACAATTTTCTCTCACTCAGGTTGTTTACACAATGTTCAGTGAGGATCAGTATTTCCTAGTCTGTCCTGCTCTGTTAATGTGATCTCAGAAAAATTAGATTATCTCACCATCTACTTCATCATCATTTATGGTAATATCTTCCTTCAAGGTGGTAATAAACATTACTTGTGCATATAATGTAAGGGAATTTAAATTGTGCTTAACCCAAAGTAAGTGCATTATGTATAAATACTTTTGCATTCATCTCACATTAAAAATTTATAAATCTTCATTATTTATCCCCACTGTCTTGCAAGCTCTAAGCTCATTCACAGTAAAAAATTTTGTATTCTCAAATTAGAAACACCTGTAAGTTAGTTAACCATTTCTTTGATGCTATCCCAGGTTCTTGCTTTGTCTCCCATCTGAACCAAAAGATTTTAGAAATCAACTTCAGTTACGTGTTGTTTTCAGACTGGAAAATTATGTTCACAGTACTAGTGATCTTTATGTTTTCAGACAAAGTGAATCTTCCTCTTTAAATAATTGGCTAGAGAAAGCAAGAATTCCCTTCTGGTCCATCAACAAAAGTTGCTTTGTTGTTGATGATTGTTCCCCCTTGGCCGTCACAATTTCAGAAAAGTTCAATTTTGTCACTCTGAGCGAGAGAGAGGACCATCATTGTCCTTGTGCCTTCTATCCTTATTATGAGGGAGCTGTTTCTGCCTACACCTATGCTATAGCGTGTGATCTCCATAATGTGTATAGCCCCATGTTATATTTTCTATGTATTATGGCTTATATGCTATATGTTTCTGCTTCTAGTGGGAAGTTTTAGCCACAGTTCGAAAAAGGTGTCTTAACATTAATATTTATTGTAGGCCTGGGAAGATTGCTCAGTGGTTAAGAGCACTGGTTGCTCTTCAGAGGACCCAGATTCAGTTCCTAGCACCCTCCTGGCACCTCACAACTGTCTGTAACTCTAGTTCCAGGGAATCTGAAACCTTTACAACAATATGCATAAAATAAAGTTAAATAATAAATAATAAAAAGAGTTATACTGCTCTTGCAGAGGACTGGAATTTAGTTCACACAACCTTGTGTTTGATCTCTCAAATCTCCTGTAACTCTAGCTTCAGGGAACAGTTTTTTCAGGTCTCCAGGGTGTACCTGTACTTGCTTGAACACACTCAAACATTTACACATTGGAAAAAAAACAAAATTAAATAATTTCAAAAAGAAATCAAAGTGGACAAACACAAAGCAATAAAAAATTTAATCATTGGTATGGTGGTTTGAATTAAAAATGACCCCTATAGGCTCATATTCTTAGTCATTCATTAGGAGTGTCACTACTTAGAGGTGTGTCCTTATTGAAAGAAGTGTCAGTTAGGGTGGTCTTTGGGGGTTTCAAATGCTCAAGCCAGATCCCTTCCCTCTCTCCTTTTCTCTTTTCCCTGCTGAGCATACATCTAGACATAAAACTCTTAGCTACCTCTCCAAAACCATGTCTCTCTGTATGAGGCCATGTTTCTTGCCATTATGACAATGGGCTAAACCTCTGAACCTATAAGCAAGTCCAAATAAAATGCTTTCCTTTTAAGAGTTGCTGCTGTTATGGTTTCTCTTCACCGTAATAGAGCACTGAATAAGACAACTGAAGAGTGTTTAAGTAAGGAGGTGGAGTAGATTCATAATATAAATTTGATGCTAGATTTTGGGAAGATTGGATAGTATAGTCTTTTTTTTACACCAAGATGAAATTTTAAATTAAAGTCATAGGTATGAGTATGATTATCAAGAATGGGCAAGCACACTAATGATTTCCTCATATAATTTTTTTAAAATAAAGCATGAATAATAGGAAAAAAAGGACCTATGAATCTATAAAATATGAGAAAGTACAAATTCATGGTAACAATTTTAACTGATAACATTAGCTAGCATATTTAAGAGATAATTATCCTGCTGGACAGATTCAACTTTTGATATTATAATTTATTGGTTAGTAACAATAGTCTAAAGAAAATATTTCTATTTCTGTTAAGGACAAGATTCTGTCTTAGAACTCTACCTGATTTGTGGAAAACCAGTATTTTATGTTCCCTAAACCTGCTGAAAATTGACAACTACACCTGTGGAAAGGCGGTTACACTCACAAGGAGTGATTTTCTTGTTTCTCTTTGGGATTCCTTTAGAAATTTTATGGCTTCTCTTTATATGAATCAACAATGGCAATGCCAAAAATAAAATGTAAAGATAAATAATTCTGAGAGTCTTTGCCATCTGCATGTTTTATGTGTGCATTTCTAGTCTTCAATCCCATTCAAGCTTGTAAAGACTTTCAGTTCAAAATTGCTTGCATCTACCTAATTTAGAACACAATCTTAAGAAGTTACTTTTTTTTTTCACCAGAGATTCTTCAGTTGTTCTGTGAAATGAAATTCCAAGTCAGTATACATTTTCATGGAAAATCATGATAGATAAACATCAAGTCAGGCCAATGATTGCAAGTAGATGAAGCGTATGACGTCAACAGACTTGGCCAAAGTTATCATGGTCTTTGCTAATGCCTTGAATTATGCTCACCATATCTTAAGCATGATTTTAACCCCATATGACCTTGATAAATTGTGAATTTTAAATAAAAGAGCAAAGATAAATAAAGGGTAGGGAAACCCTAATCCCCCACATTAAATTTTGTCTTTGAGGCACAAAACCAAGCATTCTAAAGCCTATGCCTTGAATATAATTCATTTGGGTGGTAGGAAAAGGGTTGTTCAGTCTAACAAGGGCCAGAGGTGTCAAATCTCTGAAATGTAAAAATAAAAATTCATGTAGTCTGTTCTGTGAAACCACAGGGAGACAATCTGCAACCAATGTTTTTGAAGAAAACACAATGTTGTAGCAAAATCTGTGTGCTTTGATATGTGTGTACTTTTGAAACATTTTATTCTTATTCAATTTCTCCATCACCTGGAGAACACTAATGGATGGAATTTCATAGTTTATTCTACATTTGGTATGAAACAGTCGATGTTTCCATGAATTCCCAAAGCCCAGGAAAAAGTTAATTTCAGTGCAAGTGAATAGATAACCTGCACCTTCTCTTAATAAGGACAGCAACCTGGGGCCTGCAGAAGACAAAGCCAAGAGCAGCTTGGCAGTTCTGCTCAGATTTCTTTAAAAAGGGAGCAAATTCCTTTTGGCCTTGCTAAAACCCTTTGTGGAAAAGCTGTGCAATAGGGGAAACCATCAGAAATCATTCTTGTAGAACAGCAAGGCGGTGAGGCAAACACTGTCTCCCTTGTGGTTTTACAGTCTGTAATAGAAATTAACAGTGCCATCTGCAGCCCGATTATGCACTTTAAGATCATTGCATGCTTTATAGCATGCATTATGGTATACGGCAGCAATTTTTGCTAAGCTAGTCACAATTATATTGGTTTCCAGAAAATTAAAAGAACCTTAAGACATAAAGAAAACTGAGACCGAGGTAGGAAGTGGGGCTATATGAACGTTAAAAGAAAGACCTTCATCTAAGTTATCCGATTCTCTTTCTCTAAGCCACTGATAGCAATGCTTTCTTTTCCTGATGTCTTTACTCCGCTTTAGAAATAAATTTTGTGCTGCTAAGTCAAATTACATTATCTGCTCTAATGGTCTATGTGAGCAATGTATTCCATATATTCATGATCTTTACATGAAATAAGCTTCCCTGCATTTTCTGTTTGCCCTTAAGCTCACTAATTTTGGAACTGGTCAAGCACTAGCTTCCCATAACTGGTGGAGAGCATGGTGTAGGTCCATCATTGCTGCCCAGGGGAGCCCTTAGATGAGAAGAACATGGGCTGACTTTGAAACTTAATTTAAAATTGCATCATTAAATAAGCTTACATATAGAGTCCTTAAGGCTTTCCTTATCAATGTTTGTTTATGTCATGGAGTAATCAAGATATTGAAGAAGTACAAATGGATGTTTCTGAGTAAATTACTATTTATAGTCCACAGTCATGCAATCAAACTTGCATTATAAAGTATATGTTGTTTCATGGGATCAGCTGAAAAATAAAGAATAATATTTATTACTCAGTATCTGTATCATCTATATCTATCTGTGCATATGTATATACATATATACATACAAATACATGCCAAACTGCTTCACTGAGAATGGGGTAGAACTAATAACTTTTGTTGTCTTTCATGGCTGTTCTTGGTTGTCAACTTGACTACATCTGGAGTTAACTAAAATTGAGAAATGATGGGGCACACCTGTAAAGGAGTTTTGTTTAATTTGAAGTAGAAGGATCCACTTTCAATCTAGATTTTTGAGGTAGGAAGACACACCTTTAATCCATATCTTTTTAGCAGAGGAAATATGTGTCTTTATTTGGATTTGAGGATTTTGAGGCAGGAAGACAGACTGTCAGTCTTGGCCATACCTTCTGCTATACTTGCCAACGGACCATGTGAGTTACTTGTATTTTTGAAGGTGCTCTTGCCTCCTTTCATCCTCTGGTGCAGCTTCTAGTAAGCAGTATTCTGTGTGCTTCCAGGGACAGGTTCCTTAGACACAATCCTTATATATAGTTGTTATATAACTGCAAAAAAAATTTGATAAATTGTCCCTATCCTGTCAGCTTTTACATAACTACCTAGTGTTTGTTTAAACTTTTTGTTGTGTATCCTTGCTCTCATTTGTTTAGATCCCTGAAGGATGAAAACTATTTGTATCCATTTTTTAAATCTAGTTTATTGTATCCCATAATTTAATTAATTTTTCCCTTTGGTTTACCATATTTCTAAAGCATTAAACATAAGTAACATATATATTTAAATTATTAATTAATTTTTAAGGTGTGGGTGGTTTTTTTGTGAGTTCTTGTAATATTAAATGGTGTATATCTTGATTTAGTTAATTTTTATCCAAGTTCCAAATAATCCTGTATTAAATAGTTCTTAAATAAATATTTTGAGTCCTTGATTGAAATTAATTCCTTGTTTATGTCCTAAAACAAATTTAAAATTTTAAAGGCATTTTAAACTTTTAATAATTTTACTTTGAAGATTGTATTAATTTATAAAAGGCAATTTGTATTAATCTAAAGAAATAATGACTAACTATGATAAAACAACAAAATTTTAATTACTCAGAGACCTAAGAAAAGAGTTGGCCAATGAACATGAATGTATAATATACCCCACATTTATGGAACACTATGAAAGCAGTGCTAAGAGGAAAGCTCATATCACTAAAATCCTAAGTAAATTACATGGAGAAATCTCAAACTAGCGACTTAACACCTGAAAGCACTAGAACAAATAGAAGCAAACTCACCAAGAAGGAGATGATGGGAAATGATCACATTGAAGGCTGAAATTTATAAAATAAAATCAAAGAGAACAAAGAATCAATAAAACAGAGTTGGTTCTTTGAGAAAATTAACAAGATAGACAAACCCTTGTCCAAACTAACCAAAAGGCATAAAGAGACTGTCCAAATTAATAAAAACATAAATGAAAAGGGGGTCATAAAACAGATACAGTGGAAAGCCAGAGAATCATCAGTTCATACTTCAAAAAACCTGTACTCTACAAAATTGAAAAATTAAAAAAAATGTACAATTTTCTGGATAGGTACCATATACCATAATTGAATCAAGTTTACATAAACAATTTAATAGAACTATAATACCTAAAGAAATGCAAGTATTCATTAAATTCCCCACCCCCCAAAAAAGCACCAAGACCAGATGGTTTGAGTACAGAATTCTACCAAAATTTCAAAGAAGAGCTAATATCAATATTCTTCAAATTGTTCCACATAATAGAAACAGAAGGGACATTGCCAAACTCTTTTTATGAGGCTACAGTTACCCTAATACTCAGTCCACACTAGGATGCAACAAAGAAAGAAAATTACAGACCACTAATTTTCATCATAAACATTGATGATAAATAACTCAATAAAATACTGGCACACCAAATCCAAGAACACATCAAAAAAATCATCCACCATAATTAAATATTCTTCATCCCATATATTTTAACATATGAAAATCTATCATTATAATCCACCATGTAAACAATCTGAAAGAAAAAGACAACATGAACATCTCATTAGATGCTGAAAAAACCTTTGACAGAATCATACACCCCTTCATATTAAAGGTTTTAGAGAGATTAATCAAACAAGTGAAAGAACTGTATGACAAGAACTTTAGATCTTTGAAGAAAGGAATTGAAGTAGCTATCAGAAAATGGAAATATCTATTATGCTCTTGGATAGGTAGGATCAACATAATAAAAATGGCAATCTTATGGCATATGATCTTAATGTCAACCAATAAGAGCAACACATATTTGATGTGAGATTCCCCTCTGTATGCTGTGAATACCATTGGCTAATGAAGAAACTGCTTTGAGCCTATAGCAGAGCAGGGCAGACAGAGCTAAGAGGGAGAAAACTAAACTGAATGCTGAGCAAGCGAAGGCAGAGTCAGAGAGAAGCCATGGAGCCCCACTGGAGACAGACAGCGGAACTTTACCTAGTAAGACCCAGCCTCGTGGAGATACACAGATTAACAGAAATGGGATAAATAAAGATGCAAGGGTTAGCCAATAAGAAGTTAGAGCTAATTGGCCAAGCAGTGATTCAATTAAAACAGCTTTCTGTGTGATTATTTTGGGTCTGAGCTGCCGGGCAGCCGGGAAACAAACAAGCAGCCTTCTAGAGCACATATTCACAGCAAAATAAACTGGTTGATATTGGCATAAGAACAGACACATGGATTAACGAAGTCAAATTGAAGACCCTCCCATGAATACACTCACCTATGAACAACTGATTGTTTGAAGAAAGGTTCTTCAAAAAATGATACTGGCAAAACAGAATGCCAACATGTAGAAGATTGCAAATAAGTCCTTATTTATTGCCATTCAAGTCCAAGTGGATCAAAGACCTCAACATAAATGAAGGTATCCTAAACCCAATAGAAGAGAAAGTGGGACATAGCATTGGACACATTAGCACAGAAGACCACTTCCTAAATATAACAACAGTATCACAGACACTGAGAGCAACAATTGAATGTTGAAATGTTTAAAGCTCTATTAAACTTAAAAGGTTCTGTAAGTCAAAGGATATGGTAAATAACATAAAATGGCAGCCTATATAATGGGAAAAAGTTATCAACATCTGGCAGGAGGTTGATCTCTAAAATAAAGAACTCAAGCTGGGCGATGGTGGCGCTCGCCTTTAATCCGAGCACTAGGGAGGCAGAGGCAGGCAGATCTCCGTGAGTTCGAGACCAGCCTGGTCTACAGAGCTAGTTCCAGGACAGGCTCCAAAGCCACAGAGAAACCCTGTCTCGAAAAACCAAATAAATAAATAAATAAATAAATTAATTAATTAAAAGAAAGAAAGAAAGAACTCAAGAAACTAGATATCAAAAACTAAACATTCTAATTAAAAATGGTATTCAGATATAAGCAGGGTATATTCTGATCATGGTTCCCCTTCCTACAACTCCTCTCAGATCCTTGACAACTCCCAATATGCCCAATTCCAGGCATTTTTTCTGGCCCTCCTTAAAAACCAAACAAACAGGCAAATAAAACAAACAAAACACAATAAAAAAATTAAAGAAAAGAAAAGCTCAAGAAACAACAACAAAACACATGAAGGAAATCATAAAATCACAAAATCAGAAATCATAGTAACATCCCATTTTTTAATGAAGAAATAAATATAAGAGATGATGCTTGAACTAAGGTCACAGAATAAAAGGCAAAGCAAGTCAAAGTCTTTCTGACACTCATGTCTGTACCTCTTTAAATTAAGTGTGCCCATGGTCTACTAAGGAGTACTATTGATCTTATGATGTGGGTGATCTAGTGTAGAGTATGGATTTCTATTTCAGTGATGTCAATGCTTCGAGTTCTCACTACTACATTTGTTTAAAAAATGCTCCCTTCCTTCCCCGCACACCTATCTCAAATCTTTCCTCACTAGCTTTATTGGGAAATCATTCAGCTCACACACCTTAGAGCACATTTTAGGTAGCAAGGCTACATGTTTCGGCTACATCTCTGCACAGAGAAAATATTGGTTTTTTCCTTGGTGAAAGTGAAGTAAATAAGAATTGACTTTCTTCTGTAGTTTCTTACCCCAATTTTCCAATAAGCCTTTCTTCAACCTCATTTCCCTTTAATATCCTCCTTTAACCACTCAAGAACCCGATAGCTCTGGGCTTTCACATTTTGTTTCTCTTGCTTGATTTTGTTCTTTGTGTGTCTTCTACCAATTCTTTGCAACAATGACTCAAATTGGTCATTTTCTTCTAAATTATATAAAGATTTACATAATTGATTAGACTACAATACAACTACACCCACATACCCTTCATTTATCTTTGCAAAATGAATTTCCTTTAGTAGTTAGGAATAACTAGTTATAAATCTGTTCCTTTCTATTGTGAATAGAGAAGGGTTTAGTACAGTAACTCTGCAAGTTATGCTGGCTGACATTTTGTGAGAGGTGGTTTGAAGATATGTTTCCTGAGACTTGTTCTTGGCAGAATTGTGGGAAATGCAGTCAACCCACTGATTCTTAGTTTACACTTTACGGGTTATTTCTTAGGCTGATCATGTTTGTGTTTTATCAACAAAGGCAAATTTCCCTAAAGTCCATTCAAAAGAATTACGAATAAGCAATTTAAACCATATTTTAAGTTCTGAACATCAGCCAGATATTAGAAATTCTGCCTTACTTCATCTAACACAGACAGAATCTTACTGGTCCCTTCTTTTTGTTTTTTCTTTTTACATTTCAGCAACCATATTACTTATTTTTGGTCCTAAATTTATGTTGACCACATTTCATACAAATAGAACAACAAAGGTTTTGTTTTGCAGTCTTTCTTCTTTTCTTGCCAGTTCCCTGAGAAGTTTTTTTTCTGCTCTGTTTTTTTCTTGATGGAGTTTTAGTATTTAATATTTCTGCTCAGCATTGTCTAAATCATTTTGTCCTTGCTCACAGTTGGCTTTTTCAGAAGAATGAGGATTTGTGTTAGTTGCTTCAGAATTTGGCCTCATGGGCATTTTAAATCTAACTATGCTATGATCATTTGATCTTAGATGTCCCCAATGTGAAGTTTGTTTAACATGCTTGGCACTCATACAGGGACTAATTCCAGAATTCATTGGAGTCATGTTGGCTGTTCAACAGACTATAGAGCAAAACCATGATGCTACACAGGCCCAGAGGAAGCACAGACTAGCTGTGTTCCCCAGTGCTGCCAAAGCTAGACTGCTAATAGTACACCACCAATGGAAATTCTCATGCAAGGCCTATTTTTAGCATGCATCTTGGGAACATAACCCGCTTATCTTGTGCTCAGACCTTGTTTGGAATTCCAACAGGAAAGATAGTCCTGTGTTTCTCTGTCTTTCTCTCCATCTGTTGTTCTGGCTATATCTGTATCTTTGATTTACATTTCATTCCTCCTTTATTTCTCAGGATCACAAGTACTGTACTAGCAATTTCTGAAGCCCTTTGAGTTTCTAAATGATCAGCATTCAAAATTCAACAGGTATATACTAGGGCAGAGGAATAAAATATAGTTTGAATTTCCTTCAGGGATTCTAATATATAGTATTTACAGATAAAGTTTGATTCATACCTTATTACTGGATCTTCTAATATATTTTAACAAATTGTATTTTGTAATTTTAATTATTTATAAATGCGTTTAATACTCTTCATTCAATACAAGCAGCTATTCTAAGTTTTATTTTAAATGCATTGAGCAATCATATTGATCTAATGCTACATATAAGTTGGGAGCATGGGGGTGAGGGTAGGGGTGAAGGTGGGGTTGGGGGAGGGGGAGAGGGGGATAGAGAAGGGAGAAAAGAAAGACTGGAGAGCCGGGCGGTGGTGGCGCACGCCTTTAATCCCAGCACTTGGGAGGCAGAGGCAGGCAGATCTCTGTGAGTTCGAGACCAGCATGGTCTACAAGAGCTCGTTCCAGGACAGGCTCCAAAACCACAGAGAAACCCTGTCTCGAAAAACCAAAAAAAAAAAAAAAAAAAGAGAGACTGGAGAGAGCTTGGGGGAGTGGGAGGGTAGAGATGGAGGAAGGGCGGATATAGGAGCAGGTAAGAAGATATCAACATTAAGGGAGCCATTTTAGGATTGGCAAGAGACTTGGCTCTAGAGGGGATCCCAGGTATCCACGGGGATGTCCCCAGTTAGGTCCTTGGGCAGCAGAGTAGAGGGTGCCTGAACTGGCCTTGCTATCACTCTGATAATTATCTCGAATATCACCATAGAATCTTCGTCTGGTGACAGATAGAGATAGAGACAGAAACCCTCATCAGAGCAATGGACTGAGACCCCATGGTCCAGTTGAAGAGCAGAAGGAGGGAAAAGATGAACAAGGAAGGCTGGACCTTGAGGGGTTGGTCTACCCACTGAGACAGTTTGTCTGTTCTAATGGTAGCTCACCAAATCCAGCTGGACAGGGACTGAATGAGCATGCGATCAAACTGAACTCTCTGAATGTGGCTGAAAAAGGGGGTTGGCTGAGAAACCATTGATAAAGGCACTGGGACTTGTTTCTAGTGCATGTACTGGCTTTTTGAGACCCTAGTCTACTTGGATGCATAGCTTCCTAGGCCTGGACATGGAGGGCTGAGGGCCTTGGACTTCCCACAGGGCAGGGTTCACTGCCCTCTTTTAAGTACTTTATGGGTTGAAATTAATACATAAATGCTTTACACATAATTGCAATTAGGGTTAAGATATGTACAATCAACTCACTCTTTACAGTCAGCATTATTCTGATAACAAAATCAAATATTACAAGTGATCTACAGAGAAATAAAAAATCCAGTGACAAATACCCACTGACATATAAAGATAAAATACATCATAGTCAAATTAACTTTATGTGAAGAAAAATATTGGTTTAGTCGATACGTTTAACAATATAATTAGAAAAATAAAAATCATATGATAATCTCAACACATAAAAAGCATTTGAAAAAAATCCATCTTCTTTTCTTCACACAAAAAGAGATAAAAAAGGCCAGGATATAGACATGTTCTCAATATAATGTTAAAGTTTATTAAATTCTTGACCATAATATCCTACATTTTTATAAAATAATGAATTAAAATTAACAAAAAGTACAAAATTTTAGGCATTGATTTGAACAAGTACAGACACAATGTTGCTCTATATATTATTCCCAATGAACGTAAGATATAACAAAAAATTCTAAATACACCTCAGATGTGGAGCATCTAGTCACCAGCGCTGTAAAAATTTGGAGGAAACTATTTCTTTTTTTTTGAAACGTTCTTTACAACTTGGGCATCTATCTCTCATGAGATTCAGTAATGTCACTTCTAGATACTTTACTAAAAGGGTCAGAAACAAATGTACAATTAAATTTTATACATAAATGTTTTCAGCAGCATTATTTATAAAAAACAATCACAGACAAGGGATCACATAATCATTAATATGAAATTGGAAAACAAATAATTGTTTGCACATAAAATGAAACCAACTCATGAAACTGATATGCTAACTCTGAAAATATTGCAAGGAGCTTTTCAGGCTTTTCAAATAAGTTATTACATTGATTTTCTTTGTATTCTTTTGTATTTTTTAAACATGAGCATGTGTGTTTGTAAGTGTCTAAGTGTGTGTGTGTATGAAGATGATATGATATAATACATAAGTGACCCTAAACATTCGACCATTGAACACTTATAGCTGATAAATGCTTTCATCAAAAATAAAGCTAGATAAAAAATTAATTCACAATTAGTAACCCTCCTATATACATTTAACAAATGGATGAGAAATAAGTCAGGAAAAGAAAACATTTTACAGTGTTCTGAAATATTATAAAATATCTTGAAATATCTTAAAAATTATAACCAAGAAAGTAAAGACTTGTATGATTATAATATTGAAGATGATATCAGAAGATAGAAAGATCTACCATTATCATGGATCAGAAAGTTTTACATAGTGAAAATGACCATCCCTCCAAAGCAATCTACAGATTCAATGCAATCATCATCAAAATATCAAGACAATTCTTCATAGATCTTGAAAGAACAAGTCTCTGCTTCATAAGAAGACACCAAAACCCAGGATTGCTAAAACAATCCTCAAAAATTAAATAACAGTAGGATGTATCTCTATCCCAAATTTCAAATTATACTGTGTATATATATATATATATATATATATATATATATATATATAGTTACAAAAACCAGCAGAGTATTTGCACAAAAGCAGACACATTGATCAATGGAATTGAATTAAAGACCGAGATACAAATAGACACGTGATTCTTTATAAAGAAGCCAGACGTACACAATTGACAAATTCAAAAAATGGTGATAGTCAAACTGAATAACTGCATGTAAAAAATCCAAATATATTCATACTCATCCGGCCCAAGTCTCAAGTGCAAATGGATCAAAGTGGATGAAAAATCTCAACATAAAGCCACATACACTAAAACTGATAGAAGGAAAAGTAAGGAATAAGATTACACTTAGTGTCACAGGAGAAGACTTTCTGAACAGAACACTGGCAACAGAGGAACTAAAATGAACAATTTAAAAATAGGGCCTCATGAAATTGAGAAGCATCTTCAAGACAAAAACCATCATTTTGACAAAGGGAAGCCTACAGATTGGGAAAAGATTTTTACCAATTACACATTCAAAAAAGGTCTTATAACCAGAACATATTTTAAATATATATAGTTTTGAAGAGTTATATGCAGTACTTAAATATACAAAAGTTCTTATATTTAAAATAACATAATACATGCATCTTCCAAGAAAAGAGTAGAGATAAAAATACTTTGTAAAACAGTGTTCATATCACCTAACATGCAAGCTATTGTGTATTTATTTTATATTTATTCATGGGTTTATTTTTTATAAAGCTTGATTAAAAAGCCAAGAGTTATTGTAATATTGTTTGGAATAGATACTGTTATACATCTAAATTATAACTCTTCTAAATTAGTAAGAACTGTATTTCTCATATTGATTTCTTCAGGTAGTGCTGAGATAATTTTCCTCACACTGTTAATAACAAAGTTCTCCCCCTTAAAAACTTTCTATACATATACAATGCATATTGGTTTATCTACAATGAAACTCTTGAATCTACGAATTGGAGACTATCTCAGAAGATAGGAACAGAATGTTTATAAAAACTAGAGAGCCAAAATGTATACTTATAGGTAGTTGCTTCTACATATGCTAAAAATGCTGTACCCATGAAATCTCAACAATATGATTGTCCAAACAAGACCAAAACAACGGCAATATCAGGCAACATTACCAGTGTGGAAGAAGAGAGTTTCAGAAGGTCAGCTAGATGGATATCACCAGGCAATTGATGACTGTCAAAAGAGGAAGGTTCAGTTTTCTCTGGGGATGAGCTTCTTAATAGATTGGTTATCCAATCACAAACTGTCATCTCTAAATATATATATATTAGCAACCAAATGGAATAAGAAAACTAAGTGTGTGTGTGTGTGTGTGTGTGCATGTGTGTCTAAAACCATAATAATTGAAGAAGAAAGTCATAAATTTGAGAGGGATACAAGAGCACAGGAGGAGCAGGAGAAGGAGAGAGTTGAGATGACTTAAATAGAATCTCATGTACAAAATTTCCCAAATATTAAAACAAATTTAAAAGAATAAACTAAACATTAAAGACATTATTCCATGTCTTCATGGCAGCAGAAAGAAGACCCTGTTAATCTCCACGAGAACCTCTAGATTTTAGGTGTAGTACCTCACTGAGGTATAAATTCTAGCTTCTTCATTAGCAATTAAATCTGTTCCAGACCATTAGTTCAGCACTTATTTGTGTATAGGGGCAATGTCAAAACCAGATGCTTGTCACAGCATACTCAAAATTAGAAACCATTCAAAACAGAGGCAATAATTACAACTCAACATCTGATATAGTATAATGACACCACAAGCACTCTAGATAAACTTGTCCTTAAACATTTTTGTCAAATTTTAACAAGATTATCCTTTGAGCTCTATGAAACTCTCAAGATAAGACTTGCCTTAGTTACATATGTCACAATTACTTTGCCAATGCTTGAGAAGATATGTATACATAAAACATAAGGCTTTAGAAAAACAAATTCAACAGCTCCAGTGGTCTGGCAATATAGTCTCAGAACAACTCTACTAGAAAAAATGTAATGCTTATGAATGTATGTTTGATGCCATTCTTCTTCCTATGATATGTTTGATTTAATGTCCTGTCACTTACAGATTCATCTAATTAACAGAATTCTGTACTCACGATGCATGGATGACTAGGTGAAGGACTAATTACAGCTTTTCAAGTGGGCTCATTTTGAATCATTTGGTAAAGGATAAAAAATAAAACACTGTGGAAAGTCCAAGGTCCTCCCTCCTCCATCCAGGTCTAGGAAGGTGAGCATCCAAACTGGCTAGGCTCCTATAAAGCCAGAACATGAAGTAGGATCAAAACCCAGTGCCATTGTTCTTGGCTTCTCATCAGCCCTCATTGTCTGCCACGTTCAGAGATTCTGGTTTTATCCCATGCTTTTTCAGATCCAGCCCAGCTGGCCGGGGCAGGGAACCCTGACTGCTCTTCAGTCTAGAGAGGGAGTGGGGAGGAGTGGGAGGAGAGGGAGGGAAATGGGAGGCTGTAAAAAACATAAATAAATAAAACAGTGATGAGAACTCATAGTTACATTTTCCATGATATTTTGAGAAGACGCACACCACCATGGATGCCTAAACATTACTTGAGCAAGAACCAATAGACATGGTAATGAGGAAGGGAAAAGCTCATGAAGACGCTCACGCTTCATTTTCTTCCATTGCAATGATTTTCTTTCCCACTAAGTCTCTTTGTTAGCTTGAGTCATATCCTCATTGCTAGGATTGGAGTCCCTGCCAGGTTCTACAAATACATTTTTCATATGTTCCAGTGATTTCTCAGATGAGAATCAAAGATTAATTGGTTATCTCTAAGAAAAATATAAACAACATTCCTAGTGTTATGTGCTTCTAAGATAAAAAATATTTAGTTGCTTCCTTTTGGGGGTAACTTACAAAATAAATGGAAAGACTGCCAATAATAGAGAATAACTTAAAATTTTTTATATATAACATGAAGGTTTAGTTTGTATGGAGAACATTGTAAGGCATGTTTTTAATTTCTGTGATTGTTCATTTGTGCACCATGACACTGACTATGTAGCAAAACAACTCATCTCTTAATTTTTGCATATTTACAATGTGAATAATAACAATTATGGTTGCTTAAAACTACTGTGAATATAAACGAATAACAAGTGTTAATAAAGATTTAAAGTGTTTGGATCATGGTGACATCCTTCACCTGTGACTTCGAAAAGGATAGTCCAGGCTAACTAATATAGAAGTCCGTATTTTGTTAAGCATCTTTTATTATGTGTTGCTGCAATGATAAGTATGTCCCATAGGAAATTTTAGAGTAAAATAAATATAATGCATTATGACAATAATCCTCCCTTCACATCATCTAATATAAGCTCCTTTATTTTGCAGCCCTATCAGATAAAATAAAGATTAGTGTATTCTATGGTAAACTGTATTTTTAAGATAATAAAATGAGGGAAAAGTCAAACTTGAAATAGATAATATATACAAAATTGATAATCATGGTTGTTACATTCACACAAAGGATTTATATATTTATATATAATTTAGGTATTTCAATTCTTAACTTTTCTCACATATACAAATGGTAGGAAATGTTTTATTTAATTGAAGTGCACATCTTTCTAGACTTGTGTGTTCCACGGCACATGCTAAAAATACATGTGTACATACCGATTGACACTAAAGTTCAAATTTCAATGTTTTAATGTTTTCTATTAAAATTCCACCCCAAAATATACATACAGCATTATAATCCTTCATTATTTTGAACATTTAAATGTTAGAAAATAAATATATTTTGTGTATTTTTGAGAGATAACCAAATACATACTTGGAGATACAATAATATAATAAGGTAAGTTGTGAATTGAAACTTCATAGTATGCAGTTTTTACTCATTTTCTTGTAGTTATTTAATAACTCTTATTTAGTAACTGTTTTTGTCCTTAGATACAGCTTCAGAATGATTAACCTAACTGAAAAGCAAGTTCTTAGAGATGTATAGACTCTGAGTTTGATTAACTTTGGCTTGTTAATTTTATATTTGCAAGTTATTTATAATAAAGTTTTAATTAAAAAAGAGAAAAAACAATTATCACTGTATAACTAGAAATACTTCAGTATCTCATAGACCACGGTCTTATTTTTATCATCTAGACAAAAGAGAGAAAAGATTTTATAATTTTGTTCCATTACTGAATTTATGTGTATTGGTTGGGATAAAGCATAAACTATCTACCTTGAATGGAAAGTAAATGCAGCTCATAATAATCATTTTCTAAAAACTTTAAGATATTACCTGAAACAGAGATTTCTAAAACTGCCAATTATATTTAAAACTAAGCATAAAGGAATCACTATTATCAATGTACAACATTTCCAAGAATCCTCTAGAAATGGGTAAGCAGGGCATTCCTGAGATGAGAGAACAGGATGAGAGGACCAGTTATTTGTCTCAAATAGTCTAAGGCTGATTGTGGTGATCGAAATCCAGAAACGACCGAAAAATGCCGATAGATTCTAGGTTGTTGTCAGTTTCCAGCTTTTCTTAGGCATCACTGTGTTGCTGGCCAAAAGACATTCAGGCTCATTACATGAAGGTCATTCTCTCCATATAAACTGAATCTCCTCAAACCTAGCTGTCCTTTTCCTCTGCAGGTGTCTTGACTCCTGTTATGCAAGCCGTGGGTCCTTTGAGACTCCTTTTACCCAAGTAGACATGTTTTTCTAGATTTCTCTTGTATATTTCTACACATTTCAATTTCTTTAAGAACTTCTTATGATATCTTATAATGTGTTTATTTTTATTTTTATTTTTTTAACCTGAGAACAGATACTATCTGTCCTTCCAAACTATTTCTCTCCAGCTTGTTTGTTGAAAAACAGAGAGAAAGAAATCTAGAAAGATTAAAAACTGGCTATTAGTTCACCAGGCCAATTCAGAGTAAACCTTTTGAAAGTCAGCATAACCTCTGGGATACTTATCATATATAATAAAATTGATTAGTGATATTAATTTTGTCCTTAATATTAGGCACAAAGCATATAAGTGTCATCATTAGTTGTTATGAAAATTCAACTAGGTTATTTGCACAGTTTTTATCCTATTAACTTTGTGACACTCTATTGAATTCACCTTTGTCTATTCACCTTCATTCTCAAATATTTATATTCTTTTAACGAATTCCCTCGACAAACATTCAGTGGAATAGAAAAGAGCAATTAGGTTTTTTTTTTTCTAGATACAGCAATATAAATGTTGATTTCTAAAAACTGCAACTCTAATTATAAAAGAATTTTATCTTCCTGTCAATGAGCGAATGAATCAAATTCTTTATCTGAACTGTTCATTTCAAAGCACTAACATTTGTGATCTTTCTTACACTGGTGATATTATTTCACCCTGTTATGTTTAAGACTGTATTAACCAAGACCACATTGAGTAGCCCCGTAGATAACACTAGAGATAGGTCATGCATGCTGAAGTACTACTTCTTTCAAAAGATGGAGCGCATATGCAAGGAAAATATTTTCTTCCCTGCATTTCAATCCGAAATCGATGAAATTTAATTGACTCTTTGACAATATTTTCTTAAGAAAAATACTATTCAAATGTTACAATGGAAATTCTGACTCTAAAACCTCTCATTTACCCATAAATTTGAATGAAATTAAGTGATTTCAATTAAATGGCATGTACAAAATTTTGGCATAGGTAAATCTCATTTTCATAAAAAGTTCAAAGTTCTTAAAACATTTTAAATGCCATATTCTGAAGGTCTCTGAAAGATTTGAAGAATAATATCTAACTAAAATATTTCTCTATATATTTAGAAAACCTGATTAACATGACTACAAGCTATACTATTATAGATGACTATCTATTAATCTGTATTTCTTAATAATATATTACATTTAAATCTGTTGCACAAAACAATACTTTAATCAAGAATATATACATATATATATAACAAAATTGAACTTAAACTTGTATCAATAAACCAAGATCTATATCAATGTAAATCTCTATACCATAGCCCCCTTTAAATGTAAACAAACATTTATAAACAATATTTGAGAATTTCCGTTTAGACTCTCCAAACTGCTTCCTGCTTTTTGCTGTGCAAAGTAATTTTGGGGGGTGTTCATGGCAACCTTTTGGGAGATCTTGGTCCATTAAACCACATTAGTCTGGAAGGAATCCATAGGTTCTCATCTTCTGTATTAATCAAAAGAAGAACCACTTTTCCAAAGCAACTTATTTTTAGACCCAAATTTTGAAGTCAAATATGTTTAATTATATATGTTGGTTTAGTTTAGCAGTACATACAGTAAAATATCTCTCTGTACTTAGCTCATTCACAGTCAAAAAGATTCAAAGAAAATACAATAATATACATACTCCAGACTCCCATTGTATATTCCATCTTAACATGGCTTATTTTTCTTTACTCCTTCAATCTTTGACTTTCTGTACTATCTCTTTAAAGATTTTTTTTAAAAAAAATAACTATTTACTTCTTTTTTAAAAAATATTTATTTATTTATTATGTATACAATATTCTTTCTGTGTGTATGCCTGAAGGCCAGAAGAGGGCGCCAGACCTCCTTACAGATGGTTGTGAGCCACGATGTGGCTGCTGGGAATTGAACTCAGGACCTTTGGAAGAGCAAGCAATGCTCTTAACCTCTGAGCCATCTCTCCAGCCCCTTTACTTCTTTTTATAACTCTCTGTATTCTTTCTATTATCTGTCCCAAGCCCACATACATTTATCCAACACTGTGACACTGTGACACATTCTGAGGTTTTTTTTTTTTTTTTTTTTTTTTTCTGAATCTGTCTTTATTGTATATCTGTAATTATTGTCTGGTCCAAAGTGCCTTTTTTGTAATGCTAAGTGTGCATTTCTAGGACCAACTGCACTGTCTTCCCTGATTGTTCCACTCAGTCCAACATGCTGGATGCATGTTCACTGCCTCTGAGAGCCATTCTTACTGCCCCAGATCCAAGGTCACATCGGGTCAGTGTCACTAGTAAGCAAATTGTAACATGCTGGTCACAACCCCATTTAAATGCTCTATAGACATTCCAAAAGAGTCAAAGTTGTTCCTGCAACTAGCACAGACCAGGAAGTCTTCTTAAAGGAACTGGAACTGTGCAGTTTTTACTGATACCACTGAGTCAGGAAGCCTCTTAAAACATCATGCCTATGCTTGCTTCTAGCAAACAGAGTCCACCTGAGAAAATGCTGCTACCAAAAAAAAAAAAAGTTTAACTCTGCTCTTTTGTGTCTAGATTTCCTTTTTAAGCTCTCTTAGGCTTTCTTATGTGGATGTACTCAGCCCCATGTTGGCATGACAATTTGTTGTTGGAGGCAGTTTGTTCGTTTTCTGACCAGTAAGATTCCCAAAATAATCACACAGAAATCTGTATTGTTTGCAATACTGTTTGGCCAATAGCTTAATAGTATTTCTGGCTAACTCTTATATATTAAATTAACCCCTTTCTATTATTTTATATTTTATCAAGAAGCTCATGGCTTACCAGCAAGGTTCCATCTGGTAACTCGCCTCTTTCTCCTTTGGCAGCTCCATGGCTTCTCACTGACTCCATCTTCTTTCTTCCAGCATTCAGTTTAGTTTTCCTGCCTAGCTCCTCTCTTCATTATCACAGGCCAAAGAAGTTTCTTTATTTATTATCAAATAAAATCAATATATATATGCAGAACGACTTCCCACATTATCTCCCCTTTTCTGTCTAAATAAAAAAAAGATTTTAAATTTAACATAATAAACTTACATATAAAAACATTCAATCAAGAATTACAGTTACAACATTTATAATTACTTTATTTTTATCATAACTAAGGAAAACTATAATTATAACTATCTATTCTTCAACTCCATCAAAGACCCCAGAAAGATATAATTTTACCTAAGTTAACAGAGGCATTTTGCTGCCTCGACGGTCACCCAAAAAGGGGTGGAGGGAGTACTGTGTGACAATGGTCTTGTACCCTGTAAAGATTTGTCACTTGTATTAGTTTAATTAAAAGATGATTGGCCCGTAACCATGCAGCAGTTATAGGTGGGGCAATCAGAATAGGAGAATTCTGGGAAGAGGAAAGGCTCAGTTTACAGACATCACCCAGATGCAGAGGATGCAAGATAAAAATGCCTCACTGATAAAGGTACCAAGCCACATGGCTAACACAGACAAGAATTATGGGTTAATAGGTAAGTGTTAGTTAATCAGAAGCCTGAGCTACTAGGCCAACAGTTTATAATTAATGTAGGCCTCTGTGTATTTTGGGAGGACTGAAAGGCTGTGGAACCAGGCATAGCAGAATCCTCTATCAACGAAATTTGATTGATATCATTAATGTTGTATTTAAAACATGGAATAATGAACTATTCATAAAATTACAGTCAAGAAATATATCAAAATGTATCACACATGAAAAGAAATTCTTGATTTTTAAAATATTTATTTTATCATGTGTGTGTGTGTGTGTGTGTTTGTCTATATGCCTATCTGTATGTCTGTGTCTGTACCCTTGAGTGAAGGCACCTGTTGGGGCCAGAAAATAATGGTAAACTTTTTGGATATGTGTTTATAGGTTGTGAGCCACCAAGATGGAAAACTCAAACTGAACTTCTGTCATCTGCAAAAGCAGTATGTACTCTGATTATTGAACTTTTCGTCAGTTTCATACTAGGGATGTTTGTAAAATAAACTGTGATCTAATAAATAAGAGAAGTTACTATGAATAGAAAATTCTATCTTTAAATTATCATGGAAGATCTATATGAATATAATAATCCAGAACTGAACATTCACTGTGAAAGAGATGGAGACCGGGAAAAGATTACTGAGTGGTATGGAGAACAGAATAAACACATATATTGTTAATTTAATTGGTTGTCTGAAGTGAGAGAATAAAACAGATGGAATGAAGAAAAGTTATTATAAATTCCCTAGATGGGACAGAGGCAAACAATGAAAACCATTTAAAACTGTAGTTTGGCCCCAATACATTTAGAGTACAAGGTAAATCAGCTTTAAAATAGCTTTAGGCAAAACCCATACAATAAGAAAGAGATGTTCTTAGTTATATAAGAAAAGTAAATCCTCCTGGAATGCTGTATCTGCCAAAAATACCTCCTATTTTTTTTTAATTTTTATTAAGAATTTTTGAATACATAATGTTTGTCATAGCCAGAACCTGGAAACAACCTAAATGATCATTGATAAAAGAATGGAAAAGGAAAATGTGGTACATTTACACAACGGAGTATTACATAGCAGAAAAATATAGCATCTTGAATTTTTCAGGAAAATGGATAGAACTAGAAAACATTATTTTAAGTGAGGTAACCCAGACTCAGAAAGACAATTATCACATGTACTCACTCATAAGTGGTTTTTAAATATAAAGCAAAGAAAACCAACCTACAAATCATAGTCCCAGAGAAATTAGACAACAGTGAGGAAACTAAGAGAGAGAGACATAGATCTAATCTACATGGGAAGTAAAAAAAGACAAGATCTCCTGAGTAAATTGGGAGCATGGAGACCTTGGGGGGAGGGATGAAGGGGAAAGGGAGAGACAGAGAGGGGAGCAGAGAAAAATGTAGTGCTCAATAAAAATCAATAAAAACAATTTTTTTTTTTTTTTTTGGTTTTTCGAGACAGGGTTTCTCTGTGGCTTTTGTTGCCTGTCCCGGAACTAGCTCTTGTAGACCAGGCTGGCCTCGAACTCCCAGAAATCCACCTGCCTCTGCCTCCTCAGTGCTGGGATTAAAGGCGTGCACCACCACTGCCCGGCTTAAAACGAATTTTTGAATACAATCTTTTCTCAATTTACATAGCTTTCCACATTCCCATTCTCTCCTTTACACATACCTACCCCTCAGTCCCATCCACTCAAGTTCCAATATTACTGTATGGTATAATTGCAAATAGTTTCTGAGTATTTGGTAGGGTTTTTCTGAGATTCTTATTTGGAGGTCTGGCTATAACATTGTAAAAAAGTGCACCATTTCAGCTAACCAAGTTGAAACCATCTTGAGCAACTGGTACTCAAAACAGGTCTTATAGTAGCACTATCAGCATCATGATGTCATATCAACCAGGTGGAGTTGTCATTGTGGGGCCCCATCTTCTTCCTCGAAACTTCAAAGTTTACTGCAGGAAAACTCATTGTTAATTGTAGAAAACTTAAACATTATTTATATAGATGTATACAGACATATATTCAATGACAAAGGTATGATAGATACAAAAATAGATAAGAGGAAAGGTAAATTTTTTTCTAAATTCTTTTTTCTTTCTGTCCCATATCATGGCTCCTGACATGAGACAGAAACTCTGAATTTTTATTTTAACAACATGCATGGATTTAGAGAGGGACAGAGCCAGTGTCCAACTCCAAAGCCAGCTCTACATATTCATATATGTGTGTATATATGTGTGTGCGTTTAAATGTATGCGTATCAATTAAACTGACATCAGAAATTGTGATCCTTTTTCTCAATGATCCTTAGTGGATAGTTATTTTTCCATCTGTCAGCATTCAAATATCCAGGGTCTTTTGAATTTTTGAAGATGAGTATTTTCCTGCAAAGACAAGAACAGAACCCTGCCCCAACCCTGATGAGGTTTCCTTACCATCTGTATGGTTGTCACCATTGTGGATGAGCTGTCATTTCTCTTTTTCAAGAGGTTTCTCCTTTCAAACCAAATCATAGATTTTCTTCTCCTGTGAAAACAAGAGCAAAACCCCTTCCCCAATGTAATAGGCAAATGAAATAATCTATTTAGAACTTAGTTATCTATTAATGAAATAGTGAAAAAACTTACAATTTCATTCTAAAATGTTTTATAGTTGTATCAAAGTTCATATAACCCAAGTATACAAATGGTTGCAGATTCGCTGTGGTGACAGGAATGATCCTGAGCTGCTTTAGTTTCTGAGGCAGTACCAAGATGGGAAACTACAGTGACATTTGGTCTGGTTTGGATGAACCTAGTTTATAAGTCAGATCAACTGCTCATTTCCTTTCTTTCCCTCTCTGAAACCCTTTAAAGTTTAAGGTGAAATTTCATTTTGTGTCACAGGTTCCCTGCTGCTGCATCACACATTCTATGGGCAAGCTGTGAGAGTTTTAACATTTTTGTACAGCCTTGACAGCCCTCAAATCCATTGAAGTTTTATTGGAAAATAATAGTGTACAACAGATGCAGTCTCCATGTGTGTGGATCATTGTGACTATGTGATGTGGCAAGGTCATTGGTTAATTAATAAAGAAACTGCTTGGCCTCATAGGTTAGAACATAGGTGGGTGGAATAAACAGAACAGAATGCTGGGAGGAAGAGAAAGTGAGCCAGACGCCATGCAGCTCATCGCCAGGGCAGATGCGATGAAGCTCGGACCCAAGATGGACGTAGGCTAGAATCTTCCTGGTAAGTGCACCTCAAGGTGCTACACACATTAATAGAAATGGGCCAGGCAGTGTTTAAAAGAATACAGTTTGTGTGTTGTTATTTTGGGACATACGCTAGCCAGGAAGCTGGGAGCTGGGTGGCAGGAACGCAGCTCGCAGCTCTCTCCCTACTACAACTATGTATGTTTAGACTCAAGTGAAATCTGGTGGGGTGCTTTAGGATTATCAGATGTACACAGTGAGCGTTCAGCTTGAGTCTTATTGATTGAGGTCATATCTTAATATATATACTTAATATATGTTATATATATTTCCTTATATTGTCATCAAATATAAGCTTATTTTGATCTAATTAATTGTAATCATTTCCAAATACAGCTTCACATATATCAGAATTATCAAAGCATCTGAATGTCATTTTTCCTCATATATATCACAAAACAAAATAATCCTGATGGCATATTGGAAAATGATGAGTTTTTAAATAAAATTAAATAGTAAATATAGTATGTCTTTACTGTTAGTGAGTTGTCATCATTTTTGTCTGGGTAAGTTCACTCTTTAAGGAAATATGTAGCCTATATATTAACAAGTGGTAGTTGCTTCATGTCTGAACTTATTGCATATTCAGAATGATAGGACTCTGATAATGGAAGATGAAGGTGATCTTCATTTGAATGATAATCTGCAATCAAAATTATAATGCTGTTTCAGGACATTGTTTCAAAAATAAATCAACTGCCTCCCAGAATCTTCACTTTCTGTAAGTAGCAACTACCAATCTAACTGAGCAGTGGTTCACTGGGGCAAAATGTGGTATTTCATTGTTAAGAAATAAAAATGTTGGCGCACGCCTTTAATCCCAGCACTCAGGAGGCAGAGGCAAGCGGATCTCTGGGAGTTCGAGACCAGCCTGGTCTACAAGAGCTAGTTCCAGGACAGGCACCAAAGCTACAGAGAAACCCTGTCTCGAAAAACCAAAAAAAAAAAAAAAAAAAAAAGAAAAGAAATAAAAATGTAAAGAGTGGCTACTGCTGTGCTTATGCCAAACGATGATGGAATAGAAAGCAGGAAAGACAATGATTCTCTTTGGGTGGTGTATGTTTGTCTGGGAAAACAAGTCATGTACAGAGTAAGGTCTTCGGAGGAGCAGGGGTCGGGGGCGCTGGCTTCAATTCCTGCCCTTATTTTATGCAACACTGGTACCGTGGTCCGTGTTAAACTTGGTGCTGTGATGTCCAGCTGTCAGAAAGAGTAATAATAGTCATTCTCCTCCTAGAGCTTTGGTGATTTTGCAAAGAAAAATAAGCATCTCTACTAATTCATTGCATGCAATGCTGGAATGTAATGATAATAAGCAGAGTGGTTTAAGCCAGAAGGCCTCTGTTGGAATCTTGGCATTGGCACGTACCAGATGCGTGGCCCTTGGCAATTTGCTTAACATCTCTTTGGCATATTTTCTTAATACTATAAAAATAGCAAGGGTGATAATAGTATCTACCTCATGAGGATTAAACTAGTTAATATTTGTAAACTGCTTAAATCAATTTTTAGGAATCTTAAACGTATGATTATAGTAAGTTTTCTGTTAATAAAGAAAATGCATGGAGATATCATTACTATTCAGGAAACCAGGGCTCTAAATTTGTATAGTACTGCAATTCTTGGGGGCAATAGTGCAGGTTGTTATGCTCATGGCACAGAGTTCCTACACAGAATATCAAATCATTTTGATAATATTCTCTGGGAAATCAAAGGAGGAAGTTTCTACATAGCTGGAACCAAAGGCTGCTCTCTAGCTGTGAATAATCACAGCTGGCTTGCCTTAAAAGGTTAGAGGATTAGAATGTTAATAATTTTGTATTTCTTAAGCAAATATGTTCAAACAAGCAATGAACAGCTGTTTCCATGGAAGAGTGAGTTGCTGACAAGCCTCATCCTTTTAAAGGGAAGATATTTTTGATCACATAAGAGTACAAAAAAGTGCTTTTAAAATGTCCTTTAATGACAGGAAACATAAATATTTTTTTCAGATCTTTAACTGAGCAAACAGCTTGTGTAATTTTTCCAAGCTTTAGAAGACTAGACAGAAAGATGAACTTAAATTCTATGATTATCGATTGTTAGGATATAAAAGAAAATTGGTGAGAAATATTAATGTGTTAGATGTAAAGTCAACACATGGAGTAAAAAATTTTGGTTTTCTTTGAGTGGAATTTCTCAGTACATTTTTCATAATCGTGCTACTAAAGTATTGTATAATATCCTAAAGAAGGAAAGGAAGTGGGCAGAGTTTTATTTGACCTGTCTTGTCAGAGTAGTTAGTCCACTGTCTTCAGAATTGTGTTTAGGAAGAACCTAATAGGTAATAATACAATGCACAATGGAGTCAAAATTGCTCACCTTTTGGTGGATGAGAAAAACAGAGAGAGGCAGAGGCTAGCAAACAGCATGTTGATAGAACCTGCAACATCCCAGCACCTGTGAGAGTAATTTCTTCCAGTAGATTCTCCTTCCCAAAGGTTTGCCCACACTGTTAAATAGTACAGATTGAGTCCACCCTTTTAACTAGCACCCTTTGGGGGACATTAAGTTTCTAACTACAGCTGGCTTATGTTTTGCTTTATTCTCCTTGGTTGTAATGGTAGCATTAAGAATGCTATTGTATTTTGTCTTTGTTTAAGTCTGTAATAGAGTTTGGTAGAATAGTTGAAATATTTTTTTATGTTTTAGATACATTTTTATTATTTCAGGTGTTTCCTTCAGCTACCATTTATAAAAGGGTTATAAACAAGGTAGAAACAATATAATCTCCCAATGCCACAGCTTCTTCACTTATAAAATGTGAAGTACAACACAAATACTGTTGTGTAGGATAATTGTGAAAGAATTAATTTAATATAAAAAGAGAACAATATCTAATAAATAATATATGCAACAATTTTCTTAAGTTTTAAATTAAAACTAGATTAATATTTTATGTGTTGCATCATTAAGAAATAGATTTAGCTCATGAAACCAATTAAAGTAGAATTTAGACAAAGAATAAAGATAAAGATATAGCTGATAAACAAGTAGTATTGCCTGTTAGATGCTCATGGAGTTTCTATTTTTTCTTTCATGATTAAAATTATTTTATACTGTACTCAGAAATGTTTACCCACTCTCATATCTATGATTTTTTCATCTAATTGGAAAATTCTGAGAAAGTTTTATTGACCCAGTTTGTTAGACTATCTTTCTTTATCCAAAACGTCTATGATCTATGTAGTTGGATCAGTAGAGCAAACAGCAGACAGAAGCAGATAGTGAGGTTAGTGGTATGTATGAAGTAGAATATTGTAGGGTTGACACATAGGCACAGCTGCCACAGTCAGGTACTGGAAAATAGCACTTCAGTGGTATTTTTGATTTTCATTTCCAATATGTTCTGATTTAAAATTTTCTAGACATAGGGAACTAAATAACAAGTGGATTGATTGATTAGTTTGAATATTTGCTAGGATATTTCAGTTAAGTGAACAGTGATAGTCTATGGAATTGCTTGGATACCATAAAACTTGAAGCCTCAATAAAAGAACAAGTAAATAATTTTCCAAATCAATTAAAATGTTTACATGTTCAGAATATATTTTATAATATATATATATATATATATATATATATATATATATCCCCTGAGAAGTCATGACTTTCTATAAATACGCAACTCTTAATGTTTGAGTTTCTTCCTGGTAGAGCCAGTGGTATGTAGATCTCTTTCTCCTAAAATTTAAGTTGTTCCGTATAAAATAGTCACTGTGAAAGATATTTAGGAGAAATGCTGCTGAAAACTGCCTGATAGCTTGCATCAATTAAACATGTTTACACTTGTTTTGGTGAAAAGATTTTACAGTGTGCTAAAATAACAACATACTGTGAAAGTTGAAAATGATAATATCTTAGAAACATATTGCCAGAAAGGATTTAAAATTAGTTACAAATAATAGAACCACTTCAGCATAAAATCTTGGGAAGTATCGTTATTTTCCTTCCTATGTCCTGGATATTAAGCCTCATAGTATAGAAACTGTATTTAGCATCAAAACAAATCAAAGAATATGTTGTGGATTTGGTCATTAATACTATATGTAGATGGATCAAAACTTGTTAGCGTCATATTGCTTGAAAACCAGCTACCTCAACTGTCAAGCCATTAGCGCTCACTATCACACAAAAATCACTCATCATCATCATGGTAGACAGACTTCTGTGGTCCTTTATGCTCAGATTGATGTGCTTTGGAGTGGAATGAGATGTGGTACAGACTTTGTGAAAGAAGATTTTAAAATTATGAAAATTAGGATGGGATATTGGAAATCAATAAAAAATATACTTAGACAATATTTCATATGATTCTTATGTAAGTTGTGTTGAAATTAATATAAATAATATTTATTCATCAAAATGCATTTTCAAATGCATTCATGAAAAGAGTATATAGTTATATGGAGAGACAAAATAATTTATAACATTATGGATTATTTTATTTATTTTAGAAATAGAGTTACTGTCAAGCTAATAAGACTGATGTGGGCCGGGCGGTGGTGGCGCACGCCTTTAATCCCAGCACTCGGAAGGCAGAGGCAGGCGGATCTCTGGGAGTTCGAGGCCAGCCTGGTCTACAAGAGCTAGTTCCGGGACAGGCACCAAAGCTACAGAGAAACCCTGTCTCAAAAAAACAAACAAACAAAAAAAGACTGATGTGTATTTGCATGGTAAGAACTTATTAATTTTCATCTAGAAATATAATTTTTATCATATGAACATGTATGTGTGTGTATGGTATTGAAAAGTATGCTGTTAACATATTATGTACCATAGGATTATTTTATCAAAAATGTATTTCTAAAACATGTGATGGATTGTTAGTCAAACGCTAATGAAATCGTTTGGAAAAAAAAACTGGCAAAATCCTGCATATCTAAAAAGTGGTAATTGGAATTCCAGCATTCATATCCTAAATGCCTTCTGGAAATATAATCTCAGAGGCAGACAGTATTTTCCCATTATCTGATAAAATTCAGCCTTTTATAATGTAAGATACAACCTAGAGAATGAAACTCTCTTGCCCACGTGTGGATTGTTGTATAGTGCTAATACCACCAATGTCCTTGCTAGTTAGGGACAATGTTCGCTTCACCCATTTTGTCATTCTTTTATTTCATATGAACTTTAACAACATAAAAATAATCTTTTTAAATTTGTTAAACTGAATTCTCTTGTCCATTAAAAAAATGCTCTCCATGACCAAGTCATGTTAAAAAATCACAAGAAAGTAAAGTCAGTCTATCCTTTCTACCATACTTTCAGAAATTTTAAAACTTATTTATATTTTTAGGACAGTTAAAGTAGGCATTACAGTAACACAACTCTTCATTTCAGCAGAGAAATTGTACCTAAAGTAACTTTTCTATTTCTCTGTAAAAGTCTGTAATTCTATATGTTCAGGGGCTTAGAGGTGAGCTTTCACAGGATTGGACACCATATTTTACCACTTTGACATCTTACAGTAGGAAAATATACTAGACATTTTATTTCTAATGTTTTAGGAAATATAATTAACACACTGTACTAATTGTTTTATTTTGACATATAAATATAAACACACACATACACACACACACATCTGTGGAACTGTAGCAATTGAAATAGTGAAATCTGCTTTCAAAGTTTCCTTATTGCCCTGTTATTTCTCTTGTCCTAAGTCTGAAGTTTCCTTTACATCACATGAATCAAGAAAATTTTCTGTCATACTTATTTGGTTTATTATTTTTGAAGTTTTATAGGTTTATATTTTCAGTATACTGTCTATGATCATTCTATCTTCTTAGAGTAGACATGTTGAAATATATGCATGTTGTTACATGAATCATTAGTTCATTTCTTTTTAATAAATAACAGTATTCATTCATATGGTTACAGAGCAATTTAATATGTATCCACCTACCAATAGATATGTAGGTGTTTACATTTACAGACTATAGAGAATATAGCTTTTATGCACATTTAATTAGTTTGTGCAGTTACAAATAAAGCACTATATGCTTTCATATAAATGGAGGATTAATATTCAAATGAAATGTATTTAAATTTAAAAAATGACAGAGAAAATTTTTCAAGTGCTTGGGAAATATATTTTCAATGGCAAAACCAACAATTGTAAGTCTGTACATATTTTCCAATTTTAGTATTGTCTATATTTTGGTTATAGTCATGACAGTGTACAGTTGGTCATTTTATGCTGAATTTAAGATTAAATTACTTATTACATTGTGCCTGAGTGTTTCATCTGCCTGTATTGTATGTGTATTATGTGTATGCCTGGAGATTTTGGAGTCCAGAAGCAAGGGTCCAAATCCCTGGAACTGGAGTTGTACACAATTGTGAGCTGCCATGAAAGTTGGGAAAATGAAACCAGTTCTCAGAAGCAAGTATTCTTAACTCAAGATCTAGTTCTTCAATCCTTTTATCAGGAAGTTATTTTGTGTTTCTTTAATGTCTACTAATATTGTCTTTTACTTTATATTAGCTAGTGACATTTTCTTTGATTTGATATATGTTTGTAATTTTCTTTTCTTTTGAATAAAAATAGTTTGTATAATAATTCTCCATATAAAATCAGTGTGGCGGTTTCTCAGAAAAATTGGGATCAACCTACCCCTGGACCCAGCAATACTACTCTTGGGAATATACCCAAGAGATTCCTTATCATATGACAAAAGCATTTGTTCAACTATGTTCATAGCAGCATTATTTGTAATAGCCAGAACCTGGAAGCATCCTAGGTGTCCTTCAATGGAAGAATGGATGAAGAAAGTGTGGATTATATACACATTAGAGTACTACTCTGCAGTAAAAAACAATGACTTCTTGAATTTTGCATGCAAATGGATGGAAATAGAAAATACTATCCTGAGTGAGGTAACCCAGACCCAAAAAGAAGATCATGGGATGTACTCACTCATAATTGGTTTCTAGCCATGGATAGGGGGCCACTGAGTCTATAATTTGTGGTCCTAAAGAAGCTAAATAAGAGGGCAAACCCAAGGAAAAACATATAGTTATCCTCCTGGCTATGGGAAATAGACAAGATTGCCGGGCAAAACATTGGAATCTTGGGGGTAGGGCAGGATGAGGGTAAGGGGAGATGGAGAGAGAAAAGTGTGAAGGAGAGGATGAGGGGAACTTGGGGAAATGGGATGATTGGGGATATAGGAAGGTTGGATAGGGGAGCAGGGAAACTCATATCTTAGTTAAGGGAACCACCTAAGGGTTGGCAAGAGACTTGAACTTGGGGTGGCTACCAGATGCCCAGGGCAATGTCCCCAGTTAGTTCCTTGGGCACCTGAGGATAGGGAACCTGAAATGAACCTATCCTATAGCCATACTGATGAATATCTTGCATATCACCATAGAACCTTCATCTAGCGATGGATGGAGATAGAGACAGAGACCCACACTGGAGCACCGGACTGAGCTGCCAAGGTCCTAATGAGAAGCAGAAGGAGGGAGAACATGAACAAGGAAGTCAGGACCACGAGGGGTGCACCCACCCACCGAGACAGTGGGGCCGATCTATTGGGAACTCACCAAGGCCTGCTGGACTGTGACTGAAAAAGCATGGGATAAAACCGGACTCTCTGAACATGGCGGACAATGAGAGCTGACGAGAGGCCAAGGACAATGACACGGGGTTTTGATCCTACTTCAGGTTCTGGCTTTGTGGGAGCCTAGACAGTTTGGATGTTCACCTTCCTAGATCTGGATGGAGGGGGGAGGACCTTGGACTTTCCACAGGGCAGGGAACCTTGACTGCTCCTGGGACTGGAGAGGGAGGAGAAGAGGAGTGGGGGGAGGGGGAGAGGGGCGGGAGGAGGGGGAGGGAAATGGGAGGCGGGGAGAAGGCAGAAAATTTTTTTTCAATAAAAAAAAAAAAAAGACATGAACAGGATTGAGCCCAGAAAAAAAAATAATAATTCTCCATATAGTCTACATTTATACTTACATTTATCAAATATATATTTCAGAGAACTTAGCTTTTCTTATACCTCATGGTGTTGAAACAAATAAAAAATATGTAATTATTTATTTTATTATATGGATATATAATTAAAACCCAAATGTGTGTTGAAATATTTTCTACACATTAACTTGCGTTAATACTTTTACTAAAAATCACTAACATGTACATGCAGACATTTACTGCATGCCATCAGCTCTTCCCATTGGTTTGTACACTAATATTCTCACCAGTTGAATAGTCTAGAGTTTGTTGTGCTTTGTAGTCAATTCTGAAATTGTAATTTTAGTTTAACTTTTCCAACTTTTTTTCTTCTCTTTCTGAATTATTTTGTCTGCTGCTGATTATTTTTATTTCTATATAAATTCTGAGCTCAATTTGTTAATTTCAATAAAATTTCTGATGAGATTTTGACATGGATTGTATTGAACTTATAAATCAATTGGTAATGAATTGTCCTTTCATAACATGAAAAGTCTCTTCATTTGTTTTGATTTCCTTTAGTTTTTCTGAAAAGTGTTTTGCAGGTATCAATAAACAAGTCTTGCTGGTGGTATTGTCTGTTTGTTTGAACATAAAATTTTGTTAATTTAATGCTTTTATGGAAAGAATTTTTAGTCTTTTCTACAAACATGTTGAAATTGATTTTTATCTGTACCAGGAGTGAGGATTTGCTGTGAAACGTGTGACCTTTCTTTTGCTTCAAGGGATGTAGATTTGGTGAATTTTATTAGGGAAACAGTAGAATGCTTTAAGCAGGCCTTAATGGGCTGTACAGATGGGAACATGGAGCTATGCAGTAGTGGTGCACACCTTTAATCCCAAAATTAGGAGACAGAGACAGGTAGATCTTTCTATCTTTATAGGTTGAGGCCAGCTTGGTCTATAAGAACTAGGTCCAGTACAGGCTCAATAGCTACAGTGAAACCCTGTCTCAAGAAAAAAAAACATAATACACAAAACAAAACAAAAACAAGTTGGAACATGGGAGACGTGGAAGTTAGTACTGATGGTGATTTCAATTGTGGGGGCATGGATCAAGAGATTTCAGAGGAGAAGAATGTTAGTATGAGGACTTCAGACTGTTTTGTGATATTTTGGTTAATTATGTAGCTGTATTTTTGCCCTTGTCCAAAAGCCTGCCTGTGGCTAAAATATAGATATTTCAATTAATTACCATGGCAAAAGAAATCTGAAAATAGTCTAGTACAGAATTTGTCATGTGGTTACTAGTGTTCACTTTTATGAAGATTTAAAATGAAAAGGAGCAAGCTACACAAGTAAAAATACAAAATATATAGATTAAGAAGAAAAGGGGTACTAGAAATTAGAATGAAGGAACCAGGTGTTAAATTGAATAAAGGAAATGATAACCTCAGAGCAAGACCCCACCCAGTTAAGTTACAACTTGTGAAAAGGAAGTACTTAGAGTCAGGTATTCACCTTTAATCCCAGCATTCAGGTGTCAGATATTGATAGATTTCTGAATTCAAGGCCAGTTCATTGTATAGAACAGGTTCCAGGACAGCCAAGTTTAGGCAGTGAAGAAAACCCAAATCAGAAAACTAATAGAGATGTAATTGAATACAGGGGATGGGCTTTGAGGTCTCATATGCTCAAGTTACACAGTGTGGTATGCAGTGTCTTCCTACTACCTGCTGAACAAGATGTAGAATTACTATGTCCGCTTTTAAGCTACCATGTTTCTCACCATGATCACAATGGACAAGATTTCCTTTTTTTTGATTTTTCGAGACAGGGTTTCTTTGTAGCTTTTTGGTTCCTGTTCTGGAACTAGCTCTTGTAGACCAGGCTGGCCTGAACTCACAGAGCTCCGCCTGCCTCTGCCTCCCGAGTGCTGGGATTAAAGGCGTGTGCCACCAATGCCCGACTGGACAAGATTTCTGAACTGTAAAGCATCCCCGATTAAATGTTCTCCTTTATAAGAATTGTTGTCATGACCTCTCTTTACAGCAACAGAAATTCTAACTAATACAGCCACAATAACATTTCTAGGACTTTTTCCTGATATCTGTATCCTTCTTTCAGGAATTTTAAGGTCTAAATTTGAAACTAGGAAGTCAGATGAGTTCTATCCTGTCTTTGTCTATGTTCCCTGTTCTAAAAAATATGAAAGTTATAAGTTTGGAAAGTTAAAAGTCTTCCCTATTTTTATTTTATTTTGTTACCTGACATGCATTCTTTGGGAAAGTACTATTCATATACCCGATGTGGTGTCTTCATTTCTTTAATAAGAGGGTGAATTTAGTTCTTGTTTTTGTATCAGAGGTATAAGAGTGAAAGTTCCCAAGGAGAATTTTTAAGGAAGAACTAAATCCCTTATTAGCTTGAAAAAGTATACAGCAAGGGAGGAAACAGCTTCCACCATTGTGTCCAGGATGTGAAATTAGAATGTAAAGTGTGATCTTCCATTAAAGTTGATACCAATGAGAAAAACGAGAATCAGCAGAGTAGCAGATGGTATTGCTTGCAGCTCTGGGAGAGACTTGAGGCTCATAGCCACCATCTGCCCACACAGCATTTTCTCAAACTTAGTATTTAGTGAAGTTTATTGCTACTAGCTTATGAGCATTATGAGACAGATTACCAAATTCCTGCATTCTACCATGCTTTAATTAAAAGAATTATAAGCCACTTATTGACTACTTACAGAAACAATGTGAAGTACGACTATAACTCCCTATTACTCTTCATGATAGTTTCTGCTTCCTATAGTTTATTTCTTATCAAGAAGACACTTTGATTGAGTTATACCTTCAAGAGGTCTTAGGTATTCTTCATTGGGCTCTGTGGAAGTTGACATAAATCTTATCCCCAAACACCTTCATGAAGCTTCACTATTCATTGGTAGTGAAGTCTGTTTGAATCAATTCTGTGTTTTCTTTTAAGATTGTAAAAAGTTTTATATTTGGTAATCCCCACAATAACAACACATGCTTGATAAATTTGGGAAAGTTGGTTAGTTTATAAGAATATATTAGTAAGAACCAAAGTTTAATTAGTAGTTAAAATTTCATGAGTTGTAACTATGATATAATTGACTCACTTTTGAGTGGAGCATCTACTGTTGATAAGACTTCAATGTCTTACATAGCGATATTGTCACCTTTAATAATATTAGACTGACAGAAAAAGAAGTGTCATGTTGTAAAACTGGTAAAATGTCAACTTCACAGAACTTAGACTAAGACATAAAGGACCACTGATTATCATGTTGGACAACACTGAGATTGTATATCTGATAATGACTTCCAGAAATAAAAGAAGTGTACTTATACTGTTATCACATTTAATGTAAAACATGTACAATACATACCTCAATATCCAGAATTTAGATATTTCCTATTTCTATTATAAAACCTTAATGAAAACTTAATTAACATGGACACACATATATATTCAAGTGTTATGAATGACAACTAAATTTGAAGTCTTAAAAATGCTGTAAAAGGCAGCTATGAATTAATTTAGAAAAATAAAAATGCTAGAATAGCCACGAGAATTTTCAATATAACTTTCTGATTACTCCTTCTAGTTCAAATCTACTATAACAGGAACTGTGTCCTCAGAATATATAATTAAGTGGCAATTACCATTGTTCTCTAGTAGTTTGGTTAGTTCATTGATAGGTGATACTAAACTTACTATTTAACCTTTTTTTGCTTTTGATTTTTTATTAATAGAACAAGAATAAAATATATTATTTTAAGGGATGTTAAGGATTATATAATTCAATATGTATAATATATTTCAATATTTCCTTAGCAGGCCTATAGAGATGAAATATTCTAGTTGATTTTTTATTAGTGTTAAGTTCTATGTTAAATATTCAAAACTAGATCATATGGTTGTATTCCTAGATTTGGCACTTTCAAATCCATCAATAGTCTCATTAGGTAATTGTATGTAAGTTAAGTATATATTATATGCAGTTTCTAGTATTTATTGTGTGATGACATTAAATTTCAGTCAGTGATAAAATATTTATTTGAACAGAGAATGTCAAATGAAGGAAAATAGCAAAAATAAGATTAATTAAATACATAGCTGGTAAAAGTAGAAACTAAGTATTGGTTCCTGTATATTGGATTATCATAGACCATGTAAATTAAACCACAGAAATTTACTTTTTGTTTACTTTTTGAAGACTTATGCTTTATGAGAAATTTCTGACAGAATTCAGTCCTTCTGTATGCGGTGAAGGAGGGATCCCTTCCACACCAGTCTCTGGGATTTGGAGATTACAACCTTCTTTCTGTGTCTTCATGTCATGTCCCTTCTGTATTAGTGTTTTTCAAATCCCTGATCCATTTGGAATAGGAACCATGATAATGACCTTTATTAGATTTCAAAATATCACATTATCCTAATACTGACTTATCTCATGCTCCCACGGAGTTAAGAATTCAATTTCTCATTGTGTGAGGATACATGGAGTCTAGAAATGCATCTTTAGGGATGGAAAGTGGTAGAAAATATCTAAAGTATCTTATTGATAGAGAAATTGTAATTTTTATTATGAATATAAAAATATACAAACCATAGACACAAAATTTTATTTTTGTGCCATTAATTTATTACAGAAGATTGGGTTAACAAGCCTTTCATTGAAATATAACTCATGCTGAGAAAAATGGAAAGATTTTTATCATCTTTAAATGAAGTGATGCACAGTGTATGAACAAGCTTTAAATGGGCAAAGCTATGTAATAACATAAGGTGAGCCAATATTGGCCATATCCAATAAGAGGTATGTTTAAGATTTCTTTTCACTTTTGACTGTATGAATCTAATTTACATAAAGTACATTATAGACCTAAATTCAGTGCATGGCATAGGAAAATTCATAGAGACTTGGAAACAGAATTACTCATTTGAGAAACTAACAATCTCAATGATGCATGATGAACAACAGTCTTGAATGGATCTCTGTTTGATGACTAAAAAAAAAGAATCTCTTGCAATAAAGTTGAAATTTATGTTTGAGTTCTTCAAATGAGACTGCATGAGCTTCTGAAAGAATAATGAATGAAAGGAGGCAGATTGTTTTGTTAAATGTCATTGGTGACTTCTTTCTCCTTCCAATGGTTTTACTTTTTCCCTTATTTTCACCTTTTTATCTGTCTTGTCATACTTTTGGATTCTCCATGAAAATATAACACTATGAGTGATTTTGTTTTAATTAATTGCTACAACAGTAATAACTGTGCACATATTCTGTCACTTTATATACATTACTTTTTACTCAGCAGACTTGCTGTTTCCATTACCCCTTTATTTCTTTTATTTCTTTATTTATTTATTAAAAATGTCCACCTCCTCCCATCCTCCAATTTCACTCCCAACCCCCCCTCACCCTCACTCTAAGAGAAGTCCTAAGAGAAGTCAGGGTGCCCTGCCCTGTAGGAAGTCCTAGGCCCTCCCCCCTCCATCCAGGTCTAGGAAGGTGCATCCAAACAGACTAGGATCCAAAAAAGCCAGTACATGCAGTAGAATCAAAACCCTGTGTCATTATCATTGGCTTCTCAGTCTGCCCTCATTGTCAGCCACATTCAGATAGTCTGGTCAATCACATGCTCATTCAGTCCCAGTCCAGCTGGCTGGCCTTGGTGTGCTCCCATTAGATCAGTCCCACTGTCTCTGTGGGTGGACACACCTTTCGTGGTCCTGACTTCCTTGCTCATGTTCTCACTCCTTCTGCTCTTCATCTGGGCCTTGGGAGCTCAGTCCAGTGCTCCAATGTGAGTCTTTGTCTCTATCTCATCCATTGCCAGATGAAGGTACTATGGTGATATGCAAGGTATTCATCAGTGTGGCTATGGGAGAAGGCCAGTTCAGGCGCCCTCTTCTCTGCTGCCAAACTACCTAGCTGGGGAAATCCCCTTGGACACCTGTGAATCCCATAAAGAACTCAAGAAACTAGACATTAAAACTCTAATTAACCCAATTAAAAAATGGGGTACTGAACTGAACAGAGAATTCTCAACAGAAGAAGTTCAAATGGCCAAAAGACACTTAAGGTCATGCTCAACCTCCTTAGCAATCAGGGAAATGCAAATCAAAACAACTTTGAGATACCATCTTACATCTGTCAGAATGACTAAAATAAAAAACACTAACGATAGCGTATGCTGGAGAAGATGTGGAGTAAGGGGAACACTCATCTATTGCTGGTGGGAATGCAAACTTGTACAACCACTTTGGAAATCAATATGGCAGTTTCTCAGGAAACTGGGAGTCAATCTACCTCAGGATCCCACCATTCCACTTTTGGGAATATACCCAAGAGATGCCCAATCATACTACAAAAGCATTTGTTCAACTATGTTCATAGCAGCACTATCTGTAATAGCCAGAACTTGGAAACAACGTAGGTGCCCCTCAATAGAAGAATGGATAAAGAAAGCGTGGCACATACACACTTTAGAGTTCTACTCAGCGGTAAAAAAACAATGACATCTTGAATTTTGTATGTGAATGGATGGGAATAGAAAACACTTTACTGAGTGAGATAACCCAGACCCCAAAAGAGGAATATGGTATGTACTCACTCATAAGTGAATTCTAGCCATAAACAAAGGACATTGAGCCTATAATTCGTGATCCTAGAGAAGCTAAATATGAAGGTGAACCCAAAGAAAAACATTTATTCTCCTGGATATTGGAAGTAGACAAGATTGAAGGACAAAAGTTGGGAGCAGGCAGTGGGGGTGGGTTGGGGTGAAGGGGAGATGGAGAGAAAGAAGGGAGAAGGGGAGGATTAGGGAGAGCTTCGGGGAATGGGATGGTTGAGATGGAGGAAGGGTGGATATGGGAGCAGGGAAGAAGATATGTTAACTAAGGGATCCATTTTAGGGTTGGCAAGAGAATTGGGCCCCTTTATTTCTCAAAAACATTTTATTTCACCAACTCATGTAAGAAAAATTTCAAAATTGCACATTTTCCCATTTATTCTAATAAAATTGTTTGTATTGACAAATACCCATACCTGTAAAAGTAATTCAGTATTTTTATGAAGTAATAATGTCTGGTAGTTTATTTCCATGTGAATACTCAGAAAACATTTCTCTTATGGAAAAACTTAAAAATCATTAAGAAAATAAGTTTATATTTGAGAAGATAATGTGAGGAGCAACACACTTTGTGGGGATGAGTGTGTGCATGCAGAGTCCTATAGTTAAAGTCAGGGTTTGTTTGTTTTGCCTTTATTTTTGATTCTTTTATTTATTTATTTTTTACATAATGTGTTTTGATTTGTTTTTTCCTCTACTAATTTCTCTCAGATCCTCTGCCACCAAACTTCATTTTTTTCCCAAACAGAAACAAAAGCCAAAAAAACTAAAATCATGAATCAAAAAAGGCAAAATAAACAAAAAGAAAAAAACAACAATAAAGCAAAAACAAATTTCAAAGCAAATTAAACAAATCAAACAAACAAAACCAGAAGCAAAGCAAAACAAAGACCCCAGAAAATATTTTGTTGACCAACTAATCCTGAGCATGGGGTCTTCCCGGGGATGTGTGGTTTGCATACCAGTGAGATTGCTTTGGAAAAGACTGATGTTTCCTTTGCCAGTGGGTATCAATTGCAGATAATGTCTTGGTGATGGGTGGGAACCTTTAACCACATCCTTCTCAGTGCTGCAACCTTTCTGGTTTGAAAGCATGCAGATCTTCTGTTTGCTTCCAAGTCTGTGAGTTCTATGTATATCAGTCTTGTATCTGTAAGACATGATTTCCTTGGAGTTACCCACTACTGTTGTCTTATATAGTCTTGTGTCCTTCTTCTACATAACTCTGGGTCTTGTGGGGAGCGGTTTGATTAATATGTCCCTTTTAAGAGTGAGTGCCCCAAGGTCCCCATGCTCCCAATTTACTTAAGAGATCTTGCCTTTTTCTACTTCCTATGTCGATTAGATCTAGGTATGTCTCTCTTAGTGTCCTAAGTTGTTGTCTAAGTTCTCTAGGATTGTGATTTGTGGCCTGGCTTTCTTTGCTTTCTGTTTAAAAACCACTTATGAGTCAGTAGATGTGATAATTGTCTTTCTGTGTCTGGGTTACCTCACTCAAAATTATGTTTTCTAGCTCCATCTATTTTTGGGCAAAGTTCAAGATGTCGTTACTTTTTTTCTGCTGTGTAGTACTCCATTATGTAAATGTACCACATTTTCCTTATCCATTCTTTGGTCAAGGGGCATTCAGGTTGTTTCTAGGCTCTGGTTATGACAAACGAAGCTGCCATGAACATAGTTAAGCAGATGTCCTTGTGGCATGATTGAGCATCCTTTGGATATATACTCAAAAGTAGTATTACTGAGTCTTGAGGAAAGTTGTTTCCTAATTTTCTGAGAAATCACCACACTGACATCTAAAGGGGCTGTACCAGCTTGCATTCCCACCAGCAATTCAGAAGCATTCCCTTTACCCCACAACCTCTCCAGCATAAGTTGTCATCAATGTATTTGATCTTGGCCGTTCTTTTTTTTTTTTTTTTTTTTTTTTTTTGGTGTTTTGAGACAAGGTTTCTCTGTAGCTTTGGTGCCTGTCCCGGAACTAGCTCTTGTAGACCAGGAAGGCCTCGAACTCCCAGAGATCTGCCTGCCTCTGCCTCCCAAGTGCTGGGATTAAAGGCGGATCTTGGCCATTCTTACAGGTGTAAAATGGAGTTGTTTTGATTTGCATTTTCCTGATGGCTAAGGATAACATTTCCTCAAGTATCTTTCAGCCATTTTAGATTTCTCTGTTAAGAGTTCTCCGTTTAGGTCTGTACGCCATTTTTTTATTGGATTACTTGTTCTTTTGATGACCAATTTCTTGAGTTCTTTGTATATTTTGGAGATCAGATTTCTGTCTGATGTGGGGTGAGTGAAGATCTTTAAAAGATCATATAATATTCGGGGATTTAAACTAATCTCCCAAGATAATCAGGTGAGCTTTTGTTCCTGAGGTTCTTCGGTTCATGTGTTAGACAAAAATTAGGTTTATGTGAGAGTGGAGCCCATGTTACCATCGTTTTTCTAAGTGTGCACTCAGTGGTTTGCTTGAGCCATTTGTTTTGTGCTTCCTGAGTTTTCTTTTATTGTTTTGCTTGGCCCATGTAAACTAAAGTTATACAACCAGAAATAACGATCATTACAAAGACTGAAATCTAGCATTTTTCACCTATATCAGTTGCTTATGAAAATAATGTGCTGCATATCACACTTTATGTTTCATACTTTAGCATAAAAGCAGAAAACTTCCATGAAAATTTAACACATCAGAAACAGTTAGCCACCAGGCCAATCCTTCTCATTTTGGAGGGCTAGCTTAATCTAATGGAGATTTTGGACAAGTGGGTCTCCATGTTCTCTTGGGTTTCACATATATATTCATATGAAGTTTCAAATGTCTCATTAGGCCAGAAGTAAAGAGACTCTTTGATTGCTCATCTTAAGTGTCAGACTGATTATATCTAGATTTGACAAAGAAGCAAGCTTCTTGAAAGACTTTTAAATGTAGTTTGATTAAAATATTAGCTGAGGGGAAAAGCTTGCCACACAGCAAGCAGCACCTTCCAGTGGCAGCTCCTATATAAAGAGGTCAGAAGGAAAAGCCATGCCGGCTGTTTTTCCTGCCTACTGTTGACTTTCCATCCTTCTGGCGAGTGCATCCACTCTTTTACTGCAACTGTTTTTATCTTCCCTCACTGACATCAGAATCCAGATTCTTTATTTTTCCAATGGAGATTGAAGAAGAGAGGCACTCCTAAAATTGCCCAGTGTAAAAAGAGACTGTGCGTAGGTTTCCCTGCCACCCCAACCTGAATAATCACACAGAAACTATATTAATTATAACACTGTATGGACAATAGCTTAGGCATATTCCTACTTAGCTCTTATATCTTAAATTATCCCGTTTCTATTAATCTATGTATCACCACGAGGCTGTGCCCTATCAGTAATATGTCAGTGTTTTTCTTCTTTGGAATCTACATGGCATTTCTCTGACTCTACCTTTTTTTTTTTCTCTTTGCATTGTTTAATTTTCCTACACATCTCTTTTCTGCCCTACCATAGGCCAAAGCAGTTTCTTTAAACCAATGGTAATAAAACATATTCACAGCATACAAAGGAGAATCCCACATTAGTCCAGGCTTTTGGAATGATATTAATACTGCTGGAGAAACCAGTTTGAGATTGAACAGCTACTGGGTTCTTAGTCTTTTTGGCGTATAGATAGACATGGGTAGACTACCTAGCCATGATCATAGAAACTATCTATTGAATGGCCTTTGTTCCCTACCCTTATTTTATCAGCTCTGTTCTTCCTCAGCCCGAATACAGATTCCAAGTGTCTTCTATTGCAAAATACAGTTCATAAATATATTAGTTACCTGTCTACTGTTGTGATAAAACACAATAATTAAGGCAAGTAAGAAAACATCTATTTAGACTTGTGGTTCCAGAGGATAGGAGTAACCCATGGCAGGGCAGGGAAGTGGCAGACATGGCTGCAGGGGCAGCTGAGAGCTTACATCTTCCTGAAACAAGAGGCAGTAAAGAAATCTGAAAATGAAGTGTGGCTCTGAGCCCTCAATTCACACCTCAAGTGACAGACTGCTGCAGGTGAGAATATACTTTTCAAAACCACTCAAAAGTGTGAACAACTCAGGACGAAGATTTCAGACAACCTGTCCTATGGAGAACATTCTTATTCAAAGCAACATGCTGGGTGAAGGACAAGTCAAGATTAGAGGACTGAAATAAATGCAAATTAGAAACCCTTTCAAGGAAAGAACCCACTCTACAGGTTTCCATCCCTCAACCTTCCCTCTCCCTCATCTTTCATTTTCTGATTTTCTGTCTGTGTATTTATACAGATTAAACTATTTTCATCTTCACTTATTATCTTATCTTATTTTACCAAGGTAAGTAGAAAGTTTGTGATATTAGTATGTGCCTCTGCGATCTATTAAGATATCCTTTTGTCCTTATGAGAAATTTATTAGCACTAGTCCAGGAAGAACTGCTGGCTTTGTTCACAAAGGTGTGTCAGCAGTGGAAGAGAGTAGACAAGAGATAATGCGAGTCAGCTATGAACTACAGTACTACCTTTAGTTTTGATAATTAAAATAATATTTTGTCACAGATCACACCTTTTAAATAAAGGTTCTGGATGGCATCTCATGACATTTATTTAATTTTTAGTGATTAGATAATATGCATCTAGTTTTCTCTTTTACTTAAATCCTGAAATGAATATTAGTCTGGATTTTTATACAATAGTTGTAAGAATATATGTTAAAAGAAATTCACTAAGGGAAAAAGCTTGTTATAGACAATAGGCAATTTCATTATTTAATTTACAGAATGCGTAAGAGTTTCTATTTCCTACCTAAAGTAATCAGGCATTTCCCCACTTTTAAATGAGCAATGCAATAACTTATTTAAAATATTAAACCAAGAAATTTCATTTGCTTCCTGTGCAAAATCAGCACAATTCTTGCTTTAAAGATGTACTTAAAGTATCTTATAAGAAATGCTATAAATCTCAGCAGAAATACTTTAAAGGAAACACAAGAGCATTTCAGTTAACTCAAGCTAAAATTATTCATTCTCTGCAAAGTAATAATTAGGAGTTGCTTCATCCCTTTCTCCATATGATAACCTTTAGGAAGCCAAGATAACCCATTTGTCTGGTGATTTTAATTCCTGGAATCAATATGCTCTCATTAGTGTAGATGTAATGGAAGTATCTGCGTGATGTTTTTCCTCCTCTCATATACCCAGAGATGTAAAGGTAAAATAGAAGCACACATTCTCCACTATTATGTCCCTTACAGTACTTCTATATTTTTAGTAAATACTTTTTATGCACACTATAGATAAAGCAAGCATTCTCTAACATATTTTATGTAAATTCAAACTCTAGACTTCTTAATTAAAATTGTTAATAATAAAACCACAAGTCTTTCTAGTATTCACAGTTCACACTCAGACAAAAAAAAAGAGTAGTGGTTGGTATTGTATTAATTACAAGTACATGAGAACATGAGTAAATAAATATATTTCAAATCCATATTTCTGGAATTTATACAAAAACAAGCAGATAGAAATCATGAACACCAAAGGTTTTGATATGTAGTCCACTTTAATTTGCTTTTATAAATCCTTTAAACAGTCTATTATATGTACACATAGTCATAGAGAGTTTTAGCTTGTATTTTCATAGAAGGTTAAATATCCCAGGCTATCGTCAAAACAGAGAGTGATCTTTCTGCTTCAGCCTCTCCTCTGATAACCTTCTAGGATTATAGGCCTGTGACTTAAGGTCATTTATTATGGAAATTATGAGCTATACTTTTATGTTAGTAAAAAACTAAGGCAAAGTGTATCAATAGCATCCCTACCCCATGCTTTGTGGATGGGGTGGGTAGAACTCAACCAAATGAACCAATCAAGAGGGCCCCAGGCAGTTGGGCACTGTAGTGATTTCTTTGTGATGAGAAAATACGGCCCCGTCCAGTGTCATGGCAAACTGAGTGGTACAAGGAGACCCGTATGCAGGTCTGGGCCTGTCTTCGCTTGGCTCTAAGCAGAAAAACTCCGGTCCACCTGGTACCTTGCAGCACCAGCCTGATGGGCACTATTAGTGTGAGCAGAGATGGCGAGCTAGCTGACCCTTTGACCAGCCAAGTGAGTCCTGCACTTTATTTGGGCAGCACAGCAGAGCTGACCCTGTTGATGATAAGATAGGTGAGGCAGCCCTAAGATTGTGACTGTAGGAGACCTAATTCCACCTCTCTTCTACCATATGGCTGCATGGGTTTGGGAGAGATGCGTTTCCCCTGCCCCTTCCCATCAATGCCTAAGGCAGGTGGGAAAACTGACTCTGGTAATAAGAGCAGGAGAGCTTCCCTGTCGCAGTTCAGCTGCATCACTCTAGAGATCCAGCCGTGAATGTCATCTGGGCAGCATAATAGAGACAACTGCGCTTGAAGAGGTTTGGTTGAGCCAGTGCCAAAGTTGTGAGCATGAAAACACTAGCCCCAATTACTCGGCTGTCTTGTGGCGGCATGGGCAGGGGAGAACTGCAGCACCCATCAATGCCTGAGATAGCCGGAGAGCTATCCCTGTGGTCAAAAGAATGGGAGAGCTGTCCCTGACCACCGACAGGGCAGCACTAGGCAGAGCATGCCCTGCACATTGCCTGGGAAACACAATAGAGCCCACACTATTGACCTAAGGTGTGGGTTAACCAGCCCCAAAATTGCTAGCGAGGAAGAGCTATCCCCGTCACCCTGCCGCGCACCGAACCTCCGTGTCTGGGCTCTGTGCTCTGGCACCCAGTTCGCGAGCTTCGAGCAAGGGGGCTGGAGGTTAAAATACACAGACACACACAGACAGAGAGACAGCGACACGGGTCATCCTTGAATTCCCCAAGAATGCCCCCTCATTGTGTTCAGGGGCAGAATATATAGAGATAGCCACGCCCCAGCCAAACCCACCAGAAACCACTCTCCTGCCATCAGGAACTCCTGAAGGTCTTGTGCTCAGAGCAGCTGTAGGCACTCAGATCAGTAGATTACAAGAAATTCAGGATCTGGGGTCTCACTGCTCCCAACATCACCCCTCTGTTCTGTGACAGCATGAGCAGGAGAAAGTTACTACCCCCACCCATCAACACCTGGAGAGGGCGAGAGATTGGCTTTGAGGTCACAAGAACAGGAGACCTTTCGCTGCCCCCCCCCCCGCCCCCGTCATCAGATGCAACACTACCTAGAGCAGGTCCTGCATCTCACTGTCTTAACGGGATAGACCCAATCCCATTGGTGAAGGTGTGGGTGAGCTACGCCCAAAATTGTAAGCATGAATGAGCTACCTCAGCTTCCTTGCTTCCTTGTCTGTCTTGTGGTGTGGATGGGGGAAGACATGGCTCCATTACTTCTCACTCCTTACTGCTTGCAAAAGATGAGACAGATGAGTTTTTATCATGTAAAAACGCAGGAAAGTGCATGCTGTTCCTCGCCTAGACAGCACTGCAGAGCTGGTTGAGTAGTCAAAGGTAGGGTGACCCAGTACCAAGGTTGTGAGCAAAGGAGAGCTCTGACATGTTGCATCATGGACAGTGCAGAGATGCTCTCCCCACCCACACCCAGTCCATCAATGCCTTCGACAGGTTGAGGAAACAGCCATAGGGTCACAGGAATGAGAGACTGTTCCTCATCCTCACCAGCTGCAGCACTCAGGAGAATGGCCTCTGTACCTCACAGGGGCAACACTATAGATAGAGCTTGCCTGATGGCTTAGCCTGATGATAGAGAGTTCACTATGGTGGTGAGGAAAGGAGAGGACTGGGAGGCAGACCAACCATGCAAGCATCCCAGACTCAGAACCAGGTTTATGATTTCACCCACCCCAACATCTAAACCATCTATGATCTGCGGAAGCACCTGATGGAACCTGACCTGTAGACACAGACCAAAGGCTGCAAGATTTCCACAGCAAAGAGCAACAACAAGATAGCAAAAAAGAGGCCCAGTGAGGGACCAGCATTGATGGTATAATAAAAACCACTATCCGTGATTCAAAGCAATGACTCTTTGCAATGAACTCTTGCAAGTAAAAATACACAGGCAATGAGTTTACTGTGTGACATATAGTGTTACACTGTAGCTTCCATGATAAGAATTTTAATTTTTCCCTTTTTTCTTTTTCCTTTCTTCTCTTAAATTTTAAAATGCAGGGGACATATGCAAAGGTACTGGGAAATGAATGGGAACAAGATACATGATATAAAAGACACCTAGAATAAAATAAAATAGAGAAAAATATTAACAGCCCAAAATATAACCAAAAATTACAAGAGACCAGATAAACTGTATGGTCAATGCTGACAAAGTGATTGCAAGAGGCAGAGGCATAGATAAAGTCATGCATGCTCAGAGAGACGTGTTGACAGTAGTTGTGCTGTGTGCTAGGAGCCTAGGCGTCTTTTAACATCCTGTTTGTGCTCTCTGTGTTATATGTGTATTGGTTTCTGAAAGTTATCCCATAGAAAGAGGTGGTAACAGTTTCCGTTCTACACAGAGGACAGTTACAATAAATTTGATGTATAGCCATCATCAAACATTTGTCTAGAGGTCTTAATATGGAAGATATTAAACTACAGTCATGAGCTCAGTCTTTCATTTTTGATCCATGAATGATTAATGCTAGTGGAAACAGGGTGCCTAAATTAAAGATATAATGCTCTCTCCCTCACTCTCTTTCTCTCTCCTCTCTCTGTCTCTCTCTCATACACATGCACATACAATACACAAATATACAAACCTGCACATATACATATACACAGACATATACACTACCAACTGAATATTGTCTCATAAAAGAAGTCATCCAAAACCTACAAGTAACTATAACCCTCTAACTCTTATGTTAGATCTCCTACCCAGCAGCTATTGCAGCTGAGTCAGTTTGTCTCTGATAGTGCCTAGCACCATTTATAGAACATATCTGGATATGTTGTTTGTGTTTGTGTGTGTGTGTGTGCATGGTCATGCGTAGATGAATAGATTGCCACTCTGTTTTCTGCTCTCAGAATGAAGAAATCTTTAAAATTTAATCAATAAAGTTTATTCTCAGTAATTCACATGGAACTTGGTCTTTTTAGCAACCCCTGAAGCCTACACTTGATCTCAGAACTTTTGTCGCAGGGAATTGAATTAATTTGAACTGCATTACCATCGAATCATCATTTACAACTTTCTACAACTAAATTAAGTCATTATTAATTCTAGTATGTATTTGTTTCTCTGAATTGTGTGACTTTCTGAATTTCATTCCCTCCTAAAACATAATATGTAAAGGGATATATAATACTGAGGTTTTTGGGCAGCTACTAACCTTTTGGGTTACTTTTCTTTAATGCAATAGTTTGACCTGCTACAGTTACAGAGATGATGACATAGACAATATGTAAGTATGATTGTGCACCAATAAAACTTTATTTGTAAACTTGTAGCAAGCTGTTCTGCATCTATGGAGTAAAGATTGCTGAACCAATCTAGGCTCTGCTTTCAACTGTCTAATGATAACATTTGATTATAATTTATTCTGAGTTAAATTATTGATAACTTACTTAATAATTTAAAACTAATTAAATAATTGATGAACAAATTAATTCTATAAGAAAATATAGGTTTTAGAATGTGGAGGCAATTGTTGAAGTTTCATGTAAACATGAACTTTAATTGCATTTCTCTTTAATTTAGTAAAGGTTAAAATGACATAATTTGCTGAAGACATTTTTCCTTCTATAAGTTAATCCCAGTCCATCTCACGCATAGTTCAAAAGATGAATGTTTGACACTTTGCATGGGTCAAAATATTATTTTATTTCAAAACCTTATAGCCATGTGCTGTATATAAATAGTGTTCTTAGCTTCATGGATGAATTACAATTTAGTGAAGTAATTTAAAGATAGAATAATTAAAAATATTCTGAATCTGCACTACACATAAAAATTACAAGTATAGTATTTTTTGCTAAGATTCAACTTCAATTCAAGTATGGCTGTGTCCACTGATTGGCATATGAAATGTGCATACTGACACTGTTACATAAATAATCATAGACTTGAATACATCACATATCGTATTAATTTAAGGTGTTTCAAAATATTTTGATCTTTATATCATTTCTGTTCATTCAATAGCTGATTAAGTAATTTTGCGAACAATTTACAATGCAATTTTTTCCTAGGTTTACAAATGTACATATATTTTACTTACCTATGTGTTTTTCCTTGGATCTATGGTTGGAAGCTTCTTCATATTTCTTTACAGAAAAGTGATTCTTTTGCTTTATCTCATGAAATTAGTTTCTTAGAATCCATATTGTGTCCCAAACCTTTCTTTGCTTTAAATGTCATCTAAATATTTCACCTAGTTTGTATTCCCAGGTAAGGTGTCTATGAATTGGTAACAGTGTAAAATTAATCCTAGAAATCATGCCCTCTCATTCTACTTAATTACTGTGCAGTAAACCTATACTTTGGTGACATTTTATATTAAATGAGATTTAGGGAATATGCCCTGAAAGAGCAAAATGTTATTACAATAGTTCTGACTTTAGAAAATACAGTATAATCAGCACTCATATTAACATTGACTCTAGTTTATTTATTCACTCCATATAATTCTGAGGTCCCTTTTGCGGCTGGGCATGATATCTGAATCTACTCTCATATAATAGCATGATGAAGTCAGGGAAGGAAATTCTCACGTGATGAAAGGAAAAGAAGAAAGGAGACTTCATTTAGCAGAGAATGTCAGTTACGGCTTTCTAGATGTAAGGTGCTAAATGATTTTTTTAATTTCTTTTTCTGATACAGTCAATATACTTGTTGGGAGGGATCAAAACTGGAGAATGAGGAAAAGCAGTGATGGGTAGAGCAGAACAGACTACACAAAAGCAAGGCATTCCAGTTCTTCAATAGGAAGAGAAATGGGCCCCTGAGAAAACCCTAACAGGAAAATTTACAGTAAGTCCTGCAGAAGAACAGGGCAGAAATTCAGGGGAGGGGCATATCCAAATGACCTGGGAGTGGAGGAAAACTTATTTTGGCAGGGGTGTGGACAGGGGTAGAAATATAAGTTTGTCACAGGGTTGCAGTATTAGAGTCCTGTGATCATCACATATCCCTCATTCCATGAGTTTCCACTGAGTCAAATAAATCTGTCTTGAAATCAGGAGAAGTTGCATCATGTCATCTTTGCTCAATAATGTTGTTTCTAATCCCTGAGAGAGAAAACTAGCTCATTCCATGCTCCCTTGTGCCAAGTTTATGGGTCTTTTAAGAGAAGCTTTCAAACTGAATGATAGCCATCAGATTTGATACTTGTTTGTGAGTAGCATTTTGTCATATGGAATAGAAGTCTCAAGTAACTGGGTACACTGAAGATTTAGGGATATATTTTGTGTTAAAAGCAGCAAATGAGTTCCAGTGAAAATGCACTTCAGTGAGAAATTGAGCCACATCCAGGTTTAGGGAGTAGTCAGCATGGCATTACTGTAAACCAGGTATCGTTGCCAAGTATACACTACTGTCTCCATTATTTTCACCAGGTGGAAAGACATAGCAGGCTGAGTACAATTCTGGTAGCTCCAAGTACTGCCAGTGTTGAGTTTGCTCTTCACACACTCTTAGTTCAGGGATAAGTTTAAGTCATTATTGAGAAAAAGTGAAAATACGAAGTCTCAGTTTATCCATTTATGAAGGCCCAGGAAAAGAAGGAATTAATAATGTCCGTCCTAACCCTATAGAATTTTTGTTGCTATAGTTTTATTAGAAACTTATTCAGAAATAGAATTTCAGAGCAGTTGTGACCTTAAATAACACTCATTTAAAATAGGCCACCATGCATTGCAGAATCCCAAAAGAAAATGCAGAGACTGAAACAACCTTAATCTAGTTTTAATTATTTTTGACAGAAGAAAAAATGACAATGAAATCTACCTTCATTTATTCTGTTCTAATAGTTTACACAAAGTTTGAGAAAGGGCATTTTACAGGGTTTTGCTTTTGGGGAGTGGAACATTAAAATCTGTTATTTTTATATTTTATTTTCATGCTTCTGGGGTTTGTGATAGAACTTTAATGTTCATGATTCTATTTCGCAGGATTAAATATTAAACAATATCACAAGCTAGATATGGTACATTTACTTTCCAAGTAATTGGGTTGTGGATAAACCTGCTGCTACTGTTCATTAGCCTGTAGCTTCAGAAGACTCTAACTCTATTTTCCTTTTGCAACAGTGTAGTTTGGAAATTTCCAATAAAGTTGAGAGGAGCTGAAATTAAAGAGTAGATGTCCTTACACTGCCTTTGAGAAAATGGTAACCTGTTCATCAGCAAAGGACATGCAAGGACAATAAGAACTGCCAGTCTTTAAAATAGATCAGATATGGTATCCTTAGATATTTAACATGGCTTTCACTTTTGAAAATTATCTCACTGTCTTATTGATAAAGTGATAGATAGATGTTTAATATAAAAGATTTAAAAAATTGAAGAGAGCAGCAAGCATCAGGCAGTTCTGGTCAGTGATTGTTATAGTTAATACTTTTCTTCAGGCATAGGCAGATTGGGTTGGTAATTATTTTATAAATATAAATCTTGTTCTACTTTCCTCTTCATGTTGTTTTATGAACCTTTCCGTGTTTTTGACGTTCAGCAAAAGTAAATTTTATAATGCATGCCTACTTTTTTATCTTAATGGATGTTTTATGATATAACCATCTATTGCTGGATATCTGGATTGCTTCCAAATGTTTGGTGTCATAAATAATGGCATGATATGGTCTCTTCACATAAATCTTTGTCCTCATTTCTGATAATTTCTTTATGAGAGATTCCCAGAAATGGAATTGCGAGGTCAATGAAAGTGAATATAGTTAAAGCTTTGATATTTTTCCAAATATGCTTTCAAAATGACTTTACAGATTTGTATACCCAATATGAGTTTAGAGCTGACCTTTCTCATAATACGCCATAAGATTTGCATGTTTAAATACATTAAGTAATTGCTCATTACTAGGCTAATATTTAGTAAATTGCTTACCATCACAAGACAAAAAATATGCATTTCATTAAAAGTAAAATTGATGCATATTATGTTGCTACATTAAACATATTGATAATATGCAATTAAACAAAGTACATGATATGATATATACTCCATCACCACAAATATATGCACATACAAATTACATAAAAAGCTTGATGTTCAATAAAATAAAGCCTAACACTAATGAGATACCACAATAATTGATAGTTGACTCTGTAGTTAATAGCAGCATAATATTGAGGCCTTAAAATCTATTATTTTATTTTTTAATAGCTGTGTGATGAGTTTCCTAACTTGGAGAGCTAATATAAAATGATCTTGTAGTCATGTAAGATGCTATTATGGTTTTGGAATTTATTGTGAACTCAGTTATCTAGTTTCAAATCTGCAGTAAAAATTAAGTTACAAGTAAATTACTTAATCCTTAAATTTTGCAAAACAACTATGTATTTTTGTGACACAGTAACACAAAAATAAGGGAAACTATAATGAGTAAACATTTGATGACATATTATTAAAGAAATAGCCAAGATCCAAATATAGAATCTATAGATACACAATAAATGCACTCCTCTCTTTGTCTCTTTCTCTCTTTTTACACACACACACACACATACCTGGACACACAAATGCGTTGGGAAACAAAGGAAATTTTCAAGTAAGTCTTAATTAGCAAATTAAAATATAAGCATAGATTAAAACTTGTCAAACAAAAGCTGATGGTGAAGAATTGAGAATGTTTCTACAACACAGGACTGAACATTTTTTAATTGACTCTTGTATAAAATATTTATTTTTAAAAAGGTATTCATCTTGCTATGAATTAAATATGCATTATTATAAGGAGCTGTGACTCTTTTACATATATTTCTGGAATTTCTCTTTTCTTACACACTCAGCAAATATAACATTTTCCATTGACACTGCATGTTGAAATTTATTTTATCCTTGCTTGGTTATACAGACATAATATCAGTACTCAGAATATTTAGGTAAGTAATTCTGTAATTTGAGACCAGTTTCAGTTAGCTCATGATATCCTAAGTTGTAGACCAGCCTTTGTTACACACTAAGATCTCATGCTTTTCTTATTTTAAAAATATGCTTTAATTGAGATGACATCACATTCCTGTTTTACTTTCCTCCCTCCAAGCCCTCCCAGATACCTCCCTTGATCCCTTCTCTGATGTTCATTTTTTAAGTTTGTAGCATATTTACCTTTTATTATTGTCATATCACAGACAAAAATAAATATATGTATATTTAAATATCTATCTATGTAATCTATCTATGTACAGACATGTATTAACCTACCAAATCAATTTTTGTTAGTGGTGCATATATGATTTCAAGGCTGATGATACTATATTGGACTACCAGTACAGAGACTCATACCTAGGAGAGGCAATTCCCCTACTCCCAACAGCCATATGCTGCCTACAGCTTTGTCTAGAAATTTAATATAAATTTCTACCTATTTACATTAGCATATTCATTGAAATGGTCATTTGTCTGTTTTTGTTTAACGCAACTATTTCTAGGATACCGTGATTTCACAACAGCTTTTGTTGTGTATGTTTCTGTGATGTTCCCTGTACTATAGAAGCAAGAGCTATAATGTATATTTATACAATGGGTCTTGGCTCTCCATGAAATGTTGATATCATCTTCATTGTGTCCATAATAATTTTCCTGTGATGTTCTGTATTTACTGTAAAGAGAGGCCTATTTGATGAGTAGTGACTCTTACATATCTGTGGGAATAAGGATAAGATTTGTAATGCTGTAAGGAATTATCTACCTCTTTATAAATTATAGATAATCTTTACAATATGGTCATTGTAGTTTATATAATCCTTTAAAAAAAACTGAACAGTAAGTCTACTTTTTGATCCAGCTGTAACACTTCTTGGCATATTCTAGAGAGGCCCATGTCCTAGCCCACTCATACAGTTGAACAATGCTTTTTTAACCTATTCACAACAGGCAGGAAATGAAAATGTCCTTTTTAAGAGCTGAATTGACGAGCAATATGTGCAACATATACACAATGAAATACTATTCAGCTGTAAAAAATAAAGTATAAAATTTTGAGTTAAATGTTTGGACCTAGAAAAGATTATATTGAATAAGTTAACTCAGACCAGAAAGATGAAGACCACATGTTCTCTCTCATCTGTGATTCCTAACTCCAAATCCTCAGAATTCAACATGGAATAACCACAGAAACAAGGAAAGCACACAAAGCTGGAGTGTGTGTGTGTGCATGTGTGTGTGTGTGAGCGCACACGTGTGTACATGTGTGGTGCACTTAGGAGCAGAGTAGAAGGATACATGACATGAGGAGTTTGGGTGAAGATCCAACTGGAAAGGAGCCAGATTTTTCAAAGAGGGTGAAGGTTCAGGGTGGGGGATCAAAGTAATACCAAGGTTCTTTGGCAAAGCCTCACAGAATCAAATTATTTTATATTTTTCTAAAATTGTGTTTTGCATGATACCTCCAATAAAACATTTGTTTTTAATTTCCTGTGTATGCTTAAATTTATTGAGAAGTTCATCCTATATGGAATTTGCATTTCTCCTCTGATTATGTAATGTTCCAGGCTATTGCACTAGCCTTGGATACATACACACACACTCACTCACACACACACACACACACACACACACACACGCACTCCTTCACACACACAGTGTCATTTCTATGAACCTATCTTGAATGTGTTTGGATTTCATTTACAAAACTAAAGAGGAGATGGTAAAGTTAGAGACTCAGCATGATACTCCTGAAGAGTCTGCCTCACACACACTGGGGCTGACGTGCCTACCTTCACTTATGTGTGCCACAGGATGTACTGTCTTCTGGATATTTGGGTTTTATTCAGATCTGTCCGTACAGGCACACGGTGATTCTGTGCTGCTTTATTCAGTCCTCTGTGGATCCTTGTTATTGTAGATGCATTAGGTTTCATAGTCAAAAGGAGGAACTAAAGTTGATGCACTTTTCTTTTTCTAGAAAAATGTGTTTGACACAGTCTGCTTGTTTTAAAGTCTTTATCTTCAAACTGCTGTCCCAGCCAGATTCTCAGAGTTCTTCCTGCTTGTTTCTCATGTTGCTTCATGTTTTACACAGGTTACTTTTGAAAGGATACTATTCCTAAGTATCATGAAATATCCTTCCATCTTATTTTGAGGGAATTAAGGATGATTAATATTTCTAATTAAACTTATAGAAGGAAAATTTCTCACTTCATATAGGTATAATAAAAATAATTGATAACCCAAAAGTATAAAATGCATTCAATTAGAAAATGATTACTAATATAGAAATCAAATTTTGATTTTTGGCAATAATAATCAATTGAAATCATTGAAATTTTAATTGATTATAACTGTTCTTCTCATCCAATCTAATTTTTGATGGTTTTCAAACTATTTTCAGAAAGTAGGCTCATGAAATTATTTACAAATTCTTTTTATTTTTTTTATTTATTTATTTATTTTTTTTGGTTTTTCGAGACAGGGTTTCTCTGTGGTTTTGGAGCCTGTCCTGGAACTAGCTCTGTAGACCAGGCTGGTCTCGAACTCACAGAGATCAGCCTGCCTCTGCCTCCCAAGTGCTGGGATTAAAGGCGTGCGCCACCACCGCCCGGCCTTATTTACAAATTCTTAAGGTTAAAGAAATGATTTTAGCTCTCAGAGAGGCAGCTTTGGTCCCCCCCCACCACCGCTTCTCTCTCTTTCTGCATCTCTGTTCTTCTCCCCTTCTCCCTTCCCTTTCATAAGTACTAAATAAATATCCAATATCAAAAAAAATAAGAAATGATTTTAGAAACCATTTTCTGTTAGAATTTAGAAAGTATGTTTATTTGGACAATAAATATTTCTTTGATAAAAGAAAACATTTCAGTCTGAAAATGAAGAATAGAGGACTGAAACATACATTTAATTGCCTAGACTAGCTGAATTCTGGTAGCACTTTTTTATGGGCTAGGATTTTGTATAAAATAAAAGAAGGAAAGGAGAAAATGTAATGTAAGGAAATAAAATAAATAAAAAAGTATTGAGTTCCTTTATATTTTAAATTAATTTTCTTTGTCAAAGTTAAATTATTTTTTTTAAACATAAGTTTAGAATTTTCTCCTCAATTAATCTCTGTTGGAAGAGTCTGGGAGGAGTGGAAGAGTAGAAGTTTTCAGCAGGATATATTGTATGTAAATGCATACTTTTCTCAAAATGCATAATTCAAAACAATAAGCACTGGTTCATATTATTATGTAAATGGTTAGGCAAATTTGACACATTAAAAAGATTTTTGTGTTATAATGGAATATTAAAAAAGAAACTATGTATGTTAAAGCACAGGTACTTATATTTATACAATCAAATATCAGTAAGTCATATATACATTTTATATTTAATTACATATTTGTAATAATTACACACTTTTATATATGTACATAGATAAGAATTAATGTGGTTCATTAAAAGTGCCTGTATGGAATATTAAACAACCTCTCTGGTTTTTAAATATGGATCTTTCTCTTATCTATTGTCTAAAAGCACTTTGGGACCTTAACATTACAATGTTATGGATAATAATCATAAGCATACTGAATTTTCAATCAAAAAATTTGTTTTATTGCACCCAGAAGATGAAGAATGTGAAAGACCGGTGACAGATGAAAATGACCTATTTCTCTCTCCCTAATGACTCTAGTCATCAGTCTTTCCTGAAACTCCTGTAATATTTTTGTCTACCCAGTGAAAATAAAGTTCAGCTCTTGTTTTTAAAAAATGCTTCTCTGCTACATTGACATTTCACTCTTGAGGGAAATCATATCACGCTGAACACCCGCTACAGAAATAGAGCGTCCCCGTTAACTCTGAGTAAATGTGCTACGTACACTGTTGAGAAAGAGAATCACAATGATGAATTTCAAGCTTATGGATGACCAAAAAATAAGCTCAATTGCAAATACATTTTTTTAAAAAGCAAACTATACCAAATTTGTTTTTATGACTAAATGATATATCAAATTTTTTTCCTAAAGATTAATGATCATATAAGAATAAACCATGCAAATTTATCTTATGTATTCACCTGTGAATTTGCTCCAAGTTGGGCTTTCAACAAATATGTCTTGTAATGAAAATTCAAAACTATAAAGCCTAAGCTGAGGGAGATGCGTTGTTTCACACGACACAGTGGCTCCAGCATAGACCTATGACCCTATGTTGATGTCTTTGGTCTCCCAATGAACTCCACAATTGCAGTAAAAGCCGAGGCTAAGGAAGAAGCTAAGCAGACACAGATAGCACTTGACTCTCAATGGAACTAGCAGCATAGCCTCTGGCCTTGAATAACAGTCCACCAAAAAAAAAAAGTGACAGGTCAACCCTGCAATGATTTAGTACATTATTGATCACCATAAATATTTCCTCAAGAAGGAGACTTGAGATTTTTCTAAATTAATAATAAAAATAAATTAAAACTCAGTCAATAAAGTAAATTCAAATATGTATAAATAAAGACAAATTGAAAATCCAAGCTATGTCACCTTCCTAAAAAATTTGCTAATAGTGTATCAGTGGTACCAACTGAGAAAGTTCTGAAGGAATTCCTAAACACTTAATTTAAGAGAATAATTATAACTATGTCCAAACTGCTCAGAGAAGGCATGGCAGCATTCCAAGAGAACAATAATAGAAATTTGAGTGAAATAAGGAAGTCAACAGAATGTATGGCTAAAGGGTGATTTAAAGATGCAGAATTAATGAAGGAAAACCAAACTGAAATGATGAGGGAAATGAAAATCTCCATAAGTTAGAGTGAAAGATCAGTGAAAATCTTAACTTTGCTGTTGATATATCACATTTGTCTTATCAGTTAGCTACCTGTTAAACATGCTGTGTGTTTTCATTTCCTAGACATCGTGAACAGTGCATCAATGAACACACATGAGGATGTATTTTTTTTTTTTTTTTTTTTTGGTTTTTCGAGACAGGGTTTCTCTGTGGCTTTGGAGCCTATCCTGGAACTAGCTCTTGTAGACCAGGCTGGTCTCGAACTCACAGAGATCCGCCTACCTCTGCCTCCCAAGTGCTGGGATTAAAGGCGTGCGCCACCACCGCCCGGCATGAGGATGTATTTTTATAGAAACATTTGGATCTCTTTAAATTTATTACCAAGAGTGGAATACCTGGATCTTGTGCCAGACCTTTATTTAAACTATTTGAAGAACACCCACGTTAATTCCTATAAGTACTGCTCCTTTAATCCCTTAGAAGCCTTGAAAGAGGGTTCATCTTCCCCTTTCTCTTCATCAGTATCTGCTGTTATTTGTTTTTGATCTTAGCCACTGTGACTGGGTAATATGAAATCTTAATCTAGTTATAATTTGTAATTCCCTGATAACTAATATTATGTACTATTTTAAAATATTTCTAAGCCATTTGTGTTTTGTATCTTAACTATATTTAGTCATGTCCTATTTTTTATTTTTATGTTTTTGAGTTCTTTGTGTTATGTAGAGACCTAAACATTGTGATTTGTTGTGGTAGGTCCTTCTGTCTATGTGTTGTGTTTCTTGGTTAATGAATAAAGAAACTGTCTTGGCCTGTTGATAGGCCAGAACTTAGGTATGCAGAGAGGAAAGAACTAAATGCTGGAAGAAGGAAAGAGTCAGGGAGAAGGTATGGATCCTGTGTCTGAAACAGATACGAGTTAGAATCTTTACCAGTAAGCCACTGCCACATGGCAATACACAGTTGAATATAAACTGGTTAAACTAAAATAAGAATTAGCCAATAAGAAGCAAGAGCTAATGGGCCAAGTAGTGATTTAAATAATACAGTTTCTGTGTGGTTATTTCAGGACTACACTAGCCGGGTGGTTGGGATCAGCAAGCGGGCCTTTCTCCTACAATTTGTATAAGTAGTAAAGATTTTCCCCCTTTCTGTGGACTGCCTTTTTAGAATTGTGTCTTTTTTAGTTTCATGTGGTTCCATTTTTGTCAACCTTTATGCTTTGTTCACAGTTTAAATGTCTTTTCCTGTGCCTAGAAGTTCAAGCATGCTCTCCTCTTCTACTAGATTCAGTTTATCAGGTTGTATGATACGGTCCTTGATGCATTTGAAGGTGAACTTAGTGCAATGTGAGACTTCAATTCTTTAACATACAGCCATCTAGTTTCACAGGAGCTGTTTGTTGAAAATGATATCTTTCTTTTTGTCCCACATAATTTTGACCTCTTTGTCAAAAATACTAAATGTCCATCAGTGTGTGGACTTATATTTAGGTCCTTACTTTTATTCCACTGATATAAATACCTGTTTTTATACAAATACAATGATAATTTTACTTCTATAGCTCTGAAGTATAACTGCAATTGGGAATGGTGATATAAGTCTTTAATTTCCTTAGTTGAATTTATTCAAAGATATGCTTGAGGCTGTAGTGAATGATTCTGTTTTTCTTATTTCTTTCTCAGAATGTACTTGCACTTAAACAGAAATGGAGATAAACAAAACAGTTTAAAGTTTTCTTGAAATAAATCCATGCATATTTAACTACTTGATTCTCATTAAAGTACCCAAAGAAATATTTGAAGAAACATATATTTTGCAATCAATAATGTTATAGACAAAATATATGTGTATATATGTATGTATATAAGAATGAGATTAAAACCCCCTTCCTCATTATGCAAAAATCAATTTAAATGATTGAAGATCACAGAGCACTATCCAAAAGTTTGAAAGTATTTTAAACAAACTAGGTAAATATTTCAGATACTGTCATAAGCACATAATTCTGTATTTCTTCCTTGAAGCAGTTCATTTGTCCAAGAGTTCATAAAATAGTTGATGTACACCATAGCAATAGATAAAATCCTCACACCCAATAAAGGAAACCGTTAATAACATGATGACTATACGATTTTCTTTGGGTTCACTTTCTTATTTAGCTTCTCTAGGATCACAAATTATATGCTCAATGTCCTTTATTTATGGCTAGAAACCGATTATGAGTGAGTACATCCCATCCGCCTGGAGAGGGGAAGTAGACAAGATTGCAGGGCAAAAACTGGGAACTTGCGGGTGAGGTGGCATGGGGCATAGGGGAAACAGGATGAGAAACATGAGAAGGGGAGGATGGGAGGAGCTCGGGGGATTGGGATGATTGGGATATAGGAAGGGTGGATACGGGAGCAGCGAAGTATATATCCTAACTAAGGGAGCCATCTTAGGGTTGGCAAGAGACTTGACTCTAGAGGGGTTCACAGGTGTCCAGGGAGATGTCCCCAGCTGGTACCTTGGGCAACTGAGGAGAGGGAACCTGAAATGACCCTATCCTATATTGATGAATATCTTACATATCACCTTAGAACCTTCATCTGGCGATGGATCGAGGTAGAGACAGAGACTCAATTTGGAGCAACGGTCTGAGCTCTTAAGGTCCAAATGAGGAGCAGAAGGAGGGAGAACATGAGCAAGGAAATCAGGACCACGAGGGATGCACCCACCCACTGTGACAGTGGAACTGATTTATTGGGAGCCCACCAAGGCCAGCTGGTCTGGGACTGAATAAGCATGGGTTGAAACTGGACTCTCTGAGCATGGCGGACAATAAAGGCTGATGAGAAGCCAAGGACAATGGTACTAGGTTTCGAGCCTAATACATGAACTGGCTTTGTGGGAGCTTAGCTTGTTTAGATGCTCACCTTCCTGGACGTAGATAGAAGACCTTCGTCTTCCCGCAGGGCAGAGAATTTGGACTGCTCTTCAGTATCGAGAGGGAGGGGGAATGGTGTGGGGGGAGGAGAAGAGGAGTGGGGATAGGGGGAGGGGAGTGGGGGGAGGGGGCAATATTTGGGAGGAGAGGAGGGAAATGGGAAACGGGGAGCAGGTGGAAATAATAATTAAAAAAGAATAAAAAATAAAAAAAATAACATGATGACTTAGCATGAGCATGGCAGAAAATATTTTAATTCACCATCCTATACTGATCAAAAATATCCATAGGGAGAATTCAAAATTTAAATACCAACAAATAATCTAATCATTAGTGGAAATGAGCAATTTCCAAGAAGAAATATGGCTCACAAAAGGTCAGGATATATGTGTGTGTGTGTGTGTGTATGTGTGTGAAAATTGACCAATATCCTTAGTGATCAGGAAAACAAAAATGAAATCTATATTATATACGATGTCACTCTACTCTAAAAGACTCTCATTATGAAAATAAACAAACAATTAAAATGTTGGTAAGGATACGTGAGAAAGAACAACCATTTATATTTGTCAAAATGTAAATTAATCCAGGCACTATACTAAAGAACTGTCTTATGATCTATTTGTTCCAAATTTGAGAGTGTATAAGAGGAAATAAAATAAAAATACATCAGAGATACCAGCACACACACACTACACATATACACACTACAGTATTATTCACAATATCCAGGTTACAAAATCATCATAGGCACCCAACAGTGAAAGAACACATAAAAATGTGTAGGAAGTATCATTAAGCTATAAAGCATTAAATATTGTTTTTACAAGAATATGAAGGGAATTGATGATCTCCTTGTTAAGTGAACTAAGCCAGACTCAGAATGACACTTATCATGTTTCTCTTATTAAAAGTTCAGATGAGATTCAAAATTCTTTTCTAAAAAGAAAATGTTCTTTATTTCTTTTTGCATTTTTATTTATTTTATTTTTTTATTTTACATACCAATCCCAATTCTTTCTCCCACCCTGTCATCTGTTCCCCACCTTCTCCCCACCCTACTCCCCATCTATTCCTAAGAGAGTGTGAGCCCTTCCGTGGGGAGTCAACAAAGTCTGTGGCATCACTTGAGGCATGACTAAGACCCTCTTTCCTGTATCTAGTCTGAGCCAGGTATCCCTCCATAGGGAATGAACTCCAAATAGCCAGTTCATGCATGCACTAAGGATAAATACTGGTTCCAAAGTCAGCGACCCCACAAACTGCCCAAGCCACAGAACTGTCACCCACATTCAGAGGGTCTAGTTCATGCAGGTTCCTCAGCTATCAGTCTGGAGTCAGTGAGCTTCTACTAGCTCAGATCAGCTGTTTCTGTGGGTTTTCTCATCATGGTCTTGACCCCTTTGCTCATATTATTGCTCTTCCCTTTTTACAATTGGACTCCAGGAGTTCAGCCCAGTGCTCAGCTGTGGATCTCTGCAACTTCTTCTATCAGTTTCTGGATGAAGGTTCTATGGTGGCAATTAATTTTTAATTGATTGGATGAGAAAAAAATTAAATAATTCTTTCAAAGGTAAGGGGTGAGATAGCTTTTATTCCCTTTCCTGTAAGTTGACCTTGAATTTATTGGTCATTTCAAGAATAAGAGATTTTCTCAGTGAAATTCCCTGCTCAATTCCCTTTTAAAAATTAAACCTAAGACACTTTGCGGGGTTTTCCAACAGTGAAATAAGTGTCAAACGTTTGTTCAAATCCTGATGCTCTGATGTTTACTATGTGTGGTGATTTTAAAGAAATGACCCCTATGAAGCACTATTAGGAGGTGTGGCTTTGTTGGGCTCAGTGTGGATTTGCTGGAGGAAGTGTCAGTGTTGAGGCAGACTTTGAGGTCTCATATATTCTCAGGTTTCACCCAGTGTCTCAGAACACATCCTGTTGCCTGTAAGTTAAGACTTAGGACTCAGTTCCAGCACAATGTCTGCCTGCATGCCTTTATAACAGTTGACATTGTCATGGTTTCTTTTTACAACAGTAGAAACCTAATTAAGACAGGGCCTAGAATATTGCTGTGAAAGGTCTGACCATGCTTTTTAGAAGGAACATGGACTTTGGTACTTTGGGTTAGGAAAGCAGTGGAATGCTTTAAGCACTGCTTAATGGGGTACACTACTAAGAACATGGAAATGAATGATGCTCAGAATGGTTTGAACTCTAGGGGGATGGCTCAAAAAGGAGCAAACTGAGCAGGGAAAATTATGAAATGTGAAATTTAAGGAGAAAAGCACCATGAAGAAGTGGAATGGAACTTACTCCTCTGTTCATGGAGGTAAGCTGATGAAGAAATGGAATAAAGGGAGTAGGGACTTCAGGGCAAGATCTCATCAAGCAAAGTTTCCAATGTGTGAAAAGAATTTAAAGAAACCATTAGGCAGGGTAAGATGGGGTAATCTTTTAATCTAGGCACTCTGAATTCATAGACTGACAGATCTGAGTTTAAGGCCAGCCTGATCAACAGCAAATTCCAGAACAGCCAAGCTTAAGCAGTGAAGGGAAGCATTGGGGAAAAAAAAAAGCATTAGAACTTGGCAGCATTGTTCACATGGTTCTGGCTTTATAGTCAAAGACAGGAAAAAGACATCTCCTTTCATGACTACGAAATTCTATGAGGCCAGGAATGTGTCAGGGTTGTCACTGAATGGAGCCCTACAAAGGCTTTTTCTTTCCCCCTAAAATGGTAAGGGTGAAGTCTGGATTGCCTTGGAGACCCTAAGATGCTGGAGATGCCAGAGCTGTGGGATACCTTCTAAGGAGAGCTACTAAGAAGAAGTGGAACCAGCACAAGAGGAAGAAGTGTGTTGCAGACAACAAAGATGAAAGGAATTGAAGATCTGAAGAGTGCTTTAGCATCAGACATGGAGGTGCAGAGTTTGAAGTTTGTCTAGCTGATATTCAGTTTTGATTTTTTTTTCCAGTATTTCCCCTTCCCTACTTTTTGGAACAGTAATGTATATTCTGTTCCATTATATGTTGGAAGTATGTGATCTTTAGATTTTTGAATTTATAGGGGATTTCAGTTAAGAGATTCGAAGACTCTCAGAAGGGATTTTGTGCTTTGGACTTTTAAACATAGTAGACTCTGAGGACTTTTGAAGTTGGAATGAATGCATTTTTGCATGATGACATGGCTACAATCATTTGGGACTAAGGACTGGAGTGTGACGGTTTGAAAGAAAAGGGTTCCCAAAAGGAGTGGACCTAATAGGAAGAGTAGCTTTGTTGGAGTAGGTGTGGCCTTGCTGGAGGAAGTACGTCATTTTGGTAGTAGGCTTTGAGGTCTCATATATCCTCAAGTTATGTCAAGTGTCTCAGATCAAATTCTGCTGCTTGCAAGTTAGGATGTAGGACACTTGCCTACTTCTCCAGCACCATGTCTGCCTGCACACCACCATGCCATGCCATGATAAAAAGGACTAAACCTCTGAAAATCTGAGTGAATTCAGTATTTTTCCTTTACAAGTTTGCTGTGGCCATGGTTTCTCTTTACAGCAATATGAATCCTAAGACATTAAGTGATTTGTTAAACAACTTTCAATATTTCTAGCAACAGATAGCTTAAATTTCCCTTTGTGTTAAATCTCTCTTATACATCATTCCGTTTTTTTTCTGTATTATTTCACTCCATGCCTTTGCCACTAGTATTTATGAATTCAATATTTGTAACTACAGGTGATGTATGCTTCAAGTATGTGTACCTCTATTTCTATACCTGTCACTGAGAATTTCTGGAAAAGTGTATAGCTGAAGGAAGGAATTAAGGACAAAACAGCAGAGCTCCATCTAATCCCACAAGGAAATCTCTTCAAATCCCGAGAGTGTTGTACGTCTTAAAACCTCTCTGAGATAAATGGTTTTCTGCTGCCTACAGCTTATGTTTTGTAAGCAGTAAGTGTCTAGAAAGCTTTCAGTTTTTTTGCTTCCCTTCATCTTTTAATAACTGACATGTTGTGATCTGCTCTAGAATTCTTGATTTTTCCTTTCATCTTCTTTCTCAATCTTAATAACATTTAGCTGGAATTTTGTATAATTTCTCTTGCCTGCTTGAAGTAATGCTTCAACTTTTATTTTCAAACAGGAGTAGGATTTTGTTTTAAATTTCCTTTTTGTGGGTTGAAACAAGCTAAATTAGCTCTTCTCTCAGCTCAGCTTTTAATCTCTACAATGAAACCACTTTCTGATATTGTTCTTTTGATAATACTCTGTTTCAATTTTAATGAAATGACTTTTGGTAGTGATGAATTATTTATTGATAGCGACATTGTGAGTTTTGTTTTTAATATTGAACTGTGAGCTAATAGTTTAGTTTATAAAACATCACACTGTCTTTTCTTTTTTTCCCAAAGTGAAATAATATCACATATGTATTGGTTATTTTTCTACTGCTGTGATAAAATACCAACGTATAGAAGGAAGGGTTTTTCTGGGTTTCTCTTTTCAGAGGAACAAGAATCTACCTCCACCATTAGGAGGAAGCCTGGCAGCAAGTGTCTGTTATTGCAGCAGGAACTGTTCACATTCTGAACAGCAAAAACAAACAAACAAAAAAACGAGTAAAGTGGCGATGTGGGGAGGCTTTGGAAACCTCCAAAATCACCCTCAGTGGCACATCCCCTTCAGCAAGGCTGTAAACCCTAAGCTTTACAAAACAGTGCAACCAACAATTCAAGCTGCCATCTATAGCATCAACAACTGTGTTGTGAGGAGACCAAACCTCTTATCTGTAGTGTGACCTGAGGGACATCTGACATTTGCTTTTCTCTCTAAACTTTTTGTTGCTTGGTGTTTTATGAGCCTTCATAATCAAGCTTACACTTAGAGCCACGGACTCTCGGTGTAGCTTTGCTAGTATTTCAAGGATAGGGGATTCTCTTAAGCTTGTTTGTTCTTGTGGTCAAGTGGAAATATATAGGAATATGTAGGAGGTCTAGAATTATAGTCAGATAAGTATCAGGAGTACTTGATTCTTTATGTGTCCTTGTACATTTTTTCATTATTGTGTTTACTGTAGAAAAGTAGATTTTTAAGAAAGAAACTAGAAGACCTAATATTTTAAACAAGTGTCTTAATTTCATTGTCCATTCAGTGCTAGACAAAAACCTGAAAAAATATTCAATCTGCTTTGTTTTCCTTCCATAGTACATTTATAATATTTTGACACATCGAGTAGTGACCTGGCATCATCACAGAGACTGATTATGTGGCCTTTCAACATTCACATTCTATCTGCATGAGGGTGAGACTTGAAAATAGACGTTCTCTGTGAAAGTGAAAGAAGGCCATTGGCAATGTGGCAGGTAAGGAGCTGTAAAAATAGAATGACGAGTCAGGTACACTTTCCAAGTGTAAACTGCCAGCGAGCTGTCAACTGCCAACGGGAATTACAGCTCCATCCTAAGAAGGCCTCACATCTGAAGTGTTTAAACATCTCCGACTTCACTGAGACATCAGGATATGCTGTTTCTCTGGTTGTCACTCTCACCCACTTCGTGCTGTCTTAAAATAAATAAAGACATATTCTTGATCTGTGTAATATTTTTTCAAAATGTACATATGAGAAAGTAAGTCACAAAGAAGCAGAGAGAAAGAGAGACAGAAAGACAGACAAAAAGACACTGAGAAACAGAAAAAGACAGACACACACCAAGACAGAGGAGGCTCCCTAGAAGATTGCGACATGTTATATAACTGTATGCATTATATTTTGGTTAATAATTTTATGCAATTTTTCAAATTTTATTCTCAAATTTATTCATATTTCTTGCTGTGTGCTATTTAGTTCCTGCTATCTTCAGCTTAATACAGTCTGTGTATACTAAGCACATGTTTGCGATTTGAACTAATTCTATGCTTAATAATGGAAGGTAATGAATTCATTTTCAATGATAATAAAAATATTTCCTTAAAAAATATTCCCTGAGATCTCCAAATTCTTGCCATTTCTTTTCCACCTTCATATTTTTCTTAATACTTTTAATCTTTTATTACTTTGCCTCGGGGAACAGCTACATGGATATTTGTTCACTATAGTAGAATGAGCAAATTTAGGAAGGGTTAACAAAGCTCTTTTTCTTTCTCCAATAAAAATTGGCTGAAGTGACTAATTTGGAAATCAGTCTATTGGTTTGCTTTGTAACTAAGTAAAATGAAAACTCATGAACTTTTGCCAAACATCTGGTGAGTAAAGAAGAAGTTCCCAAGAAGAAGGTGTTTCTGTCACTGCAGAAATGATGAGTAGAAGTAATAGCATCTGCTATTTAAAGGTTGTAGACCATGGGTTTCCTTTGTAGTCATAGTACAAAGACATTATGGTGTTAAACAATTGGAAATTTTGAAGCTTTTTCTCAACCACAAGTTCTAATTATTCATAGGGCTCTTCGATTTTTCTACAGTACATTCTTTAACGTAGTAAAGAATATACTGTACTATTGTTCAGCCCTTCTATTTGATGCAGCCTTTTAAATTCCACCAGTTTCATAACTACTCAGAGGAATAATGTTATAAAGAAGTTGTAAAAGAAAAAGTAAGTTTTAAATGAAAAATTAGTTTAACCAGGTATAACAAAGGATTAAAAGAACATCATGATGCACCTTTTCAAATGTTTTGGTGTTAGAATTTTTAAACATGTACTTAGGAGTCCTAAGCAAGTCATTTTTTCTGCTTATTAGTAACAAGGAATAAAGAAATCTGTGCATGTTGTCCTTGTGCTTAATTAACTTTTTCATAATGACAAAGCTTTATGGAGAATAACATCTTTCTTCTAATGTCATCCCCGATAACTAAAGGCCTTTACTTTCTTTTTCCATAATATTTATAAATGATAACTAATTCACACCTATGTTCATGCTTCATTGTATCACCTATAAGATATTTGACAACAGAAAAATGTGTATTTATTTTAGATATACATATTAGCCAAGGAATTATAAAACATATGATGAGAATAGTTTCTCAAAGCAACCATTCAATAAATAGATACCTTTAAAAAATAAATTGAACCTGTTTCTAGACAACTCTTTACAAATTTCTGTTGTCTAAAATTTCTTTTATATCTAGATTGTTTCTTTTTTCCTTATGATGGTGGTTGAAATTGGTGGTTCAGGCTTGAGATCCCAGCATTAAAGAGAAGAAAGAAAGGCCTGTCAATTTTAAGAGCATCCTGGACTATATAATGAGTGCAATGCCTCCTATGATGCATATAGACACCTGTCTCTTATAAACATGAATTCTTGGACTTTCTCCAGTGATAGCCTCATATACATTAGCATTTGGTTAAACACATGACCTGTTTATCTTTAGAATGGTGGTCCAAGGTAACTTGGAGGGAAAGTGTGTAGAGGAAGAGCTGATAATAGTTAGAGCAAATGTGGGGGATGAACATGATCAGAATACATTAAAAGCATTCATGAAGTTCCCAAATAATTAACTAAAATAAATTTTAAAAGGTCTCATTATCTGTGCTTTCTTTTGCAACATGTATTCTAAAACTGAAATAATACAGAGAAGATTAGTCTGACCTTATGTAGAGATAACTTGCAAGTTCACAAAGTATTTTATATTTTTATGTCAGCCTATAAACTACATATATAGTTTAATGGAAAATCCCCATTTGTGCCAAGAATGCTGATGATACTCTAAGAATTTAGACTGTCTAACAATAAACCCCAACACCAATCATGAGAAGCCATCTTTCAAGTTTTTGGTCAGGGTTGGGTAAGAGACTATGGAAATATTACAGGCTCTTTCTATTGCCTTTGGATGTCCTGAGATGTGGAATCTAAGTCCATATTCCTCATGATACCATGCTCTTCAAACACAGGGTTCATAGTCATCTGAGATAAAACTGAACTGAAAGTCTTCCTGAAGAGGGCGTTTCATAGTATCTGAAGTCACCAAACAATCTTCCAAAGTAGGAGGAGCAAAATTCCTACCCAGCTATGATGGCTATTGTGACTATGAAGCACAAAGACCAGCATGACACAATACTTTTAAGGGTAGGTAAGCAACAGTTCTCTAATCAGATTTAAGACCCATTTAACATGAGGGAAAGCATGTCTATTATAAGAAACATAGACAAACACTCAGGGCTAGTGAAGTCATGAATCTTTGAGTAGAACATACAACCACCACTTTACTAAACCAGTACAATCCATAACTACATTCCAAATATACCCACACTTTGGTGTAGTTGAAATCTCCATTAAGGGAACTTCCCTTCGCAACAGATAAAAACTGGTAGAGAATATTATAATCAATAAAATTACACAGTTGTGAGGCTCAGTCCCAAAGTATATATCTACAACACAACTTGACATTCAAGACTCAAAGAACATTGTTGAAGAATCATAAGAGCAAGAGGACTAGGAAATCTTTGAAACTGCATCATCTAGAATTAGAAAAGCTAAATCAATAAAGTCTCACCAACAGGATAGCTTAAACTTGAGCTGGACAAGGACAACAATAATACTCATGATGCTGTGAATGAGAGAAACTCAAGGAAAGTTCAGTTCTAGACAAAGAACTACAGAGAACTAAAGAATGCCTAGAGCAGAAAAGCACTGAAATTGGTGATTCATTACCAACTGGTCAGCTATTAAAAACATACAAACAAGTAACATATAGAATAATTGACTTATATTAACATACACGCATGTACACATATATAGATATAGATTAGATGTAGATATCAAAAATTAACTGAAAAAAGGCCACAAATTTGAAAGAGAACAAAAAGGTAAATGGGTAATTGGAGAATTGGAGATGAAAGCAAATGAAAAGAGGAAATTATGTTATATTACAGTCTCACAGAAAAGAAACGATTCACAATATATATAAGAATCATCATTATCTCCTATAGCACACTCAGTCTCCAGTACTGGCCACTTTTGCTTCAGTTGTTACATTTCCACTGTTAAAGATCTTGTTAGGAAATGCCAGGTGGAGGAAGTAAATTTAAGAACAGAAACATGAATTGACAAATAAATACTTTGATTTGCTGGAGGGAAAAGTTAGAATTGTGTTATTATTTGGCTTTGAATTGGTCCTCTAATGTCCATGTTTCAAGGGTTTATTGGAGGTGATGGGACTTTGAAAATAATTATTGGAAAATGATTAAGTATTTGATTCCAGTTTCAATGATGTAAGCAAATTTCTTCTGCCTCTTGATCCCCATTGCTTGTAGTCTCGATGGACTTCTCTATCACAGCCTCAAACTATAAGATAAAAGACTATGAACTATAACTCTTGTAACTTAAAAGCAAAGATTAAAATTCCCTTCTTTTAAGTTAATAATTTCAGATATTTCATCACAGCAACATTAAACTTATTAACCTATGGTTCTCAATGGTATGAGTAAAGACTATGTAATATATAGTATATGTTTAAAATTGTTTAATTATATATATATATATATATATGTTTAATGATGCCAAAATTGCATACCACTTAATTTTTATAAAATTTCCTTTACTTTGTAATGATTTATGAACAACAATGTCATGGTATATATAGGAGTAGAAATCTCTGGATGGGCTATAGATTCTAGGGTACACAAAATGGAGTTAAGCTAACACATATACACAGATTCCTATATTCTAATTTTTATATTCTACTTTCTCTGTGTATGTTGTTTGGCTGTCTGATGAATGTATATCAAGCACATGCTTGTTATCTTTGGAAGCCGGAAGATGGCATTGAATTTCTTGTAACTGTAGTTACAGTTAACTTTGTGAACTGGGAATTGAACCCAAATGTTCTGAAAGAGCAGCCAGGGCTCTTAGCCACTAAATTACCTCTCCAACTACTGTTACTTAGATATTTAAAACTTCAATATCAGTGTTCCTTCATAATATCAAGTTTATTAAATACTTTCCACTAACACAGAGGTCTAGTTAACATCAGATAGTAAGCTGGTCTGCTTGTATGTGTTTGTACATGTATATGTATATGTGATGTGGGATTCCCCTCTGTATTCTGTGAATACCATTGATGAATAAAGAAACTGTCTTGGCCTGTGATAGGGCAAAAGAAAAGGAAGGCAGGGAGAACTAAACTAAATTCTGGGAGAAAGGAGGCAGAGTCTGGAAGAAGCCATGTAGTCATGCCAGAGACAGGTGCTGGAACTTTAGCTGGTAAGCCACAGCCACGTGGTGATAGACAGGTTAATAGAAATGGGTTAAATTAATATGAACATTTAGCCAATAAGAAGTTAAATCTAAAAAAAAAATAGAAGTTAAATCTAATGGGCCAAGCAGTGTTTGAAATACTCTGTGTGATTATTTCGGGGCTAAGCGGCTGGGAATCTACAAGCGGCTTCCTCCAAAATATGTGTGTGTGTGTGTGTGTGTAATGCACACACACATATCTATATATATATATAGCAGTCTCATTTTGGACTCTGTTTTGCTAGGAAAACTAGACATCCAGTGGGTATCATGAGGTCTGTAAAAAGATACAGAAGTAGAAACCACAGGTAACTCTGATTTTATGGATGAAATTGCATGGCTATAAATAGGAGACAACTAGACAAAGATCCATGTATAGTACTCAGTCACTTCAAGCCTCAGAACTAGTTCTCAGACTAAGATAAACTAGTAGCTACAGGAGCTTGACATGGGAAAAATTCATAGCATTCCATTACAAAGTGTCCTGAGAAAATATGTCTTGATTGACATATTTGTGTACTCTCATTCATTTCTGGTCTCTCAAACAAAGAATGAATATAACCATAGATAAAATTACCAAAATGAAGTCTTTTCAAGTAATTTCTGATAGAAACATTCATAACGACAAGGAATAGATAGCAAAACAGAAAACAACAAAATCTAAAGCAAACGAAGAATAGAAATGTCAAAACAGAGCAAGATTTTAAGTTCACAGTGTTCATGGTTAATATACTTTGATATTTCTCACACATTCAAATGACAGTATAATACAGATAAAAAATAAATTTATTTAAAATTCAGATTTGCATATCATCAACTATAGACTTGAAAGAAATCATTATCAATCAATGAACTATAAAGTTATTTTCATTTCAAAGACTAAAATAACAATAAAATTTGGTCAGTTAATGGGATACATCAAAGATCATCTGTTTTCAACTGATATGACTTTGATATAATATGAATGTACTATTGGCATTTAAACAAAAATAAATATAAAGTATATTTTGGTATGAAAGGATTAAAAATTCAGTAAAAGGGGTTATTAGCATAACTAATAGATTTTGGTAAATTGGAAACTTAATGATTGAACTTGAAAAATATGAGCAAGTGTAAATGTTTTGTGCAAACAAATGCAGTGAACCACCTGGGAGTAAATATAGGAGATTTATGAACTCTACAAATAAATATATGTATAAAAATATCATAATATTTTAAAAATAATTTAAGTTTTCTGAAAACTCCACTACAAATAGAAAGAGAAGCACACAGTCTTTTCTTATATCAGTTACAAATATAGCTACAAATTCAATGTGATCTCAAAATATTTCAATATTTTTAGAGGTTTGAGCAATGATGTTTAAACATGAGCCTTAAAGTTTATATTGGAGTAATCACAAATGAGAATTGTCAATGAAATCTTAAAATACAAGAGAAATGATAATATGATGACAGTAACTATTAACATGACTACAAAAAACAGCACAATTGGATACACAATTCTGGAAAAGCTCAAAAAAATAATCAAAGATTAGAGTTTGAGTAATATGATATAGCAGAGGTTAAAAATAAAATCAAAGGAGAGAAATATCTTACAATCTCCTCCAGTCTCCTTTCATACACACATAGAAACCACATATGAAAACTAACATCCACATATACCCAATAATTAAAAAGCACAAAGAAAGATGCTATTTAAATTTTCAAAACAAAATTTGTGATTAAATACTACACTTGATCTTAGTCAAAATGTCAAACTCTGATCCATTTTGAGGTTAGAAGAAAGAGATTTCAAAATAATAACAAACATTAGGAATCTGTAAGGATAATTGATGGATATTAAAAATAATTGTATGTTTAAAATCATAATAATAGCAAGAACAATAATTGTTTATCACAATTTAATTAGAGTTGTTTATCCCCCAACAAAAAGTATGCAATTTTATAAGGGTGTTATTATTTTATTGCAGTGTGGGTATCATAGAAAATGCTTATACCTACCTGTATTGAGTAATCTTATGAACAACCAACTATATGGCATCTTCTATTGTATGTGTGACCTACTATTGACCTAGAAATTCTCTTGTGAGATATGTGTATATCAAAACTTAACATCTTTAATGTATGTAGTCATTTTAAAGATTTAGAATTATATAGATTTAAGCTTTTTTCTACATATATTGGGCAAATATTCTGTCTCTGAGTTATATTTGTACCTCTTTAAGAAACTTAGTTTTTAAAAATAGATATATTTATGTTATCATGTTTATCATTTTATATGTTTGTTAGTAAAATATTAAACAACTATGAAACATTAGGATAAAGTAAAGAAAAACATTAACAGAGTGTTTCAGCATAAAATGTCTGTTAACTTAGCCATACATGGTGGCATGCAACTGATTAATCTGAGGGAGAATGATCAGAGATTCAAACTAGCCCAAACTACATTATCCAACCTTGTAACAAAAGCTCTTATCTCTTCCAAAGTAAATAAACTTTAAAAACCCAATAGAAAAACTGCAAAAGGTCTTTAAAAATTTTATCAATAAATTTTAATAGCTTAAAGTAGAAGTGATTAAAGAACAGTAACAGAATAAGATTGTCTTGTTTTTCTCCCTCAGGTCAGACAAAGGAAATTTATATTACAGGTCGGTTAGCTTACTGTCCTATAGGTGCTCTATCCATTGTTAAGTAGATTTTTGTCTAATATATCCAAATTATTGTTATGTAAAAAGCATCATGGGACTATGATTTACCATGACTTTTAAAAGATGGAATTGGTATGCATGTTTAAACATATGCCAGACTTTTTTTTAACCAAACACCATCATATCTAGAAAAGAATCCTTGTGAAACAAATACACAGTTGCTTCAAACACACTTATACACACATGCCCACAGGCACAAACACAAATATCTTGTCTTTTATATCTTTTATATCATATAATAAAACCTAGAAGAAGCTAATGTCAATATTAAACGAGAATTAGGATAGCATTTTGCTATTTATTGATGCATTGATACCTATTAAGTTTTTCAAAGCAATATCATAAATCTATGTTAATATTTAAATGTATATCATACTATTAAATATGAAAGGAATCAAATTGAAATGTTTATTGTCTTATCCACTTGTCAAAACTATGGCTGTTCCCTAATTCTGTAATCAATAAATCATTATTGCACAACATTGTACACTTGAATAGACATGTCTTCATAAAAGGTATAAAAAAAGCCAGTGAGCACGTTAATGGCTGTCAACATCATTAGTCATTAGGAAACGCAAATCAAACTCACAGTGAGATAGCACTTCCAACCACTAGGATGGCTATTATGAAAACAACTGGTAATAAACAAGTGCTGGCTAGAACGCAGAGCAATTAGAACCCTTGTGCATTACAGGCGGGCATATGAGATGAAGCTGGTACTTTGGAAAAGAAGCATCCTTGCAAAGTTAAATGTGGAGTTGACAGTGTCTCCTGTAGTCGACAGGGTCCTGTATGTTCTTCTAAACACACTAGTCCTAATCTCTAAAATCTGTGTTTTTCTTACCTACAGGACTCAGAAAGAGTTGAAGGTAAGAATAAATTGAGGTATTTGAAGTTACTCTGTTTCTTCTGGTTACTTTAATACTTTCACAAGACAATATACTGAGACAAGGTTAAAAATAGCAGAGTAATCTTAAGTGGGTTACTCCTGTAGCTGTGGAGAGCTACAGTCCAGTGACTTTCCTAACTATTTGTATTTGCAGAAACATTGCTAACAAATACATTACTTTTTTAAGGAGCTGGCGATACAGTTCTTGCTACAGTAAAAGGTATGGATCAATAAAAGCAGCATACAAATTTATACCAGTAGAATTGAGATAAGTAGTTTTACGGGATGGGATATATGCCAAGGGAACATAACTTATAAAGGAAAGGAATGAATGAAAATATATTAGGAAAAATGAGAAAAGGGAATACATGTTTAGCAATATTATTTTCTTCTTTGAAACACTAGAAGTCATTCTCCACTTTTCCTCAAAATCCCCTCCTGGTGAGAAGAAGCTACTAATCAAAATTCTGTTTCTACATTTCCTGTCTTATGCTTTTTTGTTTGTTTGTTTTTGTTTTTTGAGACAGGGTTTCTCTTAGCTTTTGAGCCTGTCTTGGAACTCACTGTACAGACCAAGATTGGCCTCGAACTCACAAAGACCCATCTGTTGTTGCCTCCCAAATGCTTGGATTAAAGGCATGTACCACCATGCCCAGCTCCTGTTTTATGCTTAAAAAATGATAAAAAATGATATTGAAACAAAAGTAAAGTTTATACCACAGCATGCATGAAATCTACAAATGCCAAAGAATGGAATGGTAACTAGGACATGATGAGTGCCAAATTGTATTCATAAATGTGAGGGAGCGATGAGAAATGGGAGCTGGAATGTTTGCAGCCATAGGAAAGCCCCACTTATTACTCTTAGCTTACTAAGCCTTGTTATAAAATTCATTTCTTTTTTACTTTTAACAATTATATTATCATACTTCTAAATATGCCGTCTCTGTAAGTCATAACTTCAGAGGCAGATTGCCTAAGTTAATAACATTTTATGTCACTGATAAATTATCTAACCTCAGATAAATGATTAAATCTCTCCTTTGTATTTGGTCAAATAAAGGGGACTTAGCTCAAGTGAGTTAGGCTAAGATGAAGATCAAATAAAAGAACTGCATGGTATTATTTTCTATATGTAAAAAGATGTAATAAATGATTGTTCTTTTTTAAGCACATAATGTTATACTTTCATCTTTAAATATTGATTATGCGAACATCATTTTTAATTGTTAAAACACAAACATGTATTTATTGATTGCTTACTACATACTATAAGATTTAAGTGTTTAGAGCCGGGTGGTGGTGGCACATGCCTTTAATCCCAGCACTTGGGAGGCAGAGGCAGGCGGATCTCTGTGAGTTCCAGACCAGCCTGGTCTACAAGAGCTAGTTCCAGGATAGGCTCCAAAACCACAGAGAAACCCTGTCTCGAAAAAAAAAAAAAGATTTAAGTGTTTAAATGTTTTGTTTTATTTATTATTACAATATTCCTTGATTAAATGCTAGATTGTTGTTTTGCTAGACCAGTGGAATATTAAATTGTTTCTCTAAACGTTATTTTCATCATGCTCAGGGAAAGTCATGATCAATCATTGTTCTTTAGATCTTCCACTTAAAGTTATAACTTATTGCATTTTATTGTCTTTTATGTAAGTTTTTGAAATGATGTTTAAATTTTCTTTTGCATACAGAGTCACAACTAAAAAGGCAGATAGAATAGAGGTATGGGATTATATATGGCTATATGAGTATATTCAGTGCTTAGCCTTTTGGTACAATTTTCAATTATCGTTTCCTGTATCTTGAGTTTCTAATAAAGTGAAAGATGATTGATTAATGGGAAGTAATTAGTAATTAGTGTTCAAGTTGCTAGTTAGGGAATACAAAAGACTCCCAAAACAATGTAGGCTTTAGCTATTTTACTTAGCTGCTTTCCAAAAGTTGAAGGTAAGACATATTGCTGATGACACCGTGCACTTCAGACATTAGATCTTTTGGGGCTCTGAGCTGGACCCCAAAACTTTTTAACCCAATGGCTGTCTTTCATACTATGGGAAGGTCAGAGAAGATTTTCAAGGAAGGAAAGCAGTCACACTTCTTGCCCAAATGTGATGTTAATGAATGAAGACAATGATTAGTGTGACAAGAAGTCCCAACCGTACAATAATGACCCTACCTTGAGAGTAACTCACAGGAGTCTCATAGAACTTAAGGCCTTCTTAATAGGAAGGAAATTGTGCCTGATACTATAAACCTAGGTGACCGCTGAGTGAACTCTCTTGGATCTTAGAAGAGAAATTGCTACTACCGTTTTCCTGAACATGCTTAAATTTTAACTGTTTTAAATACTTATCATTGCACCCACAGAAACTGTAATGCTCACCTCCCCCCCGCCCCATTTAAGGGCTTCTTTCTGCAATAGACAGAGAAATCACAGCTAGTCAGAATGCTTAGAACAAATGACTGTGCAATGCCTGGCCCAATGTGGAATTTCTACAACACAACTCCTGTACCAAAGAATCAAGGAGCATCTAGAAGAAAAGACAGGAATATTAAAAGCGACAAAGGTTCAGGATATCTGTGTGATTTTGTCTTCTAACTATGACAGGTAAGTTGCACTTATGAAATCTCAAAGACATGATTGCCTTGACAAGACCTGGACAATGACATGGACATTCTTACATGCCAGTGTAGACTGGGGAAATTGTATGGGCCTTAAAACTTGATGAAGAATTGTAAAAAAATTATGCCTTCTGAGAGCAAGACAGTCGCTTCAGAGATGATCACCTCATCAGTTATCCAATAATAAATGGTCAGCCCTAAAAACATAGGCATGTAATTAACACTAAATGAATTCAGTAGGTTGTTTTGTGTGGTTTTTTATGTCTATGTGTACACATGTGTGTTTGTATCTGTGTTTTCATGTCTATGACAGTAATGGTTAAAGGGAATAATCAAGAATTTGAGAGAAAACAGGAGACATGGGGGATTTGGGGAGAAGGAGGATTTTATGTAGTATTTTAATTAAAAATAATACCAAAAGCTTTCAAAACTGACATTAGGTATTGTCTTCGAACAGTTTTGGCATTCAGAGCTCGTGGCTTGCCTGTCACCGTCAATTTTGTGCATGCTAACACTGCATTGCTCATTCCAAAGTTTGATAATCACATTGTCATATTTCATGGACACATCTCCTGTCTGCGGCACAGACATAAACACGCAGCTGCTGTGCACGGATCATCTGCTGCCCCGTCTCAGCAAATCAACAGTGCACATCAGGCATTCCAGAGCACAAGAGATAGGAGAGAGGAAACTCATTTTCCAACGAGAACTTCTAAGCTGCTGCTTATGATGGTCACATTTTATTTTTATTTTTTTTTATTTTTATTTTTTATTTATTTATTTTTTTTTGGTTTTTCGAGACAGGGTTTCTCTGTGGCTTTGGAGCCTGTCCTGGAACTAGCTCTGTAGACCAGGTTGGTCTCGAACTCACAGAGATCCACCTGCCTCTGCCTCCCAAGTGCTGGGATTAAAGGCGTGCGCCACCATCGCCCGGCGTTCACATTTTATTCACTGATTCCAGAAACGTGCAACGCAAGTTTGTTACTCTTTTCATAGCAAAGAAACTTCCAAAATGACATGAAAAAGTAAGTTTTGGGCAAAAGGAAATCATCAGGACTATCTTCACCTTGTTGTTAAATATTAAACTCAGCACTTTATCACGTCCCTGTGCCTGTTCCCAGACTTGTTGTCATCTCTGATGCCATCACAATCTGTTCACTTACTCCCTCCATCCAAGAGTGGTCTGTGCATGAGGACCATTTATCCATGCGGTTAGCATTCATGGGATGCTTTCATGCCAGACTACCCAAAAATTGAGGGTAAAACATTTTCTTGTTTCAAGAAACTTTCTCTATAGTGAACTAGTTTTTATTCTGTGATTAATCAGAAAGAAATAAGAAATTATTATACATATCCCAAAAATTAGAAGAACATAATCAAAAGGCATAAAAAATCTGCACATATAACAAAATCCATAAATGTTATAAGCAGTTGGATGAAACTTAACATGTGTATTAGGTTTTCATCATTGTGGCAGAATATTGGAGATAAATAATGTAAAGATGGAGAAAAGTTATACCTCTGAACATATTGTCCATGGTAGGGTGATTCCAGTGACTTTTAAACTTTGGCAAGGTGGTGCTGTGAGAACTCCTTTAGTCAATGGCCTTTGGGATGTTGGTCAATTTGGGTGTGTATCACGAACTAATATATGCAGACGTAGGGGCGTGTGCAGCCCCTTGGCTGCTGGGTGTGTCTAAGTTCCTAGAACATGCAGAAGATTGTGGATCACTATTCTGGGAGTTTACCTCCTGATAAGTCAATGTCTATTATACTCCACCTGGGGCTAATATGGAATTATTTAAATCATAAAAAGGTAAAAAAACAAAAAACTATGATATGTAGTAAGGAGGAGCAGTGGGGCCACTTCCTGCCTCCCGGCTAGCTTTACCCAAAATAATTACACGGAAACTGTATTCTTTTAAACTTTGCCTGGCCCGTTAGTTCCAGCCTCTTATTGGCTAGCTCTTACATATTGATCTAACCCATTTTTAATAATCTGTGTAACACCACAAGGTGGCTTACCAGGAAAGATCTTAACCTGTGTCTGTCTGGAGTGGGAGAATCATGGCGACTGACTGACTCGGCTTCTTTCTCCCAGCATTTTGTTCTGTCTACTCCGCCTACCTAATTTTCAAAGGGCCAAGGCAGTCTCTCTATTTAACCAATGAAATTAACACAAAACAGAAGACTCTCCCCCATCAATGATATAAGAGAATGATTCGTTTCAAGACAGTCGGGAAAAACAGAGAGAATGAGAAGGGTCTAATGACAAGATGTATCCTTCAGAGATACCCCAAGTGATCAGTTCCATCTAACTAACTACATACTCTACAGTCCTACTCAGCTTTGAGTGGTTCTCTGAACATTAACCCACTTGTAAGGTTTGTGTCCTCCTGATCTGTTACCCTGTTTTAGCCACAAGTGGTAGTACAAGTCCCCAATATGTTGGGTGCTGCTGGGACATTTCAGATCTAAATAATAACAAAAATTGCATAAGGTATGCTTATTTGGTTTTGCAAATGACAGATCATAGAGCAGCCTTATAACAGGAATACCACTACTGGTCACATAAGTATGCATTTGAGTTCATATTAGGACAAGAAGAGCAACAAGTGCCACTAGCTTCTAAACCCTGGTTCGGTAAAACAGTTCTTTTCTTTATTTATTTCTGTTTTGTTTTTATACAATATTACTACTGCTTTCTTTCCTTTTCTGCTCTGTATTTTCTTAAAAAGAATATGATCTAAGTGCTGAAAGGATATTATTTTCTATTTAAAAAAAATAAAACAAGGTAAATAATCACTTCTATTTGTGTATTTTTTTTCATATTTCAGACATAAACAATGTGATTGGTTTGGAATTCACACCTACTCAACCTTGATCTTAGAAGGGATGTGACAGAAATTGAGAGGAACTTTAGTCTTGTGAGATGATTTGGGAAGAGTGCTGGTCAGAATCGTGAGGGTAGAAATTTCTAGCAAAGAACCGAGGAAAGAAAGTTAATTAGATGATAAAATTTGTAGAGACCACATCACAGAGATCTAACCTTATCAGTAATTTGTAATCATTTCTTACCCAAGAAAAATTCTCAGGTTAACCAGTGGAATGAGTAATGTAGATTGATATATAAAATGAGCTGAGGAGGTATCAGAGGAGAGGTAGCAGGACTACTGTGTAAAATCTCATCGTTTAGCAATGTTGCACACACTGGAGGCTTTATTCATTATGCTTCAGTTCACTTGTTGAACAAAATTACTGTAAATAATTCTATGAAGAATGTACCTTACTTTGAGGTATTTAAAAAATATTATCGGAGAGATGTTTCCGAAGATATGAATTGGCATTTTTTTTTTTAACATAGGACATAAGTTTTATTCCCAGGATTCACTGTGACTGATAACTATCTGTAACTTAATTTCTTGGGAAGAGGGTACCCTTTTATAACTTTCATGAGCTCCAAGCATAAGTGTGTGGTACACATTTATCATGCAGTCAGGATATTTAAATACATAAAATAAAATCATACCATCTAAAATAATATTAAAACATTATTATGTTATATAAAAATGTTATGTTTATGTATGTTGCTGTTCTTGTGGAACTTTTTTTTTTTCAGGTAATGAACATGTTTATTTGGTTGTTAACGCTATTTAACAATTCCTCCTTATAAATATCTTAGGATAGATACTCAAGCTAATAACTAAAGGCAAAATATGTGGAAACATTATTTTCGGGCTTTCCCTCTTGCTTTGTCTCTGTCTTGTGCTCAGCTAGCTCTCCTATCTATTCCAGGGCTGCTTGTTCAGAGATATTGCCAACTCAGTGGAACAGCCTTCCTATATCAATCAAAATCAGCACAGTCTCCCTCAGATACCTTAATCAGGTATTCTCATCTAGGCATATTCGCAATTGGTATTTTCTCAGATCACTCTAAGCTATGTCATGCTGATAGCTGAGGCTAATTAGAAGAAAGAGATAAAAATATACAAGGAGTTTTCAAGCATGATTAGTACATTGCCTTTCGATCTTTTTTTTTTTTTTTTTTTTGATTTTTCGAGACAGGGTTTCTCCATAGCTTTTTGGTTCCTGTCCTGGAACTAGGTCTTGTAGACCAGGCTGGCCTCGAACTCACAGAGATACGCCTGCCTCCGCCTCCTGAGTGCTGGGATTAAGGGCGTGCACCTCCACTGCCCGGCTGCCTTTCAATCTTTTTTTTTTTTTTTTTTTTTTTTTTTTAGTGGGAATGGGGCCTGGCTCTGACTCTGTTGCCTACTCCTGGGACCTTTTTCCTCCTACTAGGTGGCCTCAACCAGCCTTGATATGAGAGTTTGTACATAGTCTATGCAATGTTCAGTTGATATCCCTGAGAGGCCTACTCTTTTATGAAGGGAAACAGGGGAGGAATGTATCTGGGGGAGCAAGAAAAGTGTGGGGGGAACTTAGAGGAGCGGAGTGGGAGAACTACAGTCAGGATATAATATGTGAGAGCAAAATAGATTAAAAATAAACAGTTTTTCTGTAGCTTGGTGAAGTTTTATACAAAGCACGATGTTAAGGAAATAAAAATCATCCTACAAAACTTTTTCCTTTCCTTTTCATTAATTGATGATTATATCACCATGTAAAAATAATCATATTTTTCTGTCTTTTGTCCTCTGCAGATTGCTTACATAAGATCACATATGGTAGACAAATACTCCTATGAAGTTGTTCACACTGCCATCTTTTTCAAGGATCACATAAGCTAGACATACACTTACTAAATAATAGACACTGTTCTCTTTTCATTTCTTACTTTGAGTTAGTGTATCCAAGGTTGTGGAGTCTTGAACTCTCTGTTTCGTTCAGACATAGTTTGAATGCCTTTGGCCACAGCCTCCCGATTAGCTGAGATAAAACTCTATACAATCATGGCTACTAAATTCATTATTATGTTCTTATTTCATATATTGGAATTGCATGATTTTTGAACTTTAAATGAGTGAGATCATATAGGATTCCATTATATGTCTTGGGTTTATTTCTTTCCCCCATCAGCATCATAATTATGAAAAGGATTCAGTCACAATACATTTGTGCAGCTTTTCCTTCACAAATTTATGAGGTTGAGTGCCACATTGGATTTCACTGGGTGAATGTACATAGCGTGCTCACCCACCGCACTGCTAATTGCCACTTGATTTTGTCTAGTTTTGAACAATATGATCAAGTGTCGCTATTAAAATTCACGGTGCTTATTTTAACAAATGCATGGAAGCATTTGTCGCGGCCCCCCTTGTCCAGCAAGGAAGACGCGCAACACCGGAGCTCTTCTCACTGCAGTTTATTCCAGGAGTTTATTCACAATTGTAAAATCTCTCTCTCTCTCCAGGCAAACCTCTCCCAGCCCTTAAGTAGGCCTGGGCCGCCAATCTCAGATTGCCAGGTGGGCACTGCCCATAGGTTCACGCATATGCAAGCAGCTGACAGTCATTGCGTGATAATAGCATAAGTCAGGCTTTAGCCATAGGAGTTGATCACAGAGAGCACTCGCTTTCGGGATCGCGGAGGGCGGGAGCCAGCACCATCAGGTGTGACTCCACACAGCTCTCTACATTGCCATCAGGTGTGGCTTCACGCAGCTCGCTACAAGCATTCAATTATTTTTATTATGATTCATATTTATTTATACCTTGTGGCTAATTTAATCTGTATTTTGATTTGACTGGTGATGAACTTTGTGTGGGAATGTTTACAAACCCCTCAGTTACCATATTGAAGATTTTACAATTTTTCCTGTTGATGTGAGTTACTTTTCTTCTTTATCCTCTGTACTTTGTGCAGACTAAATTAAACGTAATGTTGTTTGTTTATCAGGGAGAACAAATGAGAAATTGTAAATAAAATGCCCTGTTTTTAAGAATGTAGACGTATAGCCGGGCGATGGTGGCGCACGCCTTTAATCCCAGCACTCGGGAGGCAGAGGCAGGCGGATCTCTGTGAGTTCGAGACCAGCCTGGTCTATAAGAGTTAGTTCCAGGACAGGCTCCAAAACCACAGAGAAACCCTGTCTCGAAAAACCAAAAAAAAAAAAAAAAAAAAAAAAAAAAAAAAAAAAAAAAAGAATGTAGACATATGACAATTTAATTCTCAATCAAATCCTTGTAATGGTGTCTGTATGTGAATTAAGAATGCCTACACTTACGGAAGTTTGCAACTTCTTAATATAATAACAATGCTCTACTACCCTGAAGGTGAATATTTGATTCTATGATTTTACTTCTTAAATTTCTAATAAGAAAGCAGCATTGGAGATGAGGTTCGTGGCACACTCTAATTGCAAGACTCTGAGGAAGAGCAAGTAGATCTTTGTGAGTGCAAGGCCAGCTTTGTCTCCATAGTGGACTCCGGGACAGAAAGGGTTAAATATGGAGATCCTGTCTCAAAAAAGAAAAAACACAGAACGAATAAACAGACAAACAAAGACACCAACAATGAAAGAGGCCATCAGCCACCCCCACACAAAATTAATCAGCCAACTTGAGAGTGAATAACTTGTTTTATTTAAGGTAACAATGTAAAGAAACCCATATTTTATATCTATCTCATCACCTTTTAGATAACTCATAAAAGTTTTCTTCAAGTTTCAGAGAAGAAAATTCTGTCCTGAACACCATCCTTTGTTTTCTCCTGTAAGCACCTGTGACTTTACCCTAGCCGCCTACACCCTAGGCTTCTCTCCCTGCATATATTGATTGCACAGTAGAAATGCAGAAAAAACTATGTGTATAAATATCTCTATGCTAGTCAAATCCTTTGTTCTTTTTCATTTATTTGCCTTGTGATATTACTATTTGTCCTTATATAACTTACATAATCTACATATAAAATATTTAAGAGATAAAACCGAAATAAAAATATACATAAAAGAATATACGTTATATTAACATACATACTCAAATGATTATGTATTAAACAAGACACATATAAAGTAAATAAAATACATCTAGGCCCAACTATCTTCTGTATAATTATTTGCAGGTACAAATGTTATAAAATAAATACAAATGCAAGACAAATGCTTTTGCTTTTATGTCCTTCCTGAAATTATTTTACAAAAATGAAATAGAAATGATCTGAAACTTTCTTTTGTTTATCTCCTGGTATAATACAACCTTTGCTCATATCTTTGTCCATGTGGTCTCTTAACTTTAATTTCATGCTTCAAGCTACTGGTTTGTACCTCTACTCAAGCTTCCTGAAGTATTATTAGTTTAGCATCTTATTTGTTTGCTATGTTCTTGAACTGTAATAGGGGTAAAAACGTATTTTGATGCTAGAGATCATAGCAGTAATTATAAAACAGCAAGCATACATAATGTACCATGAAAATGCTAAATAATATTAACGGAGCTTTTGAGTCTGGCATAGCAGAAGCACATTTGTCTTTTTCTTCCAATACTGTTTTCCAATTGCTTTGGACATTAAGGAAAATTCTGAAGTTTAGACCAAAAAATTCTGACCAAAGAGGGAAAAAAGAAGAAAGAAAATTGCCTTCCAGATAACATTTTCAAGATTTGTGTGCTGTCACGCTATTCCCCACAACATTAAGCAGAATTGTGACAAGCTGTAATGATACAGGATAAATCATCTTTCATCTGCTCAACATAAGGATTCTTTGAAGGGGAAGAAATAGGAAAAGGAATACCAATCTGTCTGCTTCAGGAAACTTAGGTCCATATGAAACACATATTAGAGCCCATAGGACTCCCAATGCTAAAATATGCAACTTTAATGAAAATTTGTGGTACAATATATAATTTTACTACTCTAATCTGCAATACCAACAGATAGTTTAGAATCTAGAAAAACTAAATTTGGAAAATACATAGCCATCTCATCCATCATCATTATGTATCAAATAGTATATTTTTATGGATTCCCTAGTAAGTCCCTGGTGAATTTCACTTCACATACTTAGATAATAAAAATAAAAAATGTGCAAAATGTCTTATGCTATACTGAAACCGTTACCTGTAGCACTGCGAGACTAGTCTCGTTTCACTAGGGTCATGGTTAGAATTTTGATATTCAGAAGTCCAGGAGGCTTTACTAAAACAGCAAGAATGATAAAGTAAATCCAGACCTTCCTGACCAATGAGGACCACTTCTGTGCCCTACGTCATTACTTTGTAGAAAATGCTTTTCCGTCTCACTGAAGCCGCTCAATGAAATTAAGGTATTTAAAGAATTATCTTTTAGTCAGCACAAGGAAGAAATAAAATTATCACTAATTTATATTCTACCTATAGGCAAAACCTAGCGGGACAATATTATGAAGGCTTGGGACAGTTCCTAAATATCTCTATGCTTTTGTGGGCATAATCTTTTTATATATATATATATGCTGTGGATTGCATGAAAATAGAAGTTTCTTCTCCTTGGCTGGAGTTTTAAACTGTTTAGGGAGTTTGAGTAGCTTTTGTAGGGAAATCTAGCTCTTCTGGTCTAAATAATTTAGACTTGTTTGAATAGGCTTTTATATTGATATGGGGGGGTTGAAACATTGGAAAAATTAGATACTCAGTAGAAATTCATAGTTCTACTATATTACTCTCAAAGATGTGGATAATACCCATTGCCCTTAATGTTTTGTTGAAATGAGATCATAATTAACCCCTACTCTTTAAAAATCTAAGTATATTTGTTTTTCTTGTATATATTATTGGGTAAGACAAATTTGAAGCTGTTTCTCCTTGATACATAAAATAATTACATATTAATCACAGTAGATATTTTCTATTACTGATTTCATTATAATATTCCTGTATTAAACATAATTGTTTACTAATTATTGTTTTTCTAGTATACTTAAAAGTTTACAATATTCTACTAAAATAAAGTGAAATGCAAACATGTGATTTTTGGAGAAAGAAACTTTTAAAATTATTTTTCTCGTTGCCATGAAGAAACTTTTCATAACAAGAAAATTTCCATAACAAGTGTCTACTTTGGTTCAGGTTTTGGGGGCATGCAGTCCATCTTGGCAGGGAATGCATGGAAGCATGAGAGTGAGCTAGCTGGCCACACAGCACAGCCTCCCGACTGAAGAAGTAGAGAGAAATGAATGTTGGTATCACCTTACTTTTTCCAATTTTCTTCATGGTTTGTTCAGTCTGATATTGTGTCCCATGGAATGGTGTTGCCGACAGTCAGGGTGAGTCTTCAATCCTTGGTTAAATTATTGTGTAAGCAATCTCACAAATGGGGCAAAGGTGTTTCTCATAAATGGTTTACTAACACTGTGAAGTCAACAGCAAGTAGTCTGAAGGCAAATCAACTCCTTTCCTCCATCCTTTCTTCTCACAGCTCATTCCATTGTCCCAGTCTCCAACATTAGCAGGCACACCCTGGGAACACAGGAACTGCAGAAACAGGTCACAGAGCCTAAATTGGTTTGCTTAAGGTCCTTCCTTAAAAGATTCCTGAGTGTGTGAACAGGTGAGTCTCTGATTCTTGTTTCTGTGCTCAGATCTCTGTAACTTTTCTGTTGCCTTTTTTTTTCCACCTTCAATATGATGGTTTTTGCTTTAATTTATCATTTTATTTTGTTCTGTTTTATTTTATCATCTGAGAGCCTGTTCTTTTCAAATGAGAGATGAAAGGGAGTGGATTTTGATGGGAGAGAAGCTGGGGGAGGAAGTGAGAGGAATGGAGGAAAGAAAAACTGTATTAATACTATATTGCATGTGGAAAGAATCTATGATTAATAAGAGAAAAACAAATTTAAAACTCTTATTAAGAATCTAACAAAACAATAACACTTATTTTTTGTTTTGTCATACTAGAGTAAGCATTAGATTTTGCATTTCTTACAGATTTTCAATTGGTATCAGTTTTATTCATCAGCAGACCCTGTTTGAGTAGCAAGTATCTATTTATGAATATTCGTTTCCATCATCACAAAAGAGTCAATATAATTATTATAACTGTTATCGAGATGAATCAGCTAGTGTACACTTAAAGTTAATTTTAATGGCTCCTTTGAAAATCTCTGAAATTAAATAATATATGCAACTGTCCTTACTAAGGGCAAAATATCTGAACCCATAGTAGAGATACCTTTTAACCTTGATCCTTTCATTCATTGATCCAATGGTATCAAAATATCCTCAATATGCCTATTTTCAGATTTCTTAGCACACTTTTTACCTGACATTTTATATATCTTGATCATTGACTAAATGTACTTACCATATCACTGATCACAGGTTATTCAATGCATTCAGGAAACTCTATTGATTAGTATGTCTAGCAATCAAATTACTTAGCTAAAAATCAATGCTTCATTTTTAATGAAGCATATTCCACAGCAATACTGCTTAATCCTCAACTCTTGAGAGGAAGGAGACTAAAGGAATTAATTTTTTATATCTGAAACCTGTGCCATAGGCAGGGCAAATATGAGAATACAATGTTATACATGAAAGTTAATATAGCACCTGCTATTTTATAGTAGTAAACTACTGTAATTGGAAAAATAGAATGTCAATGAAAGGTCCATTCTCTTGATTTCAATTTGCCAATCTGTACTCAAAAAGCCAAGAGGCGATGTGAAATTGTCAAGGAAACAATAATGGGATTTAGGACCAAGACTTCTTTAAGAAGTACTTAGAAGTCCTCAAAGTTTATAGCTCACAAACAGGACGTATAAGTCACAGGTGTAGGCAATAAAAAAAAGCTGGCACTTCTATAATAAGAAATGCCTGTTAATGAAACTAGTGGCTAAAAATTTTGGGGTAAGCGTTTGGTCTTGACACAAGGGAGGCAGAAGCAGGCATATCTCTATGAGTTCAAGTTAAGCCTAGTCAACACAATGAGTTCCATATCTGGTAGGGATTCATAATGAGATCCTGTCTCAAAAGACATGAATAAAAATAAGATACTGATGTAACCTCAAGTTTCTAGACATATCGATCTTATCACTAAAATTATAGCAAATAATATTCTTGCCACAGAGTCATAGAATTTGGGGGTGGTATGTCTATAATTAAAGCCAGAATATTTTCCAACTCATAGTTTAAACTGAACATTCACTTAAATCAATAATATTAACATTTAAAAAAATACATATATGTATTTAAATATATGTATATATAGATCACATGACCTGGATAATGATATTAAATTAACATAATAACATGAGCTAATAGGATAAATTAGTTACTAATGGCATATTACTGTATTTTGTTAAATTAATAATTAGTGGTTCAATTGAAAATAATTACTGAATTCTTATGCTAAACTGAGTGTTAGAAAATCTATTTAGAGTTAAAGTGCAATAAATTCCACCTTGACTTCACCTTAAGTATTTAAGGTAAGATTTTAAAATACATAATTTCTGTTTCTGTATTTGAAACATCAAAAACATAGTATGTAAAAATGTTCAAACTACATAACAGAAAAAAAACCAGAATTTACAATTTCTATTTCCTTATCTATGGTTGTCTTCGTTATCATAGAACTATATGTGTGTCTGTGTTCATATGTACTCATGTGTGTGTGTGTGTGTGAGAGAGAGAGAGACAGAGAGAGAAAGAGAAAGACAGAGAGAGAGAGAAAGAGAAAGAGAGAGAGAGAGAGAAAGAGAGAGACAGAGAAGGAGGAGGAGGAGGAGGAGAAGGAGGAGGAGGAACCAAGTCCTGTTAGGTTATTAGGTTATAAATTCCATTACCATTTTGTATTCCATAAAAATATTGAAAACATCCAAGACAAAGCAACACATTTTACAACAAAATATTAGATCACAGATATAAGATAAAAATGCCATTTTCTCTCATTTCTGTAGACATGATAACTATTATTCAGTATATTTCTAGTCAGGTATAGATTCTTAATAAAAGTATTACTCAGGGTAAATTCTCAAATATATTTTTCTTTTAGTTTTATTGCCATGACACTGCACTCTAGGGAAGAATGGGTCTTCTTGAAGCCACACAAAAAGTATGATGGATAGTTACCCATCCGGAATGAAAACAGGCCTTTGATCCTCACTTCCTTGTCCTCGCCCTGCGAGCACATTCCTTCCTTCCCTGGCATTGGAGCCAACTTCTTTGGTATTCCAGCATATACAGACTAGCTGATAAACCCGACCTCATGGGACTGAGTAACTACTAGATTCTTGGGCTTTCAATTCACAGGCACCCACTGTTAGACTGCAGCCTATAAGTGATTCTATTAAGAATTTATTGGCTATATAAATTGGAAACAAAGCTTAAGCACATGATTGCATAATGTCATAGAAATCACACATCTTTTATGTAATATAGATTAACACACGATTGCAGCATTATTTCATAAGAAATGGTTCAAATTATGAAGACATCCTTACTGTCTAGCCTCCCAACACCGTGTCGATCTTGAATTAACACTATCTGCTAAAAAGCAACCATATCCTATTGATCTTCTAGAGAACCAGTTCAGAGATGAGATCAGTCAAAGAATAAAGACAAGAGCATTTTCTATGGGAGCAATGAAGAAATGTGTACCACTGTTCGGTGGCCCCTGGTTGAAGATGAAAGCTCCAGTTTGAAATGAAACTTTGACCGTCGTGCACATGTACAAAGTGGAGGCAATTTGTAGAAGCTTAGAGCCTGCAGACATGAAAGAGATGCCAGTCGCCCAGAGGCTTTGTTGTTGGCATCGCTTTATTATTGTTTCTGTGTTGTTATCACTAGCAATCATGATCCTCAAGGGAGGCGACCGAATCAGGAGGAAAGACCTCAGCTGGCTAGACTGAAGGAGATCTCACCTGCTGAAGCTTAGTGTGTTGTGAAGTTCATGGAGAGACTGCTTGCTGCTTGATAATTGCCCTGTTCTTCCCAGGTTAGTCACAATTCTGCTCCCATCCCTTCGCCCTTCCCTCTTGCAAATACAATCAGAGATGTTATTCATCAAAGCACTTGAATACCCTGGATTGCAGTTTTATGGTGTGTTTTGCATACTGATTTTAATCAGTGGAGGATCTTCAGTAACTATGATTTCTTTTGGGAATCCAGGTAAAAGGAAAGTAGCAGCCGGTGACTTGTGCTTCCTTCCCACTGTTCCCATGTTCACAACCTTATACAGTCTATTACGGTTATATATTTGTGCTTCCAAACTGACTCACACTTTCTTGAATTTTCATTGTCTCCTACAACATGCTTGTCAGAATGGATATAAGTTCATAGAAGTATTATGAAGAGCAAAACTTGCCTATTATGTATTAGAAGTTATTGCTAACATACATATTATAAAGTTGTCCGTGTATGTTGTCAACTAACATTATACTGTGTGCACTTGTCTTTAATTTTTTACATCACTTTAGCTTGTGTTGCATATATTGTAGAAAAAATATTCAACACTAAATTTATGTAATAGTAATATTTATGATTATGCTAAAATGTAAAAGTTACATACGTAAGTAAAATATTTGACAAAAGTATTTAAAATACTTATTAACAGTTAACTAATTTACAGACTACTAATAAAGAATATATACTGGAGAGAGAGAGAATGAACGAGCGAGCGAGCGAGAGCGCATATTCTATATAATCAAGATTAAGACAGTACTTTTGAAATATAGGTAGTAATATTTGGGAGTACTAAATATAATTTAAAATGTTTAAAGCAATGAGGTTAACATTTTCAAAATATTAAAACTTATTTTACATAATGTTATTAACAATACTATGAACTCTAGAAATGGCATATACCAAGTTTTGATGAATATGGGAAGACTAAAATATTGATTTGCTATTCTGTCTTGGAAAGAACAGTAGGTACGTATTCTGAATATAGGCTCAAACATTGACATTTATATTAGTAGGTTTATAAGGACCATAAAATATTTGAGTAAAGGGAAGACATGTAAAATCTTTTCATAGCAGCTTTTTCTTTACAGGAGAAAATAAGCTTACCAGTAACATGTGGTATATACATATGCCAGAAGATTTAACAGTGTGTTGACTACAGTAAATACAGCAATATCAATATGAGTAAATTTCACAAGTATTCTGTATGTGGACAGAGCAAGTAAATGTACAGAATGTGAGGACATTTTAAAAAGTAAAATCTACAAGTGAGTGGGATATTATTTAAATGCTTAAATCTTATACACATAGCTTATTTAAGGTATTTATATACAAACACAAGTGATTATCGATAATGATATATGCCATTGGTTTGCATTTACATAAGCATACAGGTTTTGTATATCAATGATGTAGGTGGGTCTTCTATCTGTTTCTTTCATTGGTTAATAAAGAAACTGCTTGGGCTGATAGATCAGAACATAGGTAGGTGGGGAAGACAGAACAGAATGCTGGGAGGAAGAAGGCAGTGAGGAAGATGCGATGAAGCTAAGATGGATGTAAGTTAGAATCTTCCTGGTAAGCCACCACCTCATGGTACTACACACATTAATAGAAATGGGTTAATCAAGATATGAGAGTTAGCCAGTAAGAGGCTAGAGCTAATGGACCAAACAATGTTCAAATGAATACAATTTGCGTGTTGTTATTTCGGGTGTAAAGCTAGCCATACAGGAGCCAGGCAGGATAAAAAGCAGGCCTGCTCACCACATCACTACATATCATACTTATGAAAGCATGCATGTTATAGATATATAATATGTACCTATATGAAATATTAATATTTTACCTACATAATAGGCTACAAATGTTTGCTTCAAAATAATCCATTCATTTAAAAATTGAACAAGTATGTTATAATTTTAGAGCTACTAATTAATTATAATTATCAAGTAATGTCTTATAAATAAGAAATTATTCCATTGTGCTTTACATAATGCTAAGAACTCATCTGAGTGTGTTACATTATCCTTCCCTGTCCTTTTATGTTGTAAGTTCTACTTCTATTGCCTGTTTTGTTGAGGAGAATTATAAGATATAGAGAAGTTAAATCACTTTCCTGGGAAATGAGTGTGTGTCAGAGCCAGAACTCGAGCCTTAAGTGGTCCGTCCCTGGATCTCATGTTGTCACCCCATGAAAACTGTCTTTCCTCCTTGACTGGATCACAGAGGTGGCACATGCCAGTCTGTTGGTTAGATACTCACCTTTCTTCTCACAGGTATCGACCATTAAAAAGGTAAGAGATAATGGTAAGAGTCAGTAATCTGATCTTTAAAATCAAGGCCTCATTGTTTATTCCAAATGATAAAGAATATGGTGTGCTAAAAAGGAAGTGATGTGGGACAGAGGGGAAACAGAGTTTTATGCTAGATTTAGAATATGGGATTAGGATAAACTTGAGTGATTCATAGTACTGCAAATGGGTAGGCTATTGTGTAGGTGCTCCTGGAATTTTTTTTTTTTTTGTAAATTTAGGATGAGTTTTAAATTTAAAAGAAGACTTAAATTTCATCTTTTTTTTAAACACAAACTCGTTTTGTTGTTTTTATCTTTTATTGCAGAAAAATATGTGACATCTGCTAAGCTTTCTTTCGCTTGGTTCTTGATAAGAAGTCACATCTATTGGAGCTGTTCCAGTAAGCACCAAAGGAAAGACTGTGTTTTATAGCAATGCTCAGAGTCTCTCTGCACCTCTGCTCCATTACTTCTACATGAGAGCTACAGACACTCTGCAAGATTACCAGAAACAGAACATGAGTGGAGAGGGTGACATGTTCTCTGTGGACAGACATAGACAAGAGAAGACTGGGTAATAGTCCCTTTTACACTGTGCACAGAGTGTACAACTGAGAATAAAACACGAGGGTCTGGGCTTCAAGTCCCAATTGTCACTGTGGTAAGTTATGTCTGTATGTAATAACCATCACACAGCATCATCACCATTGGAGCTGACAGTTTCCTTTAATGTGCACGGAGATGCTCATTGCAGTTTCTCTTGCTTAGCTTTCTGGTGTATACAGCTTGACAGGAACCTTTGCTTTCACATAAACGTGATTCTGGACAAATCTCCCGTTGTAATGTATAATGTCAATTAAATACTGAGGAAAATTAAGCATCTTTGATATTTGCATAAGAAGAGAATGCATGTGCTTGCATACAAATGTCCATACTGTTTCAGAAAGCATTTTATTTCTCACATAAAAATGTGTTTTACTGATTTATTCTAAAAATTAGAATTAATTCCTTATAACTACTGGCATGATTTTTTATTTAAAACATTATTACAGATTTTTAATGCTAAGAATGACTTCATTTTCCAATAAAAAACAGTTATACCATAAAGTTAGATATCAGATTTAAAGTTATGACTATTCAAGCAAGCAAGTGATTATCGATATTTTAATTCATGCAAAACTTAAAACAAAATGTTTGAAATATTTCAAGATATCACTTGAATATTTTAAAGTCCTGTTTTTTGCTACCAAACTATTATATGAAAGTATATTATTTAAATTGTATTTATTGTATATAAATTATTTTTCATATAAATATAGTTTTAGAATACAGAATAAGTAATTATATTATAATCTCAATAATACATGTATATTATATAAATAAATAATTAGGAATTGGGATGAAATGTGGTCACCAGAATTTGAAATTACTTAGAAGTACTGAAAAGAGTAATGAGGTAACTATTCTCAAAGAGAATGCTCTTGGTGAGATATGTGACGATTTTATTGTGAGATCAGAATGCCTTTTGATACCCTAGAACACACACACGGAAGTCCAGTTTAGAGCCATGGAATCCACGTCCAATGCAAACATAGCTCTAACATGTTTCTAGCATAAACCTCATCTGATACAATGTTTACCAAGAGCTTCAGGGATTGGAAAATCATAAAATGTGATAATTTGTGATTAATGAAAGGATTGATGGAGAAAGGAATAAAAAGGGATATCTATTTGCGTTTCTCACTTTCCACACATAATCCACAGACTCACTAAGGAGTTATTTGATGTTTTTTTTTAAAGTTGCAAATGGAAAGTTTTATAATATATAATATACTTATATTTAAGTTGCAAATGGATATATAGATATGTATGTACAACATACAATTGTTTAAAACAACATATATTACTATTACGTGGTCTCCCTAGGACTAGCCTGGCTTCTAGCAAGGCAACTGAAGTTGTTGGTTGGTACATGGAGCCCAGGGGAAGCGAGCTGTTCTGTTGTTGATTTTAAGTGAAAGCCTAAGCTTAATCAATGAAGCTTAACTGTAAAGAGATGTGAAGTCAGAGTGTGTTGTTGATTGACACACTTAGCATTTGTAACATATATTCACTCTATGGGCCAGACATAGTCCTAAGTACTGTATGTGTGAGGTGTACAATCATGAAAATGGCACTTTTATAAAGATTTCTTTTTATTTCTTCTGTACATTTTTTCAAGCACTGAGAACACTCCCTATAGGTAGCGAAAATCTTTAAAACCAATCCTATTACTTGATTCATAAGAGTACGTACACTTCCTAATAACTTACTGATTTTGGAATTTGTAGTTTTGTTTAGTGAAGGTCTATGTTCCAAAGGCAGACAACTTGAGCAGTAAAATAGAACTTCTTAGCTCCTGTCTGAACTGTGATGTCCATTAGTGATGCATATTAAATTGCAGGGCACGGCCCCCTCATCTCATTGCTTTATTCTAACTTTGTGTCATTAAAATGTTTTTAAATCCAAAAGATTAATTTATCAGGGTAATCAATGTAATCACACCCCAGAGAACTATGATTGAATGTTTCCTATTGACCAAATTTAGTTAACAGGCCATCAATGATTATAAAACCTCAAGTTGATCTGAAAACTTTGCATGTGTTATGATACTACAAATACAAGATTCCTATATTGTGACATTTAAATAATATATTTTTACTAAAGTACTCACCATTGTCTCATCTAAAAAAGGATTAAGAAACACAGCTTCTCTCCTTAACTCATGTATGTTTCTTGTATATATTTGGTGATGCATGCTGTTCATATGAACTTTTGTTCTTTTGTTTGTTAATAAATCTTGATATTTACAAGAACAATTTACACCCTTCGCTATTGATAATGATTCTGTTAAGGACTGTCTTTTGTCTATCCTAACTCTTTGTGTAGGCTTTGTGAAACAAAATTCTGGACTAGAAACTGCTATGATCTAATTTGAACCAACATAAGGTAACAAAGATCATGAAAACAGTGTTTTCATTCAATTAAACATGCTAGTGACCAAATAAAACTGTCCAGAGAATTCCCCTTCGAAGTTTAAAGATACACAATGAGGACTGTCACTCCGCTTGTTTTTGCTTGGCTTTGCAGGTTTCTAATAATTTTTTGTAAGCAGTAGCTACAAGGAGCTTAAATTTGTGAAGGGCAAATCACCCAGGCCATAGAAATTAGCCAGAATTCTGCTAAGCTACTACCAACGTTTCAGTGTTTATTTCAATCATCTCCAAACTAATTAGGTCCACAAAATTGAGTCACGAATCTCTGGAGCACAGTCAGTATGAGAAGACGGTGTGAGCTTTTCTTTTCCAGTTGGGCAGAAGCCCTGTAAGGACTCCATGTTTTTCCTCAGAGGATGTTGGCCACATCTGTCGGTAGCCAATGCCATAATCAAAAAGTGCATCCAAATGTAAAAGAATGTGCTATAATATCATATTTTTTAGACTCATGTACTTGGCCATTTATCTGCCTGCCCACCAATGTAGCTCTCCCTTTTTAAGAATAGTTCTTTAAGTAATAGGCTTCTTGACCAAGTCTCTTTTTGTTCTCAAATGTTGAAGATTTTACAGGGGCTGATATTTTCTATTTTATCTAATCGTTTACCCTCAATGAGGACACTTTTCAGCAAGGACGTTTATTGAGACAAAACTGCCACTAGAAAAAGGTGTTTGTATTCCCCCATATATTGTCTCTCAGCTGACTGACAGGGAGGCCTATCAGTGAGTTACCTTCTCACGTCTTGGCTTCGGTTAAGACATATGGAGGGGTCCAGAAAATACTAGATGGAAAGGACAAAGTCCCTGCAGCAGGCCGGCTTAGAGCCACTGAATCCAAGTTCAAAGCAGGTCAGATGCCAGGATTTCAAAGGTCATGTAAAGATCAGCCAAAAACAAATTCCCTTAGAAGCCAGTTCAAGTGTCAGCAGATTCTTCAAAGAGAGCACTGGGAATGCTTTGTTCCAGCATGTCTACCTCAGACTTATTCACGTGGAACGGGAAAGGGAAACACAAATCTCGTTACAAAATACAGCTCGTGTATAAGCAGAAACATATGTGAGGTTTACAGAAAAGTAAATTATTTTGTAACATGAGGGAAAAAGACCTAAGACTCACATTATTCTCTAATAATATATAATATGAAGTTTATCATCTTGGAAATTTAAAGGATATGATACATCATTGTTTTAGTGAACCATCTTTATAATACCTGATTTGTAATATATGTATGGTTTACCTATATCAATTACATGTCTTGTTATTAAGGAATCCAGATGCAAGTAAAACATTATCTACTTAAAAGAAATCTGCCTTAGTGGAAAAAAAAAAGAACTGAATATGGTTGTGTTGAATTTGCTATAAATATTTACTTCTATGCTCCTCTGAAGAGTGTTCTAAAGGTTTGGATAACTAGCCTATAGATTTTTCTACTAGGCAAAGCAATGTTATAGACAAAATATGTGAAGACAGGACATTAAAAGAAAAGACTAGATGCTTGAAGAAAGGAGACAGGAAATAAATGACATGTGACCCAAGAAGGAAAGGGGACAACTTGTGGCAGAAGGGCCCAAGGGGCACAGGAGGAAGGAAGAGAAACAGGGATCAACAACCTAAGTCTCTATGAAATTGACAAAATGGAAGTTATTAATTTGTTCACTTGATATAAAATAAACAACACTGAATTGGTCTGCCATGTTATGGCACAGGAAACATATAGGCAATGAATAACCTTAGGAAGATGATATATATTTCCTGGGTGTCAGTTTTGTTATCTCAAGGTAATCTCAGTATAACTCCGAATTATGTGACAGTCTTTCTCCATGTTGCTATTTTCATCAAATAAGATAGGAAAATATATTTGCTTGTCATCCTTTCCATTTTTCTAAAATTCTGTATTTCAAACATTGCCCTTGGCAATGTCATTAACTAATCTAGAGTTGATTTTCTTTGTCTGTTTCTACAGATATTGTACAAACTTCAATTTATTAAACAAATTAAACTTACCCTTGAAGAAAACAGGTTATATAATACACAGGTTGGGATCTTTAAATTTTATTTTATTTTCCAGAAATGCAAAATGGATTTGGAACAGCTATGCTACAACACATTTATGATTCTTCATTAGTGAGGAACAATTGCATCTTAATTATATAATTAAAAATCTGACAAGTACAAATAATAAATAATAGCAAAAAATGAACTCATCTACCAAAGGCATAAATAGACAGATATATGTGCCTCAGGACAAGAAAGCCAAAAACGTTAATGAACAGTTCATTCAAAGCAAATTAGAATTTGCCAAAGGTATGCACAGAGCTCTCATTCTTTATCTTCTGACAGCAGAGAGGAGAAGAAAGAGTCCTGTTAGGCTGGCAGGGTGCTACCACTGTCCAGCTTTTTCCTACATCACTTGCATCAAGCTTAGGGACTGTGAATTCACACATATATTTGGGAGTTGAGCTTTATGGAAGAAGATAAATATCCATAGACTCCACACAAACCTTGGAAATATGTTTGGACATTGTGTTCATTCTGTAAGTAATGTCAGTGACTTCCTTGATATTTCATGCAACATCCTGAACTTACCATATGCATAGTATATATAGTATCTGTAGATAGATAGATAGATGATAGATAGATAGATAGACAGACAGACAGATAATAGATAAATTAATGTATGTGTACATCCCATATATCTGGACTATATATATATTATATACATAATGCATATTATTTATATAATTCTTTCTATTATGGTGACATCATAAAAATATTTGTTTATTCTTACTTTACACATAATCCCCATTATAATATGTTGCACTGTAGCTTGAAATCTATAGATAGAGTTGCAATCTAATTCTTATTCAGATTTCAAATTTCTAGGATCATTATTAACTTAAAAACTGAAAACAATTCCCAAATATTTTGTTGTAGTAATGACAATGAGAAGCTTCCTTCTGGGTAGTTGTTAGGTTTAGTTTTAAAATTCAATTTGACCCAGCTTAGAAGAATTGCTTGAAAAGAGAGTCTTAAAGGAAGAATTACTAACTCTGTTGGTCTGTGGCATGTCTAGGAGCATTATCTTGACTGTTAATTGACACAGCCCTCATGTGTAGCAACGCTCACTTAGTTTCAATCTGACTGTATGAATGAAGAATGCTAGCTGAGGTAGAAAGGAGGCAGTGCGGATACATGCCTTTCTTTCTGTGCCTGACTCTAAATATGTTGTGACCAGCACTCTCAAGTTCCTGTATATATGACTTCACAGCAGCTATAGACTGCAATCTGGAAATAGTAAAATAAACATTTTCCCCCAATTTCTTTTATCACAGCTACAAAAATGGGAGTAGAAGAGTAACCTGGAAAGAAATCTTAAAAAAATATATATATTTTCCCTTTGTCTGCCATGTAGAGTTGAAGGCAAGGAAAAGACGTCCTCTTCCTTACCCTTGCCACCTGTGGTTGGCAGGGTTGTTCACCCTCCCGCTTATCAGCTGCTGCACTCAGGAAAGGTGACTCTGAACCTCACCTTGGCACCAAAATAGAACTGACCCTGTTTGCTGAGGTTTGAATAAGACAACCCAAAAATTGCATGTTGTGAAATAATCCTTCAGCACACTATTTAAATTGTGCTGTGATTGGTTTAATAAAGAAACCAACCGACCAACAGCTGGATAGAATACTGACCAACAGCTGGAGAGAATAAGGTTAAATGGGAAAGTCAGATTAAGGACACCGTGAAGAAGAATGGCAGTGTCTGGGGAATCTTCATGGGACTGGTAAAGCCTCGAGTCATGTGGCAAATCTTAGATTAATAGATATGGGCTAATTTAAGTTATAAGAACTAGTTAGCAATAAGGCTACACTATTGACAATGTATTTGCAATTTATATGAAGTCTCCATGTTGGTTACTTGGGAACTGGTGGTCAGAAAAAAGAAAAGTCAGCCTACAAATGGCACACAACACAGTGCACCTATATCCACATAAAATTTGAGACAGCTTAAAAGAGCTTCTATACACACAAAAAAAGTAGACAAATTTAGTTTTCTGGTCTCATGTCTCTCACACCAGCTGTAGTACCAAGACACGACTCTTAGAATCACTGAAGGAGGAGCGAGCTAACAACCACCATTTACTACCTCTATGCAGTAAGCTAAGCTATGTTGGCAACAGGTGACATGTCTGTTTAAGAAACATCTCATGATATTAAAAAAAAATACAGATTTTAAGTAAAGACAGATACAGATTGAAAAAAAACCCTCTAAATGGGTTGCAATATGTTTAAAAATATACATAGGCTTTGGAGATACAGAGAAAGTGTAGACATCATCATAGATTAAAAATAGTTTGAAAATAGTAAAGTACAGCCATTATGAAAGGAATAGAGCAAAAAAATAAGCCATGTAAAATGGGAAATGCACAGAGTGTTTATTCTGTATGTTATCATGCTGTTCTTTGGTTTTATGATTGCTAATGAAGGAGCAATAGCTGCTAAAATACATTAAATTGTAAAAAACTGTTGGATTAAGCAAACCTATACATCTTAAAAATGTCTTGTCTTCAAGATGGAAGTCAAAAGATATGTTACTTTGGTGAAGAGATTATGCTTTTATTTCCACAGTAGACAAGAGACTGTGGATTAGTTCCAGGTTGATATGGACCAGGTTTGATCGAGGAATACCTCTTAAAAATAAAGAAAGAAACCAGAAGAATTATAAACGCATGATATATATTTTACTTGCCCAAACATAAAAGAAAATTAGCATTGACTGATTTGTGTATACTTGTTTATATATATCTTAATGCAGACATGTATCTTGTCTTTAAAATTTTGTGCATTTTTAGAACAAAGGAACTAATCACCAATAAAAATGAATGGCCCAGGTAATCCAGTATTCAGAACAGCTTCAAGGTTGCTGACTAAGTGATCCAACCTCACAGAATATTACAGACAAGACTTAACAATTATCCTGATTTTCTAAAGGTTCCCCCGAAGATGTTAGTACCCTTAAACAACAAGGAAGCAATCTAGGAAAAAAAAAAAAAAAAAAAAACAATGCTCACATTCTCAAAAGATGGGTTATGGATGTTTGTTATCATCTAAGGGGCTTTGGTTGCGAGATTATTATTTTTTTTTTTTGGTATGAATGGAAATAAAAAAAAGGCAAATAAGAGTCAAATTCAAAACTCACTTTCTAAATGAAAAAAGGGAAATATGATATAGAAATGATGAAATAAAAGGGTATACTTTAATCTACTTTAAACCAAAAACAACTATTAATCTCAAAATATTTTAGATTGGTATGGATTTTCGTTTATTGATACTAATGTAAAGTTAATTTTGTTAAACTGTATGTATGTTTCTACTCTTGTTTAGGATATTGTGTTTATGTAGCTCATTTAAAATTGTAATGTACAGTTAAAAATACAGATTAATATTTATCTATATTATTCAAATTTATAGTCATGTTAGGTATGTTTCCAAGGTAATAAACAGATATATTTAATAGACAGATAATCTTCAAACAATACAAAGATCTACAGATAGGTGGGATTGGAAGGAATGATGTGAAGTGAATAAATAAAAAGAAAATAAAAACAAATAAAACAAACCTTTCTAAAAATAGGCTATCAGAGTTTTTTAATTGTTCAAACAGAGCTCTATCGTAATGCCATCTGGAAAACAGAGGGTTTATAGTGCATCAAATTTAATAATAATGTAAGAATAAATGACTTGCTCTTTTCTCTTGCTCTCCACCTCTTTATCTCTCTCTATCTCTCCTTCTTTTGTGCATTTTTAGAACAAAGGAACTAATCACCAATAAAAATGAATGGCCAAATGAAAAGTACAAATACTTTTCTCTCTGAAAGCCCCATCATCCACCCTTCTTTCTCTGATTTCTTCTAAGTTCAGAGAGTGAACACTTACACTAATTATGTTTTCAATCATAAATTGTAAATTAAAAAACTATCGTACTTCAATATAGAAAGCAATTAAACTAAATGGAAACATAATAATGGATATACTTTAAACAATAATACAGAATAAATCATTTTGATACAAAACTCATACATATGTAAATTAAGATTAATATATCTCTGTTTAGTAGAATGCACCAAATTAATTGACTCATATTCACATAAAAATTGTTGCCTTTAAAATGGTGATGATTGAAATGGATAATGAAGGAAGGATTCATTGACGCCTGATTCTGTGAAGTTGCTCTCTGGGCGCAGATGAACCTTGACATTCTTCATCCTAGGCTCACATTCCCAAAAAGAAGTAAATGAATCCACAATGTTCATATAGTACCTGAGAAATTGAAAGATTTATCTACAATTTCCAGGAATCCTTAAAGTGGGCACAGTTCATAATTAGGCAATATAACATTATTATTTGCTATTTTTTAAAAAAAATTCCAAACATATGACCTTGTGTGAGGAAGTATTATACAAATATTAAAATTAACAAAAAATGAGGCCTTGAGCATGAGGGGAAAGAAAGATTGCAGTTAATATAGAGTGAGATTATATAGACGACAAATTAGACAACATTTTTATTAAAGCTCTAAACACTAGTAATAAATGCACAATCATTATTTCATTAAATCAGTAGACAATTACAATATTTTCACTCTAATTATGTGGTAGACTCACCTTGTGGTAGAATAGTGTTCCACTTTTTCAAGTGTAAATTGTTAATGGACCCAAAACATTATTAAATATTTGTTTATATATAAACAGGCCACATATGGATTTCAATGACTTGTACTTGACAGAAGTCTCAAGTAAACCAACAATAAGAAATGTCTCTAACACTAATTTAGTTCACAAGGAGATATGGACCAAATAACTGTAAATGTACTCTTAGGTCCCCTCAATATTGGAGCAAGCTGTGTTTCAGGGATCCATAGAGCTTGCAGGTAAACAGGCAGGTGTGGGGGTGGGATAGGAGGTAGCCTAGCTGCAGGAAACCTCCCTGCTGGCTGGCTAAAAAAGGCCAGTGGAAGCAATCTTATCCAACATAATCTTTTGGTAGCATCACCATCCTTGATTTCAAGCTGTATTACAGAGCTGTAGTAATAAAAATTGCATCGTGTTGGCATAAAAACAGCCACATCGATCAATGGAATCAAATCTACAACCCCACTGGAACCCTGGACTGGAGTTTTCTCTGCCCACTTGTTCCTGAAGCCACTTATAAAGTATCCACTCTGAGCCTTAATATTAATTACATACTCTTTGTCCTATTAGTTCAGGTATCTTTTAACTAACTCTTACATCTTAAGTTAACCCATTTCTATTATTTTATATTTTACCATGAGCTTTGTGGTTTGCTGCTTCTTGAGCAACTACATGGCATCTTCCTGAATCTGCGTTTTTACTCCTCTATCTCTCCTTGGATTTCTTGCCTTGCTATATTCTTCTGTGCCATAGGCCAAAACAACATTTTTACTAACCAATGGTAATAAAACATATTATAGTATACAAGGAGAATCCTAAATTATCTCCCCTTTTTTTTCTAAGTAAAAAGTAAGGTTTTATTCTATCATCTATTTCCTCTTTTTGAGTCTAAAGTTTCATATATAATTTATCTTTTATCATAACTAAGGAAAACTATGACTGTCTTCAACTCCAACAAAGACCCCAGAAGAATATAAGTACCTAAGTAAACGGGAAGTGCATTGTAAGCAACTTCCAAAACCCTAGAACTGACAGAGACATCTTGCTCCCGGGAACATCACTCAAAGTTCTTCAGTAACATTGGGATACCCATCTTCAGCCTACAGGCCCACAGTGTCTGGCAGACTTTTCCATGAAGCAGGAAATTTGAAAGACTTTTTCACCTGTAATAACATTTGTCAGTCATTTTCTTCTGTGTCTTGCAGAATGTCTGGGCAGACTCTTTCATGAAGTAGAAATCCTGAATGACTGTCTCACTTTCTTTAGGCAACTTTGTCAGTCATTTTTCTGTGGGTCCTGTATATCCAGTTTATACAGTATACCATCAAGCAGTCTGGGAAAGAGCAGTATTTTTTTTTTCCCAAATGGCTAGCCTTTTCACTTTGGAGGCAAATTCCATGTTGAGATTATTCAGTTCCCATCAACATCTCTAAAGTAATTGGTACTGCCAGAAGCAGACATGTCCCACTGTCATGAAAAGTATTAGTTCTTAAAACATTTTACGTGGCATATTTTGTAGGTTTTTGAAGTCTTTAAAAGTTATCTAACTGAAATATATCTCTGTATATCTAGAACACCTAATTAACATGACTACAAGTTAAATTATTATAGATTACCATCTATTAATCTGTACTTCTCAATTATACATTAAATTTTTATATGAGCTGTATAAAAATAATACCTTAAACAAGAGAAGAAATACACATACAACAAAATTGACCTTAAATTTGTATCAATAAACTAAAGTCCATGCTAATACAAAGTTTTCATTTCTATATCATATTCCTTTTTTAAAGAAATTGACTGTGACCATTAATCATTTATGACCAATCCTTTTAAAATGAAAATAAACATTTATAAATAATCGTTTTGAGAATTTAAGTAGAGTTTTTCCAAATTGCTTCCTTCTGTTTGTCGGGTGAATTGACTTTAGACCTCATGGAGACCTTTTAGGGGGTCTTATTCTATCAAACTATATAAGCCTGGAAGGAATCTACAGGTTCCATCTTCTGTGGAAACAAAAGCAGGAAGTCTTTGCCAAGGTAGCATATCCTTAGACTCAAATTTTGAATTCAAGATACCTTTAAAATACATATATGTTGGTTTAAGTTAATAGCCTCCAGAATCAAATGTTTTTCAACAGTTAACACATTAGCAGTCAAAGGATGCAAAGAAAACATAATATACACAAGCCAGTCTCTCTGTGTATATTCCATCTTTATGTGGCTTATTTTTAATTTATTATTCTTAATATATATTGTATTATCTTTACTCCTTTAATCTCTGTCTATCTGTACTCTTTCTTCTCTCTCTCTCCTAAACCATGTACATTTACTCATTACTGTTACCCATTTAGAGGTCTTTCTTTTTTTCTTTTTTTTTTTTTTTTTCAGAATCTGTCTTATTGTGTCTCTGTAATCATTTTCTGACCAGGAGAGTTATTTTTTTTTTCCTTGTTGGAAATGCTAAGCAGGTGTGACTAGAATTAATGCTGAGGCTTTGCCTGTTGGCTCTATCTAGCTCAACATGGCAAAGGTATGTCCATTGCCTCTGGGAGCAAAGCTCACTGTCCTTGCTCCAGAGACACAGCAGGTATATGTCATCATTAAGCAGTTTGTAACATGCTACTCCCAAACTCCATAAAGTACATTGTGTCGTACCCCAAAAGAGCCAGAGCCATTAATACCACCAGCACAAACAAGGATCTTCTCTTAAAAAGGCCGTGCCTCTGCTTGTGGCCAGCGAACAGAGCCTATCTGGAAAAAAAAAAAAAAAAAATGGAGCTACCAAGAGGCTCCAATTGAGTTCTCTTTTGTGGATCTGAAAGTCCTTTTCAAAAGTTTTCTGAAGTTGGGAGCAGTGAGACCCCAGGTCCTGAATTTCTTGTAAACAATTTGTTTTCCCCTGATCTGAGTGCCTACAGCTACTCTGAGCACAAGACCTTCAGGAGTTCCTGATGGCAGGAGAGTGGTTTCTAGTGGGTTTGGCTGGGGCGTGGCTATCTCTATATAATCTGCCCCTGAACACAATAGAGAGGGCATTCTTGGGGAATTCAAGGATGACCCGTGTCACTGTCTCTCTGTCTGTGTGTGTCTGTGCATTTTAACCTCCAGCCCCCTTGCCCGAAGCTACCGAACTGGGTGCCAGCGCACAGAGCGACACCGGGGCGCGGTGTGCGGTATTCTTAGACTTTATGGGGATGTACGTTGCCCCACATTGGACAACATTTATTGCTCCAAATTTTCCTGTTCCACTGGTCACATCATAAATCCACACATGTATACCTGATTTTTTTTATAAAGGACCCAGAAATATACAATGGGAAAACAAGCATTTTCAACAAATTGCTGGTCTAACTGAATTTCAATATTCAGAAAAATTCAAATAGATGCATGTCTATGACTCTGCACAAAGCTCAAGTCCAAGTGGATCAAAGACTTCTACACAAAACCAGACATAGTAATACAGAGGAAAAGATAGGAGGAAATCCTTGGACACATTGCCATGGGATACGCGTTCCTGAACAGAACACCAGTAGCACAGGCATTAAGAACAACAGTTAATAACTGGGACCTCATGAAACGGAAAATATTCTCTATTTAGAAATCAATATGGAGGTTTCTCAGAAATGTAGATATTAATCTACCTCAAGACCCAGGCATACCACTGTTGGGCATATACCTAAGTGATCATACCACAAGGACACTCGCTCACCTACGTTCATAGCAGCTTTATTCATTATAGTCACAAACTGGAAACAACCTAGATAGATGTGTCTCAATGAAAGAATGGATAAAGAAATTGTCGTACATTTGCACAATGGATTATTACTCAGCTGTTAAAAACAAAACCATGATGAAATATTCTGGCAAGTGGATGGAACTAGAAAAAAAAAATGATCCTTAGTGAGGTAACCCAGACTCAGAAAGACAAACTTGGTAGGTACTCTCTTATAAGTGGATATTAGCTATAAAGTGAATGCTAATCATGCTATTGTTTCCAGATAAAGAGAGGTTAAGTAACAAGACTCAGGGAAAGATGCAAGGATCTCCTTGGGAGGAGGAAATGGAAGGCATTTTCCATGTGGACTAGGGGCAGGTGGGATTGGAAACAGGGGGTGTTCAGGTTGGAGGAGTGAGAAAATACTGGAAGAAAACTGGAATTGTGGGGCATTTGGGAAATGAGATAAATACCTAGTGCAGTGGAAACTCCATGAAATATATAATAGAAACCCTAACAAACACTCCTAGGGGAAATAGCGAGGCCTCAAGTGCAAGAACTGAGACACAAGTAGAAACATTGGAAAGCTCTTGATGCGTTCTTCCTTTCAGGTTCCAGGACGTTATAATTTATTTATTTCTGTTAAGTAAGAACAAGATGGTAGACCTCAAGTAGCAGGGTATAGGCTTATCTTTGGGGTATAAAGGTATTTTCTAAAGGCATGCTAGAGACATGACTCCACTTCTAAATCAGAAGACCAAACACTCAGTATATAAAAAGAAGTTCAAATATTTAAGATCAAAAATGTTGGTAGGTTATAGAATAGTTGCAAATACATTAACTTTAGGAAATACTTTGCAACAATAAATGTTATTTTTTTATCTTTATCTTTGAAATCTCTACAGTTATTCTTAGGAAACCAAGCTCTTTCCTGTTGTTTCTGAATTTCATTTAAACCCATTGTCGTGTGCTGAACAATGTTTTGGTGAAGTGCTATTATGCTAATCTTCCAAGTTTATCCAGCGTGTCTATAGGTCCTGCTATGAGAAGAAATAAGATTGCTAATTCCAGTTATTGTTTGTTTCTTCATATGAAGGCATATTTTTTGCCAAAATTTAATGCTCGCGGTCCAGAATCCTACTAAGACTATTCTTATAAGTGAATATTAAGCACTAATTGGTTCCAAAGGGGTAAGTATTCTCAAAGATGCCTGCAAGTTTACTTTTTTCTCAAGGAAAGAGCTGAAAAGAGTGTTTGACAGAAATCTTCCCATTTTAGCTCAACTCTGGATTATTATCACTTCAATAAATACTTCACCGTTGTGTGTTTGCTTGCTTGTTTGATTTTTGAGACACAGTCTCATGGTGTCGTTTTGGCCAGTCTGGTACTCTCAGAGAACTGTCTCTGCCTCCCCAGTACAAGGACTGAAAGTGAGAACAACAATATTCTTCAGTAGATATGTATTACACTACTACCATGGATCAAATCCTTTGAGTATAGTGCTCAATATGAAACTTTTACTTCTCAAAGTTTCAAAGATTTCTTAAAAGGCATATTGCATCTTTGATAATAAGTAATATAATATAATCAGGAATAGAATTTAAGATAAAATATAAGGATTGAGCTGTATGGTTGTACAAGTCAGTAATTCTCATACTTGAAGCCAACATTTGAGGTCGGTCTGAAAACCGGTCATATATATATATATATATATATATATATATATATATATGTATGTATGTATATATGAAAGCAAAAAGATCCCACTCATTAAAATTGGGAGTGTCAGGCTACTCATACAAGGTTATTGAGTATTGGTTAAAATTGGACTTTTCTTCTGGGGTGAATTTGTCACTGGTATTTTGGGGGTTTATCAAAGATATAGAAAGCTAGATACTAGTAAAAATATTGAGGATATATTTTAATCAGTAATATTAAAGGGAGAAAAATGTGAACGTCTGATTTCAAAATTGGAATGACTTGATTTATAGGGAGTGTGAGTGGGTAGAATAGATGTAAGGAATGGCTTCAGAAAGGTGCAAATAGTTGCTTCCATAGTAAAGAGAAAAAATGTCACAAGAGCCAGCCAGTTTAATGCAATTAAGTTCGCTACTGTATTCTTACTCTCCATTGTTCTGATCAAATGAGAAGAAATTTATAATGGTCTTGAGTATTTTCTTTTTCTTTTTTCAGTTGGGCACCTTGGTATGGGGCCAACGGGTGTTTAAGGTCTTTTACCCAAGGGCTGTTAGATTTTATTTTACATACAGGGATTTTTAAAACTAAGTTTGAGATCTATTTGAAGCCAGGGTTCAAAGAAATCTTACTACTCAATTGTAAAGGGACTCCATTAGGAGACAAAAGAGTTTTATCACCTCATTATAGATCTTGCAGTTCTGTACTTATTGGTAATATAACCAATGTTTTCAATGATAAAAGTTTGTTTTATTTACCCATGTAATCCAAAAGTTTCATCTCGTTCTCAAATTATGTATTATACTTAAATTTAATCAGGTCAAAAGGGAAAATTCTAGACACATCAGTCTGATCATGTATCATACATATACAAAAATCATATAAATGATATATTTAAAAATAAATATAAAAAAAAACATCCTGGCAAGAAGAGACTGTTAAGCCAAATTGAATGTTATATAAGCCACATTTTCCTTAGACTGATAAAAGTTAGACTAAAAGTAATTCCAGACAAGGAAAGATGTTCAGCAGGACATGTCTGCCAACATGTGAAGAACTGTATTCAAGCCATCTCATAGAAACAGTAGACTCCAGAACATACAGCTTTCACATCCCAGAAAGGGAAGAGGGACAGTGTCTGTGACATTTGGGATTCCTTCACCAAAAACAACTGTTATTTACAAGATGCCCAAGAAGTTCAACTAGAAATTAACTCATGATCCTGAAATATTAATGGATCATTCTGAATCTGCATTGCTACACATGAGGTAAACAGAGTGCACAGCATCACCCAGCAAAGAAGTCTCAATCTTCATATCATTGACAGATTGAACCTTTCTAACACAGTCTAAAGTACCATCTGAGGGTAAGTGAGTCCATTTGTACCGGAAGTTGCTCAGAGAAAAAGGAGATCCAAATTTGGTAGATGAATATATTATATTTATGTCTTTGAGATTTTTCAAAAAACTTCTAAAATTTTGTGGTGCTCTTTTAAGAATAATTGCTTTCATTTTCACCTAAATTTTAAGTTGTCAAAAACAGTCTTTTATTACCTTTTCATGAATAAAATAATTAAATTTAGAATGAATATAGAAAAAAATGATATTGTCTTGTCTCTCCCTGTCTTTCCAAAGTTCCTCTTGTATTTTAATGCCATAAATATATATTTAATTCTATACCTAGGTGAGAAAGGACACATTCAATATTTGTCTTCCTTAGTTTGCCAATGTAATTTCCTTAACATGAAAATATTCAGTTCCACAAGTTTTCCTTAAAATGGAATAATTCCGTTCTTATTTCAGGCTCCATAAAATTCCATTGTATTTGTGTAGCATATTTAATATACATTTCTGCAGAGGATTACTTGTCTTGACTATTACGAAAAAAGTAGAAATAAACATGGGTATAAAAATTACTTTTTCCATGTTTAAATGTTGTGGTTGTTTGTATATATCTAGACATTAATCCTCCTGTCCGATGTGAAGTTAGAAAATACATAGCCATCAATCAATGCATGGAGCCTAATGACATTGAAAAGATTAGAATAATTCTGAACTGAAAAGAAAATCAAGGCAGGCTCCAGAATGGGAGAAACTTCACCAGTTACACATCTAACAGAAGATGGGCAGAAAATAGACAAGGGCCTAAGAAAGTAATAATAAAATCAGCAAACCAATTTTAAAAATGGACTATAGGATACAACAAAGTTTGAGCAGATGAAGAGATATAAGTGGATAAGAAATACTTCAAAATGAGTTAAACATCCTTAACCATTGTGGGAATAAAAAATAAAATGAGTTTGAAATTTCATTTTATCCTAGTCAAAATCACTAATATAAAGAAAATAAATGGCTACTAGATTTTCAAGTGATTTAGAGTGTAGGTTTTCAGAATATACCATATTTATCCTCTCTTACTGGTACTGAAGATTGAGCCCTAGAAAACAGGCTGCTCATTAAGATAATCAAACTCATGCAGGGGAATGACAAAAAATCTCTCTTGTCTAGGAAAATAAATGGAAATGTGCCTGCTAAAGGCATAAGATTTTTTCTTGGAGTTTGTCAATCTTGTTTATATTTTCAAAGATCCAGTTCTTTGTTTCATTGTTTCTTTAGCTCTATATTTTAAATCAATTTTGTTAATTTCTGCTTTAATTTATTCCCATCTACTGCTTTTAAATTGACCTTTCCCCTTGTAGCACATTAGGATAGATGCACTAAAAATATTTATCTGATATACTTCCAATATTTTTTAATGTAAGCACATGTAGTTACTGAAAGACCCCCCACGAGAGACCGGCACCCCTGCTATATGGCCTGAATTTAGCCTGGCAGCTGTAACGCCATTTTGCAAGGCTTTCACACAAACAAGTATAGGTTCAGCGTGGGGTTAGTACTCTTAGGTTTCCAAACAGAGGTTGCCAAACAGAGTATCTGTGGTCCGACATCTGGCCTGGAAGGGGAACGGAAAATTCTGGGGAAAACCGCAAGTTCCCTAGGTGGAGTCGAGTCAGCTGTTATCAGATCTCCATGTACCCAAGAGAGTTGTCCTCCAAGTGAACACCTCGCCTTATTTGTACTGACCAATGGAATCCCTGTAACCATGCATCTGCTTCTGTGCCCTGCTTCTGCTATAAAAGGAACCCTCACCCAGTCTGCGGGCGCGCAAGTCCTCCGAAAGACTTTGCCTCCCGCAGGTACTTGTGTCTACCTAATAAACCTCTTACAGTTTGCATCCGACCTGTGGTCTCGGCCTGGTCTTTGGGTCCGGGGGTCTCCACCTGAGGGAAGGTCCCCACCGGGGGTCTTTCAGTTACAAACCTTTTTTTAAATATATATAAATACCTTAGCTGAAGATGGAGAGATGGCACAGTCATCAGAATGCCAGTTGTGGAGCATTAAGAATGTGAGTTTTGTTGAAGGGCATCTAGGTTGTTTCAAGGTTCTGGCTATTACGAATAACATTGCTATTAGCATAGCTGAGCAAGTGTCCTTGTGTTATGATTGAGCATTCTTTAGCTATATGCAGAAAAGTGGTGTAGCTGGATCTTGGGGTAGATTGATTAACAATTCTCTAAGAAACTGCCATAGTGATTTCCAAAGCAGCTGTAAAAGTTTGCACTCCCAGCAGCAATGAAGGAGTGTTCCTCTTGCCCCACATCCTTTCCAGCATAAGCTGTTTTCAGTGTTTTTGATTTTAGCCAGTCTGAGGGGTGTAATATGAAATCTAAGTCATTCTGATTCACATTTTCTTGATGGTTTAGAGTGTTGAACAGTTTTTTAAGTGTCTTTTGTCCATTTGAGACTCTTTTGGTGAAGATTCTCTGTTCAGATTTGTAACCCCTTTTAAAATTGGATTACTATTTGTTTTTGCTGTCTTGTTTTTTGAGTCCTTTACATATTTTGGGATCAGACCTCTGTCATATGTGGGGTTGCTGAGGATCTTTTCCAATTCTGTAGGTTGCCATTTTGTTGTAGTGATAGTGTCCTTTGCCTTACATAAGTTTTTCAGCCTCATGAGGTCCCATTTATTAAATGTTGATCGCAATGTCTGTGCTACTTGTTCTATTCAGGAAATTATCTACTGTGCCAATGCTTTTGAGGCTACTTCCCACTTTTTCTTCTATCAGATTCAGTGTAACTATATTTATGTTGATGTCTTCAATTCACATGGACTTGAGGTGATAAGGTGATAGATAGGAATCTATTTGCATTAAATGTGGTGGTACATTTACATAATCAAGTATTACTCAGTTGTTAAAATGATATTATAAAATATGAAGGCAAATGCAAGGATTGAGAAAAAAAATCATCCCGAGTGAGGTAACCCAGACCCAGAAAGACAAATAAGGTATGTTTTTACTCATAAGTGGACATTAGCTGTAAAGTAAAGTAAAGGTAACCCTGAGAGGCCAGGTAACAAGGAGGCCACATAGATATCCTTGGGAAGGGTAAATAGAAATTTTCCGGTTAAACTGAGAGTAAGTGGGGAAGGGAACATGAGGAATCGGATTGGGAAGATATGAGGGAGGGTAATGAAAGAGATGTCTCGACGGGTGGTCATTTGCGGTCAGGTAGAAACCTGGTGCAGTGGATACTCCCTTGAATCTTCAAGGATGACCCCAGATGAGACTCCAAGCAATTACAGAGAGCTAGCATGAACTAGCCAGCTCCTGCGTTCAAATTGGTGGCTAAACTAAATTTTATCAGAAAACCTCTTTCTAGTAAATGATGGAATCAGTAAAAGAGATTCCTAGCAAAGCACTGGGCTGAGTTCTAGAAATCCTGTTGAAGAGAGGGAGGAAACATTATATGAGCCAGAGGGGACAAGGTCGTCACAATGAAACCAACAAAGACAACTAACCTGGGCTCAAGGAGCTCACAGACACTGACCCGATAGCTAAGGAGCCTACCTGAAACTGACTCAGGTCCTCTAATATGTGTGACAGATGCATAGCTTATTCTACCTGTGGGACTTCTAGTATTGGGAGCAGGGCCAGTTCCTGATACTTTGGCAGGTTTGGGGGAACCTATTCCTTATGTGGGGTTGCCCTACAAGACTTAATACAAGAGATTAGTCCTACCCCAATTTGATAGGCCACGTTTTGTTGACACACATTTGAGATTTGCGCCTTTCTGAACAGAAACAGGAAGAATAGATTTGGAGGGGGGGGCAGAAGGGTGGTGGTGGGGGGAATGAGAGGAGAGGAGGGAGGGAAACTACTGTTGGGGTGTAAAATAAATGAATATATTTAATTAATAATAATAAAAAATGAATGTGAGTTTGGATTCCTCTGGGACTCCAAATGTAAAAAGCCAGGTATAGCAGTTAGTCATACAGCCTTAGTGTTCTGTTTCTTGAAGCTCATTACCTAATCAATGAGTTCAGACCAGTGAGAGATGCTGTCTCAAAAAATAAAGGTGAAGAAAGATTAAGTCAAAAGGACATGAAAACTTTTCATCCAGTGTTTGACACTATATGCTACAACACTGACCTATCAGAAAAATACAATCATGGTTCAATTGTACCAAGATTGGTTTACGAGTAAAACTATCTCCTCTCTTGATCCAGTGGAGGGAATTCATGCCGGATAGTAAAAACATGGTAAAAACCTAGACCAGAGAATGCCTAGGCCACATGGGAAGAATCTATTGATGCATTTTGTTAAAGGGTTGTGTTAACACTTCCTTTAAAATAAATATTGGTATTTATATTCATAGATTTGTGCCACTGTAAAGCCTTGTCAATTTAGCTTCTCATTGCAGAGTGTATTTGTAGATAGGAAAACACAGTTGTTCAAAGTGCTGGGGAAAATCAACCGTGAGAACTCATACATAGGTGGAACATCTTTCAACACCCTTCTCAAGGCTCAGGGAACGTTAAAAATGGGGAATGACAGAAAAGAATGCAAGAGCTGGACAATGGGGAATAGTTCTGTGAATGGTTAGTGTCTGAGCATGGCATAGTTGTTAAAACATATGAACTCACAGCTGCTCTGTTTGCACTGAATGAAATTTCAGATTTTGAAAGAAAGCCATTGGAAATATTTTATAATACACCATAAACTTTCCACACCTAAATCACATTTATTCATTTGCTATTTATTTGGTGTGTGTGTGTGTGTGCCTCTGCCAAAGTCTCATGTGTAAATCAAAGGCTAATTTGTGGGAATCAGTTATCTTTTCCACTCTGTGGGTTCTGCAGATAGAACCCAATTCGTCAGACTGCACCGTACCTCCCTTTAGCTGCAGAACCACCTTGCCAATCTGCCAAACCATATAGAACATGGTGAAAATTTCCATGAGCTGAAGGTTAATCAAACTTAATTTTATATTTTGACAAAAAATAATTTTCTTACAAACAATCTGAAATTTATATGAAAAGGTTTGTGTTGTGGGGTTTGTTTTTGTTTTCTTGTTTATTTTTACACTTTAGGGGCCCATCACCTTAATAAATAAATTATTCCCAAATAAATAAACAGAAACATGACTTACTTATGAGTGCTTGGCCTTCCCTTCCCTAGCCAGCTTTTCCAACTTAAATTATACCTTTCTCTTTAATTTTGCATCTGTTCTTTTTTACCTTTTTAAAATTCTATATCTCTTTCTTTCCTGCTTACTCCATAGCTGTTTGTGTGACTGGGTGGCTGGACCTTGACTACCTCTTCTCTTTCTCTTTCTCTTTCTCTTTCTCTTTCTCTTTCTCTTTCTCTTTCTCTTTCTCTTTCTCTTTCTCTTCTCTTTCTCTTCTCTTTCTCTTTCTCTTTCTCTTGCATTTCCTTTCTTTAGCACACATTTTTCCTCCTATTTATTTCCTTGACCTGGTAGCCATGCCTGTCCTTCTCTCTTGCCTCTCATTGGTCGTTCATCTCTTTGTTAAAGCAATCAGGTGTTTTAGACAGGCAATGTAACACCGCTTTACAGAGTTAAACAAATGCAACATAAAAGAATTCAACACATCTTTACATTTTTTTACAGTTACAAAATTTATATTTACTTTACCTTTTATCATAACTAAGGAAAACTATAACTATAACTATAAATTCTTCAACTCCATCAAAGACACCAGAAGGATATAATATTACCTATGTAAACTGGAAGTGCTTTGTAAGCAACTTCAAAAACTCTAGATTTGACAGAGACATCTTGCTGCCTGGACAGTTAACAAAAGTGCTTCTGTACCATTGAGGCATCCATCTTCAGTCTACAGGCTCATAGTCTCCAGCAGACTTTTCCCTGCAGCAGGCAGGATACAGAAGAAAATTACTGAACTGTCTTTAAAATTTCCTGCTGCATGGAAAAGTCTGCTGGATACATCTTTACATATTAAACAAATGTTCCTCAACATAAACAAATGTAACACATCTTAAACTAATATTCCACAACACGTTTCTCCTTGCCAAGCTCAGTTCTCTGAAGGGTCATGCTGGTTTCGCTGGGTGTCTACTGCTAAGCATTTTTTCCCCATCCGTGACAGCTATTTCACTTACTATGACTAGCTAGAAACAGATTTCTCTCCTTTGGAGTCATTTCCACCCGCAGTTTGTGATAGAGGTGTCTTAGAGGTCAGCTGAGCATTTCGTGGTTAACAGACAGGGCACACTTAAATTTATATGTATCAATGAAATAGGGTGACATTGTCAGTGGAACTCCTGGGAAAGATACCTGCAGTTTAGCACCGAGTTCCAATACACATCACCATTTCAAAACTGCTGAATGGTTTGGAAAGGCCACAGGAACCTTTCTGAATATGGAACAAAGAGGGGCAAGTGCGGCTGACAAATATATGAGGTGTGAAATACTGTTGTCGTTAGACATTGTGCCTCCCACGCTACCATTGCACTTACTATCCAGTTAGATCAGAGAGACACAAGCTAGTTTAGCCTGAATGTTGTGTCACTCATAATCCAGAATCATAACCAATAAATAACCCCTTCTCTGCCTGAAGTACAGCATTAGTATTTACCTATCTTGAGACTGATGGCTTCTTTTTGGTTTCCCTCTAAAGTGGTGTTTAACACATGAGGGCATTAATAGAAATTGTAACAGGATTTCAGATCACTTTTCACAGAATGGAAAGAACTAAGTTACACCAGAAAACCCACGCGGGCTAAAAGAAACTATGGAGATGGTGTAGCAACCGGTGTTATGCCAACAGAAATTGCATAGTTTTTCATCGAATGACTCACGAACAGTCCTTTACACAGTGTGTATTGAAAAGATTATGAACTAAAATTTGGTTCCTGGTATTGATCTCGGGTGATTGCTCATTGTAATTAGACTTAGTTTTCTAAGGAAAAGTTTGATTTTTCCATTTACTTTCCTACTAAATATATTAAATTTGAACAGTATATGTCATGCATAAAAATGACAGTAGACTAATCTAATTTTGTTTCTAAATCATAATCATATCTAGTTAAACAAACATCTCAACTTCTCACAAAAGCATGACATTCAGTTCACTGCAACAGTCAATGCTAAAATTTAAACATTTTCCTCAGTGTCTTTTTCTTGGACTTATCTAAACATAAATCCTGTTATTTCTAGGTTAATAATAATTATTTTCATGGCTGCACCTTTCCTCTGTTGGGATTTTTTAATTCTTCATTTGACTATCTCAATACTGCAAAAATTACCAACATGAGAAAATGAAATTTACATTAAAATTTTTCTCTTCATTAATTTAAAATCTTTTCCTGTTTCTCTGAACAATTTTTTCATTTGTATGTGTTTGCATGTGTTTTAGTATATTAATTCTATTTCACTCTGTGTTTGCATGTGCACTTACTCATTAATATAGAAATGACAGGTTTCTATGAGCTTTTAGTCCTCCAAACAATTTAATAAAAAAAGAACAACTTGTATGTAAGTGCTGAAAAACTACTATAAGATTGATTGTTGCAAATAAGTAAATAGATAAGTAAATAAATGCTTGCCTTCCCATATTACTAAAATCTCATTGTTTATTTAGTATTAAAATCTGCATTTGTTACACTGCTATGGACAATGCCAAAGACCATCTAATACGACAGATCGTAAGAAAACTGGGGAAATTGCCACAATATCTAATAAAATTTGCTATAAAGACTATATGATTCCCTATCCCTTGAGAATTGATGTTATACAGATATTATTTTGAGTTATTATCTGGTTAAATAGTTTTTTATAGGAAGTAAATATGTGTCCCCTCTGTACATCGTGATTAATTAAATTGCTCTGTTTCGGTTATTTACCACCTTGAGTGCTCCCATTACAGATTTACCAATATATAGAGCTCATTCGGTAAATAAAAACTTGATCAATAATTTTAAAGACTTTAAAATTTATGGTCAAATATAACATTTGAGGAGGCTAATTGAGTCTTTAAAGTTTACTCTTGACAAAACAATGCAGATCTATCTTTGCTGTTGAATTTCATCTATCTGTATATGCTTACAACTCAAATGATTTGCTCCAAAGACATTTAACTAGGCATTAAATTGAAATTTAAGAGGATCATTATTGAGGTTAAATAGATACTTTAATGATTTCTTAAAAGACATGTATTCCTATATACATCCACTATATAGCTATAAATCCTCAAGAAATGCCTTATGTTAGTAATATGATATAAAATCAATATCATAAATGTCAAAATGATCTCAATATGGTCTAACTACTAAGTAGGTAAACATCATCTATCTATCATCATTAGAACATAATTTGGGGCCTGAGTTGTTTACTAACTAAATATTGACATATTTACTGATCAATCTTCTGTAACGCGTGCTATGTGAACTTAAAATAGTAGTTGTGAGGCAAACCTAAATTATTTATCTAGTAAATGCATATCATTATATCATAGCTGTTTGTATATTTTCAGGTATTTATATGTAAATATTATACTATTATACAAAATGGATCAGACGTGGATATTTTTCTGTTCCTGCATTGTAGCACAATTAATAAAAACCCAGAGACAGATATAGGGGTTCAACCTGAAGGTCAGAAAAGCAAAGTAGTCAGCCACTGGTTCTTACCTCTACCTCAGTCTGAAATGGCGATCCTGCCTCCAGAAATCTTGGGATGAGACTGTGTCTGAAAGCTGTCTCCTCCTGTTTTATAATTCTCTCTATTGCTGGGATTAAAGGCATGTACCATTACTGCCCAGTTTCTATGGCAAACTAGTTTGGCTACTGGGATTAAAGGTGTATGCCACCACTGCCCGGTTTGTATTGTTGATCATTATGACTTTTTTATACCCTAATCTTCCAGGTAGCCTTATTTATTAAAATACAAATGAAATATCACTACACTGTATTATGTATGAGACAGAACATGTTTTCAGGAAAGAGCTGAAAACAGATTTATAATAAAGTAACATGACAAATGAAAATTACAAAATATTTAGAGTTTCCTTATACTACTATGGAATAATCAGTGTTCTCAAAATTATTCAGAAAAGAAATTAAAATGCAAATTAAATGAATAGAAAACTAAGATATAATATGACTAAAGTGATGTAGCTTCAGATTAAAATGATAGATCTGTATTTATTAATAATTGATGCAAAATTTTAAAAACTTTACTAAAAACATGCAATAAAATAAGAATTCTCACATCTAAAAACATGTACTAATGGCATTTTGCAATGAGAAATTTAATTTAAACAGATAAATTTATGTCATAAAATCATATGAACTAACAATGGTTCTGGAAAGAAAATATAGAGCTGTCATTGAAAATGTGACCCAGATTTTTGAGCTTCCCATTTAAATTGATAAACACCAAGTCACACATAAAGAAATATTAACAACTTGTACATTATCAAACTCTGGCATGAAAGTGTTAAACTGACTATAGAAAATCATCACATAAAATTTTTCAAAAATCAATTTTGATCTATACTTGGTAGACTCTGAAATTTCCAGTCCCAGAGAGCAAATAATATCTACATTTAATGTGATGATAAGCATTGTTTACATTTATATTTACCTACCTAAGAATTTATTATTTCTACTTGCATGACTCTTAAAAGCTAAATGAAACACTATAGACTGGGGTGCCAGACAATCAGCCCTGAAACCTCCACACTAATAATGTTATGCAAACTGATCAGGTTATACTTAGGATACATTTGTATATTGATATGTGCATGAAACAGCAAGTAATGAACAGAGAGGTCACGAATTTGAAAGAGAGTGGGGAGGAGTAAGTGGGAGGGCTTGAAGAGAGGAATAGGAAGGGAGAAATGTTGTAATTTTATTCTAATATAAAAATAAATAATTAAAAATGAAAAATTGTCACCATTTCTTCCAAAAAAACTCTTCAAATGATATTTTCGTTCTGTTTACAACTTTTGTTTGACCTTGTTTCTTTTATCAACTTTGTGGAGCTATGTTGTGATTTGAATGAGAAATGTCTTAAACAAGATCATGTCTTTGGAAACTTGGTCAGTATTCCAGGGAACTTTTAGGAGGAAGGTCCTGGCTGTAAGAATTACATCACAAATGGGGGAACTAAAAAGTTCTGTCATCCTTCAACTTCCTGATTACTCTCTGTTTCCTATATGTGGTTGAGAGGTGATACCTCAGCTTCCTTGGTAAGAAACTGTTATCAGTCACCAACCAGCTCCAGCCATCTGATGTCATGCCTCCCTCTCTGTTATGGACTAATGCTATAGAAGCATAACCCGGTTTAACTTCCCCTTCTTTAAGATGCTTTGGATCAGGGTGTTTTATCACATAAACAGAAAAAAATAGAACAAACTGACTATTAGGACCACTAATATTAATTATTTTATATATTCTCCTAATTTTGCACAGAATGCTGGAGATAATAAAATAATCCCCTTTTAAGTTTGTAACAAAAGTAATTTTACAGATTTATTTGTTATTTATTTATTTATTCATTTGTTTAATTGTATGGTGGGGGTCCTTGTACTTTGTGTGAGGTCAGAGGAGATAATGAAGGAGTCAGCTCTTTCCTATCACTTCTTGGCCCCTGGAGAGTGAACCCAGGATGTCACACTTGACCACTGGTGTCATTTCCTGCAGTCATCTTACTGACTAGAGAAGCAAAATCTTAAGACACAATTTTCTTATACAAATGGATTAATAAAGCTAAATCCATGCAACAAAATAAACAAAGCATATTAGTGTGGGAGGTTCTTCTGTTCATGTGTTGCTTTTATTGGTTAATAATTAAAGTAACTTCTTTGGGCCTGGTAGGGCAGAACTTTAGGTAGGCAGAGAAGACAGAACTGAATGCTGGGAAGAAGAGCAAAGTGAGAGATGCCATGGATCTTCTGCCTAAGACAAACACTGGTTAGAATATTGCTGGTAAGCCACAGTCACATGGCAATACATAGATTAATAGAAATGGGTTAAATTAAGATGTAAGAGTTAGCCAATAAGAAGTTAGAGCAAACAGGTCAATCAGTGATTTAATTAATACAGTTTCTGTGTGATTATTTCAGGTCTAAACTAGCTGAGTGGCCAGGAAAAACAAATGGGCCCTCCTCCTACAAATTGGTACCCACATGGCCAGCTAACTCCACATAATACCTGAGAAGTCTTTTTTTTTTTGACTTTCTTTTTTTTTTATTCTTTTTTAATTAAAATTTCCAACTGCTCCCCGTTTCCCATTTCCCTCCCCTCCTCCCACACATTGCCCCCTCCCCCCACTCCCCTCCCCCATCCCCACTCCTCTTCTCCTCCCCCCAGTCCATTCCCCCTCCCTCTCGATACTGAAGAGCAGTCCAAATTCCCTGCCCTACAGGAAGACCAAGGTCCTCCCACTTCCATCCAGGCCCAGGAAGGTGAGCATCAAAACAGGCTAAGCTCCCACAAAGCCAGTTCATGTATTAGGATCGAAACCTAGTGCCATTGTCCTTGGCTTCTCATCAGCCTTCATTGTCCGCCATGTTCAGAGAGTCCAGTTTCAACCCATGCTTATTCAGTCCCAGTCCAGCTGGCCTTGAAGAGCTCCCAATAGATCAGTTCCACTGTCACAGTGGGTGGGTGCACGCCTCGTGGTCCTGATTTCCTTGCTCATGTTCTCCCTCCTTCTGCTCCTCATTTGGACCTTAAGAGCTCAGACCGTTGCTCCAATTTGGGTCTCTGTCTCTCTCTCGATCTATCGCCAGTTGAAAGTTCCTGTGCCATTCTCCTTGGCCTCTCGTCAGCTCTCATTGTCCGCCACATTCCGAGAGTCCGGTTTTATCCCATGTTTTTTCAGTAGCAGTCCAGCTGACCTTGGTGAGCTCCCAATAGATCGGCCCCACTGTCTCAGTGGTTGGGTGCACCCCTCATGGTCCTGACTTCCTTGTTCATGTTCTCTCTCCTTCTGTTCCTCATTATAACCTTGGGAGCTCAGTCCGGTGCTCCAGTGTGGGTCTCTGGCTCTATCTCCATCCATCGCTAGATGAAGGTTCTATGGCGATATGCAAGATATTCATCAGTATGATTATAGGATAGGTTCATTTCAGGTTCCCTATCCTCAGGTGCCCCAATGAACTAACTGGGGACATTGCCCTGGGCATCTGGTAGCCATTCCAAGTTCAAGTCTCTTGCCACCCCTTAGGTGGCTCCCTTACCTAAGGTATGAGTTTCCCTGCTCCCCTATCCAACCTTCCTTTATCCCCAATCACCCCGATTCCCCCAGTTCCCCTCATCCTCTCCTTCACACTTTTCTCTCCCCATCACCCCTCATCCCCATCCCACCCCACCCCCAAGATTCCAATTTTTTGCCCATCAGTCATGTCTATTTCCCATAGCTGGGAGGATATCTATATGTTTTTCCTTGGGTTTACCCTCTTGTTTAGCTTCTTTAGGATCACAAATTATAGACTCAGTGGCCCCTATCCATGGCTAGAAACCAATTATGAGTGAGTACATCCCATGTTCTTCTTTTTGGGTCTGGGTTACCTCACTAAGGATCGTATTTTCTATTTCCATTCATTTGCATGCAAAATTCGAGAAGTCATTGTTTTTTACCGCAGAGAGGATAATTAACCCAATTAAAAAATGGGGCACTGAACTGAACAGAGAATTCTCAACAGAAGAAGTTAAAATGGCCAAAAGATACTTAAGGTCATGCTCAACCTCCTTAACGATCAGAGAAATGCAAATCAAAACAACTTTGAGATATCATCTTACACCTGTCAGAATGGCTAAAATCAAAAACACCAAGGATAGCCTTTGCTGGAGAGGTTGTGGAGAAAGGGGTACCCTCATCCATTGCTGGTGGGACTGCAAACTTGTTCAACCACTTTGGAAATCAGTGTGGCGGTTTCTCAGAAAAATTGGGATCAACCTACCCCTGGACCCAGCAATACCACTCTTGGGAATATACCCAAGAGATGCCCTATCATATGACAAAAGCATTTGTCCAACTATGTTCATAGCAGCATTATTTGTAATAGCCAGAACCTGGAAGCAACCTAGATGCCCTTCAATGGAAGAATGGATGAAGAAAGTGTGGAATATATACACATTAGAGTACTACTCTGCGGTAAAAAACCTGAGAAGTCTTGAAAAGCAATTCTAGACAAAAAAAAAAAAAAAAAAAAAAAAAGAGTTTAGCACAGCTTCTTGCTGTTTGCTGGTAGCATGCTGCAGCTTCTTTAAGAGAAGTTTTCCTGACTCAGCAGCAGCAGCACAAGAAAAAAAAAGCCATGCCATTTTAAAATGCAGGCTTCCTGGGCCATGCTGCCAGTGCAAACTCAGGCTATGGGACATTTTAATGGCATTTGTGGGCCTGGGTGTTTGTGTGCTCACTCAGGTCTGGAGGAAGGTAGTTAAGACCAGCTCAGTGCCCCCAACACCTAGGCAGGCAGCATATTCAGGATTGCTGGACATGCACAGGCAGGAGAGCATGATGGATTCCCGCCACCATCCACAGAGGTATTTCCAGGCTGCACAGTGCTCTGCATGGCAGATTTAGGTATTACTCATATAAATAGGGTTTATGTGCTGTATACTTTTTCTCAGATTTAAACTGCTGAGTGTAGCTCCTACCTGGTGGCCCCAGAGCTGGCAGTAACAGTATGTCAACCATTTTAAAAGTGGAGAGAGGAGGAGCCAGTATCTAAGGCAGTTGCAACCAAGCTATTTATGATTTTAAAAGTTCTTCAAGACAGTAAAGAATTACAGATAATGCAATAAGGACAGATTCAGACATAAAACAACTCTAAATGGGTCACAGTGTTGGATAAATGTACATAGGCTTGGGAGAGAGAAGAAAAAAATATAGAGAATTGGAAAACAAGTAAATCATTTTTAAAAAGTTTTTAAAGAGATAGAGTACAGACAGTCATAGATTAAAAGGAGTAAAGGAAAATAAGCCAGGTAAAAATGAAAAATTCACAGAGTCTAAATTATGTATATTATTGTGGTGTTTTTTTTTCTTAATTTTTTTGACTGTGAATGAGTTAAGTACAGAGAGACATTTCATTGTATGGTCTGCTAAGATAAACCATCATGTATATTATAAAGGTATCATGACTTCCAAATTTGGGTCTAAGGATATGCTGTTTTGGAAAAGAAGTTCTTCTCTTGTTTCCACAGAGGATGAGAACCTGTGGGTTCATTCCAAACTGGTATGGTTTGATAGAGCATGAATCCCTGAAAGGTTGCCGTGAACACCCTCAAAAAATTATTTTACCCAACAGCTGACTGAGATGACCCTATCACGGGATACACTATCAAAGACCTGATTAACAACGCTCCCAAAAAGCAGAAAGCAGTATGAACAGAACTATGCCCATATTCCCAAATATTGTTTATAATTGTTTGTTTACATTTAAAGGGAGATATGCTATAGAGATGAATAATTTGCTTTGGTATGGATCTTGGTTTATTGATACAAATTTAAGGTAAATTTTGTTATACTGTATATGTATATTCCTGCCCTTGATTAAGGTATTGTTTTGTGTAGTTCATTTACAAAGGTAATGTATAATTAAGAAATATAGGTTAATAGACAATCACCTATAATAGTCAAGTTTGTAGTCATGTTAGGTTTTTTAGATGTATAGAGATATATATCAGTTAGATAGGTATTCTTCAAATCTTTCAGAGAATTCCAGAATATGGTATTTAAAATGTTTAATAACTTAAGACTTTTCATGACAGTGAGACACATCTGCTCCTGGCAGTGGCCAGGATGAACAAGCCAGCCCTCCTCCTATACTTCCCCTCACCCCACTCCCCCATCCACTCTTCAGAGAAGGTGTGGCCCCCATCGGGGAATCAAGGAAGTCTGTTCCATCACTGCATTGAGGCCTGACCAAGGCCATTCTCTTCATCTAGAAAGAACAAGGTATCTCTCTATAAGAAATGGGCTCCAAAATGTCAGTTCATCTACTAAGGATAGATCCTGGACACACTGGCAGTGGCTTTATAAACTACCCAATCCACCCACTGTCACCTGCATTCAGGAAATCTAGTTCTGTCCTATGCAGGTTCTACAGCTGCCAACACGGAGTCAGTAAGCTCTCACTAGCTAGGGTCAGTTGTTTCTGTGGGTTTCCTCATCATGGTCTTGACCCCTTTGATCATATTATCATTCCTCCCTCTCTTGGACTGGTCTCCAGGAGTGTGGCCTAGTGGTTAGTTGCAGATCTCTGCATCTGCTTCCAATAGTTGCTGGATGAAGGTTTGACAATTGCAGTAGTATATTTTACTTTTAAGTGGTTCTATATTCTAATATATAAGAAGTGTACATCAGCACTGTATTCCTTCTCATATAAGTCCTACAGGTGTAACACATTATTTTTATTATACTTAGTTTGAATTTCTATTGCGTTAATTATTGTGCTAAGTTTATCTTTTTTCCTGTAACTAATGTCCACAAAGCCACTACCTTAAAACAGCTTGAAATCACTTTCTTGTATTTCTGTAAATCAAAGAGTAACAGGGGTCTCAATAGAAGGAATGATTTTCACAATATCTGAATGACACAAAATAAGCAGAATATTCTATTTAGAAGGATTTGTGATTTTATCCACGCAAAATTTATTTACTTACTTACAATTTATTATATTCTTTTGTTTAGTAGTGTTTTACCTTTAAAATAAGAGAAAATTCATAAACTATGCAATATTATATTTTTAACATATAGATAAGGCTTAAATTAAATATTTTATTGCTTATCAGTTAATCATTTTCAAATTAAGGCTAAAATGTAAATATATCTTAAATTAATTAGAAATATTTTATATAGCAATTATGCGAAATGATAATTGTTTAGCGGTAAAATATGGGTCTACATGTAACATTATAATGAATTTAAAATAAGTCCACTGATTATTTAAGCTTTCTGAGAATATGTCTGATCATCTATGTACCTAAAGATAGGTAATGTTCAACAATTTCTCATTGACTAAAAAAGGGATAAGTGAATATCTAATCCATCATAAGTTGATTAAGTAAATATTTTCTATGGATTTCCATTTGGTAGTACTCCTTGTAACACTGCTCATATGACAGATTCTGATCCTTATTCAATCTCCATAGCTAGTATTGAAACTGAAATATTAAATTTTCCAAGGCTCTGAGGCAGGATGATACAAGATTTCAACTTGGCCTCATCAATCTATATAGATGCATGTACTCTCCATTATACAATAGTCAAAAACAGTGCTTTGACTGACTAAATGTAAGTGATTACCTATAATTTTCTGAAGTATTAATCAGTACATTTCACAGCAACTTCATCTACATTATTCTGTTTGTAAGAACTGGTAACAATTTTTTCAAATATTTTCAAGCACATGGAGGGAGGAATGAATGGTGATAAAGACAACGTGGCAGAAATGGCAAAATCATAAAGCATGCTAATGACCCCCTCGCATTGTTGACTCTATCACATGTCTCATGTCTGGCTGATCACTCCAGACATCAACACATGTGCTCCTTCTCCTTCGGTAGAGCCTGTGTGGGGTCATTTATATTCACCTCGGGCAGACACAGAGCCTCTGCTCATTTCATCAAAGAACTATTTATGAGGCTGTAAAAAAGATGAGTTTCTCCGAATAGTCTCCAAATTAAACTTTTTAAAGTTTAATGTTGGCACACAAGAATAATTACAGTTATAAACCATTAAACATTTAGAAGAAATTTATAGGATTGGAGCGAAAAAATTTACAGCTGTGGCCTAATACCATAAATTCCCCTGTAAAAGCAGAACCACAGAAACATTTCTATCCAGAACTCCCGAAAAAGAAAATGCTACATTAGCATTACCCAAACATGCAGCCACTATTTTCAGATGTTATTTATACAAAAAGATGAATATCTTTGTAAGATACAGTTAATTAACCTTGCAAGCAAATGTCAATATTTTTTATTTTTACATCAGTGGTAGAGTACACTAAATGGATTTGCAAAATTAGACTGCATATACTTGCTTATCCCAGAAGACAGCACCGTGCCTTTGAGCCGTTTGTTTCCTCCAGGAGTTATGGAAACAGCATCCTTACTTTCCTATGTGGGTTCTTGCTCTTAGTACAGGATGTATGGTTGTTTGATGGTATTATAACCATACAGTTGCAGTTCACTTTTTAGGTTAATCTAGTCACATATTTCTGAAATGAATAAATAAAATAGACACTTTTTCCCCCTGAAATCTAATGTCCTGTGAGTGTGATGTACAGTTGTCAGGGCAAATGTTCATTATTGGTGAGAAAACATCTGGTCACCATGGAATATATATTTAATTGAAAATCATCCACTGTATAAAGCTGGGTAACTTCGCCCCTAACAACCATGCTTTCTCATTCTTATTTTATGTGCTCCTGTGAACTTTTGTAGCATTCAAATATTTTTTCATACATATCTTTCACATTTTCTATTGAAACAAAATGTTTTCATATTTTTGGTTTGCTCAAAAAGATACTTCCTTAAATTTACTACAAGTGTTGTAGGTAACCCCTGTACTGAATGACAGTATCACTTGTAATTAACAGGGGCCAATAGGGAAAGGAGTAGTTCAGAAATGAGCAAGATCATCCTCTACTGTGCGGGTCAGAAATACTCTTCCCATTGACAAAGCTGCATCTATTCTAGGAAAGATTATAGGACATACCTGAAAACCACCTCTCAGCCACATACATTTCCCTTAAAGGTACTTAAAAATCAATAGGCAAAGTGGATTTAAACAGAAGCTTTAATCACATGCTGGCTAGCTTTACGCCAGGTTGCTTATTTATTTAAATAATTGTATGCTCCTCTGGAACTCTGAAAATCTGTATGTACAATGAAGGCTGGGCTTTCGATTATTATTGAAGTGGAGGCTTCTAAGCTACTAAGCTACTGTATAATATGCATAGATTAGTGCCCATATCTCGGTGGAGACCTCCAAATGCCGCGCAAAGCGCCCTCGTGTCTGCGCTCTGTGCGCTGGCACCCAGTTACCGAGCTTCGGGCAAGAGGCTTGAGTTTGCTGGAGTTTTTATTAGGAGCCCACCAAGGCCAGCTGGTCTGGGACTGAATAAGCTTGGGTTGATTCCGGACTCTCTGAGCATGGCGGTCAATGAAGACTGATGAGAAGCCAAGGACAATGGCACTAGGTTTCAATCCTAATACATGAACTGGCTTTGTGGGAGCTTAGCCTGTTTAGAAGCTCACCTTCCTGGACGTAGATAGAAGACCTTCGTCTTCCCGCAGGGCAGAGAATTTGGACTGCTCTTCAGTATCGAGAGGGAGGGGGAATGGTGTGGGGGGAGGAGAAGAGGAGTGGGGATAGGGGGAGGGGAGTGGGGGGAGGGGGCAATATTTGGGAGGAGGGGAGGGAAATGGGAAACGGGGAGCAGGTGGAAATTTTAATTAAAAAAGAATAAAAAATAAATAAAAGAAAAAAAATATAATATGTAAAAAAAAAAAAAGAGGCTTGATTTTAAAATACACAGACACACGAAGACAGAGAGACAGCGACACGGGTCATCCTTGAACTCCCCAAGAATGCCCCCTTTATTGTGTTCAGGGGCAGAATATATAGAGATAGCTACGCCCCAGCCAAACCCATCAGAAACCACTCTCCTGCCATCAGGAACTCCTGAAGGTCTCGTGCTCAGAGCAGCTGTAGGCACTCAGATTAGGGGATTACAAGAAATTCAGGATCTGGGGTCTCACTGCTTCCAATAGATTTAGACTTTTCATTTCTGCAACAAATATCTTAGGGAAACGCCGAGAAACATCAAAGGTTTATTTTAGCTTCCTCCAGAGTTTTTGCTTCATAATCATATTAATGCATTGTTTCTGGGCTATAATAGTGGGCAGACACAGCAGAGCAATACTTCTTCCCTTACGGTGATCAGGAAACACAGAAGAAACAAGAAGATTATTATGATAAGATATCTTCAACAGTCATATTCTTCCAGAGAAGAGACATCTACTAGAACTTCCTCTACCTTCAAAAATAGCATCATCATCAGTGACCAGGCCTTCAGTTCTTGAGATGCTCTGGTGCATTTCAAGACACTGCAGTGCAAACTCCTGTTGCCCATGGTAACATTCCGCAATTTATACATATGCCCCCAGTTGAAGAATGCAATAGTAGTTAATGAGACGGTTGAAATACACTTGTTGATTGAGATTGGCCTTCCTTGAACAATGGGGAAAATTTGATCGTCATACTAAAATATGTAAATAAGAAAAACATTCTGGCGCAGATGAAAAAATTTTGCAGATAAGGGAAAACAAATGTCAAAGAATGAGTTAAAATGAGTCATTAGTCAGATGAAGCAAATAATAATCTCTGAATATTTCTCTATGTGTTTAATATTCATGCTCAGGATCCATGGTTTTGATCATATATATTCTTTCAAATTGTGAGAAGAGTTATTTTTCTAGCTCTATTGGGATAATGTTAACAAAATTGGTCTATATTTACAATAATCAGCTTTGTGTTTATATTATATAATAGCATAGTATAGTATATGATATGACCATATGTATATTCATATATATACTTTAACATCATTATACATATTAAGTTAATGCTTTCTTTTACTCACAATATACATCAAGGTAGATTTCACAAACATGAAATAAGATATTAAAAGCCAGAGAACATATGCTTGATAGCAAGGGAAACAAAAGAAAATCAACCCAGGGAATATATTTGGTTATTATTAATATGTAACCAAAACTTTAGACTCTACAGAGATCACAAATTATTCAATATTAATTTTGTCCCATAATTGAAAAAATGAGAAAAGAGAAGATTTTATTTACAGAAAATATTAATGACAATTTTTGGCAAATAACAAATATCAATAATGAGATAGGAAATATAAAATTAAGACAATTAAAAAGTAACCATAATGAAACCAACACATGGCAGCTAACAACCATCTGTAACTAAAATTCCATGATATCAAATCCCTTCTTTTGCTTTCTGCAAACACCAGACATGTACATGGTACAGAGATACATATGTAGGTAAAACGGTCACACACTTAAAAATAAAATAAAATAAATATAAATATAAAATAATTGTATGTAGGTATGTTTGTGTGTCCACGTGTCTCTATATGTAATTTCCATGTGCATATGAGTGTCTTCAGAGGGCAGAAGGTGTTGAATCCATTGCAGCCAGGATTACTGACAGTGCTGAGACAATACAAATTTTATTCAATGAATTAAAAAAATATCAAGGACACAAACTAGGGTAAATTTAGAAGTAGGGTTAAATCTGGGAGGAGTTAGGTAGGGTAAGGAGTAGATATGATCTAAATATAAAGCATGAAATTCTCAAGTAATCAATAAAATACTAAGAAAAAAAGACAGAAAACTAATGACTTTTTTCTGTATTAGATTGTTGATAGCAAATTTATAGGCATCAGTTACTAGAGTAGTATTCAGCAAAGAAGAGTTGCCAGACATTATATGCAGTAAGAGAATGGAGAGAACACTACGGTGCTGAGAAAGAGGTCCTGAACACTGTAAATCCTTAGTCTTTCAGTATGGAGAAAACAGCATGGCCAAGACAAAGTGCCAAAGCAATGGGAAGAATAAAAACAAAAAGAAACATGTAAGTGTTCTCCCACTCAAAATCACATCCAGAGTAATATTTGATAGCAATATAATGTTGCATGGAAGAGAGATATTTTGGAAATATTTCTGTTGGTCCTGTTTTAAGGATTATCATATTGTTGAGAATATAGAAGTTATTTTAAATCCATTTTTACAATTCTGCTTGCTCATTGGTTAGTATTTGAAAAAGGCACAAGAAGACAGTAGGAAATTGAGAAGCAGAGAACAATTGTTTCCTGAATCGCTGAGGTTCAAATTGTTCCTTATTCTCCTTACTACTGCCCAGTGTTTGACTGGTGTAATCAAGGGAAGGAACAGTAGCTACGGGTGTCAAGTGATTATAATTTCTGAGTTGTTGTTCAAGCCATCACAAGTCTGAAATATTTTCAGATGCTGCAGCTGCAACTGATGCCATTTCTGAGTAGTGATCATAAAAATTTGCAAATACACAGGGATTAGCATGGGGCTCATATGAGCCTTGGAAATCAGTGTGTTGCACAGCTGCTCATTTCGTTGTATAAATGTCCAGTCCTGAGGGGCCACTGCCTTTGTGCACGAGTGAGGACTATGGCCTCCAGAATAGCACAGGTATAAATTAGAAAGGATCTTTGCTCTCAGTTTAATAAATTAAACTTTCCAGCTTTGGATCTTTTTTTTTTTTTTAAGTAAAGAAGTGTGCATGGTGACCTCATGGTTGATGAACAGCTTCTGGGTAGCAAAAAGATGCACAGTTAAGTCTTTTGTCACATGTTTAGTTAAAATGCTTTGGAAATATTTTGATCTATGCAACCTTTTAAACTTTATTTTTCTTAGGACAGTTTAATGAAAAGCAAAAGACAGAAAATTAAACTTTGTAATCTCAATTATATTTTGTATACTTTTATCTAAGAAAATAAATATTGTGTTGGAAGATCACAATGATGTAGATTAATTTTCTTCAGTCAATTTTAACTAAGTTTTTGGCATTTATTTGTTTTTGTGTAGGCAGGTCTCTCGTATCCTATGGACCACTAAGACAGGATGCAGGTCTTTAGGCTCGGTAGAGGGAGCCTTTACTCATGGAGCCTCTTCTCTGGCTCTTGTCCTATTTTGAAATAGTTTTCTTTAATAATTTAATACAAATATCCTACTAACCGTGTAATGTCTTTCATCATAAAAGGAACAAACAAAATAGTTTTTAAAAATAAGTTCCCAAGAAGAACTTTTTTGGTTTTTTATGTAATAACATTCCATATATGTTTCATATTCTCTTTATCCATCCATCCATCTGTTGATGGACAGAAACTGCTGCCATTTCTTTGCTATCTTGAGTAAAACAGCATTATTGGCAAGTATCTCTGTGGTAGAATATAGAATTCTTTGAGTATGTATCTGGGAATAGTATAATTGGATCATATGGTATTTCAACTTTTAATTTTTTTGAGAAACCCCAAACTAATTTGCATAATGGATGTATTAATTTCCACTCCTACCAGCAGTGAATGATAATTTTTTTCCCCCTGGAACCTCTCCAGTTTGCTGTCAGATTCTTGATGATAGTCATTCTAACTGGGCTACGTGATACGTCAAAGTAATTTTAATTTGCATTTCCCTGATGAATAGGGATATGGAACTCTTTTACAAAATAGGTATTGGCAATTTATATTCCTTCTTTTGAGGAATGTCTGTTCATTTCATTACATTGTTTGTTGACTGGCATTTTGAATTTGGGGTGGCTGGTGTTTAACTTTGGAATTCTTTGTAAATTCTCAATCTTAGCCTTCTTTCTGAGAGACAGCTGGTAAAGATTTTATCTTACTTTATGGACCAAACTTCACAGTTTCCTTTGCTATGTAGATACTATTCTTTGATTTTTTGCAGTCCTATTCATTGGGACATAGTCCTACTTCCTATGCTACATGTATTCTTGTCAGAAAATTCGTGATTACCCCAACATCTTGAAGAATATTCCTTACACTTTAGTAATTTCAAGGTTTCAATTATGGCTTTTGAGCTGCTTCAAGTTGCTTTTTGTGCATGGTTGAAGACAAGGTTCTATTTTCATTCTTCTGCAGATGTTGTAATAAGAGCGGCGGGGCTGCGTCCCCGGCACCTGGCCGCCCACATGGCTAGCTTATGCCCCGAAATAATTACACGGAAACTGTATTCTTTTAATCACTGCCTGGCCCATTAGTTCCAGCCTCTTATTGGCTAGCTCTTACATATTGATCTAACCCATTTCTAATATTCTGTGTAGTACCACGAGCTGGCTTACCAGGAAAGATCTTAACCTGCGTCTGTCTGGAGTGGGAGAATCATGGCGACTCCTGACTCGGCTTCTTTCTCCCAGCATTCTGTTCTGTTTACTCCACCCACCTAAGGGCTGGCCTATAAATGGGCCAAGGCAGTTTCTTTATTAAATGAAAATAACTCCTCCCTCATGCAGACACAAATTCAGTTTTGAAAACACTATTTGTTGAACAAGTTGTTTACGTGCTGCTTATTTTTGTCAGGATTGTCAAAATTTAGGTGGCTCTAGCTACGATAGGTTATTTCCCTGTCTTCTAGTCTACTCAGTTGATCAACTACGTGATTTAGCTCATTTTCCATCATCTTGAGAAAATATGGTGACCAAATACTTAACTCACAAAAAAGAAAGCATTTACTTTGGGATCACCTTTCTAGAGGTTAGAGTCCATGACCATCACTGCAGGAAACACAGCAGCAGGTAGGCAGGTGTGGTACTTTGAATGTGATCCCCATAATCTCATCGGGAGTTTGACTATTATGAGGTGTGGCTTTGTTCAAAAGGGTATGTGGCCTTGTTCAAGGAAATATGTCACCCTGGGGTTTTTTATGCTCAAGATACAGCCCAGTGTCTCAGTTGATTTCCTGTTGCCTGCAAGATGTAGGACTCTCAGCTACTCCTCCAGCACCACATCAGCTTGCATACGGTCCCCACCATGATGATAATGGACTGACCCTCTGAAACTGTAAGCAAGCCATCCTCAATTAAATGTTTTCATTTTATGAGTTGTTGTGCTCATGGTGTCTCTTCAGAGCAATAAAAACCCTAACTAAGACAGCAGGCATGGCACAGGAGCAGTGCCTGGGAGTTCATATGTGTTTTGTAAGGATAAGGTAGAGGGAACAAAAGCTAACTGGGAATTTCATGAAATTGTTATTATTATTATAAATTTTCACCTCCTCTCCTCCCATTTCCCTCCCCCCTCCCTCTCCAGTCCAAAGAGCAGTCAGGGTTCCCTGCCCTGTGGGAAGTCCAAGGCCCTCCCCCTCCATCCAGGTCTAGGAAGGTGACCATCTAAACAGACTAGGCTCCCACAAAGCCAGTACATGCAGTAGAATCAAAGCCCAGTGCCATTGTCCTTGACTTCTCAGTCAGCCCTCCTTGTCTGCCACGTTTAGAGAGTCCGGTTTGATCACATGTTCCATCAGTTCCAGTCCAGCTGGCCTTGGTGAGATCCCATTAGAACAGTTCCACCATCTCAGTGGGTGGGCGCACCCCTCTCAGTCCTGCCTTCCTTGCTCATGTTTTCCCTCCTTCTGCTCCTCATTTGGACCTTGGGAGCTCAGTCCAGTGCTCCAATGTGGGTCTCTGTCTCTATCTCCATCCATCACCAAATGAAGGTTTTATGGTGATATGCAAGATATTCATCAGTATGGTTATAGGATAGGGCTGGTGACATCTCCTTGGACACCTGGGAACCCCTCTAGAGTCCAGTCTCTTGCCAACTCTAAAATGGCTCCCTTATTTAAGATATATACTTCCCTGCTCCCACATCCACTATTCCTCCATCCCAAATGTCTTTTTCCCCCAAACTCTCCCCATCCTCCCCTTCTCACTTCTCTCTCCCCATCTCCCCTTACCCCCTCCACACCCCCACCCTCAAGCTCTCAATTTTTGCCTGGGATCCAGCAAAACCACTCCTGGGAATATACCCAAGAAATGCCCTATCATACAAAAAAAGCATTAGTTCAACTATGTTCATAGCAGCATTATTTGTAATAGCCAGAACCTGGAAACAACCTAGATGCCCCTCAATGGAAGAATGGATAAAGAAAGTGTGGAATATATACACATTAGAGTACTACTCAGCAGTAAAAAGCAAGGACATCTTGAATTTTGCATGCAAATGGATGGAAATAGAAAACACTTTCCTGAGTGAGGTAACCCAGACCCCAAAAGATGAATATGATATGTACTCACTCATTAATGGATTCTAGCTATAAATAAGGGACATTTAAGGTTATTTCATAGACTAAAAAAAAGAAAAGTAAAACAGGTTACAGGTGAATACATACTAATTATGATCAAGTGGTATTTGATGATAAAACTCTGGTCAGATATAATACTACTTAAAATACCCTATTAAGTTAAAATGTAAGTCAGGTACTGTAACAGGCATTAGAATTTATTTTTTCTAATAATGTTATGAAACTAGATTGCTTAATGTATCTCTAAAGTATTAAGCTAATGAGAAAAAGTCTGTAACAAGTCTTGTATAAGAACATCACAAGTTAGAATTCTCCAATGTACAGGTTTCATGAAGGATGCTCTAATGTTTGTTCATTAAAGAAATGAACATCACCTACAATTGCACAGCTAATAGAGAATAGGTGAAACAAAAACAACACATACAACACAATTTGTTGCATTGTAGATCAATGGAAATTTCCATGCATTTCTATTTGTTGCATAATTTGGCCAAGTCACTTGAGGGAATTGTACTGCAAAATCTATTAACATGGAACATATGCCCACTGACCCAGTAATACCTCTTTACTCCAGAAATGCTTGCACATGAACATACATAATAGTGTTTGCAGAAAGCAGTGCTTACAATAACAAAATAATGCAAAATGAAATCATCACAAATAATAGAACAGATAAATGAATTGCATAGACATAGTGTATTGAAAAAGCAACGCAATGCACAAATGGGTGAAATTTCAAGCACAATTTGAATAAACAAGTATAGACAAAAGTATACATATTATGATTTATATAAAGTTTTATAAGTGAAATCTATTGTTTAAAAATGCATGTTCAGTCAATATAGCTATACAAAAAACAAGAAAGCATTTTTTTCAAAACAATTTCTATATGCAGTGAGGTGACAAGGAAATTGATTTGGAAAGAGTCATTAGGATCTGTCTAAAATTCTAGCCACAATCACCATTTTTCCCTTGTAGGCATTATGTGAGCATTTTTAGAATAGTATGATGAATACTACATAACATATTGAATGCTTTAGTTTATGAGTGCATACTTTTAATTTATTTTTAAATAATACTTCATTTATATAATTCATTAAGTGATACTTTAAATTATGCAATCAAAATGTTGAAAAAATCTCTGGCAATGTAAGAGTGACATAACATTGAATAAGATAAATATAATAATCTTAGCTTGAAAATTTGAATCAAAATGAGTTAAAATATATTGAGAAAGGAAACAAGATTATGTTTGATTGTATTCAAAACCCACAAATTTCAATTATGATAAATAGAAATAAATATACCTTTTGGAAAATATATGTTTGATACCTTAATTGTATTCTCTCCTTAGTTGTCATGTACCTATTGCTTTTAGGGAATTTAAAATTACAAAATAGTTCTCATACTTTTATGTATATCAGGATATATTTAGATAGTATTTAAATATCATTTATATTGTCAAAGTATAACCTACTGAAAGACGCTGCTTGTTCAATGTTTGCTATTTTTGTAGTATTTCAGTAATTTTCCTAGCCAGAAGCCTAATCTTTTCGTATTTCTCCTCCATGAGGTCAGTGTATGCTATTGTTTGGTAAAATGTAAACCAATGAGTATGTCCCGCTTTCCACAACAGTTTGGAACCTATCACTTTGTCAAAACTTTATTTAAGTAATATATACTCAGTCTTAATTTTTGTTGGTTTCTATTTCTTCGAGACGGGTTTTTCAGTGTAGTAGCCCTAGTTGTCCTGGAACTCACTTGGGAGACCAGGAAACACTCAGTCTTAATGTGATGTTAACCAATAACTTTAGTCATTGCAAACTAACATTGTATTCTCTGGAACTTTCACAATCAAAAAATAGAGTGAAAACATGGGATTTTTTTTAAAATTTGTGCCAAGAGAGTTCTAACAATATTAGTACTTCCTATAAGCATGTGATCATAGAGCTATCCACTCGTACCTTGGGAACCTACTATATTCCACACCTCTACATAAAAGTGACTTTCTCTCCCAGAGTCCATCCACTACATATAGCTGCCGATCTAGTACTGGAGTCTTTGTAGTCCATCCAAATACACAATGGAGTTTTTTTTTAGCTTGTTCTTATATAAGACTTATTTAGGTTAGACACAGTTATTGTTAGTGCATGTGTGCAGCTCTTCAGGAGAGCATTCCCAGTACTGTGCCCCATCCTCCATCTCTTAGAGTCCTTCCATTCCTACTTTCATGATGTTAATTTTCAGAGTGAATTCCTCCTTTTTTTTCAATTTATAAATTATATGTGTCTGGAATTTCAAACTATATTGTAAAAAGGAACTTGCTTTCAGGTAAAAAAAAAACAGCAGTAATATATAACATGGAAGAATGAGTGTCAACTCTTAAAATTTCTGTGGAGTATTTTGTGGAGTTATTTGCTAAGAGGTGATATACCTGGGTCACATGATGGATCTATTTTTAATTTTAAAGAATTCTCTACACCTATTTCCACAGTGACTAAACAAGTTTAAGTCCCACAAACAGTAAATAGGACTTTCCATTTCTTGCGTAGCCTCTCAATTTTGTTGTCAGTTTCCCCTTAGATATTTGCAAATGACTTGTGTAATATGAAATCTCAAAGTAGATTTGATGAGCAGTTTTTTCTTATTGCTTGTGATGATGAATATCTTTGATATATTTCTTAGTCATGTTCAATGCTGCCCCGTTTATAATAGCTAGGAAATGGAAATGACCTAAATGTCCTACAACCAATTAATGGATAATGAAAATGTGGTACATATATACTATGGAATAATTTTCAGCTTCAAAGAAAAAAATGAAATCATGAACTTTGCAAGTAAATCGGTGGAACTAGGACAGATCATACTGAATGAGGTTACCCAGACTGAGAATGTTAAATGTTGCACGTTATTTTTTTAGTGGAGGCTCTTACCTACAAATCTTCAAGTGTGAGTACATAGCCTATAGGGAGTACAGAAACCAGGAAAGTAAAAGGGGACCACTGTCAGGATATGGGATTGGGAAGAAATAGAAAGTGGAGTAGCAGTGTGCAGTTGATCTACTTGGGTAAATGGGGAAAGACAGAGGGATCTCCTTAGAAAAAAGAGGTAAGTACCAAAGAAGGTGGGAGGAAGGTGAAGGAAATCACTGAATAAAAGTGATCTGATAGTGGAAATTTAAAAAGTGTGAGTTCTAAGATAGAAGGGAGATAAACTTACAAGAAGGTTGGAGGGGTAAAGGGTAATAACAAGATCAAATAATTTTGGGGGGAAAAAGGAAAAGGGAGAGAGTATTACGGTAAATACAGGAGAAAGGGCTTGGGTAAAATATCAACAAGAATGTCTGAATAACACACACAAAAAATCATATTGTTAATTATTCACCTTTAAAAAGCTATAATGCACAAAAGGTGGTGTTAAATATACATATATATTTTTAATGAATTTTTCTCTTCTGGACCAAATACTCCCTCAAGTGCCAGTGATCATCTAATAATAAAACTCCTAATACCACATGTGAGAAGATCTCTTTTGATTCATTGGCCATGGTTGTCTAAAAGACTCCCAAGCATTTAGCCTATTGCTATTGTCATTGGTTATCCCACCACAGAGGTGAAAGTTATGTCCCAATTGCTGAAGCTACTGAGCACAATAAAATCAGGGCCAAGACCTCTGACCTGGAGTTGTCATGAATGTCCCCTCCCTGGGAACTAGCTTCCATGTTACCAAAAGTTGGCATGCCAGCTCTTCAAATAGACTTAAGACCTGACCAACAAGAAGGATTTGATGCCTGGTATCTAGCTAGTACTCAGTGTTAATGAAATCATGACTACTGGAGGAATATCAACAACCCCTAATTTGCTAAAGCCGCAGAATCCATAAAAATAATCTATAAACATTTGTCTTTATACCCATAGATAAGCATAGCCTTCCCCTCATGTATTCTCTATGCAACATAAAGAGACCACTATACAAAATAAACCAATAAATATGTAGAGTTGTGGAACCAAGTTTGAACTGAAATATCTACAAAACATGCCTACACCTAAGGCTCAGGAACATTGCTGAAGAGGGTTAGAAAGATTATAAGAGCAAAATCTTGGGAGTTTGAGATGAAATTTGAACTTCTCCTAGCATCAGAAGCGATACCCATAAACTCTCACCATTCATCACCCCAAACTGGATTATCTGAACAAGGATGATACCAATGAAGACGTCAAACTAAACAGGAAAGCAACAACAAGAAAAAAATAACAATAACAACAACAACAAAGAAAAAACAAAGCAGGAGGCCTTAATGTATTCAAAGAACTACAGTAACTAAGTAAATCTGGGAGTGGAGGAAATGGTTCTACCCAAGGAAGTGTACACTAACTGGTTGCCCAGTGTCATGGTCAGCCATGAAAGCATACATACAAGTAACATTATACAAACTGAACAAAGAACATTCATGCATTTACAATTAAAGATAAAGGAGGACATAATTTTGAAGGAGAAAGGGAGGGATATGTATAAAGATTTGTAGAAAGGAAAGGAAAGGAAAAAAGTCAGAATCTCACAAACACACAAACAGGTTATTTTACTCAGTCAGACGGTATTGGAATACATTGCTGGCTGGTTAGAGGTCACAGTCTGCCATACACTTAGCAGTTTTTCCTTCAACCTCGGCAATCTGGAACTTCCTTCTGCCCCTTTACCTGCACTTATGTGGACTTTGTCCCTGGGCCTGGAAAACTGAGCTTATTTGAAAACTGCCTCTAAACCAGATGCCTGTCTCTGAAAAAGATGCCTGATTCATCTTTAGCTTGACCCTTGGCACAGATCCCTATTAAAAAGACTCACTCTGGGACCTTACTCCATCATATTAAGCCTTGTGTTAGGAGTGTGTCACATAATGTAAATTAGGGTTTTCCTCAGGTTCCTCAGTCCTATATATTCCTCATACAAGTCAATAAAGTTGAGTTGATTCACTAAAATCTATCGCTGGGAGGGCTGTGTCCAGTAGTACTCATGGGCCACATACAAACCTTTCTGTCACATCTGCCATTTTTTCCTCTCAACCTGGTAGCCAACAGGCCCACAGGGAAAGAGGGCTCCCGTAACACAGGTGAGCTTTTCTAACTTAACTTCTCTACTTCCATGAATGAAACAACTTACCTTTCAAGAAACTCTTGTCTTCTCTGTTAAGACACTACTAAAATTTCTCACACTGTGGTCAGCACTGGAAAGTTGTGCTGGCTAGTCTTGTAAGCAAGACACTCCAGCTAGTTCTCTGAAAGGAGGGAACTTCAGCTAGTCTTTCCAGTGTGTCCCACAAGCTAGAGTTTTTTGAAAGGAGGGAACCAAGACTGAGAAGTTTTACCCATGCAATCTGGCTGTTAGGCATTTTTCTTGATTATTGATTGTTGGGAGAAGGACTCAGCCCATTGTGGGTCGTTCCATTCCTGAGGTGGTAGTCTTGAATTGGGTCAAGCAAGTCATGGGAAGCAATGGAAAAAGCAGCACCCATCTTTGGACTTACTATCATCAGCTCCCACCTTGACGTTCTTCTCTTGTTTGTGTTCCTGTCCTGACTTCCTTTGATTATAAACAATATGGAACTATAAGGCCAAACTGTTTCCTCCCTAACTTGCTTTTAGTTCATGGTGTTTCATCACACCAATAAATCCATGATTAAGATAAAAGTTATAGATGTAAGAACTCATCTTTGAGATATTGTGTCTGATATTGACACAGTGGACACACAAATAAAGGGATCTCATTTTAAATATACTCACTGTGTATGTTGTCAAATCTTCTGGTAATAAGAGTGAGAAATTTGATACTGTATCAAAATCCCAAAGAGTACTGAGATGATTAACATGCCAACTACAATTTATGGAGATATGTAAGTAGTTAGCTATGTATCTCAGCACATGTTTTCTGAGTCATTGATAGGAGTCAAAATAACAAAGAGAAATATCAGTATTTTGGCTAAAAGCAGAGATAACTCCATTGGTTTAACCTAATTTCAAATGTGAGAGCTTTTTTTTTGTGGAACATTAAAGGGGGGATACTTAAGACTGAATAGTTATCGTGGAAATGTTTATTTGGCTTTATTAACTAGTGTATGTCAATTACATGTCAACTGGCTCTTAAGAGAGTCTTGAAGTTGATTATGAGCAATGCTGTGTTATCAATTTAAAATCGCAGGACACTAATATAATTAGATTTTTAACACACAAAATTTACAGCGAATATTTATGCACTCAATCGAAAATTTAAAAGCCAGAGATAACAAGTTAATAATTGAAACAACTAATAGAGTTTCTAAATAAATGTCACTATTTTTATTAATTGATATTTAATTTGCTGTAGCTTGCCTTGGTAAATGTTAATTAAATGCCAGAAAATTCCTCATAATTTGAACATATTAATAATTTTATAATTAAGCCTTTATTGCTTATATAATTATGAGTTAATTGCAGAGCTACTAGATTTACTGTACCCTTTATAGAGAACCCAGTGATATCTGCTTTTCTCCACAGGTCAGTAAAGTTGATTGCCTGGTATTGGTTAATAGAACATCAAAATCTGTGTGTGAATAAATACACATTTTCAAAGAATACAGTAAACATTACATATCGAATTAAGAAAATGAAATAATGGAAGGCTGCCATCATTCTTGTATCAGCCTATTTGCCTTAGGACTTACCTGATCATTTACAGGCAAACAAAATTATTTTTCTTCAGATGTTTCTATAATCATACTGAAGACCATTTTCTGTATTTCAGGGAACTGTCAGAGGATATTTCACTGTTATCTTCACAATAACCTTGCAAAAATATAATTATCACCATTTTTACTGTTGTCAGAAAGTAGTTTAAGATCTAAGTAACCTTCATGAATCAAGTTTTAACCTTTTCTGAATCCACTCGGAATTTTGCTTCTTTTCCTCTATTTACATCTCATGTCCTTGGGAATACCAGTTTCAATAGCCAAGGAAATTGGCATCACCTCGTCTCTTTTTTCCCCTAATTGATAACTAAACATTTATGTACTAGTTTGAATGGGAATTTTGCTCCAAGGCTCAGGCATTTCAACACTTGTTCCCTGGAGTGACATTGCTTGAAGTATATCACTACCGGTGGTCTTGGGCATCACAAAACACCAATCCTAGGGTGTTCTCTCTCAGATGTGTGCTTGCATTCAAGTCGTAAGCTCTCAGCTTCCGGCTTCTGCTACCCCGTGCACTGCATACTGCCAGAAAACCCTATCATATAGAACTCTTATCACTCTGCAGATATAAATCTAAATAAATGCTTCTAAAAGTTGCCTGGTTCCTGTGTCTTATAATAGGAACAGACAGTGGCTAAGGCACATACATGATGAAAACTGTGATGATAGTAATTGGTTCTTCCCAAATCCACATTTTCCAACTTCTCAACTACATGGTGGAGTTGCTGCAGAAGAAGACAGACCTCCATCATTTCTTACCTAGCCAGTGATCTGCCACAGGACAAGCAGTGTTGTACAATGCTACAGCAAAGTTCATCCATGCCACTTCCATAGCATTTTCCTGGTGATTGAAAGAAAGTTTAATTACCCTGAAGTGCTTGTTCCCTGAGCAGTAAACAGCTTCCTCTTGCAGGAAGTCTTTTGCAGTCAGCTTCCCACATCTGCATTATATTCGGTATTTTCAACATTTTTATACCATTTTTCCTTTATAAAACATGATTTCATTACTTTTAGAACCAATCTACATTGTCTGTCTGTCATTTTTGTATTTGTATATTTATGTTTAACTTAGTCTTCACTCTCTTAAATTTAAGTCCCGTTTTAAAACCAGATACTCCAAAATGCTTTCATATTGCAATAACTGTACCCAATTTTAAAATAGTTGGAACAAAAATACACACACACACACACACACACACACTTTTTACATTAGTGTAATAGGAAAGTAATACTATTTTCATTGAATTGTTACAAAAGCCAAACAACCTCTGTTTTGTAATACAATGAAACAAATTGTCATGCTTATAAACTATTTGTATCTTTTCGTTCTTTTATGGTCAAATTACTAATTTTCAGTAAGCATAAATACTATATATACAGTTATATATTTATATAAATTATATAATATATTAATAATATATGTGCATATCCTTATATGAACCTAGAAAGATTATTTGAAAAGTACAGTTAATATACTCTATTAACAACTGATTTTTTTTCTGTTAGCGTTATCAGAAGGACTTTTTGTTTTTTGTTTATTTGGTTGGTTTTACTTAGAAACATATGAAAACTAGCATTATCCAATAGGATTCAGGAAAAAGAAAATGAAGGAACAAAGGTACACACAGTAAGCTTCTTCAAAAGAACCACATCCAGGTGAGTCAGTTAGACTATTCTTTACTAAGTAAAACTTGTGTACCATCTATAGATCTATAGACTGCACCAACTGGCTGGGGATAGGATGTAGACTAGCTGCTGGATATTTTGCAAAATCTGGTATAAATTTCAAGTAAAACATGAAAATAGTAAGAGTCTACTTAACATTTTTACAACCAGAGAACGAAACTGAATAAAACAGACCTAGTACAGAGTGACTGAAGATTCTCGGGAGCAGAGGAACCTAATGGGAAGGCACGAGACATAAGTGTGAGAGATGTTTAGAGTTTGGCTTACATGCAAGCCAAGTGACTGATCTCAGCAGGGCTCATGAAGCTTCTCTTTGAAAAACAAATGAAAGTGGCTGGGTAGACATCCTTGGGAAAAGAAATATGCCTTATTCTCTTTGTAACAAACAGTATTACAAAGCAATTGACATTTAGGGAACACAAGGGCCAAATTCAAACTTTAAATCTTTACGATTTTATTTCAAGATATTATATTTATATAATTTTTATAAATTTTAATTATAAAAGACATAAAAAGTCAAACATCAAAACAACTATACCAAAGCAATGATCACACACACAAATGCATACACACAAACACACAGGTATGTCTCAAGTCCTAATGCCTTATCTTATTTTTGACTTAAAAGCAAATATTTTGTGATAAAATATTAAAAACTACAAGTTATTTTAATCTTTAAAATATTTATTTCATTATTTATTTATACATATATTTCTATGTGTACCATATAAATGCTGGTGCTTACAGAGAATGAATTGGGCATGGTATGCCCCGGGCCTGGAGTTGTAGGCAGCTGTACCTCCATTGTTGGCACTGGGAACTGAACTCTGTGTTCTGAAAAACATTAATTGTTTTTAAGTGCTGAGTATATCTCTTTATCCTCACTGGTTACTTCTTTTACACAGTATTTAGAGATAAACATCTGTTGCATATGTGGGCAAAATTATCCTGTAATTAAATTTTTATAATAATTTTCTGGGATTTTGTTTTGACAGCATAGTTTATACGTGTGTTATACACAAAAATGGGGGCTCAGAATTTGGATATGATTTGAAGGAAAAGCATATGCAGATATCTCTATATAGAGACAATTGTCTATACTAGAGTATGTTACTTCTTCATAATCAAAGAGATAGAATAAATAGTACCAGTTTAAACACTGAATCTGTCACGCTATCCTAAGTTCAGGAAGTTCAATCTCCAAAGGACATGGGCATGATTCACTTTTGCTTATTGGAACTGAACAACACTTGGCACAGGAGACACACTTCTATACTACCTATTTTCAACGTAGAACATGCAGAAGAATTTGTTGGGAAAATTTTTATCTAATTTTAAAATTTTTATATATGTACATATAAGCATACATATGTACATATATATAATCATATATGTAACTCTGATGATGCTGGAGTAAGACAGGTTGTGATTTGAGATAACATATTACGAGCTTTTCAGCAATAGCTATGTCTTCCAATAGTTGTGAAAAATATGTAATGTTTGGCAATAATTCAGTATCAATAAGGAAAAACTTCTTAGATGCTTCAAAATAAACAAGGGAGAGTTCTGTTGAAAGGAGGTGGCAGGTTGAGGATTCATCTAATTGGTCCCACATACAGTAACTTTTAAAGAGCCCTTGAAGGAAAAAGCTTTCACTGTAACATAGTGAAAACGGGAAAGGTTAAGCATTTAAATTTCAAAGCCCTTTCGCTCATACAAAGTGAATGGATACAGATGCAGTTATAATTATTTATATTATACAAATGAGTATCTTTTAATAAAAGTCTTTAAGCAAACATCAATTTTGTGTACACTGTGATAAGCCATGAAGTGAGTTTTTAGAGTAATCAGGATTTCTTCACGTGATCAACAATAAACCGGGTTTTTCATTCTTTCCACATAATTCTAATACTTAGAAAGCAAACTTATATGTTAATTAGATGAGATAGTCACAGTTGCTGACCTACGTTTTAGTACAATAAAATGGTAATATGGAATAGTGGTGCATTTTCCCAATAAGTAACTGTTAAAGCTTAGACCTAAGATGTGTAAAGATACAATATGCATATTTTAAGTTACATAACAGCACATTAAGTATTCAATAAACTCATATTGACACACACATATACACACACATATTATATATATATATACATATATATGTATATATATATATATAATTTTTTGTTAAATAGCAAAGTACTCATTATATGGGACATCAGTCAGTTTGCATAATCTCATAAATCACTGACATCTACCTGCAATGTTTTGTCATGCCTCATTAGAGAATTAAAACAAAACCTGTCTTCAAAAATATCAAAGTCTTATTGCCTGTACCACAAAGCAACTTCTTTGCTGCATAATGTAAATTCAAAATAAGCAGAAACACTGACCTTTTCAGCTTAGTTTTATAACCAACTTATTTGTAGACAGAATGAAAATCAATTTGTGTTCATAGAACATAAAGTATGTGAACCATGACTTTGTCTTCAAAACATTTAGGCAATCCATAAGCAGTATTCCGTTTCTTATATTTTGCGATTCAGAAATATTTATCAGAGTTCATTTTCAAAGATCTGCCAGCAAGTAAAATATTAATTACTGTGGATTTTTATTCTTATATTACAATTCTTTCTTTACGTATTTTTGTCTTAAATATCATAATAAATTGTGTATTTTCTATTAGTTTTTTAAATGAAGATGCTCTTAATTTGGTTATAGACTCTCCAGAGTCTTTTATAGACTGGAAAAATTTTGATAACTCTGTGTAAAGACATCCAAATTTTTTCTTTGTAATTTTTTTGCACAAAAGTTTGATTATTATAAATTATTATTAATCTGCAATTTTATTTATATTTATATATAAATTTTTATATAATATATAAATATTTATATATTTATATATTATATTTTCAAATGAGCTGTATAAACAAAATACCCTAAACAAGAGTAGGAATATATATATATATATATATATATATATATATATATATATATACACACACACACACAGTGTTCTTAAATTTGTATCAATAGACTAAGAGCCATACCAATGCAACGTATTCATCTTTATATCATATCCCCCTGTAAATGAAAACAAGCATTTATAAACAATTATTTTGGGAACTTGGATATAGATTTTTTCCAAACTGCTTCCTACTATTTGTTGGATGAAGTATTTTTAGGGTTCACAGAGACTTTTCAGGGGATCTTGTTTCATCAAACCACATTAGGCTGGATGGAATCCACATGTTCTCATCTTCTGTGGACACAAAAGCAGAACCTCTTTTCCAAAGCAACATATACTTAGGCCCAAATATTTAAGTCAAGATACCTTTAGATTTGTTTTAATTAGCAGTACCCAGAATCAAAGGTGTCCCTTCAATCCAAAAATTTAATGAAAGCACAATAATATACATAATCCATACTCTGTATATTTCAGTTTTATGTCACTTTTTTATTACTTTTTAATATTTATTTTAAACTTTATTTCTTTAATCTATGACTCTCTTTACTTTTTCTTCCCTCTCATAAGCCCATATACATTTATCCAGCACTGTGACGCATTTAGAGGTCTTTTTCATCCGAATCTATCTTTATTGTGTATCTGTAATCATTTTCCAACCAGGAGCACCTTTATTTTATTTTTGTAATTGCTAAGCAGGCATGTCTAGGACCAACCCCTGGGCCTTGCCTGTTGACTCTGCCCTGCCTAACATGACAGAGATGTTCATGGCCTCTGTGAGCCATGCTCATTGCATAGCTCCAGGGATACAATGCATCTGTGTCACCATAAAGCAACTTGTAGTTGTCTGCTCACAAACGTCATTTAAGTGCTCTGTAACAGGATCTCAAGAAAGACCCAGAGTCATCCATTCTGCTAGTACAAACCAGAAATCATTTCTCTGGTTTGGAAGGTATATTTCTGCTTTCCACCAACAAACAGATCCTATCTGAAATACTGTAGCTACCAAGAAGCTTCAATTGACTCCTGTTTTATGAGTCTAGAAACCCCTTTTCAAAGGTTTCTAAGGATTTATGCACATGTGTGTGGGAACTCCTTCAACCAATTCCCTTTAAGATACCAGAACACTGTGGGCATGGTCTCATATACCATAAATGCAGATGAAAAGCATGCTCAGGACTCTTGGCTGCTGGATTTGGTTCCAGCTCCCAGCACACACAGAGGACTGCAGATGGCTACTCTTTCTGTGAGTTTATCCCCAAATAAATAAATCATTGTTATACCCCAAGAGAAAAAAGCAAATAAAGGGGAATGTATGGGATGCGATAATAGGTAGTGTCAACAGGTCTGATGCTCTTAATTGCAGAACCCTCTCTCTAGTCTTGTAACATCATTTTAAAATAGTTTTCTTTTCATAATCATATTCTAGGATACTTTAAAAATATCAGTTGAATGTAATAATCAAGGTTATTTCTAGGCTCCGAGATATAAACTCTGTCTTTCTATCTGTGTGTGTGTGTGTTTAACATTAATTCACTATCTTTAATGTAGTATTTGATAATATAAAATGGGGACATCTGTGTCCTCCAAACTGGCTGGCCACTTTGAAGATTATTTTCAACTGCTAAAATCACGTGTTTCAGGGTAGCACTGAGAAACAGTAAGCAGACTTTGATGAGAGGCATGACATGACATTATATGCTATGTTCATCAAATTTCAAGGTAATATATTCTTTTCAAACTATGTTTTATAATTTCTGCATTTGAAATGTCATTCTAATTCTTTGTGTAAGGTTTTACTTTCTTCATGCTTTATCATTTTTGAAACATAATTTTACTTTTTTTTCTTTAAACCTATGTTTTAAAAGTGTTCAGTGGTTATGCTATAATTTAAATGGCTTTGACTTAGAATCTTCTGGATTGGTTATTTCATACATACGCATTTAGGATTATCAAATAACATATTAATCTGTTTATTGACAGCTATTTGGATTTGCTTATTTTCTTTACTATGTAGTTTAAAACATTCTTAAGATTTTCCAAGTAATAAAGCCTGTTTCTAAAAATAGAAATAGATATACTTTTCTTTCACAAATTAAATGTGTTTTATTTTGTTATCTTGCCAAATTACTCATCAGTAGAGTATCTTGTTATATGATCAAAAGAAACTATAAGAGCATCCTCGACATTTCTGTGTTCCAAAGGAGAAATAAGTATCTTTTATTTCGATTTCACAGAACAGCAGATGAAAATTTATCTTTGTAACACTTTACCATAGGTTTGGATGTTTTTTTTTTTTTAGAAAAAATATGACCACTAAATTTTAAATGTCTTTTAATGAATCCTTAGCCTATTGATATGGTATTTTGAATTGATTGATTTTGATAATAACCAAGCCTGTATACTTAGAATAATGTTTTGATGTGGGATTCCTCTCTGTATGCTGTAAGTATGTTTAATTGCCTTTGGATAATAAAGAAGCTGCTTTCAGCCAATGACTTAACAGAATAAAGCCAGACAGAAAATCAAAACAGAGATGTAGAAAGAGAGTAGACAGAGTCAGGGAGATACCATGCAACCACCGAAGGAGACAGATATGCCCCTGTGATAATACATAGAATAATAGAAATGGATTAATTTAAAATAAAAGAGCTATCTAGAAATATGCTTAAGCAGCCTTGTAATTAATATAGTTTCGGTGTGTGATTATTTTGGGTCTGGGCAGCCAGAAAACAAGCAAGCAGTTCCTGCCTACAGAATGGCACCCACTGTGCTTACAGATGGATTTCAGATAAGGTCAGTGCTCCAGGCCCAGGGCCATTCTTCAGATAAGGGAAGTATAGAGCAGTAAGTCTCACTAGAGAGAAAGTCTTCCATGTTGTCTTTGGAGAGAGACATGATAGACTCATACCTCTGACAAGCAGGGCCTCCCAACAAGAATGCCTTCATATCCAGTAACTCGTACATCTGCCTCTACTTTTTAATCATCTAGTTGGAATTGCTTTAATTGTTTATAGAGCTTCCAGATCTTCAATCACTGCCCTTCAAACTATCTCCCTTTTCTGAATGGAGAGTGTAATCTGAGCTAACCCTTTCCTCATAATATCTGCAAATAAATGTTCTATTGATTGCATTTTAAATATTTGATGTAGTCTAACTGTGAAACCATTTATGCCTCTGGTTTTCTAAGTGGTGTTATTTACTTCTTGAATCTCTTTACTTGTTACAGATCTTTTCAGATTATCTATGTCTTCCTAGTCGATTTAAGTCATGTTGATTTTCTGGGCCTTTTCTTTTCCATATCATCAAAGTTAATTCTTTTCAGCTGTACCTACATTCCACATACCCCATTAAGCGCCTTCACACTAAGAGTTCTCTGTATATTTTGTACTTTCCCTGTGATTTCTTTTCTACCTCAATGTTATTTGGGAATATATTGTTTAATTTATACATATTATTCTCCAGATTGCCATTTTGTGATTAAGTCTAGCTAAATTTACCAGAAAGGATACTTTGCTAGATTTTATTGCAAATTAAGTTTCTTGAGTTCTGCTTTACTGCCTGTCATGTTTTCTTTTACAGAGGATACTCTGTGTACTTTCAAAATGTGGCCTACTGCTATTGATAACCTGCAAGTCTATTTGGTTTAGGAAGATATTAGTATGTATTTTGATCTATCATTTGCCTGTTACTCAATCCTTTTTAAAGTAAACAGTGAAGTCTCAAACTATCATTTTTCAAGTATTTGCTTCTCTTGTCTTTTATTATTTTTCTTTTTTTAAGGAAACATCAAATTTAATTTAAAGATAATAACCTGAAAGTAGCTATAAGAACAATGAGAGAAACCCACTGAAAAGAGCAAGGCAGTTACACTGACTGGAGGGTGAGGATGGGAGAAAGAGGAACCTACCATTTAGCTAGACAGGTTTTAAGTTACTAACAGATAAACTTTGAGGTCAGAGAGATTCTAGGGTCATTTCTGAGTTTCAGAATGAGTGCTTCCTTTTGTCTGTGAGTGTCCTGTATATCTCATGAGGCAAAGTCTCTGCTTTTCCTACATAGGAAAGTGTACGCTTCCTGTCTTAGGCAACTGTCCATGGAGTGGTGACTATATAAACGATAATACATCCCTCGACGAAGAGAATGGGGGTGTTTTGTTATGTTGATTTATATATCTCTTCATCTATCTCTGTTGGCGTCACAGTTTCTTCAGCATCTCTCAGGATCATATTAAAATGTCTATCATAAGCGAATAATCTGGCTCAAAGATCTCAACTGATTCTCATTTTCACACAAATTGGCTCATCAAAGCTGAGCCTGATTGGATCCAGGGCTCCTCTATGGCATTATTAGTCTATTTCTGATCAACATTGCCACCACGTTTCAATGAATGGATTTGTGATTCTTGTAGCTGAATGCCCTTTTATTAAATGCATGTATTATTTTTGATATTTTCTTAATTTTTGGTTCCTTGATTACTGGAGACCTTTCCAGATTTTTTTCTAGTACCAATTTTTATATTGAAGTTTATCTTTTATTTAAATCATGCGTTTTGGGCCTCTCAGATATTGTATTTCTGCTACTCACTCTATATGCTAAATATCTGTACATTGTATGTGGTTTAATTAAAATCTAGATATTATATAACATTTTAGTCAGTCTTGTTACTAAATACTGTCTATTTCTCAATTCTGTTTATTTAAAAATATTTATTTATTGTGAACTCTCATTTTTGTACAATTGAAAAACTAATATTTCTTTGAAGATACTCAAGCCGAGGCACACACAGTCATACTGTAATGACAGAAATTTGGTTAGAATTTCCTTTCTTCCTCACCTCATTGCTCTTAAGTCTTAGTTTGTTATTCACACACATATATATAGTTTCATATATATAATATATACAACATATGAAAATGAGATTTCACAGAAAAATATTTTTTTAATTTTTAAATAAACAAAGTTTAGAAATAGAAATATACTTGTTATATATGCATGTGTGCGTGTGTGTGTGTGTGTGTAAGACTAAACTACTCTTAGCTCACTATAATTTTCAATAATATTTGGGGGAATACATTGTTCCACCATCTGACCAGTCAAATTTGGGCCATGGTAGGGATCAAAGCTTTAGCACAATTTCAATTTTCATTGTCACAATATTAACAAAAAATTGGGGGAGAAGGATTTCTTCACCATGGGTAGAATTAGTCTTACTATTAAAAAACAAATTTGGCCACTTTTTTTTTTCCATTGCCCCTTTCACCATCTGGTATGTGAAAATACAGTGTTTCATATATGAAGTCAGTGCAGCATGGGAAGGCACCATCTTATAGGAAGGGAAGGGTGTTACCAAATTATGTACCTGCTGGTGTCTGGTTCTTCAGTCTCCAATACTGGAAATAAGTTCTGTTCATAGATTATCAATCTATCTGATTTCATCAGGTACCACAAAAATAATGGATTAAGGTGGCATGATTACTAGAATAATTTTTTCAGTTCATTTTTATATGTTCTGAAAACAGAAGAGATAATCCCAGACTCTCAAAATACCTTAATTTCAATTATATCCTTAGGAAAATTTCCACAGGCATCAAATAATTCTTCAGTCTATTTTTATATGTTCTGAAAACAGAAGAGATAATCCCAGATTGTCAAAATACCTTAATTTCAATTATATCCTTAGGAAAATTTCCACAGGCATCAAATAATTTCCAGGAATCCACAATGATGACCCCAACTAAGACCCTAGGCAATAGAAGGGAGAGTGCCCGAACTGGCCTTGTCCAACAAAAGATAGAAACAGAGGCAAAGACCCACATTGGAGCACTGGACTGAGCTCCCTAGGTCCAGTTGATGAGTATAAGGAATGAGAATATGAGCAAATAGATCAAGATCATGAAGGGTTCATCCACTGAAACAGTCTACCTGAGCTAATGGGAGCTTACCAACTCCAGGTGGACTGTGAAGGAACAAGCATAGGACCAAACTAGTCCCTCTGAATGTGGCTGACAGTTGTATGCCTAGGGCAGACTGAGGGACCACTGGCAGTGGCACTGGGATTTATCTCTACTGCATGTACTGGCTTTTTGGGATCCTATTCTCTTTGGATGTATACCTTGCCCAGCCTAGATGTAATAGGGAGAGACAAGACTATAGAATTTATCATTTTGTCTTACTGTGGAGTCACTGGCACAAGGATTTATCTCTTCTGCTTGTACTGTTTTTTTTTTTTTTTTTGATCCCACTCTCTTTGGAGGGATATCTTACTAGATATAGTAAGGAGGGTGTTGGTCCTCCATCAAAGCAATGTGCCTTACCCTGTCTGAGAAGTGAATGGGGAGTGGGGTGTGAGGAAGGTGAAGGAATAGAAAGAGGGAGGGTTTGGGTAATGAGTTTGGTATGAAAAACGAACAAAGATGGCTTGTTTCCTTAAAAAAAAAGGCTTAGAATGAAATGGTATTAAACTATCATTTTTTAAATTTATTTTTAATCAGCTCTACATTTTTCTCTGATCCCTTCCCTGCCTCTCCCTTCCCCCTTCAGCCCTCCCCCACGTTCCCTATGCTCCCAATTTACTCAAAAGATCTTGTCTTTTTCTACTTTCCCTGTAGATTAGATCTGTGTAAGTCTCTCTTAGGGTCCTCATTGTTGTCAAAGTTCATTGGGATTGTGATTTGTAGCCTGTTTATTTTTACTTTTTTGCTTTATATTTAAAAACTACCTATGAGAGAGTACATGTCATTATTGTCTTTCTGTGTCTGGGTTACCTCACTCAAAATAATATTTTCTAGCTCTGTCCATTTTTCTGAAAAATTCAAGATGTTGTTATTTTTTTCTGCCATGTAGTATTTCATTGTGTAAATGTACCACATTGTCCTTACCCATTCTTTGGTTGAGGGGATTTAGGTTGTTTCTATGTTCTAGCTATGACAAACAATGCTGCTATGAAAATAATTGAGCACATTTCCTTGTGGCACAATTGAGCATCCCTTGGGTATATACCCAAAAGTGGTATTAAAGACTCTTGAGGAAGGTTGTTTCCTAATTTTTTGAGAAATCACCACACTGACATCCAAAGTGGCTGTACCAGCTTGCATTCCCACCAGCAATGCAGAAGTATTTCCTTTATTCCAAAACCTCTCCAGCATAAGTTGCCATCAGTGTTTTTGATCTTGGCTGCTTTTGCAGGTGTAAGATGAAATCTCAGAGTTGTTTGGATTTGCATTCCTCTGATGACTAAGGATGTTGAACATTTTCTTAAGTGTCTTTCAGGCATTTTAGATTCCTCTGTTGAGAGTTCTCTGTTATTTTGAAAAAGAAGCAAAAAATATCAAATCGAAAAAAGAAAGTATATTTAACAAATGGTGTTGACATAACTGGATATCAACATGTAGAAGAATGAAACTAGACCCATATCTATCACTGTGCACAAAACTCAAATCCAAATAGATTAAACTATCAATTTTTATCTTAGAAAAAGTATAAAGTTCTTCAATGTAGTGTTAATGATTAATAAAGAAACAACCCCTGCTGCTAAAGACATGGCTCAGTGAGTAAATTTCTTTTTGCTCAATCTGAGGTCCTGGGTTTGATCCCAGCAGTTGTGTAAAAGGCCAGACATGGCAGCCAGTTCCTTTAGTCTTGGCACTGGGAGGTGAAAACAGAAAGATCCCAGGGCTTAGTGGCCAGCAGGTCTACTCTAATGCACGAGCTTTGTTTGATGATAGATACTGCCTCAAAAAAATAAGGTGGAGAAATGTAGCTAAAGAACATCTGGCACCCACAGGTGTGCACACAGCTAGACCCACAAAATCATGGATGGATAAGACCATACACACACACACACATGCATACACACATATACACAAACAGATGCACACTGTTTTTCGGAATAACAAACCACTTAATAAAATATGAAATAAAAGACACTTTCATGCATTACTTCAATAATATTAAATTTACATAACATTATATTTTACAATTATTGACAACAGAGGTTTTCATTGATGCATTATTAGTTATGAACATAATGTCTTTACATTATCTTCCATTGAGAAAGTTATATTAGATATGCCTTTTTAAATAAAACTCATTGTGTGTCTTGCTTATAACACAAATTCTTAACCATAACCTATCTAAGATGAAAAGATTCTTTAGTATAATTTTCTTCATAATATCTAGATTCAATTGAGGTCATCATTAGGGATACATCAATTTCTAATTTTTATTTTATAAAGCAATCATATCACTAACAACTCAAAGAAGACATAATTTTCCAAGTTTCAATAAAGTGAAACCTTGTTTTGAACTCTGACTTCATTTATTTTTGGTTGTTATAGAAAAAATATTAAACAAATAAATTAGTAAGAACTTCTACTTATTTTCTTCCTAGGACAACAATAATCTCAGGTCCATGCTAAGAGACATGTTCTGATGAGTGAGCTCTGTTTCCTTGGCTCTCTCCATTGTCTGTGGTTTCATAAGCTTCTGTGAAAGCGAACATACATTCTGCGGTTTGATATTCGGTGATTATCATAGCAGCAGCTATGTGGAAATGCACTTTCAAGGGTGTTTTATTTCCTATTTGCCACACTTCATACCACAGAGTAATACCTAAAAGTTAAATGCATTTTCTTGAAATGGGCCACAGGATAAAACCGTGCATACGAAGAAGGCAATAGGGTGCAGCGCAAGTGTGCTGTGGAAGTGAGTAAACCAGATGTCAGCGAGGCTGGAGCTCAGCGGTGGATGTGTTAATTTTCCCCTAGATCTACTCAGGGAGCTGGCAGGCAGAATCCCTTGCCTCACAGATCAGGGAAATAGCTCAGAGAAAGATCAGAGGCAGAAAATGCCATTGACGGGGAAAACACCGAATTCTACTTTTTAAAGAGAAAGCAAGACTGTTTTCAGCAGATATTTTTGCTGTTGTTCTTGTTTAGAAGCAGAATTACACTAACAATGTCAAAATACAGAATGTAACAGGACAGATTAGAATCCATTGACTCTAGCCTTTTGCAGTGACCTAAGCAGTCCTTATTCTTTTTAATTTGATCAAACTAAGACTGAAGTGTAATGTGACTTAGTGGACATTGTTCTCAGTCTGTCAAAACTAATATTTCAGTGCTCATAGCTTTTAATGACTTTAAATGTGAATGCTTATATTCAAAATAGAATTAAAATAAATTAAAGGGTAAATGCCCTTAAGTGGACTTATATGTCTGGCCTTATCCTTCCTGCTTTCTGCAGACATAGTCCTGGAAGGCTTGAGCACAAGCAGAAATAGTTATCCTCAAACTCAATATTTTGAAAGTAATAAATCACAAGCTAAACCTTATTTTTATTTAAATCCATATTGTCTGGTTATCATAGGCTATAATGAGGGAAATTTTTCTGATTCAATGGAACTGGTATTTTCATACAGGTTTACAAATAAGGATTAGATTCACAGAATTTGATGTTCAGCATTTTGACAGTATGTCCTTAGATTGTCATCTCTAAATGTGTTGAGCTGCACTCAGCTGTCTTGAGACACTTGTGACCTGTGGCCTCTGGAATGGAAATTCCTGAAATAATAAAGATCCTGGATGGAGCATGCTTCCTTTTATATAGAGAGGTTAGTGAAGTTCTCCGGTTAGGTAGAAGTTGTACAAAATCATAAGGAAATGTATAATCGAATCTTTTAGAAACTTGGGGAATGAAAATATTAGTAATAAGAGCTTTTTTGGGGGGAGGGGGGATGTGGAGGATCTGAAAAACCAATCCCGTTTTCCAGGACCAGAACTGTGGATAGTGAGTACTAGGAAGGAGAAACCCTAGGATGTCAGGAGAACACTAAGTGAAACCTTTTACTTTATTATAAAACACCACTGGGAAGACTCTCATACAGAAAGTGATGTAGCCAAACTTGTTTATTGTGGTAATTCTGGTAGCCAAGTCCATCCAATTCAAAGTTATAGCCTTGCCTAGTATCCAAAGGAGTTTTTACATTTTTTCCAATAAAAAAAATTATGTCATAATATTTGTTCAAAACTAGAATATGTAATTATGTTCACTCAATTTAATAAATGACATACACGCTAATTGTTATTTTCCTTATTCAGAGATATTTTTAAGCAATATATGTTGATTTGCAGCTAATCTTCATGGCAATGCTAAAGGAGTTTTGAACCCTCATTTTGCAAACAACAGTAGAGTGAACCAAATTTTCTTGAGAGCATATATAGATAGAATAATTGGCAGAGTTAGTTGGGAAAGACTTCCGTTTTGAATAATTTCTTAACAAATATTGCCACTCGGTTCTCAACATAAACCATAAAACACTTTTGGAGTGGCTTCAATTTAAATAAAAAGCATGTTATGCAATAGATATGACATGTTAGACTATAGTCACATTAAGCACAAATTTACTCTAAAATACTTTTCAGTAAGTATAAACACAGACATATGTTGAGAACTGATTTTGCTTAAAACCATGGCAAGTGTATGAAATAGTTAGAAAAGGGTTAAATAGTGCCAAATTCTTACTGGTTAATAAAAGCCCTTAGGGGTTTTGCTTATTTTTAAATGGTGGAGAACTAATTTGTCATGCACCAGGGGATGCCAAACTCCAATTAGCACCCTGTGGGTGCTCAGTACATTTGTAATGTATTGGCTGAATACTATGGTAGGACAAAGGACTCGTTCCTCCACAGACAACTGATAGGCATGATTTCTGAGACTTATATTAAGTCAGAACCCAATGTAAAGACTGACTAGTCTGCTAGATATTGATTGATTACTGGAACTTTTTCTTTGACTATTTCCCAGTTCAGAATACCCAACCACTGCTATCATATTGAACCCCTGCCGAATCCCATACTCATTATAGGTTACAAATCAAACTGCTTTTTTCCCCACTAAAAATATAAAGGAATTCAAGATCTTAAGATGTGTAACTACTCAATAGTTTCTTTGAAGTAATGTATGTTAGTTTCATCAAACTGCTAGTAAATTTATAAAAGTCATAAAACAATATGTAGTATAGTCATTTTTAAGTTTGATTCTGAGCTCTTTTCAGACTATTTTATTATCCATATATACTCATATGCTAGCTGAAGAAACATTTAATTGAGGTCAAGTTTGTACTGCTTTAATAATAATTTTGACTTGGGTTGTTGAAACACTGAATTTCAATTTTTATGCAGTGAATTATTATTGCAATAACACTCAAAGCACTTTCCCCCTGAATTCAATATTGCTCTTGTAATTTAAGCTGACCTGTCTTCTACATAATATATCAGATTTGCATTTTTAAAAATTGAGCTATTTAGTGTTATTTATCCCTGCCTTTATACTCCTCTCCCATCTCTCAAGCCAATTTGTCCCTTACTATTCCACTGTTCTTCTCTAATCCTTTATATTGACTGTGTTCCCCCTTTTCCTTGAAAGCTCCCCTTTCCATAGCCTCTTATTAATTCTCTATCTCTGTAAATATTTCAAATGAGGCACACCTATGTAAAAATTCAAAACTAACATCCATAAGTGGGAGACAATATATGACATTTGTCTTTCTATGTATGGAATACATCACCACGATTGCTTAAAGTTATATCCATTAAAATTTGAGTTTAATAATTTTATAGTGTTGTGTAGATATTGCATATTATTTTTATTATCTATTCATCAGTTAACAGTCTTTCCATTTCTTGATTATTGTGATTAGATTAGCAAAGTACACAATAATCAGAAATCTCTACAGGAGGGTATAGAGAACTTTGAGTGTATTTTCAAGGGTATAGCTGTATATCATGGAGGGATAAATGGCACTAAAAACTTTCTATAAGTCTCTACAGAACCCTACCTCCTACCATAGAATTTTCCTAAAATATATACATAATATGAGTTTAAAAGGAGTTATCTTATATTGGTGTGACAATACTCCAATTAGATTCCAGAGACAAACAAATACAAAGCATAATTCTGAAAACTGGTTGTTTTTCATGGAATTGTTGGCCACAGAGTTTCCATAGACCCACAAACATTGCAGGCTTTAGTTAATCTAATTGGTTGTTCCAAAGAACTTGATGGTTAGACAGGATAGCTAAAGACAGCACCTGCTCAAGTCACAGAGCATAGCAAAACTAATCTGGAACTAACCTGGGAGATCTACCCTAATGCCTTCTTTCCATATTGCTTGAAAGCTATATACATTCTCCAGAAGCAAGAGATAATCATCATTATAGACACCTATAAATCTTTTGAACAACCTGATAAGACACGTCCACTGGTGCTAGACTGGCATGAACCTCATGGGAAGAACCAACTACTTTCTGATTGGATGAAAGTTCCACTCTATAAGTTGAAACTCTTGATTTTATCACTGTCAAGAGCCTGTGGCTGAACAAGTAGACCCTAAGGACATCTGTTACTATTATTCTACAAATGGACATAGAATGAAAACTGACTCCTAATGATTTAGAGTTATGTTCTTAGGTGAATACATCTTACAAGCCTTATCAGAAACGCATCTATTTTCAGTACATGCTTATTAACACTGAGAGACACATTGGTTAAAATACAGAGAATAAGAGATATCTGATATCTATAAAATGCTTTCCTCCAAAGGCTCAGGGTGGTCAAAGTTGTCACAGGAAAAGGCTAATCATGAGATGTAGGAGATGAATACAAGGGAATAAGGGAATAGTGCCTTCTGGGCAGATCAGAGCAAAGGCACATATGAATTCAAAGAAGGGACAGCATAACAAGACCTGAGTGAGATAAACCTAGACTAAAATTTCTATCATGGAGTTGGGAGCTGGTCAAAAATAATCTTTTTTTTTAGAAGATGAGCTATAGTTTGCAGCTTCATGGAAAGGGAAAGTTAGTTTTAATTTAATAAGCATGTAGCTAGACCTAGGCAAATAGTTCACATAGGCAGTGGAAATCTACACAATCAAGAATTTATGGATAGCACAAATTGGATGTAATGACTGTAAAAGAAAAGATATAAATTTGGGTGGGTAAGAAAGGGCAGTAGATCTAGGATAAGTTGTGGGAGATTGGATATTAAATGATATATTGTACTTTGTTGACATCCATAGGAGGTTTCCAGACCAAAACAGAGGATGAGTGGATGGTGGCAGAGGGGAGGCGAGGGGAGGGAATGGAAGGAGAGGAGGGAGTAGAAACTGCGGTCTGAATGTAAATTAAATGGAAAAGTTTAATTAATAAAAAGAAGACATTTGTACAAAATTCTCAAAGAACTCAGATAATGTAAAGGTAATCTAGAAATAACCATTAAATATATACTAATAAAATGCAGTAAATTATTGAAAGAAATGTTGACTATACTGTGATTTAATAAACTAATAATAAAATAAAAAATTCCGAAAGTATCATTGAGCTGTCATAGCATGGTACAGTGCCCTTTTAACATTAGCTGTATTTCAGCTGAGTGTTCGCAGGACTGTGGAGAAGAAAAAGAAAATTGGCATAATACGGAATTCATTGGCAGAAGCTTTATTTCATTTAATATGATAAAATATATGAAAGATTATTTTGGGGCAGTATATGAAAAAATACACTTCAAAATTGAATTTGAATAGTACTTCTTCAATTTTCTTATCACATCATTGACTTAGATGCTTAGAAGTCCAGTGCTTCTACCATGTGGTCTTTTCCAGTCACCGTTCAACCTCACTTTGTTCTGAGGACAGATGTGTAGGGCCATTTTCTTTCTCATTTTTTAAAAGATAAAACCCTGAGGGTAAACAAAGCAAAAGCTTTCCTCTCAGTGTGCTAGGGTCTGTAGTTCTTCTTTCAGGGGACTTAAAAATGACAGTCATTGCTCTGGTTGCCACTGTTCAATATGAATAATTTGGGAAGAGGACAGAACAGCAAGAGAAAACACTAAGCAAGCTGTCAAAGGAAATTCAGGTAGCCCCTCTTCCTTTTCGATTCACCCCCATAAAATGTTGATGTCTCATTCGTGATACCACCAAAGCTATACTTACTTCTTCATTTTTTAAAGAAGTTTTTAATATATGCATATGTATGTTTTGAATGTGTATACTACATGTCTGTTCAGTGCCTGTGGGTGCCTTTAAGCATTCAGATCTCCTGATAATGGAGTTACAGCCCATTGGGAGCTCCCAAAGATGTTAGGAACTGAACTTTGGTTCTTGGAAAGAGCAGTGAATTCTCATAACCACTGAGCCATCTCTCTAACAAATTTGATGTGTCTTTAAAGAGTTAAGGATGTGGAACACCCTCATTTTTTTTCCTGTTTAAAAGCAACCATTGCAGAAAAGAATAAATGCTCACAGCAAGGCCCTACACAAAACCTGTACTAAATATTGAAAGTAGGATGATATCAATATGGCTTTTTTTAAAAAAAATGTGGTCAAGAAATATCTCAATAACAGTCTTTTGGTGCCCAGAGTTCTAATGGGTTTATGATTGCTAATGGCTTTAATCTCATCATCTGGGATGGCAGAGTTTTAAATCTATTTACTTCAATTTCCTGCCATGCATCAGAGACGAGGATGATATTTACAGGCTGTGGGCTTTGTGTTACACTTTTTATTACATTAGAAAGTACACAGACTTTTACATCAGCAAGTTGCTGGAGAGTTTCAGAGATGGGAAAATGAGAGAAGTCACTGAATGCAGCTCCTGAGTGACCACTAAAAATAGTCCAGAGGTTATTGTAGATAGGGCGTGGAGTGCTTCGTTTTCCAGGGACATTTTGCCAGTGCTGGCAGCTCCTGAGACTGGAAAAAGACATTGAAATAGCATTAGATATCTTGCTGCTTTATGCACAAGAATATAATCTCGTAATCATTTACCTTCAATATTCTTTCATGGCCTGTGATCTTTCTTTATTTTGACTTTGCTTCTATAGTGTATCTATAGCTAATATGTTTTGGTATTCTCCTAAAAGATTGATGGTGGAGAGATCTTCGGTCATTTTGATAAATTCGCTACATTTTTCTCATTTTAACTCTTAAGATAATAAAAATGTTAGAATTATTTTTTCTTGAATCCTCTTAACAGTATATAAATTGTGTCATGTCTCATTGTTTCTTCATAAATTTCCATTATTTTAAAATTTTAGATTAAATTTTTATTATTCAAAAACATGTTAAATTTAAATATATTTTGATCATATTTTTCCCTCACCAAGTCCTTCCAGGACTCTCCTATTCTTTGCCCACCCAAATTTAAGCTCTTTCACAAAAGGCAAAGAAAAGTCCAACACAACAATAAGACCGATAAAACTAAGAAAACAAAACAACCTCGCCCCAAACCAATCAAACACACAAAAACAAAACAAAACAAAAACTCAATGAACTGTAACAAAATAAAGCACCCCAAAATCTGTGGAATCCCTTTTATAGTGCCAGATACTTCTGCTCCTGGGGCCTGAACTGTAGTGGTTGATGTACCCAGGGTCACTCCATCAGAAAACACTGAGGAAATTTCCCCTCTGGGCATGTAAAAGTGACAGTTCAGTTGTTATCCTTCGCTACAGTGGCTAGGTATTCATTTTCCATCCATTTTGTAATTGATAATTAACTATAGCTTTTTGTACTGTCATTCATCCCAACTATCCCCACACCCATCTCCCCACTCCCTCAGATATACCCCCTCTCTGTCTTTTTTTAAGAAAAGGAAAGGCCTTCAAGATAACAACCAAACACGACAAAACAAAATACAATACAGCAAGGAAAAGACCTCACATTAGTGCTGGACAAAGCAAACAACCATGTGTAAAATTGTCCCAGGAGCAGGCAAAGGAGTCAAAGACAAAGTCAAAGACTGTTCCTAGTGTTAAGCATCCCACAAAACACCAAACCAAAAACCACAACATATTCACAGAGGACCTGGTGCAGAACTCTGCAGGTCCTATGTCTGCCTCTTTGGTCTATCCTGGTGTCCTCCATCCCTTTGGACTCATGTACTCATTCTTTTCTTTGTCCCATGAGATTTCCCAAGTTCCAAGGGGAGGCACCTGATGGAGATCTATAATTTAGACTCATTCTCTGTTAATCTGTGTCTGTTACCATCTGCTGCTAGGGGAAGTGTCTCTAATGATGGAAGAACAAGACGGGCAATGTTGTTTTTGTTTTGTTTTTTGACCCAGTCATGTTTGGTTGGTTCTACTTTAGGTCTCTGAGTTTCCCAGTCTCCTGTTCCTGGCGATCCACTTATCATTATTATTATTATTATCAATATTGTTATTGTTATAGTCTCTCTCTCTCATGGAGTGTGCCTCAAGTTGAATCAGACATTATTCGGCCACTCCCACAAGTTTTGTGCTCTCATTATCCAAGGACATCTTACAGCAGGACAGATTGTTTGTCAGAGGTTTTAGGCTGGATTGGGGTTCAGGTTACCCTTTACATAGCCTGCATAATACTTTTCCACACCAGAAGTAGAACATATTGGTGCTTTAAAATGAAAGCCATAACATATGTGCAGAGGACCTGGTGCAGACCCAAACAAGACCTGTGCATATTGTCTCAGCCCCTACGAGCTCCTATGAACTTAGCTTATGTTAATTTAGATGGTCTTGTTTCCTTGCTGTTCTCCTTCCCCTCAGGTTTTTACAGTCTTTCTGCCTCTTCTTCTACAGGGTTTCAACTCTGAGGGGAGGGATATGATGGAAAAATCCATTTTGGGATAATTTTCCAAGGTCTGTCACTCTCTGCATAATGCCTGGCTGTGGTTCTGTTTGTTTCCATCTGCTGCCAGAGGAAGCTTCTCTGATAGCTGAATAAGACACTGATCCATGAGTACAGTAGAAAATCATTAGAAGTCATTTTATTACTAAATTTCTTTCCTATCCTCCCTCCCTCCAACCCCCTTTCTCCTTTCTCTCTGTCTCTCTCTCTCTGTCTTCTCTCTCTCTCTCTTTTCTCTCTCTGTCTCTCTGTCTCTGTCTCTGTCTCTCTCTCTTAGATAAGTATTGATTGGTTTTCTTCTAGTTTCCTCTTCTAGGTCCCTGGACAACCAAGTCTCAAGTACATGGTCACCCAAGAATTGTCAGGTATCAGTTACATTTCCGGGGATAGAGCTAAGTCAATTGAATTGCATATTTTCACAAGCTCTGTGTGACCATAATCCTAGTATATCTTGTAGGAAGTATGTCATTTTATATAGAGGGTTTATGTTACTCTTTTCTCTAGTGTTCAGAGTGCCTTGTTATACCAGATACTTGAACTTAGAGATGAAGGGTCTATGTAGGGACTTGTTCAATATTTTCATGTTCAATATGGGTGTTTTCTTTAGCAATGGGTCCTTGCAATTAGTTCATGGAGAGCAACTTATAGTCACAGCCACAGCAACTTCTTTGATACCTTTGATAAACAAATCAATTAGATGTTAACTCAGAACTCACACTAGAAATTTCATATGGTGACAGGTAAATGCCAGTTGGGATTCTGTCTCTCATTTTTGTGTGATTTTGTTTAGATTACCTTCACATATGTGTATATTTTATGATGATTATATCATATTAATGCATAGTCTATCCCTTAAGTGTCCCTTGACTTTAGCCATCTCTCCCTGGGTCCCCTCACACAAGTCTTCACCACTTTGCAACCTGACCCTCCCATTCCAGCTCTCCCCTTCCTCCCATATTTATTTATTATATTCCCTTTACTAAGAGATCTTCTTTTTACCAAAAACTAAAATATTTATGATAAAATGAAAAGGGAAATAATTATTTAAAAGTTTGATATACATATCAAATAATAATAAACACCTTACTAATCTATTCACTTTATTTGATTCACCAGCACTTTGTGTCTCTAAACTATATGATACAGCAAATCCACAAATATTGGTAAATAATCTTCAAAACCTCAAGAATACTTCTTATTTTCATAGAAACAAACAAAAGAATTTAAATAAAAGTTTTAAAGTGATAACTATTTTAAATATTATAATAGATCAACAAATTGTCATTTATAGATCTACTTACTATTAATAGAACTATCTTCTTTGTTTTCTGTACTTGTCTGGTTTTAATATTTTCATTCTGGTATGGTGTTGAAGAGGTTGGTTCAAGAAATATTGTTGAGCAATATAGTATTATTATTGTGACCTGAGAACTCGATCAGTTCAATGATAATCAATGTATGCTATAGATCAGGGTCTTAGGCAAGGCTGTTTATGATCATAAATGATTATTTGCAAATCTATAATATACTTTACAATAAAATTATCCAGTAAATATACTTAAAAATCACTTATACATTAGCTATTGAAAACTATTTTCTCATAATTCTTTCATTATCAAATTTAATTGTAATAGCTAAGTTCTCCAGTACTTTTGTTAATGGAAATTCTTGTCTTATTGACTTTAGGATAGATGGATGGATAGATGAATGCATGCATACATTGATGGATAAATTATAGATAGGTGAATGCATGAATAGATATAGAAATAAATAGGTAGAAAAAGTTATATAAAATATGATAAATTTTCTTTTGACAATGAATAATTAAAATACACAATTGTTATGTATTTCTCAAATGTAACTGTGATCATCATTTAAAGATGACGATCCAGTAGTGCCATATACATGAGTAATGATGGATTTGGGTGAACTGAGAATCCTTTATATGTCAAAATATATAAGAAAGCATGTGCAATAGAAAAAGAGATTGTATATTGCACTGGAATGTTTCTGGAGACGTAACTTACAACTTTTTAGTCCATGTCATTTTATACACCGCTCAATGTGCAGAGTAGTCCTTTTTAATTGCAGGAGTTCTGGGGAATGCAAGAACACACAGATAACAAACCAATAGCACGTGATTTTTGCCACAGAATAAAATAATATAATGGAAATATTTAAGAATTTTCTAAAGGTTACAAGGCATGATGGTTAGTTTTCATATATTCGGAAAACTTAGTAGTAAGCTAAGAAATATCAGCATCCCAAAGGCCAAACTGTTTTATGTGTGAGAAACAAAAGATAAAGTCAATCTTTTGTAACTTTTTATTTTCTACACTGACTCGGCCCCAGTTTTTGGCTACCTGATAAAAAAACAAAATAAATTAAACTAAACACAGAACAGAAAAAAGGAAGTGTTGAATTAAGAAACAATCCGAGGCAGGTATGTCAAACTACTAAAGTAAGGACACCAACACAGCAGCAATGTGATTGAACCATGAATCAACACTTTTTATTACAATGCACATAATTCTGAAACTTCACAAGAATTAATCAAATGCATCCCATTATTAAGAGGAAAGAAATTGAATATAACACTCCATGGAAACTAAAGTTTAAAGTGGATAACAGTTCAGAAGTTGGCAATCAAATATAAGATCATTGTAAAATTGACACTGATTGTAACTAGAGATTTCTTTCCTGCCCATCATTTCACAAATAACACTCTGAGTTAATTAACAAGTATTTGGTCTACTAGCTCAGGCTTATTATTAAATATCTCTTACAACTTAAATCAACCCATTTCTATAATCCTATGATTTATCACAAGGCTCATGGCTTGTTACCTGATATCTTGCTTCCCCAGTGACTTTTCTCTTCCTCCCCCAATTGTGTCTTCTTTCCCCCCATATTTTTGCTTGGATAACCTACCTGGCTGTATTTGGCCTGGCTATTTGCCAAATCAGCTTCTTTATAAACCAATGGTAATAAGACATATTCACAGCATAAAATCCCACATCAATTGATGAAACAGCACCAGGAAAAAGACAGTCATTTATCAATAGAAGTAAGGAAAACAAGGAAATAAACAATCTGGGTGATTGCCAATAAATTTGACTGGATATTTTATGAGAAAATGTAGGAAAGAGAAAGACTGTTTAGTAATCAGGTTACCTTGAAACTCTTTTTTTTGTCTGACAAAAAAAATAGTACTAATGCATGTTTATTCATTATTCTAGCCTTCATGCTTCCAAATTGTACACTTTACCTTTTTATTGCATGTACTACTTTTCTTACATGAGATTTAGACTTATTGTAATTGCTTGAAATTATACAATTCAAGTCCTACTAAGAATGGCCTAAATGTAGAAATCTAATTATATTTTCTTAGCATTCATCTAACCCAGCCATCCATTTTCTGAAATTCTTCATGAGCTAACCTTCATTGTCCTTAATACAACCTGTGACTGTCTTGTTCACATCACTTCCCTTCCTGACTCGACCCTGCAGGCCAGGTCTAGCTCCTTAAGGCTTTTGTAAAGCAGCATTTTATCAAAATAGGCAAGAAATAATAATTCACAGAGAAATATATTACTAAGAAATGACAACTACTAAAATTGCTGTTTGTATATTAATGATAAACCGTTTAAATTTTTAATGCTACAACATAGGGGTTTTCTCATGAACTTCATTTATATTAGAAAGAAATTCAATTTGAGAAAAGGTAACTTGATAATTTCTCTTCCTTACATTTTTTTTTAGTATGACTGATTTTGTAGTGCTTATAAACAGTGTTTGCTTGGCCATCTCATATTAGTCTGTACACACCTACTTTTAACATATAAACTAAAATACTAGGCTACAAAATAAGAAAGAGATTAGTTTTAAGATCCTTTGATTCAGTCTTTGTGAACTTGAGCAAAAAATGACACCGAGTTGATGACTATTCTGTTAAATAAAAATATGAGTGTTTGCTCTGAGGTCCACCACAGAAGGTAGGTAAATACTACTCATTATTTTTAATATTTAGTGATGTAGTTTACGTGTATAAATGTTCTGTCTCTATGCATATATGGGTACCACATGTGTGACTGTGTCTTAAGGGGTCAGAAGAGGTTGTCAGAGTTCCTGAGTTTGAGTTTGGAATGAAAGTTCACAATGAACAAAGGGAAACAAGTACTTTAAACTGTTGAGTCATCTCTCCAGGCCCCGTTAGTCCATATTATTGCTGACTAACGTCTGATACTTGAAGCTGAAAGCAAAAGAAAACAAAACAATCATTTAAGTAGCAAATCTTGTTGACAGATTGAAAATAAACTACCTTAAAAGATTCTTCAGTAAAAGAAATGGTTAATTTTCTTCTGTTTTAGAGGTTTCTGCTTTCAGATCTGTCAATAATAACTTATAAACAGGAAAATACTTATATTTTATGCCATTTTAAATTATAAGTTTTGTTCAATTTTTACCATAACTTCAGATTGTATGTACAGTAAGTTACTACAATAATATTTTGAGGGACTTCTTTAACAGCTAGGGAAGCAGTTACAATGAGCTACAGGAGAACTCATGAAAAACTGAACGTACATCTGGAACCTTCGAAGAGAGTTAGAACTGAAGACATCTCTGCGGAGTGCCAGATGCTCATTTGAATTACATTATTTCTTCTCAAAAGTCAAAAAGGAGAGTGTGAAAAAGAATTTTGTGTATTTAGGGGTTTTTAAAAATTCATATTGAGCACAAAATACTTTTGTTTCTATAAATTAAACATCCATGAATAAACATGTGAATTGCCGATGATAAAGCACACCAGTGAAACCTTAGCAGTTCTGTGTAAGCGTCAAAGAAACTGCATGGCTGTGATCCTTATTGCTTCCAGCGTCCTTGGCAACCACATTAGTGACTTGTTGCTGTGACAAAAACACCCCTACAAAGCAGGTGAAAGAAGAAAGGGCTCATTTCAGTTTATAGGGCCATGCGATTTATAGCATCTTATGATTGGGAAGGCATTGCAGAAGAAATGTGGTCACCTGGCTACATTATATCCACAGTCAGGAACCATAGACAGACAGGAAATGTATCTTGTTTATATAATCTCCAGACCTGTCCCCAGTGACTTACTTCCTCATGTAAATTCTTCCTCTTTAAGATCCTACAACCTTACAAAGCAAGTCAAGAGCCGTCAGCCAAATGTTCAAAAACATTAAACTTATGGGAGTACTCAATATTCAAACCACAACAGAAATTGCATATATTTTTTGTTTCTCTCTCTCTTGCTCGCTCTCTCTCTCTCTTTTTTTTAATAACCGCAATCACTGTGCATTTCTCTGTATGGATTTTGGGCATTACTATATGATTATTTGGTTGGAAATATCTCTATTATGTTCTAGGTTTTTGAGACTTAGCTGGCATAAGACTGATAAAAATAGCAAGTTTTAATTGATTTGACCCTCAGTTTCTCGGTAAACTGGTGAGGTTACTCTGGTGTTTTTGTGACCTGATATTCAGTCAATTCCCTTGTTGAGAGCCAAAATGTAGATAACTTCTTGAAGGTGATTCATCATAATCCCTTCCCTTTCCCATCATTTAGAGAAAATGGTTCAAAAACCCATCCCTAGTTAGCAAATAATATAAATATTTAAAACAAAACTTGAAATAGAAGCAAACATTTAATGAAATGAGTGTATGGATAGTTCGTGAAACTAATTATTAGGTACTAAAGTTCCTATACTCTTGAAAACTATGTGGATAGCTCTGTGAACCAAATGACTGTATTCTGTCAGGTTTGTGCAGATACAATAGAAAAAATATATCTTTTCTCCCAAGTAATTTAAATTCAAAAGACGGCAACCAGAAAACTGGAATTTATTTTTTATTTTATACACTTCTCTGGTTTTGTATAATTCTATTTTTTTTATTTTAGTGGTATAGTTAAATATTTGTAATACTAAATCTACCATATAAACCACTTAATACTAGCAACAGTCTTGAATAATCCATGTAATCCCTTTATCTTCTAAAAGAAAAAAATATCATGAATATTGTTGATTTTGTCTTTGTACATTGCATTGAAATGTTGGAGAACTCAGAGTGGGATTAGTTTTTAAGCTTACTGAAGCTAAATAACAAGTCACCCATTTAGTATTGGAAGCCAAGAAAAAAATGATTGAGGTCAGATGCGTTTAAACACCAACACTGAAGAGTTTCCAGCTGATGGGATGTATTACCAAACACGGCTAGTTTTATCAATATCATTTTTCTACTTCATTAGCTTTATTTAGCCAGGAGGCTGCAGGGAGGGAGCATAGACCTCTTTATCATCACTCTACTCTATCCAGCTGTGAGGGAAATGGCAAGGGAACTTCATTGAGCCCTAAAGGGCAACAATGAATAGATGTAGTTCTTTCCCTGCCTTGACCTCCACAACTCGGTGATGATGTTTGATGTGTTTTCAGAAGAAGCATGCTCTTTAATTAAGAAAATGTTCACTCATTTTTCCTTTATAACTGGCTTTGGGGATTTTGTACCCACAGCTTGAAATTTGGTAGAAGAATATAAATGTCTCTGATCAGAGGCAACTACATCAAGGAAAAATTTAATATTAATGAACATCTGACATATGGCAATATGAATGAAACCATATATTCAAGGAATTGGTGATACTTTAGACACAAAAATGCTTAAACAAATATTGCTTAATTTTATTAGTGTAGTATCATAATGAAAAATCTTGTGTGACTGAGATAATTTTCTTACATTTTCTCACTGAAATCTCATATATGCCAGATATCCTAAAATAATCATTTTCTTTTTCTGTGAAATAATTTTATTTCTCTGAGAATTTTATATATAAACTATACATCTATATCATTGTTGCCTTTAATTCCCCTTTACAATCCTGCCATTTCCTTATTCCAAATGTATAATCTCTTTTTTAATTACTATTTTACATGCACCTACAAACACATGCACATATGGGTGCACACATGCACACACATGTGCATGTATATGTCCTACTGAATCAACTTAACATTGCTTTATATACATGTGTCCAGAGTTGACCACTTGGGACTGGGTAACATATGTGGCACTTCATCCCTGGGAAAGACTGATTCTTTCTCAGAAGACATTGACCACCTGCATAACTTCATCTAGTGTAGGGACCAAATGGACTTTACCCTATCTACATTGGAATTCAAATATGTTTTGTCATTATGCTGGACTTGTTTATGCAAGCGTATTGTTGAGATTTTATGATTAAAACTTCTCTGTCATATAAAGAAACACTATCTCCTGGAAACATTCTCTTCCTCTGGCTCTTCGATTTTTTACTCTGTTCTACAATTTTTCCCAAACGATAACTGTAGGGGCCATATTCCAGATGTATCAGTTGCAATTGGGAATCCCATAGAAATTTTTTTCTATGTTTTACTGACTTTGGAGCTCAGTAATAATCTTTTTCTCTTTCAACAAAAAACATTCTTTTTGTTTGTTTTGATAAAGGCTCAAAGTTACATGGTTCTGAGGGTAGATGAATAAGTAGAAAATAATTGGAAATTATATTGGTTTAGAAAAAATGGAAATAGTATTATCTTCTCTTGAGTCTTTACCTCTTCAACTATGGGTAGTTAGCTAAGTTACATTACCAGGTATGAATTACCTCCTGTTGAGAGCACAAATCCAACTGGGTAGCTTTTGATAACATGCAAGATTTAAGTGCCATAACCACTTTGCTTTGTTGTGGATATTTTGACGTTCCAGTCATTCGGCTAGAAATAAAAATGAAATCATGATATTTGAAATATAACAGTAGTAGATAGTGTACTAATGAGGTAATCTAGATACAAAAAGATGTGTGTTGTACATTGCTGATTATTTGTGGATCTCAGTTTTAAATATTCAGATATGAATAAACAACCTGGAGTAAATACAGAAAACAGGAGACTAAAAATGTAACACAGTGTTCTGGAAGAAGAAGCTGCAGTGGTGTAGTGGGAGATAATAAGAAACAATACTATGAAGGGAGACTGTGTTGAAAGAGTTGGAGGGAGACTGTTTTTATGCTGTTAGGAGAGAAGAAATCACTTACAGAAAGAGAGTGAAGAGGAGTAAAGAACAGCCAATAAGATTGAACAAACCACGGGAAAGTATTTCTTTATATAAATATAAATATAGTAAGATACTATATTTACAAAGATATGATGGTGAATATGTGGATGTTAACACAGGAGGAATGCTGTGAATTAGAAATCTACCTGGTTTACACTGGAAGTTACTGGCAAGTCAGGAGTCATAGTTAAAACCTGTGTGAAAAAAGGAGAGAGAGAGAGAGAGAGAGAGAGAGAGAGAGAGAGAGAGAGAGAGAGAGAGAATACACACACACATATATAATATACAGTGAATATTATAAATATTCTACGAATCTTAATGGAATTGTATATTTTTCAGCCTTTAAATATAATCAGAATTAGACTAGAGAGATATCCAGACATTAACAAACTTCAATAAATATTCGACCAATACCTCAAGGCCCAATAACTAGGACCTTGAGGAGAGTCAGGATCAGAAACCCCAACTGTCTACCTGCTGTGTTATTCACCAATATCATCACACACTGCTTTTGTGGAGGGACACATCGGAATCTACCCTTTCTTAGGAAGTAATCATGAGATTTGTTTTCTGCCTGACTTTAGTGAGACCACATTTCTCTGTTTAGTCCATTCTAAAGAATAACAACAGACCAGAAATAGAATAGTTTGTAAAGCTTTTTTTTTTTCCTGTTTATTAGGGCATGGAAACACTGTGGGAGAAGCAGGAACTCTTCAAAACCTATTCCCTACTTAAATGCGAAATTAATACAGAAAACGAAAACAATTTGGAGTTCAAAAAGATATAATATTTTCAGCTACACTTGGTTTAAAAACATTTTAAACAGTTTACCACCAAGGAATTAAATTTCTGTTCTCAAATAACTAAATAGCATCCAATATTTGCTTGAGGACTGAGAGAATGAGGCAGCCAAGTGAGCAGAGGTTTAAGTGCAATAGATTCTTGAGGGCTGGACTATTTAATTAAACCATTCTGTGTGGAAGGGAAGAGAACCTCACCAGTTACCAGATTAGCTACTGGATTCACATTAGTCGTTGTGTATTAGGCATCTCACACATAGAAAAGAGTCTTCTAGCATCTTCCTACTTAAACAAGTCATATTGAGGACACTGTTAAATGAATTGAGAACACTGCTAAAGTAGCTACTTAGTACCAATCTGACATGGCAAAAAGTATAATTAAAATTTCTAAAGGATGGGAAAAGGTAGGGATTAGGAAACTGGGAGCATAAGAGAAAATATTGAAGCAATGGAAGGAACATCAATAAATTATTTCAAAGACTTTAAAATCATATAAACTAAACTTATTTAAAAAAAACAACCAAGCCTATTCTGTAACAGGTACTTTTACTATCTGCTCAATTATGACTTCAATACACATTTATCACTTGATGGATATGTTGCATCCTGAGAAAAAGGTACTTTTAAAAGTTTCTATATTCTTATATTCAAGTGTTATTGAGACCATGGGAGAACTGAGTATAAAATCTTTATATCTGTATGTCGAACAGTCTTCTATCTATCCATCTATCATATATCTTATGATTTATAATTTTTACTTAGTCTTTTGCTTCTAATTATTTAGCTATATATATATGTTTACCTATAAACATATAATATGTACATAAATATATATGTGCATAACTAGATAATTATATATACTATCTATATCTATATCTTCTATCAAATTATATATCAATTTATGTAGTCTATCAACCTACCATTATATAAGCAGAAGATGCCTAAATACAATATATTCAAACAGAGGTATAGTTGGTAGAGTTGGGTGGATGAGTTATTGAATAGATGTAAATTTATTTAATTCTTAAGTACCTGTTTACTCTGTCCTTTCAAGATATGAAGTTGGATCTTAATTTTATTTAAGTATTGAATATTAAGTATGAAAAAAGAAGAGACAGTCATAAGAGCATATTCACCCAAGATATAAGCAGCTCCACTTCAGAGCACTTCAGTAACCAGGCATGCATTTGGTGTATGTATGAATCTCCAGACAAAATGCGTGTACATTATGTAGTCTGTTGCTTTGTCCAAATGAGAGTGTCCTTTGCCTACATAGAAACTGCAGTTTCATAATGTTCCCTTCATTAATTGTTGATTTTAGTGCCTTTGCTATTGGTGTTCTGTTCAGAGAGTCTTCTCTGTTGCTAAGACAATCACAGTCTGTTATACCAGGTTCAGTATATCTGGCTCTATGTTTTATGTTGAGGTTTTTGATCCATTTCGATTTGAGAATCCTACAGTGATAGGTATGAATCTATTTGTGTTCTTCTACAGGCAGTTTGAACGGGATCATTCTTTCAAAATTCTTTCCTTTTGCCAGTGTGTATTTCTGGCTTATGAAATACTTATTCAAGTATTTTTAGGTGTGGGGATTTATATATTTAGCTGTGTGTCTTCACATCGATTCTTTTGATCAAATTGTCTTTTTTTATGCCAGTACCATGTCATTTGTATAATAATAGCTGTGTAGCACAATTTGAAATCAGAAATGGTGAGATCTCCAGCAGCTTTTTTATTGTTCAGGATTGTTTAAACTACTCTGGGTTTTTTGTTTTCCTATATGAGCTGGAGAATTGTCCTTTAGTAATCTGTGGGAAAATGTATTGGAAGTTCAAATGACATGGAATTGAATCTGTAGGTTGGCTATTGTGAAATAGTCATTATTACAATGTTGATCCTACTGATATATGATTATGGGAGATCTTTTGATTTTCTGATATTTTTCTCAATTCCTTTCTTCAAAGACTTAAAGTTTTGATCATACATGTCTTTCTTTATTTTGGTTAGAGTTACCCCCAAGATATTTCTTATTAATTGATGCTATTTGAAAGATGTTGGTTCTTTGGTTTCTTTCAACGATCTTTTGTCATTTGTTTAAAATAAGGCTTCTGATTTTTGTGAATTAATTTTGTATCCAGCTACTTTGATGAAAGTGTTTGTAAGCTGTAGGAGTTCCATAGTAGAATTTTTAGGATTATTTATGTATACTGTCATATTATCTACAAATAAAGATACATTGTCTTCTTCCTTTCCATTATGTATCCCCTTGATTTCTTTCAGTTGGCTTGATTTCTTTCAGTTGTAGCTAAGACTACAAGAACAATATTGAATAGATATGAAGAGTGGAAAGCCTCTTCTTTCCTGATTTAAGTGTAAATAATTCGATTATTCTCTTCATTTCAAGTGATGTTGGCTATAAGGTTGCTGTAAATTCCACTAATCACTGCATAACTTCTATCATAAAAGGTTGTTGAATTTTTTTGAAGACCTTTTCTGCAGCTAAATATTTGGTGGAATGCACATTTTTAAAGTATGTGCTATGATTCTCTGGATTTCCTCAGTGTCTATTATTATGTCTCCTCTTTCTAAATTTTTAAAATTTGTGTATTCTTTTTCTGCCTTTTAGTTAGTTTAGATACAAGTTTGTCTATCTTGTTGATTTTCTTTTTCATTGTTTTTGCTGATCTATATATTTTTTATTGTTTTTACTGATCTATATATTTTTCTCCATTTCCATCCCTTCCTCCCCCTCCCCTTCTACCCTCTCCCATGTTTTCCTCCCTTTCTACCCTCTACCATAGTCCCCATGCTCCCAATTTACTCAAGAGATCTTGTCTTTTTCTACATCCCATGTAGATTAGATCCACATATGTGTCTTTTAGGGTCTTCTTTATTGTCTAGGTTCTCTGGCATTGTGAATTGTAGGCTAGTTTTATGTTTTATGTCTAAAATCCACTAATGAGTAAGTACATATTATATTTGTCATTTTGGGTCTGCATTACCTCACTCAGTATGATGTTTTCTAGATCCATCCATTTGCCCACAAATTTCAAGATGTCATTATTTTTTTCCACTGTGTAGTACACCATTGTGTAAATGTACCACATTTTCTTTATTTATTCTTTAGTTGAGAGGCATTTAAGTTGTTTCCAGGTTCTGGCTGGAAACACATTCTCCTCATCATTTGTTTCTTTTTCTCAAGTTTTATAAGAGCATATTAATTGTACCTTATAATGCATAACTGTTTATATACATACATAAATGTATATAGCAACAATTAATCAAAAAATGGCCATGAATTTGAAAGATAGCTAGGAGAGGTATATGAGGAATCTGAATAAATCTCTTTTTGTGCATTATTGCATGTCCAAAAAATGGTAGAGGTAGAGCCTTCTCAGGTTATATCACCTGTGACATGCTCAGTGGATCTCTTTTCAAGGTCCACTGAAATAAGTAACAAGACAAGGTTGTCTAATCTCTCCATATCTATTCAATGTAGTACTTCAGGTTCTAGCTATAGCAATAAGACAACAAAAGAACACCAAAGGGATACAAATAGAAAAAGAATAGTCAAGCTCTCACTATTTCCTGATGATATGGTGGTTATGTAAGTGACCACAAAAAAATTTATCAAGGGACTCCTACAACTCATAAACATCATCAATAATGTATCAGGATACAAGATTAACTCAAGAAAATCAGTAGCCCTCCTGTATACAGATGTTAAAGAGGCTGAGAAAAAAATCAGAGACACATCACCCTTCACAATAGCCACAAAAACCATAAAATACCTTGAAGTAATGCTAACCAAACAAGAGGAAGACATGTATGACAAGAACTTTAAATCTTTGTAGAATGAAATTGAAGAAGACACCAGAGTGCAATGTGGTACAGCATCTAGGGAAATATGTATAGACTATGTTTCCCCCAATAAATATGGGACTATCATATGACCTAGCTATTCCATAGTGGGTAGGTCTATTTCCAAGGGACTACAAGTCCTGCCACAAAGATAATGTACATTCTTGTTTATTTTGAGTGTCCATAAAAGGCAAGTAGGAAAACCAGCATTAATGTCAATCAATATAGTAACTGGTAAGGAAAATATGGTACACAGTTATCACAGCATTTTATTGAAACAAGAAAGCTGGATGGAGGTGGTGCATACCTTTAATCCCAGTGCTTGGGAAGAAGAGACAGGTGAAACTCTGTGAGACTGAGGCCACCCTTGTCTACATACAAGTAAGTGCATGCTTTCAGAGATGACCATTTAGAATTGTACAAATAATTGGAGAGTTCTCCTCTGGGAAAGTTTATTTCTCCTACACTCAGTATTTAGGTATCTGTAGTTCTTTGTGTATAGTTGAGACCTCATTAGGTTTCCAGCATTGGGAATAATTCTCTCTTATCCAATGTCAAAAATATTTTGAATATCCTAACTTATTTCTCTGGTATTGTTTATTGGTTTTCTAAGCATTCCAATCACAGCTTTACAATCACAGTTTAAATAATGACAATAGTCCTATTATTGGTACAGTACTTTACACAAAACTCTGGGACTTGAGCATTGAGCATCTTTAGTCTTGGTATAATACTCTTCATAAAGTTCTAGGACTGAATTTTCCTGTACAATTAATATATGCTTGATAATTTATAAGCAATTTTTCAGATAACACATAGTAAAACAGACCTGATTATTTATGGGAACAATTAAGGCTTTGATAAATTAATGTTTTAATTAATATTAAAATTAAAAGTTTTTATTCTAATACAACAAAAGTATGTTACAAGGACATTGATATGTGGTGTGTGTAGGCTTGTTTGTATGTGTGTGTAAGAATATGAATCTCCAAGATTGTTATCTGAAGTAAATAATAATTAATTTTTTATTATAATGGTATTGTAACTAAACAGGTACGCACATCACTTTCCATATGTACTTGCTCTATTTCTAGGTGTCCTCTAAATTTGACTAGAGAAATGATGCAGAGGTGTGATTCCAAATGCCAGAAGCAAATGCCACTCCACTTTCTCCCTCAACATTTTGTAGACTCTGTGAGAGTATAATATCATATATACTAAGACCCCTTTAAAAGCAAACTTCACCCTTTCCCCTTTTCTTTTCTGCTGCTCCTCTGAAGAGGAAACAAGAAATTGTGTCTTTTCCTTCCAAATTCCTCCTTTTTTCCCAATAAACCTCCAATGTGAGAGTGTGTTGTATGTTATGATTTGTCCTTGCTGCCACTAAATTACAACCATGCTCAGTCAATCATAATTGTCAAACTTGGATGACTATTTTGATTTCTTTAAAGCCATTTGGAACCCATGCTTACACCCACCTATAACAGTTAAACTAAGCTACTTTAGCAAGGTGACTAGAAGAGATATTTCTTAAATGTACCTCAAATGATTCTAATATGTTATAATTTTTGAGTTTTATAGCAGAGTTTTCAGAAAGCCTTATATTTTCCAAGGTATATTGTCAAGTTTTACTGAGTCATAAAATTATTTTCTCATAGCTCCTTTTAGAATAAATTTTCCCCCATAGAAAAGAGATAGAAGAGAAATTACGAAAAAAAAGAATGTTCCTTGCAGAAATTTAGAGGTGCATTTCAGCAGTGTGCCTTTAAAATACATATTTTCTTTTCTATTCTATTATACTATCTTTAGAGAGCAGGGAAATCTCCATTTTCTTTTTGGTACCAGCATAATATAAAATTATTCATTAACAAATCTCTGAATTGTGTTAGTTTGTTTATAATTCTATGTTGTTACTCTCCATGTGTGATTCAATCCATTTCCTTCATTGTGAATATTTCACAAATTATATTTTTTCTTTCTAAAGCAATATCAAGTATTTAATGCTAAATTTTAAGATGTTACATATTATTTATTATTTAACAGCAAATAATTCTGGGTGCTTTCATTATACTATTCACATCTAATCGAGGACCTGGATATTAACCCACATACTTAAGAACACTTGAGTTTTGACAAAGAAGCTAAAATTGTACAATGGAAAAAAAAGAAAGCATCTTCAGCAAATGATGCTGGCATAACTGGATGTCAACATGGAGAAGAATGCAAATAGATCCATATCTAACCCCATGCAAAAATCTCAAGTCAACATAGATTAAAGACCTAAATATAAATCCAAATACACTGAACATGATAGAAGAGAAAATGAGAAGTACACTTGAACGCATCGGCACAGGAGACCATGTCCTAAATATAACAACAGTAGCATAGACACTGAGAGCAACAATAAATAAATAGGAACTTCCGAAACTGAGAAGCTTCTGTAAAGCAAAGGACACAGGTAATAAGACAAAAAGACAGCTTACTGAGTGGGAAAAGATCTTCACCAACCCCACATCAGACAGAGGACTGATCTCTAAAGCATATAAAGAACATAAGAAATTAGATGCCAATATTCCAAATAATCCAATTAAAAATTTGGATACCTACTTAAACAGAGAATTCTGGGCAGAAGAATCTCAAATGGCCAAAAGACACTTAAGGAAATGTTCAACATGCTTAACCATCAGGGAAATGTAAGTCAAAACCACCCTGAGATACCATCTTATATGTGTCAAAATGGCTAAGATCAAAGGCACCAATAATAGCTTATACTGGAGTGGCTATGGTGTAAAGGAAACACTCATCCATTGCTGGTGGGAATGCAAACTTGTATAACCACTCTGTAAATCAGTATGGCTGTTTCTCTGAAAACTGGGAATCAACCTACCTCAGGACCCAGGAATACCACTCTTGGGCAAATACTCAATCACACTAGAAAGGGTATCTGTTCAAATATGTTTAGAGCAGCATTATTTGTCATAGCCAGAACTTGGAAACAACCTAGATGCCCTTCAACTGAAGAATGGCAAAAGAAAATGTGGAATATTTACATACTGGAGTACTACTCCGCGGTAAAAACAATGACATCTTGAAATTTGCATGCAAATGGATGGAACTAGAAAACACAATCCTGAGTGAGGTAACCCAGACCCAGAAAGATGAACATGGTATCTACTCACTCATAAGTGGATACAAACTATTAACAAAGGATATTGAGCCTATAATTTATGATCCTGGAGAAACTAAGTAACAAGGTGAATCCTAAGAAAAACATATATAGATCCATCTGGAAAGGGAAATAGATAAGATTACCTGACAAAAATGGGAGCATGGGGATGGGAGGAGAAGGAAAGATGAAAGTGAAAGAGAAGGGGAGGAAGAGAAGGGTAAGAGAACTTGAGAGATTGGGATAGTCAAGATGGAGGAAGGACAGAGATGAGAGCAAGGAAAGAGACATTTTGATTGAGGGAGCCATTATGGGGCTAGTGAGAAACCTTTCACTAGAGAAATTCCCAGGAATCCACAAGGATGACCCCAGCTAAGATCCTAAGAAATAGAAAAGAGGGTGACCAAACTGATCTTGCCCTGTAGTCAGATTGATGAATGTCTTAAATGTCACTTAGAACCTTCATACAACAACTGATGGAACTAGAGGCCAAGACCCATATCAGAGCACTAGACTGAGTTCCCAAGTCCAGTTGAAGAGTGGGAGGAGTGGGAATATAAGCAAAGAGTCAAGCCCATGATGGGGATACTTGTTTCCTTGAGCTAATGGGATCTCACTAACTCCAACCAGACAAAGAAGGAATGAGCAAAGGACTAAACTAGACCCTCTGAATGTGGGTGACAGTTGTATGGCTGGGGCAGACTGAGAGCCACTGGCAGTGGCACCAGGATTTATCCCTACTGCTTGTATTGGTTTTTTGGAAACTTCTTCTCTTTGGATGGATATCTTGCCTAGCCTATATATAGTAAGGAGGGCTTTGAACCTTCCCCAGAGCAATGTGTCTTACCATTCCTGAGGAGATGATGGTAACGGGATGAAGGGAAGGTGGTGGGTATGGGTACACAGGAGGAAGTGGCAACTGGGACTGGTATGTATAATGAAAAAAGTTTGTTTTCTTTGTTAAAAGAAATAAAATAAGAGAAATTGTGTATAAAAGATAACTGGAAACTCAGACCTCCTAACAAAGTTATGATTGTTGATCTCATATCAGTATTATCTCATTATTACATTTTACCTAGAAATGACCCTAGTAAGTTGTGAAACTTAGTTATTTTCAGCTATCTTATCTTAGTTATCACTTTACTTAATTACTCAGATAAAATAAAGATATACCTACCTGAACAAATGGGCATTTCCAGAGTCCAGAGTCCTGGAAATCAAATATACACATCAGTGAAATGAAATCCTACATAATTATATGTTTCTTACAATTCCTTACTGAATTACTAATGTATAAATTTGATACTCTAAAGAATAGTCTAAAATTAAGACTTTTCCAGTTACAAATCAAAACAAAAATGCAGAAAGGGATAATATAATTTGTCAACAATTCTTGACTTGTTGCAGTCTACCTACACTGCTGCTGACAAAAACGTCATCTAGATTAAGTTACGTATTCGAATGGGTAGTGCCATTACACATGCTTTTAAAATAACTCCCTTTATTGTATATGAGAATGTAATGGGTCTGGACTATACGCCAATTCTAAGTCACAATGCTTTCGTTGATTTTTTTCTCATGGTTTGCATCCTTTACATCTTTGTGTATATCAATCTTACATTTTAGTATAAAACCACATTTTAATATTTACCCCAAAATTATCTAAGCATTTATGGGACTTCCTTCAATTAACCCTGCAATTATTGTGATAATCTGGTGAACTGTATCATGTGACTCTGCTCTTAACATTTTCTTCCCATCCCTTCTAAATACTTAGCATAGCAAGTTTTCAAAAGTTCTTCATTGTCGTAATAAGCAAAACAAAACAAGCATTTAAAATATTTACAGTAAATTCTATTTACTAGACTATTTATTAGATACTCTGCTCTTAAAGTTCTAGCCTGTCCATAAATATGATAATTTTAACATTTGCCATCTATTTCCTTCCCAGAAGTAACATTCTCAGCAGGCTTACCACTTCTGACATTTTCTTTCGCTTTACAAAGATAAGTGGCATCCTGGAAGCCTCTTCCTCACTCCCCATTGCATTAGCATTCATAATATTAATTGCCAAAAATTACCAGCTGCAAGAAGTTTTATCTAACAAACCTTCTCTATGGCTTTCTCAAGACAATTTACTACCATTTATGTCCCAAGCAAACACTTACGTATGTAAATAGGAAGAAGCCCACAATATAATTAATATTTAAAAGTTAAAATGTCAGACTTAGCTAAGCAATTTTTAACATTCTTTACCCATCCACCCCCTTTCGTTAACCACGAGTTCTTCCTAGAGAAGCACTGGGATTTTATTGAGAAAACTACAATTGATCTCAGCGAAGTGTTTTGCTATAAAGTGCCTGTAATTTCCCAAGCAAACTGCTGAATTCAGGATTACGAATGAGTTTATTTAACTGTGAAATTTCTCTTTTTCATTTGAATACTTCCATTGAAATTATATATATAAAACACTATAAACTATACTATATAAGCAAATTAGCACATGATATACATTAAGCTATGCAAACCAGCAAGAATCGGCAAGAACTGTTTCTTCATAATTTGATATTTACTGACAGATCACCTGTCAATTAAAAACCATATCTAATAGTCATCTAGAAGTACAACGAATTCAAATTGCCTCTGTTAACCAAAAAAGAATTTTTTTTAAGATGTACTAGTCCTTCTGGGAAGTAAATAAACTTCTGTCATACTAAAAAGAGGATTCCTTGAAGATTAAGAATGATTTCATTTGGCCGGGCGGTGGTGGCACACGCCTTTAATCCCAGCACTCGGGAGGCAGAAGCAGGCAGATCTCTGTGAGTTCAAGGCCAGCCTGGTCTACAAGAGCTAGTTCCAGGACAGGAACCAAAAAAAAAAAGCTATGGAAAAACCCTGTCTCGAAAATAAAAAAAAAAAAAAAGACTAATTTCATTTAATGTAAAAACATGGACATTTTGTAATGATTTCCATCTCTGTATGGTAAGACATTATGAGAGGTTGCTATGATGCAGTATTTTCTAGTAATGTAAGAAGCTACTACATCCATAAGGGCTCACTAACATGACTGCAAAAAACATGAGCTGAACAAGTCCCACTACAATAGATGAACCAAAGTGAATGGAGGAAACACCACAAGGCTCTAACCTTCCATAAAGAACTGAAGACAACGAAGGAAGAGATTCAAAGATATAGTCTTCCCCAGGAAAGTGCATACCAATTGATTTTCCAAAACCAAATAATCAGTCCTGAAGAGAAGAGAAGCTAAGAATTTGAAAGAGAGTAAAAATGGGTATGTGACAGGGTTTGAAAGAAAGGGAAGGGGCAAATAATATAATTATATTAGAAAAGAAAAAAACCTAAACACAAGGTCAAGAAGAGACAAAATATACACAGGCAAATACCTGAAATTTTGGTTTTAAACAGATATTGTGATTTATCTAAAATTCTAAACTCTTAATCAAAATATTAAACTCTTATTTAAGATATTTTGTGACATTGAAGCAGCATTTCGTGTTTGGAAAAATATACTGAATGAGGTAATCCAGGAAAAAGCAACAGATATTCTAGACTTTCATATGTAGAGCATGACCTCAAATATTTACAACTGTGTGTTTAACTTGTAGCCCTTGTAGAAGTAGAGAATGCAAAGGGAGCCATGAACAGATATCTCCATGAGAAAAAAGTGTAAGTATAAGATAAGTGACATAAAAGTAAGGGGAGGGAATACCAGAGGTGGAATGTTTTAGTTAAGGTAAGAATGGATAATTGGATGATGTGATGATTTCAAAAATGAAAGTTATACACAAAACATATATGTTTTATAATCAAATTAAACAATATAAGTTTTTTTTAAAAAAATTAAAAAGCAGCCATCCTAATTGAATGTTAAATATTGCCCCCAAAAGCCATGGAATAACAAACAAAACTTCCACTGCCAAGTGTGCCCCTTAAAAGTCTGTCAGCTGTTAGATGATTAGAATTTGAGTAGTTTGAATGAGAATACTTGGTGTCTAGTGGGTGGAAATGTTTGGGAAGGATTAGGGGTGTGGCTTTTTTGGAGATGCTATTCCCAGTTAGCATTCTCTCCCTCTCCCCTGCTCCATCTTGTTTGTGCACCAAGGTATGACCTCTCAGCTACTATTCTAGCACCATGCCTGGCTGTTCTGTTGTCCTACTCCGTGGAAGGATTGTCATGGACTCTAACCCTCTGGAACCATAAGCCTCGAATTAAATTATTTATTTTATACATTATTGGCTTTATCACAGCAATAAAAATGTAACTAAGATGGGTACTATCACAGAAGATGCCACACACACATTTGGTTAAAATGTGTCGTGGAATCAGGTATTGCCGATTTGGAAGCTTCCTACTGTCCTGCTCTTAAAATACTGAAAGTTGTTTTGTAAGCTTCTGTGGTGGTTTGAATAGGTAAGGCCCCCATAGACTCATGTGTTTGCATGTTCTGACATAGGGAGTGGCACTATGAGGAAATGTGGCCTTGTTGAACCACATTTGTCACTGTGTGTGTGTCACTGTGGAGGCCGACTTTGAGGTATCATATATGCTCAAGCAACACCCAGTATGACAGCTCATTTTCTGTTGCCTGCAGATCAAGATGTTGAACTCTCATTTTGTTCTCCAGTGTCATCTCTGCCTGCATGCCATCAGGTTGCCCACCATAAAGATAATGGACGAAACCTCTGAAACTATAAGACTATCCCAATTAAATATTTTTTCTTATAAGGGTTTCCATGGTCACGGTATTTCTTCACAGCAATAGAAACCCTGAGACAGAAGTTAGTAATAGGAGTAGGATATTACTGTGATAAACTTAACCATGCTTTTGTTTGGGGGAATTTCAAATTTGGTTCTTTGGATTAGGAAAGCAGTAGACTGCTTTACGCACTGCAATAATGGGCCATGCTAATAAGAGTATGGAAAACAGTAGAGCTAAGGCTGATTGGAGCTGTGTAGGTTCAGCTCAAGAGGTTCCAGAGGGGAACAATATCAACAACTAGGATAGAAGTTGCTCATATTATATTTTAAGAAATAATGAGACTGCCTTCTGCCCATGCCCTAGAAATTTGTCAGAGGCAAAATGAAAACAGTAATTGAATAAATTTTTTGCAAGGGAAATTTCAATATGGCATAATATTGAATCTGTAATATTGTTATAATTCATGATATATAATAACCACAAGAGCATTATCTACCTGTATTAAGCAAATTAATAAAAATGCCTACTTATGATATTGACTGGAGGTTCTATTCTAAGGAGGTTCCTTTGAACTTGGCAATGTATTCCACTTGATTTTGCCTGAGAAGATACAGGATAAAAGAATAAAGGATCATGTCTGTGAAAATATTGAGTGGATATTTTCAGAAGAAATCAAGAAGAAAAAAGTGAGGCCATTACAAAAATAAGGACAATAATGAAATAAGTATAATATCAAGCAAATAATATTTTAACATGAAATGAATGTATACTGTGCAAACACTAGAGTGGTCAGTAGACTTTAACTATAGATAATAGATATATTTTAGTACATTTCCTCCACTTTTTTGCTTAGGGATAAAGTATCATAGGTTCTACACTGAACTTGTTCAGTACAAATATTATGATTTACTATTGACATAATGAGGAAGAAAAGATGTACAGATTTTTTGTTTTCCTCTATGGAGATCACAGGGGTATGTGAAATGAATTATTTAATCAAAAAAGCTAATGCTAATAAAATTAGGAGACTGGATACAGTAGCAAAATCTTCTGATTAAAATTTAGACAAAGCTACTTCCTTCTTGACCTTAGTTCAACCTCAATGAATATTTTTCTTTAAACCACTATTAAAAGAGTAGAGATATAATTTTCAACAAGAAGCAAATTGAAACCCTGCTCTATTGTCACAAATATTCAGGTATTAGAAAATGGTATTGCTCTCACAAATTCTAATAGAACAGGAGCCAAGAATATGAGAATAAAAATGAAGAAAATGAGATATTTTGATAAAATGAATAAAAAAATAATCACTAGAATCTTCATTCTGATTCCCAAATACTTTCAAATATGGATCTCTCTAATTGAAAGTCAAAACTCTTTGTAATGACAATAGTTAGATGAAGCTAGATGATTTTGAGATTTATTCAGAAGTACAAAAAGGAAGCCTCGATTAGAACATTTTGGGAAAATATATTGTAAATAAGGCAATCGGGAAGATAATTTTACAAGTAACCAAAACCTAGCTAACCATTTTTCTATAAATTTGAGAATGACATTTGCTCATCAAGACATTACCCCTACTTTTCTTTGCTAATATGTCTATGTCTAATATCTTCTCCATATTCTTCCATAAGCTGTCAATTACACTGAAGTGCAGGTCTCTTCCAAAGAGCAATATCTTTCTATAGACCAGGTAGGGTTGTCTTTTTAGTCATATAAGAATATCAGGCTCACCATGTACAAATATACATCACTGAATTGACCTAGGTTTAAATGACATTTACTCATCTTCTCATCTACAAAGCCTACTGTATATACTCTTCAAATAATGGTCCTTAATAAAATATTAATGAATCAATGAATAAGTAAATAGTATTCAAAATGGTTCTGTTCATTCAAAATGGGTTTCAAGAAATATGTTTCTGTAGTTTTATTAACGCGCTGAGAATCAGGGCAGTAATGGCGTGAATAAGAAGGCTGTTTGACAACAGGCCAAATCTGTGAAAACTAGCACATTGCTGTTAGTTCAACATTGTCCTGAATCTTAAAGCTTTGTTCTACAAAAGCTACACATACCCTCTTTTACAGGAAGTCTGCAAATGTGCTTTTGTTCCATTTAGGATACAAACTCTCCAACATATGTGACATCCAGATCTTTCCTTCACAATTAGCAGTTTTACATGATCTCTTGGAATTCAATATTCACCTAAAAGAAAGAAAATCTCTCAAACACTTAACATTGGTCATTCTTTCTCTGCTTGTTTATTTTTCAGATTTTTAATTGCACACTCTACTTAATTGATCAAATTTCTCCAAAGATTACTGTGTTTAGAAATATGACCAAAAACTCCCAGGGCAGATTTGTTACATGTATATCTTCTTTCTGCCTGCATAATAAATGTAGTGTCAATGGATTCCTTTCTGACATCAATATATTCACTGTCATAGAGTTTAATTTACTATGTATCTCTCTAAGTTAGATCCAAATAAACTCCCATGTAGCAAGTCCTTCAATACTATTTCTTTTCCTCATTACCAATTATGGTAACATCTTCCTCAAAGAGACCTATTTTACTTAGTTCACAAAATTGCCAGAATGTGCTTTCTTAAAACTAAAACACACATAGACACACATGCACACACATTTATTTTAATTGTTTATATATCTTTTCCTTGTTTGCTTATAATTTGTCTTTATTTAATGGAAAAATATTATTTATATTTATAAATGAAGTAAGCCTAAAGTTCTATTGCTTTTCAAATATGTTTTTTCACTCATCTTTACAGTCATAGCTTACATTAGAGCCTGGTACATACATTATTCAGTATTGAAGTTTTATTGACTTTTCTTATCATGTACTAGAAATATTTTCATGTGAAGATTTGACTCATTATTTTACACTTGAGTATAGATTGATTTATTCTCCTTAGCAATAGTTTTGTATCATCTTAAGTATTTTTTGGTTCAATATTTTTCTTTTATCTTTGAACAGTTTCCAAAGATGATGGATATCTTGGAAAATTTATTGTGTTAATTATTTTTTAAAAGCAACCACAGTTATTTTATTCATATACATAAAATCTCATATAAATAGAGACTTTAAACATCAATAGTATGATGCACTGGTTATAGTATGAATTCTTAGCAAATTTTTGAAGTCCTGAAATTGTAGCCCATTTCTTAATTGGTATGAATATATCTTCGGTTATCTCATTGTCTCTTATGATGTACTGGTAATTGTACATAAGTAAATATAACATGAATCCATTTATCTTTCAGAATGTATTTATAGACCTAGTTAGAAAAAAAAAGAGGTCAATAAAATTTCGTGTCATTGCATTTTGTGAATCAGATATTTAATGAATGGTTCAAATGACAGAAGGATTGTACATGCTGTTATATTTTACTCCCATTAAAATTTTCTCAACAGATTCGGAAATATTGTGTATCAAAAACTGTTGGGAGCAGTGAGATCCCAGATCCTGAATTTCTTGTAATCCCCCGATCAGAGTGCCTACAGCTGCTCTGAGTCCGAGACCTTCAGGAGTTCCTAATGGCAGGGGAGTGGTTTCTGGTGGGTTTCGCTGGGGCGTGGCTATCTCTATATAATATGCCCCTGAACACAATAAAGGGGGCATTTTTGGAGAATTCAAGGATGACCCATGTCGCTGTCTCGCTGTCTGTGTGTGTCTGTGTATTTTAACCTCCAGCCCCTTGCCCAAAGCTCAGTAACTGGGTGCCAGCGCACCTAACACAGACACCGGGGCACGGTGCCCAGCAATTGGCAATTGGAGGTCTCCATTGAGATATTGGCAAATCTCTTTACAAATATGAGATAAAGATATGGTGATTATCGACAAACAAATGCTAAATTTTCCTCCCTAAGCAGACATTTATTGGCTAAAGCTCTTCATCGAGGGTTAGGACCATGATGTTTCCCTGAAGTATATCAACTGGTGTTGTCATTGTTCAGATATTGTTTACACAGACATGACCTTGAGATTTCATGGGCACCACTTCTATGTCATAGTTAGAACAGTCTCATAACACATTTCCTCATCCATTGTCTCTTAAAATCATCTTGACCCCTTAATAGTTTGAAAAAAAAAATGGCTCACGAAGGGAGTGACACTATTAGGAGTTGTGTCATTGTTGGAGGAAGTATGTGAGGGTGGGGTGGGCTTTGAGGTCTTTTTCACCAGGTTCACTCAGTTTGACAGGTAGTCAACGTTCTGTTGTCTCTGAGTCAACCTTTAAGGACTCTCAACTCTAACATGGCATGTGCATGCACACCACCATACTCCCAGCCATGAATCTCTGAAACTATAAGTGAGTTTCCCTAATTAAATATTTCCTATATAATTATTGCCATGGTCATGGTGTCTCTTCACAGCAATAGCAACCTTAACTTAGACACCACCTCTTCTAGGATATCTTGAACCTTAGCGGTAGGCATCTTATTGATGCATCAGTTTGGGATAAGCACCCAACAGTCAATTTTTCTCTACATTTTGAACAGTTGTGCTTTCTATACTGATGCCTGTGTTGCAAAAGGAAGATTCTTGGTGAGAGTTACACTTATTTTAAACATAAGAATAACTATTCAGAATGTACAAAAAAAATTGTTTAGGAAAGTAGCAGTAATAGATTCCCCTCTAAGATTCATGACCTCATCAGCCACCAAGATCTGCATATGTTCTAAGTACAAAAAACAGAAACAGGAAATACAAATAGCAATGACAAACTAAAACTCTTAAGTACCTAAATGAAATTTTAATTGTTCTAGTTTATTCATTTATTTTAGAAACTATGATCTCACAACCAAGACTTCCCTCAACAGAAGAATGGATGAAGAAATTTACACAATGCAGTATTTCTCAACACATTAAGAAAATGCAGGGAGGGGAGCAGAGAAAAATGTAGAGCTCAATAAAAATCAAAAAAAAAGAGAAAATGATGTCATGAATATTTCAGGCAAATAGCTGGAATTAGAAACAAATAACCTGAATGAGGAAATTCAAACACAGGAAGATAAATATAGCATGTATTTACTTATTTGTGGAAAATAATCCTGAACTACGGGATAACCAAGCTGTAAATCAAAGATGTAGAAAGGATCTATATAGAGAAAAGAGACTTTGGAGCCACAGAGCACTCAATGGGAGAGGAAGTGGAAAAGATTTATTGGCATCCTGGTATTGAGGGGTAGGAACAGGAGGATCAGATGGGGAAAGGTGGGGTTGAAAGAGAAAAGACAGAGAGAAACCATTAGAATTGAGGGACATTTGGGGAGTGGTATAGAAACCTAGTACAGTGAAACTTCCTAAAATATATGAAGGCCATCCTAATAAATTCTCCAAAATTCCTCCAGTAGCAAATGAGAATAAATACAGAGACATACAATCAGACCAGAGAGATAGAGAGACCTTAGAACATACAGCCCTAAATGGGATAACTTCATCAAAATCCAACCTTGAGAGGCCGGGGAACCCCACATAAAAGAAGGCAGAAAGTGTGTAAAAGCCAGGGGTAAGGAGAACACTAGTTGAACAAGGCCCTTTAAATCACCTGAATAAACGTCATATAAGCTCACAGAGACTGAAGCTGCAAGCACAGGGCTGGCATGTGTGAGCAGTGAGTCCTCTGAGTCTTATCACTTTCAGTTTAGTATTTTTATGGAATTCCTGAGTGTGAGAATGAGAGGGTCTTTGATTCTTGTGCTTTCTCTTAGAGCTTTTTTTCTTTTTGTTGATTTCCCTTGTCTAAATTTGATATGATATCTTTATCTTAGCTTACCATGTTTTATTCTGTTATGTTTGGTTGTTGTTTCTTAGAAGCTCATTTCTTTTTCTAATGAGAGGCAGAAAGGCAGTGTATCCAGATTAATGGATGGGAGGTAAAAGAAAGTGGGAAGAATAAAGGAAAGAGAAATGATAAGCAGGATGTATTGTATAACAAAATAATCTATTTCCTGACAAAAGAGGAAAATTGAAAATAAAAGCCCAGAAATAAACAAATTATAGTTTAAAAATTCTCTTTTTGAATAATTTTGATTCATGATTTTTCAATGGACTGAGAACCACATACACCAAAATTGTCACATAGATACATAAGAATAATAGTACTCTGTGTCTCTGATTACCAACCATGATTACTGGTATTAATTAATGAGCTGAAAGTTTATGTTAACAAAATCAAAACAATTCATACATGAATGTTTGTATTAAATTAATACACAATTGCCAAAGCTTAGAAGAAGTAAGATATCCTTCAATGCATGAATGGATTAACAAACTGTGATATATGTATAACATATTATTCACTTTTCAGAAGAAATGGCATAATCATACACAAGAACAGACTAAAGGTACATGCTCGCACACATACACACATACACATATATATAAAGAAATAACCTATTATAAAAACTATATATGATTCTAATCATTCATCGTGCTGAAAATTGTATAACTGTAGAAATAAAAAGAAAATAATTAGTTGTCAATCATTTGAAATGAGAAGAGGCAGGGATAAATTGAGAAATGTAGAGATATTTTAAATAGTGGGATTCTTCTTTATGATAATATAATAATGGATACTTACTATTCTGTGAATGCTAATTTCCAGAGAGGCCAGACATTTCATAACAATGACATCAACATCATCCTCTCAATGGTGTATGAATAAGTTAGAGAAGTGATAACTCCATAAAATTTTAAAGAGTTTATAAGAATTCCTGAGTAAAGAGGGAGCATTGCGGGAGAGGCAAGAGAAGTGAGGAGAGAAGAAGGGGGTGAGGGAGGAAGACATGAGTGATTTGTAAGGTCAAGTTGGGGGAAGGATGAGAGGGAGAGCAAGGAAATAGATATCTTGATAGAGGGAGCCATTATATGGTTAGTGAGAAACCTGGCACTAGGGAAATACTCAGGAATACACAAGGATGACCCCAGCTAAGAATCCAAACTATAGTGGAGAGGGTGCCTAAACTGCTTCCTCTGTAAGCAGACTGATGACTACCTTAAAATGCCATATCTAATTTGATGGTATATAACTCCAGTTTAGCACCAATTGCATTATTAAATTACTTTAAGTGAAAGTATAGTATATGCAACTGATAATCCATCAACTGTAAGAGGGCAGTTTAGATGGGAAGAGATTGACAGCAAGAGGAAGAGGGCAGGAAAATAGCTAGTGGTTATAGAGGAAAATGATTAATACTTAGGCAAGGTAAGAGGCAAAGGGCTTTTGTATAAATTCTGTGAAACCTAATGTACCTTGTCCTTTCATTTAAATAGTAGATCTACATATTTCTTAATGATGGAGTAGAAAAATCCATGAACTATGTTCAACAAAGAGACCCAGTCTCAAATGAAGGAGATTCTTAGTGCATTTCATTTCTATGATAAACACAAGAAGCTGGCAATTTTTCCTTAATGCCAGACAGAGAGACAGAGATTAGAGGTGTGTCAGAATCTAAAAGGATAAGGATGTTGATGGAGAGCAAAGAAGAGCAGAACAGTCCTATTACATTGCAACACTTTTTCAAAGAATATGTCACAAATTGGGTAGCAAACATTATTCATGTAGTTTTAGTCTTAAGTAACTGTCATTCAAAGGTTGTTATGATCAGGAAAGTTATAAACCTTAACTTAGGATGAACTAAGACTGAAGTCCTTGAACTGAGACTTGATGTTTTATGGCTCCCAAATTGAGACTTTTAGTCATACACTGTTAACAGCAGCAAAGGCACTGCCAATTTTAAATTAGTATGAATGGTCAGATTTATATCATTTTATTCATAGTGATGACTATTTTTAAGCTGTCTTGAGTTCAGTGTCTTTATTAGACAAAATGACCTTCACAATTTAAAAAGTAGAGTAGATTTTGTGAGACTCAGATTAATTTTTTTGAAATTCTGTAATTTTCTAGAGACAAAAATACAATAGCAAGTATTCTTTAATATGCAAGAAAGATTCTTCAGAACTTCACTCCAAAACAATAGGACAAATATTTCCAGAAATGCGCTAAATAAAACTTAGTAAGTAATATTCAGTTTATGATGTAATAAAGAAATGTTCCCTCACACAACAAATAAACTGGGAGAGATGTGGAGAAGCCAGTGGGTTTGAAGTAAAGGAGGGGAGTTTGTGAAATGCATCAAGATAAATTTTGCTTAGATAGTATTGACAACTACTTGATGAAGGCATGATATTATTTTTTTACTAAAGGTTTCTATCTGTAATAAAACTAAGGCTGACATAAACAGAATTCAAAAATGAAAAAGTTCATCATATTGTAGCCAGAAAGACATAATCAGCACACACACACACACACTTACACACACACACACATGGGGAGGGGACAGAGGCAGAGAGAGACACGGGAACAGAAAAAGACAAAATGTCAAAGGCAATGCCTATTGTAGGAGAATATCAATGGCAGCTGCTGAGAGTGAAGTCAGAGTCACTGAACAGTCATTGCTTGGAAGAGATGGAATAACCTCTACTGGAGGTCATTTTGATGGAGCATTTTGGAAATCAGAACTCTCGCCAGACTACTGAAGTGAGACTTGTAGATAGAAATGAATCTGTTCTGGTTGTTTGGTTTCAGTCTTTGAAGTAAGTTGATAACACATTGGCTTGACAGGAAGTCTCCATGTTCATAAAGTATTAAGCCATGATTTCTTTTCAGTTCAACTGCTTTCAGAGGCAATGGAGATATTACATTGAACTAAAATATGCAGTTAAAGTCAGTCTAATGATTCGATTTGTACAGCTTTTGATAATAGATTTTCAGGTCAAGTGAAGACAGAGTAAAAGAGCCAGTACACTTGCAAATAGTCTCAATTTAAGTTGAAACAGTGAGCAGACAGAATATCTGAGTTATCATTAAAATGCAGAAAATATGGGGAATAAAATAAATGGATGCATTGCATTTATATGTTTGCATAGATAATACAGACAAAAGGAATGTTTGCTATTTCTTAAAAATCTGATTTTTAAGTTACAATCACACTTACGTAAGAAAAATAAACTTAACTATTGATTATCTATATGATTCAAATTAAATCATATTTAATACTTAACACTACTAACCTACTAACATCAAATAACCATTCAAATTAAATATCGGTCTGATATTAATCTAAGGAGTTTAAATGATTTTCACTTTTAAGATTGACCAAGGTCAATATATTACCAAATTTATTTGTTATTTTGTTTTAGTGAAAATGCTTGACAATGAGAAAAATTACGAACTCTAGAATACTAAATTTCCAGTTTTTCCGTTAATTAGCTGAATTGGGTGAGTCATTATTTCCTTAGCTACTGAGATTTATTTCACAGATACCTGTTTACATCAGATGGGGACAAAGTTGCCACAGTTCGAAATATTCTACTTAGAAAACTCATTTAGTACTTTGCTCCTATTCATCACCATGGCATAGCTCTGTATATTTCTATTTGTCTTGTGATCACATGGGTGATAATATAATTAAAATCTTACCTTGAGTTTTGAACATCTTTGTGTTGGCATGATAGCTGTTTGCAATAAAAATAATTTGTCGTGGTTTTGGTTTGCAGCAGGGAGGTCAATTCCCAATCACTACTGTCAAAGAAGATTGACAACCACGACTTTGTACCATACTCTGTTATTAATCTAAGCTTAGTGGGCTATAGTATATTTTATGTAATTTACACTTACGAAATTTTCAACTTTATGGTGAATATATTAGAACATGATCATACCTTTTAATAAAAAGCATCTAGAAATCACTTCAACAAATGGTCAATTTTTAGGTTTCTATTAAGTGCTTTCCAATACAAATATTAAATCTCAGAAAACTCATTTTCCTTCCCTTCCTGAAATCAAGAGCATGCCTTTGTGTGATAGGCTGTAAGGCACAAAATAAGAACATTATATGTCTGATATCTAAATAGTATGGCAAAATTTTTGTGTTTGGAGCTGAAGAACTGGCTCAGTGGTGAACTTCCAGAAGACTTGGGTACACTGCCCAGCACCCACATAATTATTAGAATGCATCTGTAAATCCAGTTCCCAGGGGACACAAGTTTCTTTTCTGACCTATATGGGCCTTTCACCCACATGGTGCACAGATGCATATATAGGCAAAACACGCCAATACAAAAAATGAAAATATCTGTGGGACCACTGGGTGGGAGCCTTGTTCACCACATCAACTCTGGAAAGCACCTTGCAACAAATAAACCCTTTGTGTCTGAGTATAAGCTAAAACTGCCACACAGCATGCCGCGTGATCTGGAAATGTCTCTGTGTATGGTGGTAGGAATCTGACGTGCTTTCCAGCCTGTACACACCTAGCAGACTCAATCCAGCTGCTTTCCCAAGTGGGATGCTGAGTATCAGGCATTCTCTCAGTTACTTTCCCCGTAATCCCGAGTCGGCATACAAGCACACAGACCTAAAGTGTGTAGCTGGCCATGTGGGTTAACCCCAAACATATGTCATAATTTTATAGGAGGAGTCTGTTTGTTCATTTCCTGACCACCCAGACCCAAAAATTCACACAGAAATTGCATTAATTACAACACTATTTCACCTATTAGCTCAGACTTCTTATTAACTAACTCATATCTTAAATTAACCCATTTCTATTAATCTATGTATTACCACAAGGCTGTGACCTACCAGTAACTTTCTAGCACTGTTTCCTTAGGCAGCTACATGGCATCTCCCTGACTCTGCATACTCTCCCTATATATCTTTTCAAACCTGGCTATATTTTGCCCTGCTATAGGCCGAACTAGCTTCTTTATTAACCAATGGCAATAAAACATATTCATAGCATACAGAGGGGAATTCCATATCATTGATTTGAGTTCTTTTTGTTTTATTTCAGTTTCCAGTGCTATTATATCAAGAAGTTGTGCTGTTTTATGTAAATAAAGACACTGTTTCCAAGTATGTGATCAATCTTGAAGAAAGTTCCATGAAGTGAGAAGGTACAACATTTGATGTGTGTATGAAGTGTTCTGTAAATATTTGCTAATTCCAGTTGATTTATGACAATATTCGCTTAAACATGCCTGAACACAGAGCAAGTTTCAGCACATATAAGAAAATTGAAATATCATCCTGCATCTTATCTGACCACTGTTGTAAAAAGCTGGATATCTACAACAACAGAAACAAAAAAAGGTACAAACCTATAGACACTAAACAACTCACTAGTGAGTGAAAAAGGATTTAAGAAAAAACAATTAAGAAGAAAACAAATTGTTTGGATTGAATGGAAATAAAAATATGATATGCTCATACCTATGGTACACAAAGATGGTAGATATAAGAGGCAAGATCAAACATAGTTACTAAACTTTTAAAAAATGGAGCAATATTATTGAACAGCTTAATTCCATACCCAAAAGATATAGAACAAAAAAGTAATAACACACAGAAAGAGAAAACAGCAAAAAATAATCAAATTAATGAAATAGAACTAATATTTGTACTGATTTGAGTGAGAATGTCCCACATAGACTCAGATAATTGACTGCTTTGTCTTCAACTAGTGTGCCAGTTCTGGAAAGATTAGGATATGTGGCATTGTTGTAGTAGTTGTGACTTTGTTGGAGAAGGTATATCACTAGGAGTAGACATTGAGTAAACACCAGGCTAAGCCCAGTCTCACTCTCTTTGGCTGTAACTTGTGAATCAGATGACATCTCTCAGCTACTGCTGCAGTGTCCTGCCACCATGCTTCCTCCATACTATGATGATTGGGTCTATACATCTCTAACTATAAGCAAGCCCAGAGTTATATTGCTTCCTTTTAAAAGTTGACTTGGTTATGGTATCTTCTTATAATATTAGAACAGTAAATAAGACAAAGACCCAGACATAATTCTACATACCTATGGACACCTAATTTTTGGCATATAAGCTAAAAATTTGCACTGAAACAAAATATAACCTCTTCAACAAATGATGCTGGTCAAACTTAATTGCTGCATGTAGAAGAAAGACTGTAAATAGATTCATGTTTTCCACCCTACATAAAACTCAACTCCAAATGGATCAAGATCAGATACCTTGAATCTGATAGAAGTGAAAGTATTGAAAAATCTTGAATTCATTAGAACACACGCACACACACACATACACTATCTGAGCAGGACACTAATAACAAAGGCACTAAGACTAAAAATTAATAAAGACGACATCATGAAACTAAAAATTTTTGCATGGCAAAAGACACCATAATTTGTAGAAAACATTGACTACAGAATGGAAAAAGATCTTTACCTATTACACAGGTAGAGGGTTGATACCTGTAATATATAATGAACTCAAAAACCTGGATATCAGGAATACAGATTAACCAGTTAACAGTAGGGAGCATAACTAAATACAGAGTTCTCAAAAGATGAAACACAAGTGGCTGAGAAACATTTAAAGAAATTTTTAACATGTTTAGTCACTAAGGAAATAAAAACCAAAACTGTTTTGAGATTCATCCTACACCAATCTGAATGGCAAATATCAGTAAAGCAAGTGCCAGCTCTCGTTAACAAAGATGTGGAAAAAGAGTAATTCTTTTTTGCTGCTGATAGGATTGAAAACTTGCATAGCTACTATGGAAATCAATTAGTTGTTTTCTCAGGAAACTAGGAATAAAGCTACCTCAAGATTCAGCTCTTGGACATATAAGTAAAGGATCTATATACTATTACAGAAAAATTCTTCATTCTTGTCCATTGCTGTTCCAATAATAATAACGAGCAATTAAAAGGAACCCCTAATGTCTATCAACAGAAGATTGAGTAAAGAAAGCGTGGCACATCTACAAAACATACTATTACATATCACTTAAGAAAAATGAAGTTATTAAATAGATAAATGAATAGAACTACAAAAAAAATCATCCCGGATATGTTCACCCTGACTCAGGAGAATTATTTTATGTACTCTCTTATACATTGATATTAGCTGTTAAACTGTTGGTAAACATACTACAATCTGTGTAACCAGAAAACATAGATCTAGATTAAGGGATTGGGAAAAGGGGATGATCTCCAAGGGAATCAAGAGAAAAAGGAATAGAAAATACAGTTATAGAACTTGGTAGGGGGGATTGAAGCTGGGGATTAAATGGAGTGGATGGCGAACAATAACACACTCTAACGGCCATTTGGAAGTCCTATGGAATCCTACTACTCTAGAAACTGCTAAAAACATACACATACATGAAGGAAATCTAAATGTAGTCACAGAATAACATGGGAGACAAAGTCACAATTAGACATATTTCATCATCCAGTGAAACATCCGATGCCAGGAAGGGCCACTTTTAATTTTTGTTGGCCAAAGGAACCATATGGAAACATTCAAACAACTCAAGTTATTGCCAAAATCTATTAACTGCTTTCTACAACTGGCCACAAGTCCTTATTATTGTTGACAGAAGTTTTATATCTCATTGAATGCAGAGAATTTAAGCATGTGCCTGACTGGAATCATTTCACCTACCGATTAATGTTTATTGTCCTGGCAGGTACTGTGCTGGCTACCAGAGGACAAAGGTAAGCATCAAACAAACTACAAGCCCCGTGAAATAACATGGCAACCTACCTGGAAGATATACTGGTGCAATAGTAGGACAGATGCTGTTGGAGTATCCAACTCTGATTATATTTACTGGTAACTCTATGAGATGTAACGGCACTGCTTTGGTGTCTGAAAGCCTGAGACTAGATACACTATAAGCCTAGGGAAAAACAAAATATTATTATTCTGCTAAAAACATAGCATTAAAATGACTTCTTGTGACATTCTGCTGCCCATGTAGATCAGCCATATTGATCAGCCATCATCAGAGAAGCTTCCTCTTGCAGTAGATGGTAGTTAATATAGAGACCCATATTTGGACAATATGCAAAGAACAGAAAACACCTGAACACTCACCTTAAAGAAAACATCTTTATTCATCCCTTCACCTCAAGGATCAGGGAGCTATGTGGAAAAGGAGATGGAAACATTATAAAAACCAGAGGGAAAAGATGCCATCAAGGTATCATGTCTTCCAGAAGCAACAAGACTGATGCTCGTATGAACTCGCAGAGACTGTGGTAACATACAAGAGTCCTACACATATTCAAGACAGATTCTCAGCACTGAGAGGGTGCAGTGAAACAAGGTTCCAACTTCAACCAAGATTCTTTCTACAAATGACAACCCCTTAGAAGCAAAGATTAATATTCTCAAATGGAATTTCACTGGATATAAAAGCCACAGTTCAGGGAGGCCTAGATCCAGCAATAGATGACCAACATAAAATGAATGCAATGGTATTGGCACACAAAAAAGTTCCACGCTAACATGGAATGGAGTATAACAAAGGTTTATTGATCTATGAGTAAACTCACAGAAAGAGTAGTGACCCTCAGTGCTCTATATGTGCTGGGAACTGTAAGTGAATACAGCAGCCAAAAGGATCGTACATGCTTTGGGTCTGCATTTATAGTATATGATACCATGCCCAAAGTGAACAATATCTTCAGCTACTGGCTGAAGGAGTTCTCACAGCACAATGGCATTTTGTTGATTTTTTCCTCATATTTCTTTGGTATTTTTTTATTTTATTTATTTATTTTTACTTAAAAATTTCAACCTCCTTCCCTTCTCCCCTTTCCCTCCCACTCCCCCCATCCTCCTCCCCCTCCTTCTCCAGTCCAAAGAGCAGTCAGTGTTCCCTGCCCTGTGGGAAGTCCAAGGTCCTCCCCTCTCCATTCAGGTCTAGGAAACGAGCATCCAAACAGACTAGGCTCCCCAAAAGTCAGTACATGCTGTAGGATCAAAACCCAGTGTAGTTATCCTTGGCTTCTCAGTCAGCCCTCCTTGTCCCACACGTTAGAGAGTCCAGTTTGATCACATGCTCCATCAGTCCCAGTCCACCTTGCTTTGGTGAGGTTCCATTAGATCAGCTCCACTGTCTGAGTGGGTGAGCGCACCCCTTGCGGTCCTGACTTTCTTGCTCATGTTCGCCCTCCTTCTGCTCCTCATTTGGACCTTAGGAGCTCAGTCTCTGTCTCTAGCCTCATCCATCGCCAGATGAAGGTTCGTATTCATCTTTTTTGGGTCTGGGTTACCTCACTCAGGATAGTGTTTTCTATTTTCATCCATTTGCATGCAAAATTCAAGATGTCATTTTTTTTTATCGCCGAGTAATACTCCAATGCGTACATATTCCACACTTTCTTTATCCATTCTTCCATTGAGGGGCATCTGGGTTGTTTCCACGTTCTGGCTATTACAAAAATGCTGCTATGAACATAATTGAACAAATGCTTTTGTTGTATGATAGAGCATCTCTTGGGTATATTCCCAAGAGTGGTATTGCTGGGTCCTGGGATAGGTTGATCCCGAATTTCCTAAGAAACCGCCACACTGATTTCCAAAATGGTTGCACAGGTTTGCATTCCCACCAGCAATGGATGAGTGTTCCCCTTACTCCACATCCTCTCCAGCATAAGCTATAATTAGTGTTTTTGATTTTAGCCATTCTGACAGGTGTAAGATGGTATCTCAAAGTTGTTTTGATTTGCATTTCCGTGATCGCTAAGGAGGTTGAGCATGACCTTAAGTGTCTTTTGGCCATTTGAACTTCTTCTGTTGAGAATTCTCTGTTAATTCAGTGTCCCATTTTTTAATTGGGTTAATTAGCATTTTAAGGTCTAGTTTCTTGAGTTCTTTATATATTTTGGAAATCAGACCTTTGACTATTGTGGGGTTGGTGAAGATCTTCTTTTTTAACTTAAGAAAAAAACGATCTTTTTCTATATATGATTTTTGATTTTGTGTTCTTATGGGTTTTGTTTTTGTGTGCATCTGTGCGTGTGTGTGTATGTGTGTGTTTCTTATTCTTTCTTCCTCTCATTCTTTCTACTTCCTTTCCTTTTCTAATTATAATTTCTGCTTATGTTTTATTTGTACGTCTATTTTCTCTGCATGTATGTTTGTGCCTGATGTACATGGAGATCAGAAGCAGGTATCAATCCCTCTATCAGTGGAGTTACAGACATTAGTGAGTTTCCTTTCTTCTGTCTTTCTTTTTTTTTATTTCCATTTTTCATTTTTTTTCTAATGAAAAAAGATAAAGCACAGAGTAGAGTGGGTAGGGAGGTTGGGAGGACATGGAAGGACCTAGAGAAGAGCAAAACATGATAATAAAGTCTAACATAAAAAAATCTATTTTCAACTTTTAAAAAAATCTAAAAATGATGATAATAATAAAATGTTTCATTAACTTTTCATTACAAAGATAAGATTAGTAAATACCATCAAGATTAACACTGATAATCACAATAGAATCTGAGAAATAAAGAAAGGATAATTTAAAATATGAGTCAAAATGGTCAATGAATAATTTACAAATGGTATAGTGATAAATAAAAACAAAGACAACAACATTCTGGCCCCTTAGTTACTCCTTGCTAGCCTCTCATTTTTTACAGAAGTTACTGATCATAGAGACCATTTCTCTGACTCTCAAAGGAAGAATAAGTATTTGTTGGATTTCACACAGAAAAAAATTAAGAATGGGTCTTCTGTATGTAGAGAGAAACAATTTCTTGCATATTTTAATCATGCTATGATAATATTTTAATTAAATATGAGGTAGAAAAAGATGCTAGGGTGGGGGCCGACACCTTTAATCCCAGCATCCAGAAGGCAAAAGCAGGCAAATCTCTGTGAGTGTAAGGCAAGCCTGGTCTATGGAGTGAGTTCCAGGATAGCCACTGCTGTTGCACAGAGAAACCCTGACTTAACAACATACACAAATAAAGCACAGCCTAGAGATAAAGATGGGGTAACTTACGTGTTTTTATTTTAAATTAACAATTATACATTTAACACTGAATAGAAATCAATTTGAAATCAGTCAATATTTACTTACAGTATTTTCACAGTCATAACAAGCAGATGTATGTGAAGTATTCTCTTGTATTTTGAAGATGAGATTTACATATTTTTTTTTAAAAAAAAAAACTAAATAAACCCAGAAAGACAAACATGGTATATACTCACTGATTAGTGGATATTAGACATAACTCAAAGAGTAACCACCTCTACTCCATGACTCCAGAGGAGCTAGGTTGCAAGGAGAACTCTAAGAGAGACATACTTGGATCCCCCTTGGAAGGGGAAATAGAGAAAATTTCCTAAGAAAATTCGGAGCATGAGTGTGGGGGGAGAAGAGAGGGAAGAAGGGGAGGGAGGGAGTGTTGAAAAGGAAAGGGGAGAAGAACATGAGGGAATGGGATGGCTGAGATGGGGCTCGGACAGAGAGGGAGAGCAAGGAAAGAGATATTTTGATTTAGGGAGCCATTATGGGGCTAGTAAGACCCTATGGAAATTGCTAGTAGTCCACAATGATGTACCCAGGTAAGACCCTAAGCAATTGTGCAAAGGGTACCTGAATTGGCCGTTCCCTGTAATCAGATTGATGACTACCTGAATTGTCATCATAGAAACTTCGTCCAGCCACTGATGAAAGCAGATGCCAAGATCCACAGATGGCACTGGGCAGAGTTCTCAGAGTCCTGTTGAAGAGTGAGAGGAGCAAAAGTATGAGCAAAGGGGTCAGGACAATGATGGGGATACCCACAGAAACAGCTGATCTGAGCTAGTGGCAGCTCAGTAACTCTGAACTGACAGCAGGGAAACCTGCCTAGGTCCAAAGTAGGCCCTCAGAATGTGGATTACATCCCAACCATCCTAATCCCCCGAGCTCCTCCCATCCTCCCCTTCTCATGTTTCTCATCCCATTTCCCCTTTGCCCCATGCCACCTCACCGGCAAGTTCCCAGTTTTTGCCCTGCAATCTTGTCTACTTCCCCTCTCCAGGCGGATGACTATATGATTTTCTTTGGGTTCACTTTCTTATTTAGCTTCTCTAGGATCACAAATTACATGCTCAATGTCCTTTATTTATGGCTAGAAACCGATTATGAGTGAGTACATCCCATGTTCCTCTTTTTGGGTCTGGGATACCTCACTCAGGATAGTGTTTTCTATTTCCATCCATTTGCACGCAAAATTCGAGAAGTCAAATAGATCCTTTACTTAAGTATATATCCTAACTAAGAGAGCCATCTTAGGGTTGGCAAGAAACTTGACTCTAGAGGGGTTAGCAGGTGTCCAGGGAGATGTCCCCAGCTGGTACCTTGGGCAACTAAGGAGAGGGAACCTGAAATGACCCTATCCTATACTGATGAATATCTTACATATCACCTTAGAACCTTCATCTGGCGATGGATCGAGGTAGAGACAGAGTCTCAGTTTGGAGCAATGGTCTGAGCTCTTAAGGTCCAAATGAGGAGCAGAAGGAGGGAGAACATGAGCAAGGAAACCAGGACCACGAGGGATGCACCCACCCACTATGACAGTGGAACTGATTTATTGTGAGCCCACCAAGGCCAGCTGGTCTGGGTCTGAATAAGCATGGGTTGAAACTGGACTCTCTGAGCATGGCGGACAATGAAGACTGATGAGAAGCCAAGGACAATGGCACTAGGTTTCGATCCTAATACATGAACTGGCTTTGTGGGTGCTTAGCCTGTTTAGACGCTCACCTTCCTGGACATAGATAGAAGACCTTCGTCTTCCCGCAGGGCAGAGAATTTGGACTGCTCTTCAGTATCGAGAGGGAGGGGGAATGGTGTGGGGGGAGGAGAAGAGGAGTGGAGATGGGGGAGGGGAGTGGGGGGAGGGGGCAATATTTGGGAGGAGGGGAGGGAAATGGGAAACAGGGAGAAGGTGGAAATTTTAATTAAAAAAGAATAAAAATATAAATATATATAAAAAAAAAGAATGTGGATTACAGTTGTGCGGTTGGGGAAGTCTGTGAGGCCACTGTCAATGGGACCAGTATTTATCCCTAGAGCATGAACTGACTTTTTTGGAGACAATTTTCTTTGGAGGGATACCTTGCTAAGCCTGGATATTGGGAGAGAGCCTTGGTCCTGCCTCAGTGCTATGCCAGACTTTGTTGACTCCCTGGTGATGTGGGATTCCCCCTCTGTATTCTGTGAATATGTTTTATTACCATTGATTATAAAGAAGCTGCTTTGTGCCTATTATAGTACAGAACAGGGCAAGATGGGAATTCCAAGCAGATAGAGAAGGAGAGAGTAGGCCGAGTCAGAGAGATGCCATGTAGTCACCACAGGAGACAGATGCCAGATACTGGACTGAACCTTAGTTGGCCACAGCCATGTGTTGATGCACAGATTAATAGATATGGATTATTTAAGATATAAGAGCTAGATAACAATATACCTAAGTGGTTGGTCAAGCAGTGTTTTAATTAATACAGTTTCTGTTTGATAATTTCGGGTCTGGGTGGCTGGGAACTAATGGGCAGCCTTCCACTACAGCCCATAGGAAGCCTTACCCTCTCTGAGGAGCGGATGAGGGTGGAGTGGGTGGAAGGTGGGAGAATCAGGAGGACTGGAGGGAGAGGGAACTGGAGTTGGTATGTAAAATGAGAAAATATTTTTTAAAAAGGAAATAAAAAAGAAAAAATAAGCAGACATTTTTAATTTTGTTGAAATGTACACATATAAAAATGTTTCTGACTATATTTTTATGTACTAGAATTGAGCAAATGTTTATCCTACTTTACAATCATAGTAGTAGAAGATGTTGTTTCCTTCTAAAGACTTTTTAAATTCAAGACTTTAATTTCCAGGCTTGTATCCATAACCACTTGCATACTCTGGGGGCGAATCTGGCACAGGCCAACTATGAAGATGTGTTTGTTGTATTTCAGATCTCTATTGAAGGTGTTCTTCTGGCTTCTTCCTTCCCTTTGTATACATTATAACAGTCTTATCACCTGGTCTTGAAGTCCAAGTATGAGAGCTCAAATGCACTCACAGATCTCCTCAGGTTTCTCTACTGTTCTTTGACTTCCTTTGTCTTCTAACATAAGATGGGATGAATACTTCTGATACATACACTGGCTCAGCACTGCAAAACACTTGAGAAAGTAGTGCATCCACAAAGGACACAGGGTTCGTATGGCCATATATTTGTATGGGTTTTATTTGTCTCTCTGAGATAATGGATATGGGGAGAAACTCATGCTGATTTCTATTCAATGTGTCCTTAGTTTTTATTAATTTATATAAAAGGGATTGAAGAAGAATTTGAAATTCCCAGTTTCCTTTATCAGTCTCACGCAATTATTTAGTATTGAAGTCATTTTGCATGCTTATCCTGCTTCCCCTCCATGACACACACACACACAAAAAAAAAAAAATCTAAGAAGACAAATTTATGTTTTTGTCTGTGGAGAAACTACTAATCTGTCCTGAAGAGAAAAAGATATTCCCCTTCATCATATGCATAGAGAAGAATGGGTCTAGCATTATCCTCAGCTGGATGCATTGCTAAAAGAACTGGCAGATACCTTGGAAACTAAATTGGCTTGATAATTAAAAAATACAGATTTTTAAGACCTTTCATATAATAGAATTTAATTGTGAATGTCACTTTTTCTCTGAAGTATAATACATTTTAGCTATTCTTTATAACTTTTTTCAAACAGATAATGAAGTACTACTTTAGTTATCTGATATATCTGCATCGCATGTTCTGTTGTGATGACTTATACAGATAAGTTCAGTGCAGAGATTTTTTTCCAAAAATAGATTTATTCCTACTTTTATCTGAACACATTCCTTCTAGTCTCACCCACTCCAGTCTTCCATCTAACTTTCTTAATTGTTAATACTTGATGGCATAAAATATGCTTGAATTTATTAGGCAATGTTCTCAAGTATAAAATCTATGTGAAAGATATTTTATCAAATTCAACATCAAACTGATAATATACTTTACAACACCCATTTGCCAAATGGAGAAACATCAGACTCCGAATGAGCATTATCCTTCATCCTGATAGGTGAAATTAATGAAATAATTAGAAAACCATATGAGGAAAATGAAGTGTTATAAGACACCAACAAATTGGAAAACAAAATATTATTGCCGTGATAATATGACCACCTCCAATGATCTCCAGAAGAACATTGATTATTTTTTTCCATGTTGCATAATAGTCTTTAACATGTGGTACTAACCGGTGTCACAAAAAGAACACTGTACCTTCCTCTGCCTCATTAAGATAATGGAGGCTAGCCTGTTAGCACTTACTGAAAATTTACACCAAAAAAGTTAATAAAAAAATATCTCAGATAACATTGACAAGGAACTTTTTCTAAACTTGGAAATTCTCACTAGAAAGGACCAAGATTCACAGGTAACATGTTCTGATATTTATTGTACAAAGACACTAATTTCTTCTTTCTAGGATATTAATTATTGTTGAAACTATACTGAGGAAAGTTAAACATTGACTGTATTTAGATCACTTTCAATTTAATATCTCCATGACAAATAACATTTGAACAGTGCCTTTTTAGGAAGTCCGATGAGCCTGCTCTGCAAAGAGGTCATGTTCTATTATGAGAAGAGATCTGTCCTGAACAAGCAGATCACAATTTTTTAGGGTGTGGTCAGATCAATAAGAGAGAATAAAAATAGTTCCCTGGTGTTTTTAACTCTAAGACAAAGTAGACAGTAACAGAATTTCTTGTTATCTCAACCACAAACAGCCATTACTTCACATTTTTCCATTCTCTTATTTGTACTCTACTGGGACTCATTATTGTTTTCCAGCCACCACAGGCAGCATGGACTGCATCATTTTCATCATTTTCCATTATCTTCTCTTTCTTTGTATTGAAATACTATTTTCAAGTGAATTCCTATAAATGGAAGGTAATATAAAATAGGAACCAAAGCATGTTTCAGCTGGCCCAAATTCTAGGAGAATCAGCAAATTCAAATATGACTATCATATAAAGTAGAAAACAAGATCAGTTTCTCCATGCATCCTATTGCAAAAGAAGAAAATACTGTAATGGCATTTCATTTATATTTTAGTAAATAAAGTTTGCCTGAAGATCTGAGAGCAAAAAGTCCCATTGGTCAGCCTTACAGATCAGGTAATGGTAAAACACACCTTCAATCCCAGTAGCCACACTAGTTTGCCTTAGAAACGAATGGCACATGCATTTAATAATAGTGGTTCATGCCTTTAATCCAAGCCCTAAAAAGGATTTAAGATGGAAAAAAAAAAGCTCTCAAACATAATCTCATTCTGAGATTCCTGGAGTCAGGATCGACAATTCAAACTGAGGTTGAGGTAAGAGCCAGTGGCTGGCTTTTTTGTTTTTCGGGTCTCCGGGTTTAGCCCCAATTTCTTTCCCTGAGTTTTTATTAATCGTGCATCAAAATACTATATTGCTATATTAAAGCAATGGTAAATTTGGAAAAGAATATTTGTGAAATTCGACAGTTTCATTACGATGAATAAAACACGTATTTTCATGCATACCTCCTGGAGGTTTTGATGATGGAATTCTTTGAAAACCCTGATAAAAGAATACCTCTACTTTTCCTTTTTACACATATTCATGCATACTTGTTATCAAAGTGTCATAGTACAACTTGGTATTATGTTGATCTATGTATGGTGGCATTGCTAAGGTGCTTTTGGCCTAAGCCTGCATCTCTTTTAATATTAAGAATTCAAGTAATTTCCTGAGAGATAAGTCATATCTAATCTCTCTAAGGAGAGTAAATCAACATTCTGGGGTTGCTGGGACTACTGAAATGATAAGCCAGCAGTCATCAGAAGATGAAATTGGAGTATGACATTGTGCTCACATCTTTCAGAATTAAATACACATTTTAAGTGATTTTGTGAGTAAAACCTCAAGAAAGTCACCATGGTGGGTGATATAATATGCCACCTTCACATCTTTTTGGTATTGAAGGCATTGTTTTTTCCTGTCAGTGGCCACAACTAGTACCTCATTAGAGAGGCTACATCCAAATACTGATCATTACAGACCTTTAGTGTTGGGAGGAGGGCCGCTTGTTTGTTCTGGACTACTCAGCCCTGAAACAATCATACAGAAACTATATTAATTAAATCACTGCTTGGCCCATTAGCTCTAGCTTCTTATTGGCTAATTCTTACATATTAAATTAACCCATTTCTAGTTATCTGTGTATTGCCACATGGCTGTGGATTATCAGGTAAATTTCCCAGCATCTATCTCTGGCAGTGACTCCATGGCTTCTTTCTGACTCTGCCTTTTTTCTCCCAGCATTCTGTTTAGTTAAACTCCTAAATATCGATCTGATTTTGGAAAGCCCAGATTCTTCTATGTATTTGAACATTTATCAACAATAGTGAAAAAGATTACCAAGGCCAGGACTGTTTTACTTATATATATTTTTCTATCCCTGTGGACACACTAACATTTTAGTATATATTGAACACCAAAGAAACGTGAGGAAAGGGAGAATATAACTGGTACCATGTGATGCAAGATAGACATGCCTGAACATCCCAAAGTTCTCATATACTCAGCTGATAACAGAATTTCCTTATTCATTGTTTTTATAGTTAAAAGTTTCAGAATTACTCAAAAATTATGTCATTGACATTACTTTCTCAACCAACAGAGAAAAAATATAGTCTAAAATGATTTGTAAGTACTCACAACAGTGCAATATGAATACATCATTCAAACTATCACATAAACAAGAAACCTTAAAAAAGGAAACGTTATATCGATGGTGGCTCCCATATCAGTATCCATGGTCTAAGTTAGGTTTCTTACACATGTCAGTTACATTTCCAAATATGCTTTGGATTTGATATTCTATTTTCATTCTATAAATATAATAATTGATGTCCAGAAAGATTAAATTATTTTATCAAAGTTAGGAAAATGGAGGAATATTTAAATAGCCACACAATCAATATTCAAGCCAAGGTCATCTATCAATAACATATGTTTCACGTTGGGATGAACTTTAAATATTTCTACTTTATTAATTTAAAAGGCTTAATGAAACAAATAATAACATTATGTCAGCCTGATTTTTGAAAATGTACATCTCCTTTGCAATAGAATACCTCATAGGATGTACTAAGTCCAACATATTCTTACTTTTTCTGTGCTTTCACCTGCTATTAAAATTCATTCCATAAGAGATTTATTGTCATAAAGATAAGCATGAAGGTACATAAATTTTAAATCAAAAGTTAATTCTTGCATCCAAAAAAGTACTTCTGTATAATAAAGGTCATGTCTTGAGTGGCAGTCTGGATATTTATACCACTGAGGACCAGAAAATACTTTGCATTGATATTCCAAAATGTGAACTGCCTACTCTTCAAATTACACTTTTATTCATCTCACAGTCTGAGATTTTAATCCATCACCTATAATGAAAAAAGTTTTTGGTGGAATTGTTCTTTGAGAAGGAAACATTTTCAGAAATCAGTTCAAGTCTTCATGACCACTGCACATACACAAGGTCATTTGGTCAAGTTTGAGGTTTAATTACAAGTGTATCAGCAATACAACTGTCACCCACATTCAGAGGGCTTAGTTCCTTCTTATTCAGGTTCCCCAAGTGTCAGTCTGGAGTAAGTGAGCTCCCATTTGCTCGAGTCTGTTGTTTCTGTGGGTATCCCCATCATGGTCTCGGCCCCTTTACTCATAATATCACTCCTCCCTCTCTATGACCAGACTACAGGAGTTCAGCCCAGTCCTTAGTCGTGGATTTCTGCACCTGCTTCCATCAGTTGCTGGATGAAGGTTCTATGATGACAATTAAGGTAGTCATCATTCTGATTACAGGGGAAGGGCAATTAAGGAACCTTCTCCATTGTTGCTTAGAATCTTAGCTAGGGTCATTCTTGCAGATTCCTGGGAATGTCCCTAGTGCCTGGTTTCTCGCTAACCCCATAACTCCCTTTTCCAAGGTATCTCTTTCCTTCCTCCCCCTCTCTCTCCTTCACTCAACTTGGCCTTCAAGATCTGTCATGTTCTCCTTTCTGCTTCCCTTCCCTCCCTTCCTCATCCTCTACCATCCTCTCCCTCCCTCCATACTGCAAATTTACTAAGGAGATTTTATTGATAGTTGTGTGGCTTGGACAGTTTGTGGGACCACTAGGAGAGGAACCAGTATTTATCCCCAGTTCTTGAACTGGTACTTTGGAGCTCATTTGCAATGGAAGGATATCTTTCTCATCCTAGATATAGGGATAAATATATTGATCCTGCCTCAAGTGATGTGACAGACTTTGTAGCTTCCACATGGGAGGTCTCATACTCTGAAGAGTGGATGTGGGTAGAGTAGGGAGAAGTTGGGAAGAGTAGGAGGGCAGAAGGGAAAAGGAACTGGGATTGGTATGTTAAATAATATTTTTTCTAAAAATATAAAAAAGAAAGAAAGAGTGTTTATCAGCAAACTAAAATGATAGTGGAAAGAGCTAAGCTTTTTGACTAATCTTAAACTTAATCTAAAATTCTCTAAGGGGAACATGTAAAAAATAAGTCAAGTTGAAGGAATGACTTAATATATTTATTTTGAAATTTTACAAAGATTAAGTAAGTCTATAAGTCCTGGAAAGTGAATACATATAATAAACTTGCCATGTAGTGAAAACATCACTGAAAAAACAAAATAAACAACAACAACAAAAAAAAAACCCAAAACTATTTGTTGAAACTAAAGGAAAAGCAAGGGAAGGGGCTCATTTTCAGTGACATATGACTTATCTTGGCATGGAAACAGGAGACCATCAGGGAGCCCCAGCAAATTTCACTGCTCTTATGACCTACAGGCAAGCCTACAAGCCGATAAAAAGGGGTAACTCCAGAGTGTCCTATCTAATTCCTAATTTATCACGTCTTTTCAGAGTCAATGTTATGACATCTGAAAGTGCAAGTTACTTTATCTTGGCTGTTGGACAATGGATTATAATTCCTTCAGAAGAAAGCTTTAATTTTGTCTTTACACATATTTACTTGTGGCAATATAATCAGACAGTGTCATTGGGACTGGAATAGAAAATATGCTTACATGTCCAATGCTGAATAACTGTATTTCATTATGGGTCATAAGATCTTTGGGTACTTTTGATCAAGAATTGTGATTATTCAGTAAATTCTAAAAGCTCATTGTTTCTAACTGGCCTGTTATTTTTGGGCCAAATCATGGATCAATATTCTAAAATGTTTGATTGATTACATGGCCATATAGAGTTGCTTCAATCTGTTTATGTAATTCCTTTAAAGACTTGTTAACTTAAAAATGTTTGAGAATTGAAAGCAATGATTAGGTAATATGAGGTGTGTGTATGTGTGAGAGAGCTAAGAATTATTACATATATACTTACATACAAATAAACAAAACAGATAGATAGATAAATAGATACTTAGATGTATGAACAGTAGCTATATATAACTGATATTGTATATAAATACATATACACTTAAAGATACTCTTTGCTGTATACAAGATATTTATTTTGCTACAGAAATTTGCTTATACAGCCGGGCGGTGGTGGCACATGCCTTTAATCCCAGCACTTGGGAGGCAGAGGCAGGCGGATCTCTGTGAGTTCGAGACCAGCTTGGTCTACAAGAGCTAGTTATAGGACAGGCTCCAAAAACCTCAGAGAAACCCTGTCTCGAAAAACCAAAAAAAAAAAAAAAAAGAAAAGAAAGAAATTTGCTTAATTTGCTTATACATAACTATATATAATATATCATTTCTCTTTGATCAGTCTACTTTTCTAATGTGTGTCCTTTCAATATCATGGCCTCAATTTTTTAATTGTTCATATGTGTGTATGAACAATTGTACATATAGATATATATTATTACTGTGTTCATATGCCTAATCATCACTCCTTCTTAGTGGTAAATATTTAAATGAATCTATTAAATATGAAAACAAGCTACAAGTATGTTTTCTTCAGGTCAACTGAGGAACTGAGAATGAAGAAAAGAACTCAGAATTCTCTAACATTTTACTATAAAAACAAAGGTTTAAAGTATGTTGTGCATTATGTTTCTACAAAGTATTAGTAAAGAGAATTTATGATTTTTACAGTCTCTCTTGAATAATAAAGTAGTGCAATAAGAGAAATATTTTTAAATCTGAGAGAAAATAAGTAGTAAATAAGTGTTTTTACTATGAATAAGAATGATAATTTAAGAATATGATTAATAATTTCTAAGTGATTTAAATTGATAAAGTTTAGAATTGTCATAGTTATATTGTTTCATTCGATCCTCCAATATATCCTGTATATTTGGCATATCTTGATATCTTATTTTGTAAAGAATGGAATTTTGACTCACAAATAGATTTATTTTGATCTCGTAATAAGGAACTCAAAAGGCATTCAGATGGAAATCTTTACCACTGCGTTTTTCACTTTGTCTTTTATTTCCCTCCTTCAAATACAGTTGGGTTCTCTGAGTTATTGCAACTCCACACCTCTCTGGAAAATTCTTCAAAACAGCACTAAAGCTGGGCGGTGGTGGCGCACGCCTTTAATCCCAGCACTCGGGAGGCAGAGGCAGGCGGATTTCTGTGAGTTCGAGTCCAGCCTGGTCTACAAGAGCTAGTTCCAGGACAGGAACCAAAAGCTATGGAGAAACCCTGTCTCGAAAAATCCAAAAAAAAAAAAGCACTAATATATTTTTTTTACATACGCATATTTTGGAAATAATATTTACATGATGTGCCTAGGAAACAATAATTTCTGCTTAGTAGTTATGCACAGGACAGGCTCCAAGACATGGCAGGTGCATCTCAGTTGGTGACTTCTTCAATTTTCTTCATAGTGTTCTGAAAAGATATAAATCATCTTAAAAGTATTCATTTAATAATACATTGATGTCATTATATAAGTACTGTCTTATCACCCTGGTGAGAAAGATGAAATTTCATGTTCCCACCCCACTCCCTATGCCCCTTAGTGAGAACCTTCTTTTTCTTTTTTCCCCTGAAGGCAATGAATCTCCATTCTCTCCGTGTTGATTTGCCTTTGGAAACTGCCATAGTGACACAGTTAGTGTGAGTTTCATAGGTTCTAGCGTGGTCAAGTCTACTTCTGAGAGCTACCTTTTCAGATATTTACCAATTTGTGTCTTATTATTGTTCTTACTTTTGAGCATTGTTACATATTTTGGAAATAAACTCCTTGTGATTGCTCCCATACACAGATTTTCTAAGTGGCATACCCAACAGAAGACCCAGCAACAACAACAAAAATAAACAGCATCAACTACAAAAATATCAACAAATATTCAAGCAATTTTAGCAAGGAGTAGTTTACTTGGCTGCCCTGGGTGACACTCCGTGAGACAGACATGATTTGTTTGCCCTGAGCGGTGCCCAAGTTTGTAAGGAAAACAAATGATTATCACAGTTTATGGCAGGAAATTGGAGGTCATTTGTTATGGAACAATAAATAACTGAAACATTACAGGGTATAAAATATTTGTATACATATTTATTGTCTTTGATTTATAACTAAGAGTATAACTACAGATCCAGTCAAAGAAAATGGAAATTTTTAAGGTTTTTTTTTTTTCAAAAAACATTCATTATTTTACCTAAAGAGTTCTGATATTTGATCTTGACACATGCAGATATCTAAGGGGTGTTTATTGTACTGGGGTTTTAAAATGTTTTCCAAATATGCTTTTGTGCCAGCATAATATGGAACAAAGTCTTCTATTTTTCCTTTACTAGCAGAATCAACAGCTTCTCATTTGGCTGAACAACTAAGCAGATTCTCTTCTCTCTACCTTCTTAAAATATATTTTAGTTTTAATTATGTGTTTGTCTGTGTGGGGTACTTGTACTGTGTGAGGTCAGAAGATGATATCAGATCCCCTGTACCTACAATTATGGAATCCTGTGAACTGTAAACCAAACTTAAGTCCTTTGCAAGGGAAGTACATATGCATAGCACTCATCCATTTTGGTAGCCCATAAGCAAATATTTTTAACACAGACAATGTAATATAAAAGAAACATAACAAATCTGATTTTATTGTTTTGTACTTTCATTGAGCTGAATGTAAGAAACATCAACCTTCATTTGTTTAAAGTACAAAATTAATTCTTCGTTGATATGTGATTGTACAATAATTAAATTAATTCTACATTAACTAGAAAGCATCTTCCTCATACCCCATAGCCCCTTTATACTGAGTACTAATCTACCTCTTCTTAAAGCTTACCTCTAAAAACCTGGAATTTGTAGATATCTTCCAACAAGTGATGATCTACTCTTTGTATATACAATCTTGGATATACTCTCTGTTCCTATAAAAATTTTAAATATTTTAAATTTGTCCTGAATTCCTTTGAAAGGTAAGTTATTTTATAGTATATGGCTTATCATAAATTTTTATTCATTCATCAGATAATTTACATTATTTGTAGTTTATGGCTATAATTTGTTTTCTGTGTACATTTAAAATTTGTTGAAAAATCAGGGTGGGAATTTTAGTCTTTTTTGTGATAATTTTGAAATTTTGTATTTTGTTTATTTTGTGATTGTACTTTAATTATATTTGTCCCTTCCCAGTCCTCCCTTCTAACCTTTCCATATATCCCTCTCTGCTCTCCTTCAAGTTCATAGCTTCTATTTTTATCAGTTGTTATTATATGCATATATATTCCTAAACATAACCTATTGAGTATATGTAATATTACTTGTATATATTTTGGGGACAGACCTTTTGGTACTGGAAAATAAACTGGTGTGTTTATTTTCTGACAAGGTGTGTTCTTTTCTGACAAGGCCACCTCTCTGGTTTCCGGCTTTATGTACAGGTAACTGATAAGTGTAGTCTTTACCTTTCATCAAGGAAATTTCTCTTTGTATCAAAGACCACTACAGAGAACTATAATCATTCAATATGTAAATCTGTGTAAGCATTGAATATGTAAAGTGGGTGGAAACCAATCTCAGTGGATACATCAACAAAAGACTCTCATGCCTAAGGCTCAGGAAACATGGTAAGAAAGGGACAGAAAAATTTTAACAGGAGGACTGGCTACTTTGCTGAGTCTCCTAGTAACGACAGGAAGGATACCTGCAAGTCTCATTAACAAGACCACCAACTATGAGCTGAACAAGAAAGACAGCAACAAACAAGGAAAAATACACAGGAAAAATTCCCCGGGGCCTCAATCCTACACAATGAACTCTCTGCCATTAAGTTTCTGATAAAATTCCAAAGATTGCCATATTTCCATTTATTTAGGAGACATACTTTTAGATGAAATTCTCTCTTTTTGAAAAAAATTTTGGTGCCATCAGAGATGATTTATATTAGTGTAAGTTTCCTTATTTAACAGTTCCACACAGCTAAATGTAAATGATGTAGAGGAAGGTATAAGCAAGAGCAAGATGAAGAAGGATTTACTAAAATGTCTCTATTCCGGCATAAGGCCTTGAGCACTCCCCAAGTGAGAATGTTGTTACATAGTTTCAGCATATGTGTGTTCTGTTTAGCAACAACATCTGCACAGACTTCTGAAGTTCTTACAGATTCCTTGTCCAGTTCTCCATGATTCTAAAACAGGCTCAGCTCAGCACATATCCTGCAGCAAAGACCCTCCTGTAAGGCATCTCAGAAGTGTTTCTGGGCAAACAGCAAAGATAACAACAAAAGAGACTTGTTTAGTGCCTATTCCTTGACAATTTCCAACACTATAAAGTAACGGTTCTACAATAATTTCAGCAATGTAACTAATTTAAGTGGAAAGGTAATAGTCTCATCAATTAAAGTATGCACTGAAACATTTGCATTATTTTATGATCCAATATTTTGTTAAGTAATTTTCCATCAATTCTCTTTATATTAGAAATTTCTATTCATTCTACTATCATATATAAGATTGTCATTAAGGCTGGTCAGTATCTTTGTAAGACTGCCATTTGAATTAAAACTATAAAAGTAATATTGTAATAAGGTGATTATAAAGCCTCTTTTTAAGGAAATAGGGCTTAATGTGGTTAATTTCATTACACAAAGTCAACATGAAATGTTGAAGCAGTTTACGGATATTACTAGAATTATAAAAATCTTATATTCTATAGTACCTGATAGAGTGAAATCCAAGTAGCAGAAAACAATATCTGTCTCCAGATGTTATTGTTGCAATTGAAAAAGCAGAGTGAGAGAGATAAAGATGCCATGCAACTGAGTTCAAATGAAGAGGTTAGTTAGGGGAAAGGGAACATAAAAAGAGGGAAGGGGAATTTTGTTTGCTTCCAATTTCCAAGAGGATCTATATATGTTTTTCTTTGGGTTCACCTTGTTATTTGGCTTCTTTAGGCTTGTGAACTATAGGCTCAATGTCCTTTGTTTATGGCTAGAGTCCACTAATGAGTGAGTACATACCATATTCATCATTTTGGGTCTGGGTTATCTCACTCAAGATAGTATTTTCTATTTCTATCCATTTGTATGCAAAATTCAAAATGTCATTATTTTTACTGCTGAGTAGTACTCTAATGTGTATATATTCCACACTTTCTTTATCCATTCTTCTATCGAAGGGCATCTAGGTTGTTTCCAGATTCTGGTTATTATAAATAATGCTGCTATGAACAAAGCTGAACAAATACTTTTGTTGTATGATAGAGCATCTCTTGGGTATATTCCCAAGAGTGGTACTGCTGGATCCTGAGGTAGGTTGATCCCAAATTTCCTGAGAAACCGCCACACTGATTTCCAAAGTAGTTGTACACGTTTGCATTCCTACCAGCAATGAATGAGTGTACCCCTTACTCCACATCCTCTCCAGCATAGGCTATCATTGGTGTTTTTGATTTTAGCTATTCTGACAGGTTTAAGATGGTAACTCAGAGTTGTTTTGATTTGCATTTCCCTGATCCCTAAGGTGGTTGCCAGGAAAAACTTGGGAGCATGGGGGTGAGGATGGGTGGGGGTAGGGTTATGGGAAGGGGAGAGGGGAGAAGAGAAGGGAAAAGGGAAAGACTGGAGAGAGTGCTTGAGGGAGTGGGAGAGTGGAGATGGAGGTAGGGCATGTATAGGAGCAGGGAAGAAGATTAACGGAGCCATTTTAGGTTTGGCAAGAGACTTGGCTTTAAAGGGGATCCCACATGTCCACGGGGATGTCCCCAGCTAGGTCCTTGGGCAGCAGAGGAGAGGGTACCTGAACTGGCCTTGCCCCACTATGACAATGAGGATTATCTCATCATTGAGTCTTCTCCAGGCAATGGATGGAGATAGAGACAAAGTCCCTCATCAGAGCAACGGACTGAGCCCCCAAAGTCCAGTTAAAGAGCAGAAGGAGGGAGAAGATGAGCAAGGAAGTCTGGACAGCAAGGGATTGGTCCACCCACTGAGACAGTGTGCCTGTTCCAATGTGAGCTCACCAAATCCAGCTGGACCAGGACTGAATGAGCATGTGATCAAACCGGACTCTCTGAAAGTGGCTGAAAATAAAGGCACTGGGACTTTTTTCTACTGCATGTACTGGCTTTTGGGACCCTAGTCTATTTGGATGCAAAGCTTCCTAGGTCTGGATGTGGGGAGGGGCTTGGACTTCCCACAGGGCAGGGTTCACTGCCCTCTCTTAAGGAAGGAGGGGGAGGGGGAGGGACGAGGGAGAGTGGGGGAGCAGAAGGGGAATAGGAGGGTGGGAGGAGGGGAAGAAGTGTAAATTTATGAATGGAAAAATAAAAAATAGAGGGAAGGGAAAGGGGAAAACAACTCTGAGGATAGGAGCAGCAGAAGAGAAGACAGGAGAGAGAGAGAGAGAGAGAGAGAGAGAGAGAGAGAGAGACAGAGACAGAGACAGAGACAGAGACAGAGACAGAGAGATTGAGAGAGACAGAGACACACAGAGAGAGAAACAGAGAGAAAAAGAACAGAGAGAGACAGAGAGAGAGAGATGGGAAGTGGGCAGGGCCCTTTTAAAGGAAACATACTGGATGTGCACACCTGTTGCTCTTAGTGACTGCAGCTGAGGATATATCTTGTCAGAACCCCAAGGTCAGGTCAGTACAGATGTCTGAATACTAATCTTCATCCATTTCTCTTTATTATAAAAAGCTGTTGTGTTAGAAATGGGCAGCAGGTGAGGTGGGATTGAGGAAATCAAGTTCTTGAGACTACTTCCTGATGACCTGGGGGCATCGTTCATCTTTGAGGGACCTGGGAAAGATGGAGTGGTGGCCATGTCCTCAACTAGCTGGCTGTTTCACTTTGCTTTCCAGGATCGGTGAAATTGTCAGGCACCACGTGGACCTGGCAAAATGCTGTTCAAGGTGAATGGAGGTCGACTCCCTAGGGCTTAAAGCACCTGACCCTTTCCCATCAGCAGAGCATCACTTGCAAATGTTTGATAGTCTTGTGCCCTCAGTTCTATGGCCATCAGGGGGTAGTCCTGCAACAACAGCTGGTTAGAAATTGTCAGTGAGTCTCCAAAAAACATCCCAATGGGAACAAGAAAGTATAAATGATGACACAGTTCCCATGAGTGAGACATAGAAGTCAGCGCCAATGGTCTGCAATTCCTAGCATCCCAGGAATTGAGAGCGGGTCCATTTAGAGATGGCACTGGCTGCTTTGTATGTCATCAAACTTACAGAGCGGGGGCCAAGGGCTGTGAGCCTGAAAGAGACACAGTTGCCTGGTACCAGGAAAGATAGAAGGTGAGCAGAGGACTGTACTTGAGAAATGAAGCCTCACACCTATGGAAATGGTCAAACTCAAGTAGCCCAGCCAGAGACCTAGTTGCCAATATCGAATGGAAAGCAAGGCTGCCAGTGAGCAAGAAAGGATTTATTGAATGAGGAAGATTGCAAATCTGTTGAAATTGGAGCAGGTGGGTAGAGACCCAATGTGAAGTGATTCCCTTTCAGTGAGCTGTGCCATTGAGCAAATGTGTCACATACAACAGAGTTAATGTAAGAGCTTTTATGGAGAGGAGCAGAAGAGTAAAAGGTTGAAGGGGTGATACCTCCCTCCATCTATCAGGATCACTGGCAGAATGTTGCAAAGGTCCCGTACAACACCAAGATATAACGTGCCCCAAACCAGATTTTTTGGTAGGCTTATTCCCCATAAGTGAGGCAGAACAAGACCCAATGGCTTTTATCCAGCGAGGATCAAGGGGAAAAGGCACAAACTGCTCTGGAGAGTCATCACTCAAGGGGCAGGGGCCATAGGGCAAAACCAGAAGCATCCAAGAGTCTGAGAAAAGAAAGGCACAGGCCTCCCAGTGAGTCACATGTAAAGGGTGGGGACTGGGGACTCTGAGTCTGAGCGAACCTTGGTTGCTTGGTACCAGAACTCAACCACGTTAGAGAGATGAGACGAGACCTCACTCATGATAAAGAGCCAAAGGTGGTGAAGGGGGAGAAGCTCAACAATTGCTCCAGTTTTGAATGGAGAGACCCAATGATACAGAGAATAGAGGTTGTCATATGTGGACTGGGTTCCAGGACCCTGGCATGCCCCAAACTGCCTCCGGGCAGGAGGAAGCACCAAAAGAGCCTTTCCTAGACAGGGAACCAATGATGTAATTTAAATAATGCAGAAGAGAGAGAAAGAGGCTATGCAAACATAATTCACACGGAGGGGTTTTATTAGAGGGTTTATTGGGGGAAAGTGAACGTAAAAAGAGGAAAGGGGAAGGGGAAAACCGGTCTCTTGGGGATAGGAGCAGCAGAAGAGAAGAGAGGCAGGGAGAGAGAAGAGGAAGGGACAGGGAGACAAGGAGAGAGAGAGAGAGAGAGAGAGAGAGAGAGAGAGAGAGAGAGAGAGAGAAATGGGTAGTGGGCTGGGTCCTTTTAAAAGGAACCTCATGAATGTGCATAGTAGATTCTCTTAGTAGCTGCAACTGAGAACCTATCCTGTCAGAACCGCAAGATCAGGCTGGTACAGATGCCTGAATACTAACACTTATTATCCTAAAACAGATCATATACAAGATCTTACCTATTGTATATATGTTAAATATTCCTGTTCCTAAATCATTGTTTTAATATCTAATATTTCAGAACCTCATTAGTATGCAAGAAAAGATGAATGGAAAAAATCTTTTGTTTATCTGAAATCTAACTTATTCTTATGTGACTCTGGGAAGGTATGCCTACTGTCAATTGCTCGGTTTATATCATTAAATCATGGAAAGATTATCAATCCACTTATCAGGATTTAAATATTACTGCTTGCAAGTCACAAGAGAATTCTATAAATGGAAGTATTCTAATATATTTAAAACATTAATTCTACAGAATAGAGTGTTTTGACAGAACTCTGATCTCCCACAGGCAAAGTTCTAGAGACATTTCCTATCAAAGTGGCAAACTATTATCCTGTCTCAGCATCCTAGTACTAATGACAATTTTTTGTCATGTCAAATGATTAAAAAATAAATACAGAAGAGAAAAGAGCACTCTAGTTGGCCCATTTGATGACTTTAATCACAAGAAACTAAGGTAAGAAAGACAGAGAGAGGAACAACTTACGTTATATCAAAAATTTTTATTTCACTAATATTTTTTTGATTTTAGTGATTTTGACTATTCACTAAAAAAATGATTTCTTTTCCAATCAGCAACTACTGGGCTGTTTGTGCCATCTTTCCTTTCAGAATTATTGAGGCACATTATAGACATTAAAGAAACATAGGAGCCGGGCGGTGGTGGCGCACGCCTTTAATCTCAGCACTCAGGAGGCAGAGGCAGGCGGATCTCTGTGAGTTTGAGGCCAGCCTGGTCTACAAAGGGAGTTCCAGGACAGGCTCCAGAGCTACAGAGAAACCCTGTCTCGAAAAACCAAAAAAAAAAAAAAAACAAAAAAAAAAAAAGAAAAGAAACATAGGACTCTGATGTCCTGAACAATATGTTTTTATTTTGTCAACTGTTAAGACCAGAATTAACATGAACATAAAGTTACAAATCCACAGAAACTTGCTCAATCATCTCATCCTGAGTATTGGTTATTGCAAGATTGTTTCGATCCAGAAAGCTTCTAATACAAACAATTACACCAAATTCCAGAGAAAAGCCCCTTCTACTAACAGTTAAAACCAACCAATCAACCAACAAACAAAAAAACCTTCCAAATTGTCATTTCTTTCCTCCATTCATATGTTCCTTACTAGCATTGGTAGAATATCCTGATACATGAAGAAGCATAAATTACTTATGGTTCTCTTTACAAAAGACACATTCACATATATAATTTAAGTCCTTGAATATTAAGGGAAATTTTCATCCTCTATCAATTTCAAGTACTTCAGTCAAAGTTGAATATTTCATTACTAGATAAATTCTTACTTTTATTTAAAAAGACCATGGCCTATGGCTGGCAAGAAAGTTTTCTCTCCACACTCATAGAGTACTTTACAAGACACACAGTATGAAGATTATAAAGGCAGCTAGCCGTAAACTTGGCAAATCCTAAGAAGACTGTATCTATTAGTTAAACAAAGAAAAAAAGCAGACGTTATTGAGAGAAGGAAATAGGAAGTTATTATTATCAAGGACTAATCAAAGGAAGCAAGTCCCTGGTCAAATAAACTTAACTTTGGGAAGCATTGTGTTATATATATACATATATATATATACACACACATAGCTTTTTTAGATATCTAGAGAACAGAGAAGATTAAATACAGGTTGTGAACAAATAATTACTATGCTGAAATACAAAACCTCTTATTTCCCATTTTAATATCTTTCAGAATGGATTTCCTTAACCTTTGATGATTCTATTTGCAAAGCCAAACAACAAGCTTTGAAATTATTGAAAGATCACAAATATAATAAAAAAGGTGACTATGGTAATTTTGGAAGATGAACAATGTTCAGTTTGCAATCTCAGGTGAATAAATCCTAATGACTTTCAAATGTGTCCAAAAGTATCTATCAGAATTTTGTGTACTTTGTGAATCATTGTTAAAATGTCAAAATATTTGAAATATCCTCAGAGAAGTTTGGATATTAAAAGGTGAAAATCTAAACTATCCAAGCAGAATTTCTTTTTTTTTCTTTTTTTTTTTTTGTTTGTTTTTCGAGACAGGGTTTCTCTGTAGCTTTTGGTTCCTGTCCCAGAACTAGCTCTAGTAGACCAGGCTGGCCTTGAACTCCCAGAGATCCACGGCGTGCACCACCATCGCCCAGCAAGTGGAATTTCAAATTTTAATGTTGAGACAGAAATATTACAAATTCTAGAATCAGGTATTTTCAAGAGAATACATTTTTCTTTAATATTAAGAATGATAATCCTAATAATTTGAGTGTTTTGTCAGGTACTACATTAAGGGGTTTTTATTTATTTGACACTAGGTTTCTCTTACTCTCCTGTGTTATTTAAGTTTTATGTCATGATGGAAAAATATTTTCCAATCCTCCCATACACAACTCCTGCTTTCCTTAAAATTTATGGCCTCTTTATTCATTTATTGTTTCTCTATACATATATGTATATTTCTAAATTCCTAAGTGCAACCTGCACAGTGTATATAATGTTATTTGTGTATATGTCTTCAGAGAGGATCATTGTGGTATTGGTACCTGATAGGTATGCTTGTCTTGGGGGAGACTATGTGTCATGCTCTCGGTATTCCTTATTACCTACAGTTCTTTGTGAAGGGTGGCAGCATCCTGGGCTTTCCTTCACCGATGTTAGTATGTCTGCTAATGTCCTTCTTCAGTTCATGTTTAGGGCACCTTAATAGTAAGACTTTATAAGTATACATTTCTTGGAGATAGAATTTCACAGTAAACTATATGTATGTCTTCTGGCTCTTACAACTTTTCTGTTCTCTTTTATGGAATGATATCTGAATTTTAGGTAAAAGGGTTTTATTGTAGATGTGTCCACTGGTACTGGGCTTTAACACTGTATCTTGATTGTTTACTTTTCTGTAATAGTCTCCGTTTGTTGCAGCAAGAAATTTCCTCAATGAGGGGTGTGTACAAATATAAGAACAGCTGTTCATATTTGGTTAGGGAATACTGTGGTTTAGTAAAGTGGTGGCTGTAGGTTCTCCTCCAAGATCCCATGACTCCACTAGCCATGAGACTCCCAAACAGTACAGACTATTACCATTGTCCTTTGCTGCCCTTCAGAGGTAGAAGGTAAGTCCCTTAAATTAAAAATAACTTTCCCAATTACTTGTGTACTACCGATATTGAAGTTTATATATCCAATATTTATAAATGCATAATAAAAATTTAAAACACACTTAAAATGTGTACTATGAGTATATATTTAATTAAAATATATGAATATCTCATAGAATTATAGATAGTTAGGCTAGCTTAAATATGGGGTAAGAATGATTACATTATGGCCATCTTAAATACTCATAAGTGGTAGTCAAATAAAGATTTAATTTTATTAGAGATTTAAGTCATATTTGAAGATTGCATACGATGCTGGTTCATTAGCAAGTGCTTGTAAAGGAAATCTAGACTGCTGATGACACCGTTACACCAAATGATATTTGCTGTTCCTAATAAAATACAAAGGAGGGATGCTGCCATCTACCCTGCCACAGAAAAGGAATATTCGCCCTATTGGTAACAAAGTGTAAATATTGAACAAAAGTTCAAACACTAATCTGATTAGGAAAGGAAAAACATTTTTTTTTTCTGAGAACAAGTACAGAAAAGGAGATGTACTGGTGACTGAGAACATAAAACAAAACAAGACAAACCCAAGTTAGTTGAGTGTGGTCATTTTACCTCTGTTATATTAGAATATAAATACTCAACATATTCAGAAATTTCTCATTAAATTAGCACTCTGCATCTGTGTCTGCCATGGCAAAGAAAGGTGTTACTCCTAACAGGTTTGAGTTTCATTCTACACACACACACACACACACACACACACACACACATATATATATATATATATCACGTGTTCTAAAAGTGTTCTGCCAGTGTGTCTTGCTTCTTTTTTTGTCAAGGCCAACTATAACTTTTTTTTAATGCCAATAAGTAAGGATTGTGGTTTGTCTGAGTTTCACTTCCCATGTTCACACATTTTATCCAGTGGTCTACAAGTGACAAATTCAAAACACTTTCTAATCATCATCTATGGAATAGAAGAATGGAAGCATATTCCACTAACTTCTTATCTCCAATTTTGATTCTTTTCTAATAAATTGAACAATAGTATATTACCGGAGTACATTACTGGAGTATCAGGATGACTACACTCTAAGGATGCTCGAAACACAACCATGCCATGCTGTCTTTAATAAGGGCATTGAAACTTTCTGAACAGAAGGTTAAAACAATAGAGAGATTATATTACTTAATGCTTTTAACTTTGATACTCAGATGAAAAATTTTATTGGGATATAATATAATTCAATAAAATTCTATAATTTTATATATTTTACATAAAATTATATAATTTTACTGAGATATAATATACTAAGATGAGAAATTCTTAAAAAGGAAAGTATTCTGAATGCATTTCCCTTAATTTTTTAATTTAATCATCTGTGATTTAAGAATAATTAACAGCAGTAGCTAACTTACAACCATTTAAGTGTTTGCTACTGTTCTGTCAGGATTTTCTAGTTAGTATAAGAATTACTAATAACTGTGACTGCAATAGAAAAGGAAATTTATAGAAAATATAACCAAATTCTGAAAAATCAGCTGATAATTTTTTTTGTCTCTTTGTCACTGTGACAAAATTCCTCAGAAAATAAACTTATTTTACCACATTGTTTCATAATTTCAATCTGTGCTCAGTTGGTTTTGGATTTGGGTTATAATAGTAGGTTAGAGCCCAGGATAACCTCTCATTTCATGGTAGTTAAGAAGAGGGGACGCAGGAGTGTGGGGACAAAAGATGTCCATTATGTCACACAATCAGTGACTAGTGGCATATCGTCTATGTTCCCCCACTTCACAATAAAGCAGTATGAGACTATGAATCAATGAGAGGTTATTCCATTGATGGAAACAACACTCTTAGGGTAAAATCATCTTTCACCAACATAAGTACCTGCAGTCCAAATCTTGGACACATAAGCCCTGAAGAGAGCATTTTATACTCAATTAGTAAGAAACATTTCCCAAGTCATCTTAGATTTAGTTTCTTTCTGATTTTCAAACCGATGCTGACTAGGACTGAGGCCCCAATATTTCAAGATTTCTTTTCATTGATAGGTGTTTCTGTGTATAACCAACATTACACATCTTTCTCAAGATAATATTACTTACAATTTTATGTGGTTCCATGCTTATTTTAGAACTTTAGTTGCTTTTATTCCTGAAAAATCCAGGAATATAAAGTAAATGTCAGCTTGTTATCTTTATCAGTAAAAATACCTTGAAGAGTCAGACAAGAGAACAATGTCTTTGCACATTGCATGCTTCTAATGACAAAAGCATCTAAAATTCTTCTATAGCCAATTTAGAATTTTAGATGCTTTTGTCACTTTGTGGGAGCTTAGCCTGTTTAGACGCTCACCTTCCTGGATGTAGATAGAAGACCTTCGTCTTCTCACAGGGCAGGGAATTTGGACTGCTCTTCAGTATCGAGAGGGAGGGGGAATGGTGTGGGGGGAGGAGAAGAGGAGTGGGGATAGGGGAAGGGGAGTGGGGGGAGGGGGCAATATTTGGGAGGAGGTGAGGGAAATGGGAAACGGGGAGCAGGTGAAAATTTTAATTAAAAAAGAATAAAAATAAAAATTAAAAAAAAAAAAAAAAACAAAAAACAAAAAACAAATATAAGTTCCATGCTCATTTACCAACAATAAATTATCTGCAAACAATTTTAGAAAACAATTCCATTCATCATTCTAATCATAAATAAACCATAGCAATAGGTTTAACAAAATAGATGACAAGTAGTTTTGCTAAATGACTATAAAATTTTGACAAGTTTGAGCTCAAGATGAAAAAAAAGTGTGTTCATGTATTAGAAGAATTGACAATGCTAAACTTATCGGCTTTATTCAAAATGATTTAGGGACTTACTAAAATTTCTGTGTATTATGTTATTGATGACATTATTTGCAGTAGTGTACAAAAGAAAGTATAAAAGAACTGGTGCCTAATTTTTCCAGGTAATTTGAAGACAAGTTAATGAAGAGATGAATTTGAAATGATTTTGAAGATGAAAATTTTGACATGACAGAAAATGAAATTTATAAAGTGGAAAATATGTGTTTAAATCCATCTAAAGTTGTATCATCATTAATTCCTTCCTAAGAAATTAAAACGTATTCAGCAGACATGATTCTGTGTCACTGTAACATTTTTACCTATGCACAATGATTCTAAGACTCATATGCATCAAAACAGATTGAATCAAAAGGTCATTTCTACTTTACCTGAAAATCTCAAGTGCTATTTCTTAATCAATATTTGATGTATAATTGATTAAACATAATAGTAATATTTATGAGTAAACGCATATGATAACATATCTGGAAGTTTCAAATGTCACCCTATCAAAGAGATGTCAAATTTATTCAGAGAATAAATATGCTTGGGTTTAATCTGAAATTTTATTTTAAAGGCACTGTAAATTAATTCATATTGAAATAGATTTCCTAATATCACAATTTGACTTCTACATTTAGCTTAATAGGCATAAACTATTTTTGAAGGAAATCATTTGAAGATAAATGTTCTGTCTTGCTCATATCCTATTACAAACCATTTAAATCAAAAATAACCTCTGTGCAAATGTCATGCCAATCATGGTGCTTTCAAATATTTAAATATTTTTCCCTATCATACTTCAATTAAGGTAGGTCCAACAAAATGAATTTATGTTACTCAATAATCCTAGTGTAGAAATAGTTTCCATTGAGAATCTCAATTTTCTTTCCATATAAATGAGTGAAACCTTAGATCTTTCCTTTTTATTGAACATGCTCTTTGACAATTTTGCACATGTATGTAGTGATATTTTGCTTGTAATTTAACAAGCAAAGCTTCTCTAAAGATCAGAGTTCAGAGCTAAGTCACTAGCTAGCAACAGAGGCCAGAAAGTGGTGGCACACAACTTTAATCTGGGGACTCAGGAGACAGAGGCAGACAGATCTCAGGGTGTTAGGCAGAGACAGGATCAGCCCTTCAGTCTGAGCATTGGTAGAGGTAAGAATTCTCTAGTGTTTGGCTTCTTTGCTTCTCTGATCTTTCAGCATTAACCCCTATATCTCATTCCATTTTTTTATTATTAAAGTCAATTAGAATTCTTGCTATATATGTAGAAAATGTATTCTGATTAACGTAGTGCCCATTTCATGTAATCTTGCACACACTCACTTACCTCCATCCTTTCTGTAATTCCTTCCAAATACTCAATTTCATGTATGTATGTATGTATGTATGTATGTATGTATGTATGTAAGATGTTTTTATTTATTCGGGACATCTGCATGGCTGTGGATTTTGAAGTATCCATTGACTCCTGGTGAGTACCTAAGTGAGTAAAGAAATATAGACAGCAATTGTCCATCCCCAGTAATCATCAGTAGACAACATTTTAGCAGGGAGGGTAGGGTTGGTCAACTAAATTATCATAGTATCTTGTAAATATTTATAATTCTGCTTGTAGTAAAATGCTACTCCTGGTTTTACTCAGAGAATCATATTTTAATAATTAAGAGTTCTATGAATTCGGAGATTTGTGGATACCAAAAGTGCTAAGAAAAACAATATTTGAGTTCTTAGAAGCAGAAACCCACAGTCAAACATTAGTACAGAGTTCAGGAATCCTACAAAGGATGAGAAAGGAATGTAGGAGCCATAGGTCACTATAGGAAGGCTCATACAATCAGCTATCCTGGGCTCATCTGGGTTCCAGAGGCTAAATCAACAACCAGAGAGTTTGCAGGAGATTTTCCAAGGCACTCTGTTTATATGTTACAGTGGGAACAGGGGCTGTCTCTGACTACTTTATTAGCTTTTGGGACCCTACATCTCATACTGGGTCACTTTGCTCAACCTTAATACATGTAGAGGTTCATAGCCTTACTGCTACTTGATATGCCATGTTTTATTGATATTCATAGGAGAACTGCCTTTCTTGGATGCTGAGGAAAGAGAAGAGGATTGGGGTTAGGATTGCAGATGGTGGAGATAGACTGAGAGGGAATTATTGAGGAGGGCTTTGGTGAGAATATAAAATAAAAAAATGTATAAAAATTATTAAAAGTGATAAAACTAAAGCATATACACTCACACATACAAAAATTTAATAACAAACTGAAACATTGCCAGGAAGTTTGGAACAAAAGCAAAATGTAATGAAGTCTATGTAAAATGAGTATAAGATAGGTGAATTAAAATTAATTACAAAAATAATTATATCAAATATAATGGTACTAGACTAATTAAAAGGCAGAGTTTCAAAAGTAAAAAAAAAAAGTTAATAAACTCTATGTTACCCATGAGTGACAACCACTAAACATGACATCATATATAGTCTAAGGTAAAAAAGATGGGATAATAATTTTCTATATACACACAGAGGTATGTAAATTTGATATTGAGTAACTAATATCAACATATTAGTGTCTATAATTCAAAGTATCAAGTATATTGGAAAAGCATTGGCTAACAAGACAGCTCTGCAAGTGAAGTTTTCAGTCAAAAAGCGTATGGAGTCAATTTGATTCCTAAGGTACAAAATGAATTGCCAGGATTGGCGAGGTCTCACTTATGAACCCAATACTGTGAGGATGTAGATATGCATACATTACACAAATACACCATTCATATGCACACACATTTACTTTTAAACAAAATGTAACATAAGTCTCTTTATTATGATTAATCCTAATATAAGTTACAAGTAAAAGTTTTCCATTAACAAAAGAATCAAAAAACTCATAATCATAACTGGAGGGTTTGTATTTGATTTTGTCTGTTTGTTTCTTTTATTTTTTGCTTCTGGTTTTCATGAGACTTGACCTTCAGGCTGGTCTTGATGGCACTGCACAAGACTAGAGTAAAACTTTTTGTGATCCTCCTGTCACAGGATCCTAATTGCTGTCGTTCCAGATATAAGACATGATACTCTGCTCAGAGTTGGAGTTTACAATGCTTGCATCTCAGAAACAAATTATTCAGGAAAAAAATATCAAACATAAACTAGTGAGTTAACATTACTACTCTCAGCCTCTTAATAGATATTTATAGGCTTACTTATTTATATTTCTAGGATCGTAACCACTAACAATTAAAGAATATCTTCACTATTTGCATGGGGAATGGAATACTTTTCAGCATGGGATAAGAGTTGTTGGAAATGTGTAGAGTTTTATAAGTGTGATATTTAAAAATAAATCATGAAAACCATTCTCATAATGGTTTCAGTAAACAAACGTATGAATCTTGGTAGGCTGAAGAAAGCATTCTACCAGTGGCTGACTACAAACCACAACATTATAAAGAAGGAACTGTTTTTTAGTAGGGAAGAATAATTGAATTAACACTGCTCCAATTCCAACTTATAAAACGTGAAAACAAAAGATCCCCAAAGAAGAATTTCCAAAACTTATCTCTACTATCCCCAAATAATGAAGTTACATCCTTACACAAAGCTCAATTCTGAATACAAAATAATGTTTAATTTAAGCTTAAGGTAGAAACATTTGTAGCAAGTGAACAGATAATAACCACACTGAGAAAAAAATGGAAATATTGAAACCTCATGGAAATAATTGATCAAAACCAATTCATAAATGACAAAGACATGGAAAAGATTTTAATTTTCAATTAACAAAAATTACAATGCTGATAGTCTACAAACTGAAGCTTTGATATGTTTATAAACTGTGGAATAGCTTAGCTGAGCTAATTGACATTCATATTACCTCATCATTTTGTGGTAAAACACTTAAAATCTACTTTTGTCATTGTCAAGTACACAAATCATTGTTAATAATTTTAATCATCATGATGTAAAATTAACCTCTTGAAATAATTCCTCTTGGCCTCTCTGTTCCTATCCCACCCAGCTTGCATCCAGAACCCTTCTTCCTTCTGCCCCCTTCCTTCTTTGGGCACATAACACCACCTAGCTCAGCCTGTCTGGGCGCTGGGTGCGAATCCTCAGGGCAAACAGGCAGGCAGGAGTTCCTTTGTTTCAATAGCCTGTCTGGGCGCTGGGGGCGAATCCTCAGGGCAAACAGGCGGGCGGGAGTTCCTTTGTTTCACTGGCCTGCCTGCACCAAGCAAGGTAGGCGCTTTGTTTACAAACTACCCAACCAGCGCAGAGATCTGAGCTCGGTACCAGGAGAGCCAGCATTGGGCACAGAGAGCTGATCTTGGCACCAGGAGAGCCATCACTGGGCATGGAGATCTAATATTGTCACCAGGAGAGACATCACTGGAGCACCAGGAGAACCATCACTGGGGAGTACCATCACTGGGAAGGTACAACAGTAGGCAAGGAGACCTGATCCTGTAAAAGAAGATCCATAGGAGAGCATTCGGAGGAAGAGATGGGCAGGCGCCAATGCAAGAATTCACCCAACAATCTGAAAAATAATATGAAACCACCAGAACACAGCGACCTCACAACAGGAGGACATGAACACCTTAATCATGAAGAAGTAGAAAAAATTGACTTTATGAAAGTGATTGACACCCTTAAAAAGCATGTAAAAAATGCCCTTATAGAAATGGATGAGAAGTATAACAGAAAGTTTGAAGAACTGAGTAAATCAGTGAATGATACCCTAAGAAACCAAGGAAAAACAATCAAACAGATAATGGAAACAGTTCAAGTCTTGAAAACTGAATTGGAGGCAAAGAAGAAAACACAAACAGAAGGCTGGCTGGACATGGAAAATCTAGATAAACGAATAGAGTCTACAGAAACAAGCATAACCAACAGAATACAAGAGATAGAAGAAAGAATCTCAGATCTGAAGACACCATAGAGAAAATAAACACGCTGATCAAAGAAAACAGCAAGGCCAACAAACTCTCATCACAAAACATTCAGGAAATATGGGACACAATAAAAAGACCAAACCTAAGAATAATAGGAGTAGAAGAAGGGGAAGAAGTGCAGCTCAACGGTCCAGAAAATATATTTAATAAAATTATAGAAGAAAACTTTCCCAACCTAAAGAAAGATATACCTACGAAGGTTCAAGAAGCATACAGAATACCGAATAGGCTGGATCAAAAAAAAAACATCCCCTCGCCATATAATAATCAAAACACAAAGCATACAGAACAAAGAAAGAATATTAAGAGCTGCAAAGGAAAAAGGCCAAGTTACTTATAAAGGTAAACTTATCAGACTTACACCTGACTTCTCTATGGAAACAATGAAAGCCAGAAGGTCCTGGATAGATGTACTGCAGAAACTAAGAGACTGTGGATGCAAGCCCAGACTACTATACCCAGCCAAGCTTTCGTTCACTATAAATGGAGAAAACAAGATTTTCCAGGATAAAAACAAATTTAAACAATACGTAGCCACAAATCCAGCCTTACAGAAAGTAATAGAAGGAAAATCACTAACCAAGGAGTCCAACAATGACCACAATATCTCAGACATCTAGAGACCCTTCACCAGCGCAACTCAAAGAAGGGAAACACACAAAATTTACTACTAAAAAAATGACCGGAGTTAACAACCACTGGTCATTAATATCACTTAATGTCAATGGACTCAACTCACCTATAAAAAGGCACAGACTAAGAGATTGGATACGAAAATAGGATCCAACATTCTGCTGTTTACAAGAAACACACCTCAACCACAAAGACAGACACCTACTCAGAGTAAAGGGTTGGGATAAGGCTTATCAAGTAAATGGACCTAAGAAACAAGCAGGTGTGGCCATACTAATTTCTAACAAAGTTGACTTCAAACTTAAATCAATCAGAAGAGATGGAGAGGGACATTTTCTACTCATAACAGGAACAATTCATCAGGATGAAGTCTCAATCCTGAATATCTATGCCCCTAATATAAAAGCACCCACGTACGTAAAAGAAACATTGCTAAAACTCAAGGCAGCAATCAAACTGCACACATTAATAGTAGGAGACTTTAACACTCCTCTCTCACCAATGGACAGGTCAATTAGACAGAAACCTAACAGAGAAATAAGAGAATTATTGGAGGTAATGAATCAAATGAACTTAACAGACAACTATAGAATATTCCACCCAAATAGGAAAGAATATACCTTCTTCTCTGCAGCTCATGGAACCTTCTCGAAAATTGACCACATACTCAGTAACAAAGCAAACATCCACAGTTACAAAAAAATATCTATAACCACCTGTATCTTATCAGATCACCATGGATTAAAGCTAGAATTCAACAACAATGCTACCCCCAGAAAGCCTACAAACTCATGGAAACTGAACAGGCAACTACTGAACCATACCTGGATTAAGGAAGAAATAAAGAAAGAAATTAAAGTCTTCCTTGAATTCAATGAAAATAAAGAAACAACATACTCAAACCTATGGGACACTATGAAAGCAGTCCTGAGAGGAAAGTTCATAGCACTAAGTGCCCACTTAAAGAAAACAGAGAAAGCACACATTGGAGACTTAACAGCCCACCTGAAAGCTCTAGAAAAAAGAAGCAGACTCACCTAGAAGGAGTAGAAAACTGGAAATAATCAAACTAAGGGCTGAAATCAACAAAATAGAAACACAGAAAACAATTGAAAGAATCAATGAAACAAAAAGCTGGTTCCTGGAGAAAATCAACTAGATTGATCAACCCCTATCCAAACTAATCAAACAGCAGAGAGAGAATTTGCAAATTAATAAAATCAGAAATGAAAAGGGGGACATAACCACAGACACAGAGGAAATTCAGAGAATCATTAGATCTTACTACAAAAACCTGTATGCCACAAAACTGGAAAATGTTAAAGAAATGGACACTTGTTTAGATGAATACCATATACCAAAGTTAAACCAGGACCAGGTAAACAACCTAAATAGACCTGTGAGTCGTGAAGAATTAGAAGCTGTTATCAAAAACCTCCCTTCCAAAAAAAGTCCAGGACCAGATGGTTTCAATGCAGAATTCTACCAGAACTTCCAAGAAGACCTAATACCTATACTCCTAAATGTATTTCACAATATAGAAACGGAAGAGTCATTGCCAAATTCCTTCTATGAAGCTACAGTAACTCTGATACCAAAACCACTCAAAGACTCAACCAAGAAAGAGAATTACAGGCCAATCTCACTCATGAACATCGACGCAAAAATCCTCAACAAAATACTGGCAAACCAAATCCAAGAACACATTAGAAAAATTATCCATTATGATCAAGTAGGCTTCATCCCAGAGATGCAGGGCTGGTTTAACATACGCAAATCTATCAATGTAATCCATCATATAAATAAACTGAAAGAAAAAAAACATATGATAGTTTCATTAGATGCTGAAAAAGCATTTGACAAAATTCAACATCCCTTTATGATAAAAGTCTTGGAGAGATTAGGGATACAAGGGTCATACCTAAATATAATTAAAGCTATTTACAGCAAGCCGACAGCTAACATCAAATTAAATGGAGAGAAACTTAAAGCCATCCCACTAAAATCAGGAACACGCCAAGGCTGTCCACTCTCCCCATACCTCTTCAATATAGTTCTTGAAGTCTTAGCAATAGCAATAAGACAACATAAGGGGATCAAGGGGATTCGAATTGGAAAGAAAGAAGTTAAACTTGCGTTATTTCCAGATGATATGATAGTGTACTTAAGCGACCCAAAAAACTCCACCAAACAACTTCTACAGCTGATAAATACCTTTAGTAATGTGGCAGGATACAAGATCAACTCCAAAAAATCAGTCGCCCTCTTATACACAAAGGATATGGAAGCAGAGAGGGAAATAAGAGAATCATCACCTTTCACGATAGCCACAAACAGCATAAAATATCTTGGGGTAACTCTAACCAAGGAAGTGAAAGATCTATTTAACAAGAACTTTAAGTCTTTGAAGAAAGAAATTGAAGAGGATACCAGAAAATGGAAGGATCTCCCTTGCTCCTGGATTGGGAGGATCAACATAGTAAAAATGGCAATTCTACCAAAGGCAATCTATAGATTCAATGCAATCCCCATCAAGGTCCCATCAAAATTCTTCACAGATCTTGAGAGGACAATAATCAACTTTATATGGAAAAACAAAAAACCCAGGATAGCGAAAACAATCTTATACAATAAAGGAACTTCTGGAGGCATTACCATCCCTGACTTCAAACTCTATTACAGAGCTACAGTAATGAAAACAGCGTGGTACTGGCATAAAAACAGAGAAGTCGACCAATGGAATCATATAGAAGACCCAGATTTTAACCCACAAACCTATGAACACCGCATTTTCGATAAAGGAGCTAAAAGTGTACAATGGAAGAAAGAAAGCATCTTCAACAAATGGTGCTGGCACAACTGGATGTCAACCTGTAGAAGAATGAAAATAGACCCATATCTATCACCATGCACAAAACTCAAGTCCAAATGGATCAAAGACCTCAATATCAATCTGAACACACTCAACCTGATAGAAGAGAAAATGGGAAGTACCCTACAAGATATGGGCACAGGAGATCGCTTCCTACGTATAACCCCAGCAGCACAGACATTAAGGGCAACATTGAATAAATGGGACCTCCTGAAACTGAGAAGCTTCTGTAAAGCAAAGGACACTGTCACTAAGACAAAAAGGCAGCCTACTGACTGGGAGAAGATCTTCACCAACCCCGCAACAGACAAAAGTCTGATCTCCAAAATATATAAAGAACTCAAGAAACTAGACTTTAAAATGCTATCATTCTGTAGGCAAGTATTACTGGAGTACCTAGCTCAGAATTAACAATTTTGTTAATTTTCTGTGGTTTTTGCCTCAAATTCCCCCTTAACCTTCTGTCTTGATTCCCTTGGTAATGAAATGTAACCTGTAACTGAAGTAGACCCTTTATCTCCTAAGGTTTTGTTGTTTTGTGGTTTGTTTGGGGGTTGTCATGACTTTTAGCACAACAAAACAATGAAACTAGACCAAGTAGAAAATATTTAATAGCTTTCCATTAAATTCTGTCCTCTTTAATTTCTTTCATTGATGATTAAGTGGTTCTCAGTGGATATCTTTTTACATTTTACTCTTTTACATTTATTTATCAGGTAGACTTCTGGCATAATTTGACTTAAAAATTGTGAACAAAATTCAAAATTCAATATTTGTGGCATCAAAGGCCATAATATCCTACAGTAGTTTGTTGCTAATTGTTATAAAAATAATTAGTGCATTCAGTAATGAAAGTATAAATATTTAATTTTGTTACTGCTATGAATTGAATTGCTTCTTGACTTCTTTTTACTAATGTGCTATACATATGAAATGATGCTTATTTTTATGTATTGATTGCTTGTCTGACAATGTCAATCAAGTAGTTAATTGTTTTTGTTGGTTTCAGAGTGCCAGATTTTCTATACATAAGATCATTTCATTTAAAAACAAAGAGTTTAGCTTCTTTCTTTCTATTTGACTACACTCATTTTTTCATTTTTCTTTCTAATTTCTCTGGAAAAGATATAATGGGGCACTGAGCTGAACAGAGAATTCTCTACAGAAGAAGTTCAAATGGCCAAAAGACACTTAAGGTCATGCTCAACTTCCTTAGCAATCAAGGAAATGCAAATCAAGACAACTTTAAGATACCATCTTACACCCGTCAGAATGGCTAAAATCAAAACACCAATGATAGCCTTTGCTGGAGAGGTTGTGGAGTAAGGGGTACACTCATCCATTGCTGGTGGGAATGCAAACTTGTGCAACCACTTTGGAAAGCAGTGTGGCGGTTTCTTAGGAAATTCGGGATCAACCTACCCCTGGACCCAGCAATATCACTCTTGGGAATATACCCAAGTGATGCCCTATCATACAAAAAAGGTATATGCTCAACTATGTTCATAGCAGCATTGTTTGTAATAGCCAGAACCTGGAAACAACCTAGATGCCCTCAATGGAAGAATGGATGAAGAAAGTATGGAATATATACACATTAGCGTACTACTCAGCAGTAAAAAACAATGACTTCTTGAATTTTGTATGCAAATGGACGGAAATAGAAAACACTATCCTGAGTGAGGTAAGCCAGACCCAAAAAGAGGAACATGGAATGTACTCAGTCATAATTGGTTTCTAGCCATAAATAAAGGACATTGAGCCTATAATTCGTGATCCTAGAGAAGCTAAATAAGAAGGTGAACCCAAAGAAAAACATATAGTTATCCTCCTGGATATTAACCTTCATCAGGTGATGAAAGGAGACAGAGACAGAAACCCACACTGGAGCACCGGACTGAAATCCCAAGGTCCAAATGAGGAGCAGAAGGAGAGATCACGAGCAAGGAACTCAGGACCGCGAGGGGTGCACCCACACACTGAGACAATGGGGATGTTCTTTCGGGAACTCTCCAAGGCCAGCTGGCCTGGGTCTGAAAAAGCATGGGATAAAACCGGACTCGCTGAACATAATAGACAATGAGGGCTGCTGAGAAGTCAAAAACAATGGCACTGGGTTTTGATCCTACTGCTTGTACTGGCTTTGTGGAAGCCTAGGTTGTTTGGATGCTCACCTTACTAGACCTGGAAGGAGGTGGGAGGTCCTTGGACTTCCCACAGGGCAGGGAACCCTGACAGCTCTTTGGGCTGCTGAGGGAGGGGAAGTTGTTTGGGGGAGGGGGAGGGAAATGGGAGGCGGTGGAGGGGAGGACGCAGAAATCTTAAATCAATCAATCAATCAATCAATAAAAAATATCTAGTATTACCAAAAGAAGACCTAAAGGTGGTCTCGTTGTCATCTTGTCTTAAGAGAAAAGCTTTCACTTTGCCTGTGAGGTGACCAGGGGACTTGCTCATAAACACTGTGAGAATATGGTTAAATTGTGTAATATGTTTACATCCCCCTAGATTGTTCTGTTCTCATTATCAATGACAGAGAGCTGTCAGCAATTTGTCAGTTACACTTACAGTTTTACCACACCAGTTCTTGTGGCCTCGGTTTCCTCTCATGCCTCCATCTGTGACTTTCTCTATGAATCTCTCTGGCTTTTCAGGTTTGGGGGAAAGTGATGTGTTCTTTTCTTCTTATGTCTCTTATGATTATCATAAACATTGCTTTTTTTTAAACCTGCTTTTTTCTATTTTATTGGTTTTGGAGAACCACTATTATTTGGAGAAAGTGTGACTTTCATGCTCCTTGTATGCATAGTTGAACACTAGGAATCCCATCACTTCCATTTTCTAGAGGATATATAAATATTCTCAGAAACAGAATTATGGGAATGACCATGGTGCTTTTAGTAAAAAATGTTTATAATATTTATTTATTCAGTATGCTTATGTGTGTTATATGTAGAGATCAAAGAACAACTTGCTGAATTCCATTCTCCATTCCCAAATAAATAAATAACTAGAAAATAAATCCAATTTTCTTTTTTCAATGATGCAATTTTGTTAATTCATCTTCATATTGACTTGATAAAGTTGATATTGTTTTATTCATCTTTTTGAGATTATAATTTAGTTGCAACACTTTTTTCTTGCAGGCAAATCTCCATGTACCACTTCCTGCTCTCTTTCTAATTCAAGGCTTCTTTTTTAATTGTTATGACATGCATATATGTATATGCAAATGTATTTCTAATGATAACCTACTCAGTTCATAATAGGCTTTAATGTTCTCAGGGCTGACTATTTGGCCTTGAACAGCCAATTGTTGTGCTCCATATGTTCTTTCTCCTCACCTAAGATCGTTCGTAACTAGAAATGAGATATGTGCTTTGCAGTGAAGTTTGTGTTTGACTCCTGTTAAACACATTACATGTTATCAAATTGATCTAAAGCACATTCTTATGGACCTAGAAAGATAAATGTACTTTGAACTTTGGCAATTAACTAGATAAAAGACTTAAGACAAATCTTAACTCAAGATTTGGGGAGTTTAATAAGGGAAAAGGCTAAGCTCACCAAGGCCTAACAAATGTTTAAACATTGCTCTTCCACTGAGCTGCTCTGAATCCATAATTAAATAAAGGTAGATATTTACATATAAATTGACAAAAACAATGTATTATTTTTATAGCTTCAAATTTTAAGGATTGTTAGTGTTGATAAGAACCTATTTGATGGCATGTAGAAACACAAATCAGTAACACCTGTGCCAAAACTTATGGCTAAATCATTTATTGATTACATTTAACATTTCAAACAGCACATATGTATGATTTACACTGTTGTTGAAAGTAAAGAAAGCTGCAAGATGAAGAGTCTTCCAGAAGGAAGAACACACCATTTGGTTATTCAAAACAAAATTGCCACCCCAAGAAGCAAATGCACACACATCATATTATGCAGAATGAGCATGTTGTATTTACATATTTAAGAATATTCACATGTACACCACCACCACCACAACTACCACCACCAACAACAAGTAAGAAAACGTAAAAGCAGGCCATGAATTCACCATAGAGTCAGGAGGAAAAAAGCGAGGGTTTGGAGAGAGGAAAGGAAAGGGAGAATGAGGTAATTTTATTATAATATCAAAATTTAAAAATATAAATAAATTATTAAAAAGAAAGTGTACTGATGGATATAATTCATATTCCTAGCATGTACAATGGAAGAAATGAAAAATTAGAACAGAAACCTGCCCTGAGGATTATCTTCCACTGTTTGCATTCATATTGTTGAAGATGTATAATTTGTAAGACAGTATATTCAATGAATTGTATAAATTAGCCTACTTGAGTTGTTATTAAGCTTTAAAAGGAAGTGTGTTAACTTAGTTTTCTAGGATATAAAATTTACAACTAACCACTCAAAAATACGCATAAGTCCACAATGAAGGAGAGTGGAAAAGGCAGAATTTGAACTGAGGACCCTTTCGCTTGCACAGATGAGGCCTCAGCAGGAGTCCCAGATTGCTCCCCCATTCTTGCCATCCAAAGAATGACTCTTCCTACTACTAAGCTTGAAATTACAGACGCTTTGCTGTAGGAAGATAGTATTGTCTACAAAAAAAAAATATTTTTGTTTTTTTCTAATAATATCACAAAATTGGAATATATGCAAACTATATTCCTTTGATGGAAAGGAGACAGAGTGAACCTCATATTATCAAGTTCTTTAATTATAGTCTGTACAAATCATTTGTTCATAATCAAGTCGGAAACAAATATTCTTGCTCAATATCAGTGAAGAGAATGAAGTTTTAAATGTCGATAATCTTACACACTCTTTCCTTGACAAAATTTCTGGACTGAATGCTAAATTTCAATTAGCATTAGTGTCGCATACAAAAATACCCTGTGCTCATGGTAAATATCTTACTGAAAGCAAAGGATAGGAAATACAGAAGGTGATATTTTTGTTTGTTTATTTTTTACCATTTAACAAGATTCTCGCTCAATTCATTTTGTCCTTCATAAGAAATCACACAGTAAACAAAGATCTTAGCTTAATTTTGGACACTTAGCCAAAGATAATACAGGTTGGAAGTTTCAGGGCGAGAGATAAAAAATTCTGGAGGAGAAATAGTTTTGAACCTCTAGCACCATTTTAAAACCTTAAGTGTCATACAGATATGTAAAAGTCTTGACTTTTTATAACCTGATGGTATCGAAGAGCTGTCAGGAACCAGCAAAATGGTAACTGAGGAAAAATGTCACAGCACAGATGGAAGCACACAATGAATTTTTTAAGGAGATGCTCAAATATTGAGACAGAGTGACTTTAACAACTCTCAAAGGGATACCACTCACTCAGTGTGAATATGTTCCTCTGTGATGGCCTTAGGAAAATTAGACTCAAGATAAACAAACTAAATAACCCATGAGACAATTCTCTGACCTCTGTGAAGATATTTCTATGTAATTCCTTAGGGTGTATGAGGTTAAAAATTATTCAAAAATAATTGTTCACAAATTTACCTGATATATTATTGGCACATACTTATCCAGGAAGGATAAGAAGCACAATAAAGAGTGACAATTTCCAGCACAAGGCAATGGTAACTCCTGTAGTGATTGCTTGAACAGCTTCCACGTTTTTGGAGTTGGACACTACTGTACTGTAAATAGTAACATAACTTATCATTATGTTTTAAAAACTCTAGATTCACTAAATAAATACTGAGAAGATGCTAGATAAATAGAATTGGGGAAAAGATCTTCATTATGTATATTTAAAGATTTATTTTTATTGCTTTTTGTTTTTATATGTGTGTGTTTATCTACATATATGTGGGGGTTCCTGGTGAGACAAGAGAACCCATCAGATCTCATGGAGTTGGAGTTACAGGAGTTTTTGGGACACCAAAGTGGGTACTGGGAACCACACTTGGGTCTCCCACAAGAGCAAGCAGTACATGCTTTTAACTGGTGAACGATCTCTTCAGATCCTTTATCAGAGTTTTGTAATGGAAAATATTTGGAATTTTGTTCAGTAAGACAAATTAAAACCTAGCAAACTTTATTTGGCACATATTATGCAAAAATAGTGTATGTTTATTATTTTATTTAACATTAAAATTGCCAACTTGGATTCCTTACTTTTACATTAATGGGTAAGCACAAATGAGTAACAGGCTTGGTGGGAGAAGCCACATCTACTATTTTAAAATATAAAGCTATAATTAGTTTATTCAATTATCAACTTAAATACAAACAAACCTACAGCACACACTATGTAATGCTTTGTGTTCACAATGAATTCCCCCTCCCCACCTTTCCTTTCAGATACAGCTGTCCTTAACTGCTATAGCAGAACCTGTGCAAGGCAGGAACTGTAGGAAGCATGACTTTCGCTAAGTAAGCATTCATCTGAGGATGTTGGTAGCAGTATGCCCTGTACAGTCAAACATCTTCTGCAAAACCCTTCACTTGGTCTCTTGTCTTTAGAAACAGAAGAGACATTTTATAGCCTGAGTATTTTTTGAAAGAATGGCTCAAGCTATTGAAATGTGCACTTACTAGTGCACTGTGCACTTTCAATTGTGTATCAAATGCAGCAATAGGGCTTTATGCTTTGACCCAGCTCCTACCCACAGCATTGGGGCAGGAAAAATGTAATACTTATCATATAATATCTTGTCATCTTAGATGTTGCAAATATATTAGAACGTTTAATTGGCACAAAAGACCATTTAGAAGATGGAAAAGGGCAGTAGACACAATTTGAAAATGGCAATTAAGAAAATGGCTTCAGAAGATGGAAGCATTCTAAGTATTCTGGTTATTATAGAAATTATTGTATCCCAGTAAGGGGTGATCCATCATGGGCAGCACTCTTCGGAAATTTTGTGAAGTTTATAAAAGTCAGACATCACCCATTTGCCCTCATTCTCCATATGGTATGATTTCTGACCTTACACAAATACAAGAAGGGCTGGCAAAGATTTTGAGTCTTGTAATGGAAGAATTTGGACCCCCAGTGCCACCCAGACCAATATACCAGAGGGCTAGAACATTGCATGTGGATGTGGGAAATTACAATTTTTCTTAACAAAGAAACCTCCTGCTCACTCAAGCAAGGCCTCAACATTTGTTTATCTGGAAGGATGATGGCAAAATCTGTGCTTAAAATTTAATTAGTCCACAAATTCTAAAATACATTTAGTTTCTGAATTTTCTTGTAAAAATGGACGGTGCAGGAGGATAACTTTAATGGATGATTCCGTGTTCTAATCTCCCTGTATTCAATGTTGTCACCTTCATTTTCCCCTACATTCAGACATTTGAGTTATTCCCCACTGATGGTTGTTTTCACACTGTTCTGTTTTTAAGTCAGTATGAACTGAACGTATCTAGTTCCTCAGACCTCTCTCAAATATTGGAAAATTAAAATCCGTCTTAAACGTTATAGTTTCTTCCAGTAGTGATTGACTTGGCTGGTTTTTGTGAGATGCACTGCTCTCAGACTTTATTCACCTAGGGAGCTGCACCAGCACACCTTTTCTCTCTTTCCTTAGAGTGTGTATTTCCAGTCCAGTGATGGATGTCAATAGACACAATAAGGAACCTTCTGGTACTCATTGTGTAATTAGAGCCCAAGCTGGGCCGTTTTAAAGCACTGCTACCTACATTTAGCTGACTCTGTGAGGTGGCGCAGTTGAATGTTAAATACTTCCCTCTGAAGGAGTCTTGGCAGGGAATTCAGACTTTCATATTTTTCACTTATTCTATCACGGTATTTCCTGTTCTCTTGTCAGAACCCTTCAAACGGCAATAAAAAAATGATTCAAGAAAAGACAATGGTGGGCTTTATGCCTAGTAAGAATGTTAGGATGAAGGATGCTTTAGGAACTGGGAGGAGTGATGTTAGGATGAGGAAGAGATTTTGAAAAAATAAGTACTCTACAAAGGATTAGGTTATTAAGGGAAATATGAACTTATGGTTCCCTCCCCAAAATTTAGGCCCTAGAAATAGTCTTAAGATTGCATTCTAATTATTTTTGTGTTTATTTCCTATTGAGAATTTCTATAACGTGTCATTAAATGGTCTAAATGTATCAATGATATTAATCTGGACATAACCTAGGAAACTAAATAGAAATAAATTAAAACCAAATTATCCAGTGATACAAACTAACTACATTTTGTATGGGAAAGGTGTTTGTCTAATAAAAGTTGTGAAAGACTGATTTCTATTAGTAGAGAAAATTATCTTATGATTTTATTAGCAACACCTATGGCAGACTATTGATTCAAGATGGCAGCAACTGCCAACACCTGTATGACCATGGGGTCTCTCCAAGGAGTCTAATAGATGCTCTGAAATTTCACAGGAAGACACAGCAGTAGAGGATGAGTTCACAGAGCACACAGTATCTCCAGAACAATGACAACAACAAAAAAAAGGCAGGTGTTATTGGAAGATACTTTTAAAAAGTGGTTTCATGGAACTGGAATTGAAGATGATAGGACTGAGCAGACTACCAGAAGCCTTAGGCCAACACCAGGCCCACCTTGCTCATTCACTGTCTCCTAGGCCAGTATCAATAATCATGCTCCTAGTTCTTCTAGGAGGAGTAAAACAAAGGGCACAGCACTGGCCAAAGGGTGCAAACTTGATATTCTAGGTAAAGTCATGAATACTGAGGGCAGGGTTGTGTATAACACACTTGAGCTCATGCAGGTCCTACAGCTGGACATGCTGCCCAACAAAAAGATATTCGAGATGAAGAATGGTTCATTTTCTGAATTATGTCTTCTTGCAGGACTTCTATGGTAAGTGCTTCCTGACACTGGAGACCATGTTGATATCTTTGGTTCATGCTGCTACCAGATACCATGATGACTTCCGTGTTCCATGTGGCCATGTTGATGGCTGTGGTCTGGGCTGCCACTAGGGACCTGATTGATGTCGATGATCCAATCTGCCAAAGGAAATCATGTGGAATTCCTTGATCCCTACTGCCATTTTCTAGTATGGGTAAGGAAGCTTCTTTTGCAGTAGTCTTAATGACTGAAGACTCATAACTGAGAATGAGAGAATGAAGGCTTCTGTGACAATCCTTCCCAATAGATAGATAGAAAGATAGATAGATACCTAAACAAAAACCCAAACCTGTTCAAACAGGAAACTATTGAAGAGAGTCCTAATATGATAAAGATTCTGAAGCATAGCACTTCACATTTAACAGCTTCTGGCAGAACTGTGCTAGAGAACTTAGGTTTCTTTAAGGGATTTGGCTTTGGGAGTTCCACCATGCTCCAAAGAGTACACTGGCAACACAAATTGGACTTGGTATTAGAGTTATATAAAACTACTAAAAGAGACTCTAAAAGCCAGAAAGGCCTGGAAAGATGTGCTCCAGCCTCTACAAGACCACAGATATCAGCCCATATTATACCTAGCAAGACTTTCAATCACCATAAATGGAGAGAGTAAGCTATTCAATGATGAAGTCAATTTTAAACAGTATTTATTATCTATAAATCCTGCCCTTCAGAATGTGCTAGAAGGAAAACTACAAACAAAGGAGGTTGTGGTGATATTTTGTTTGTGATCTAACAGCTAAATATTGCCTGAAAATCAGATTGTGAAGATAGCCAATAGTTAGCCATAAAGGCCTGGCAAGGATGGCACACATCTTAAATCCCAGACTTCAGGAGACAGAGGCAGAAGGTTCTCTGTAAATTCAAGGTCACTCTGAGATGTGCGAGACTGACTTAGTCTAAAAGAGAAACAGAGACAGGTGGTGGTGACTCACGCCTTTAATTTCAGTACTTAGGAGTCATATGTTTTTAATCCCAGCACTAGGGAGGCAAAGACAGGAAGGGATATGACTGGGTGGGGAGCTGAATAAAAGGTGGGAGGAGAGAGGAGCTCACTGCATTCAGTCTGAGAATTTGCCTAGTTCGGTCTGGGGATTCAGTAGAGATAAAAAGTCTTTCTATTGTCTGCTTCTTTACCTTTCTGATCTTTCAGCATTTATCCCAATATTGCATGCCAGGGTTTTTTTTTTAATTTGCTTTTATTGAGCTCAACATTTTTCTCTGCTCCTCTCCCTGCCTCTCCCCTCCCCTTCAGCCCTCTCCCAAGGTCCTCATGCTCCCATTTTACTCTGGTGGTCTTGTCTTTTTCTACTTTCCATGTAGATTAGATCTATATATGTGTCTCTTAGGGTCCTCATTGTTGCCTAGGTTCTCTAGGATTGTGTTTTGTGAACTGTTTTTCTTTGCTTTATGTTTAAAAATACTTATGAGTGAGCACATGTGATAAGTGTCTTTCTGGGTCTAGTTTACTCACTCAAAATGATGTTTTTAGCTCCATCCATTTGCCTGCAAAATTCAAGATGTTAATTTTTTCTGCTGTGTAGTATTCCATTGTGTAAATGTACCACATTTTTTATCCATTCTCTGGTTTAGGGGCATTTAGGTTGTTTCCAGATTCTGGCTATGACAAACAATGATGCTATGAACATAGTTGAGCACATGTCCTTGCGGCATGATTGAGCATCCTTTGGATACAGAGACGTTGTGGGGTAAAGGGAAGACTCCTGCATTGCTGGTGGGAATGCAAGCTGGTACAACCCCTTTGGATATCAGTGTTCCAATTTCTCAGGAAATTAGGCAACAACCTTCCTCAAGGCACTCCAAGTTTTTATTATTAAGACCAATTAGGATTCATGCAACATCTGGCATTCCATCATGGGGCCAAAATTTCCACATTAAGCCTGAAAAGGCTTTTAAAAAAGATTCTAAACACATAAAAACAGAGTCAAGTTCAGCTTCTCGATAACTGCTTTTTCTTGAGTGGGTTCTGTTTACCAGCAGCAAGCAGAGGCAGCACGCCTTTAAGGGATGGCTTCCTGACTCGGTGTTAGTGCAAAACCAGGAGACTTTTAAAAGAGACCCTGCTACAGGACACTTAAATGGGCTTTATGAGTAGTGGGTGGCATGCTACTTGGTAGCAACAAGGTCCCAGAAACTTCCCAGAGTTGGGGTGGTAGTCATGGCTCCCAAAGTTGGTGGTGAGCATACCTCTTCCATAAGACTAACCTCTCAGGGAACCCCCGGACCAGGGTGGAATCCACCACTGAAGTCACTGTCTTATTCCTTGCCATGCCACTTAGCAGTTTAAAGACTCATGTGCTCAGAAAAAAAAGAAAAATTAAAGATATGATTCAGGCAAATTCAGACAAAAAATAATAACCTCTAAATGATTTGTTTAAAATATACATAGTCTTGGAGAATACAAAGGTTTAGACAGTGATGAAAAATAAATATACAGTTTTAAAATAATAAAGTCATTAAAAGGGGAGTAAAGTAATATTTAAAAAGCCATGTAAAGTTGGAAAATACATCTTTGTTTGAATACTGTATGATATTTTGTTGTATTTGAATTGTTTGATTGCTAATGAAGGAGCCACAGATGCTATGAGACATTTGATTATGAATTTTGTTGGATTAATCTAGCATATATATTTTGGAAACACACTGACTTCAAAATTTAAGTCCAAAGATATGTTACTTTTTTGAGAAGAAGTTTTGCTTTTGCTTCAATAGAAAATAAGGGGCTGTGGATTCATTCTGGGTTAAGAAAAATCAGATTTGATGGAGGAAGACCACTGAAAAATTTCTGATAAGAGCAGACGGTCTGAATGATCCGACATTTCAGAGCACCTCTCTTGTAGTTTCATCTGACTTCTACATCCAGAATGGCTCCAAAGCTTCTGACTGAGATGGTCCAGTCTCACAGAATTCTCCAGTCAGGACTTAACCATATTCCTGAATTTTCTCAGGGTCCCCCAAAGACTACCAAGACTCACAATAAACATGAAGTAGTATAAAGTTCTATGCCCACATTCCAAAAAGATGGATAATGGATATATGTTATCATTTAAGGTGGGTTGTGTACAAGTTGTTATTGGTAATGGTCAAGAAAAAAGCTGAACAAAGGAAATTAGATTCAGAGATCTTACTGCAAAAAGAAAAGGGAGGCTATAAAAATGTGGTAATACAACTTAGAATAGAAAATGAATTAGGTACAACTTTTTGGAATCACCAAAATAAGATAGATAATGGAGTATTTTCTCTGAATTTGTCGAATGCTAATGGCCTAGACATTGTTAATGTAATTATTACATGTGTACAATGTGTATAGTTATTGTATTTATTGGATATAGCTTTTTCTTACATTAATTATTATCTTTTTATCTCAGTCAGAGGGGAAGAAACCTGGTGATATGACATTAAAAATAACTATATAGCACTAAAAATTTCACTAGGGAACTTCTACAGCTGATAAATGCTTTCAGGAAAGTGGCTGGATGCAAGATTAACTACAGAAATAATAGTCCTCCTATACACAAATGACAAAAAAATCAGAGACTTATTAATACATGGATTGTGAAATCATATAAAAAATCTACTCAAGCCAAAGCACATCAGATTCCAGGAAGATGAGGGTAGTTGGAAGCACAATCCACTCTAAACTGCTAAGCTACTGGAAGTTATTAGCTGCTGGGGAAGAGAGACATTATTTAACAGATCACTTTCCAATAGAAAACAACACATTAAAGACTGTTAGGAATTGCAACGACAAAATGACACAAAATTGGAGAGATAAGGAATGGGGTGTGAATTAGGAAAGAATCAAGTGGGTGGATTTAACATAAATAAAATGAGTGATAAAAATTATTTCAAAGAATTAATAGAATGGAGAGTGAGATACAAAGTACATAGAGACAGGAAACAAAGAGAACTCTTATCTCTGTTGTCCTCTAGAATTTTTGTTTAAATCTCTACAAGAAAAAAAATACTTTAAGATGTGTGTGTCTCTCCTCATGATCCATCCCACTTGCTGATTTCAACAATCATTTTTACAAAATAAACAATCATGATTCCACTTCAAAATCATGTAAAAAACTTAATCTGTAAGGATTTCTATTAGACTGTGTGAGAAATAAGATTAACTACTATCCTAGAGAATGATACATAATACAAAATATCTGTTATACTGTGACTGTGGAGATTTAAACACTATGAATTTTCTTAGGTATTGTGGCAATGTTTTTTTACATTCTCAATTATTTTGTTTCTTCTTATACATGAAAAATATATCTTGAGAGAACCCTTTCTACTACGTACACATAAAATCAACAGTCAAAGTCAATGTAAAAATAAAAGAAAAAATAGAATTGATTCAATAAAAGAGAGGCAGAAAAAGCAAAAATCAATAAAATGTCTAAGAAAGAAGTACTATAAATATTACAAGATTAGAAAATATAGTCAGACATTTAGGCGATGGGGGAAATTGTTAGAGTAAATTACATTAAATTTAAATTCAACTTTAGGTGTTCCCTATCTGTGGTAAATAGAGGCTAGCATGATTAATCAAATTGTTAAATATAGTCTCAAATTATATCAGCATCAAAGTTTAATATGCCACAAGTAATATTTTCATAGTAAAAATTTCAGTATCTGAGCTACAGTGTTTTAAGTGTGCATTATTGTTTTCATTTTTCAAATCTTTTATTAAGTGTGTCTGTATTGGGTGTATATGAGTATGTGCCTCTAAAGATCTGAATAGCTACTGAACACCCCTGGAACTATAGACAGACAATAACAGCCAGTCCAATGTGGGTGCTCAGAACCAAATTCAGGTTCTTTACTGGATCAGCAAGCACTAATGATAAACCCTCTTCTCTGTAGTCAGAGGTTTTTGTACTGCTCACTTCCAAATAATGACATGGAGATTTGTTTTTAATTATGAAAGCTTGGCCTCCACTTAGGTTGTTCATAAGTAGTTCCTTTTTTTATTTTAATAATCATTTTGTTTGTTTGTTTTTTGTTTTTTTTATGATGTGGGAGTCCCCTCTGTGTGATGATTGTATAGGTTAATGAATAAAGAAACTTCCTTGGCCTAATAGGGCAGAACTTAGGTAGGTAAAGAAGACAGAACTGATTTCTGGGAGGAAGAAAGCAGAGTAAGAGAGACACCATGGATCTGCCTGGAGATAGACACTGGGAATTGTACCTGGTAAGCCACTGCCACGTGGCGATATATAGATTAATATAAATGGGTTAAATTAAAATAAGAGTAAGCCAATAACAAGCTATTGCTAATGGGCCAAGAAGTGTTTTAATTTATACAGTTTCTGTGTGGTTATTTCAGAGCTAAGCTAGCCTGACAGCCAGAACAAACAAGGAGCCTGGTTCCTTGCAACAATTTTACATACCAATCCCAGTTCCCCTTCTCTCCCCTCTTCCCACTCCCACCACCTTCTCCCCACACTACTCTCCATTAACAACTCAGAGAAAGTAAGGCCTCTCATGGGCATCAACAATGTCCATCACAGGCAGGACCAAGCCCTCCTATCCCAAACACATATATCTAGGCTGAGCAAGATATCCCTTCAAAGGAAATGGGTTCCAAAAAGCCAGTTCATGCACTAGGGATAAATCCTGATCCCACCGCCCATGGCCCCCAAAACTGCCCAAGCTACACATCTGTCACCACATACAGGGGTTCTACCCAACCAAGTCTTATAACTTAATCAGTTTCTGTTAATCTATGTTCTATCAAGTTAGCTCTCATTCACATTGTATGTTCAACTCTTCTGTGTCTGGCTGGAAAAATACTAAGTGCCTCAGATTCTTCCTTAGTTTCTCTCTCTCCCTAAAAGTCCCGCCTATTGTGTCCGGCCCAGCTATTGGTCATTGTGGAGATGGAGGAAGGGTGGATATAGGAGCAGGGAAGAAGATATCTACATTAAGGGAGCCATTATAGGGTTGGCATGAGACTTGACTCTAGAGGGGACCCCAGGTGTCCACGGGGATGTCCCCACCTAGGCCCTTGGGCAGTAGAGTAGAGGGTTCCTGAACTGGCCTTGCCCCACTATCACAGTGATCTCAAATATCACCATAGAATCTTCGTCTGGCAATGGATGGAGATAGAGACAAAGTCCCTCATCAGAGCAACGGACTGAGCCCCCAAGGTCCAGTTGAAGAGCAGAAGGAGGGAGAAGATGAGCAAGGAAGTCTGGACCGCGAGGGGTTGGTCCACCCACTGAGACAGTGTGCCTGTTCCAATGGGAGCTCACCAAATCCAGCTGGACTGGGACTGAACGAGCATGCAATCAAACTGGACTCTCTGAATGTGGCTGACAATGGGGGCTGACTGAGAAGCCATTGATAAGGGCACTGGGACCTGTTTCTACTGCATGTACTGGCTTTCTGGGACCCTAGTCTATTTGGATGCAAAGCTTCCTAGGCCTGGATGGGGGGGTGGCGCTTGGACTTTCCACAGGGCAGGATTCCCTGCCCTCTCTTAAGGAGGGAGGGGGAGGGAGAAGGGTGAGTGGGGGAGTGGGAGGGAAATGGGAGGAGGGGAGGAAATGTAAATTTTTGAATGGAAAAAATAAATTTAAAAATAAATAAATAAATAAATTATAAAAATTAAAACTAATAAGGAGTCTCAATAGGCAGAAACACCACTTCGCAGTCCACAACAAGATTATCTCACTACACTTTTCATCCTCTAAATATGCATTACTCAAAAGATACTATGTAATATATTGAGACTGATGATAGGGATATGAGTTTCTTAATTTTGCAGAACTCACAATGTATTATGAAAAGAAACATAAATACTGAAATTAACATAATGGCAGTATTTAACTCTACATAAGTCCAGCACACAGACAACAATGAGGTCACTCCTGTGTAGGTATTGAGTAGAGGCGATAACTAAACCCAACTCAGATACAGGTAGCCCTGATTAAACACAGTGGGTCTTCACATACATCACGCAAATGATATGAGAATAGGGGAGTAAGGGAGTAGGGGAGTTTGGAATAAGAAGGATTTTGCTAGACAGTTAAGGGAATAGAAGAGAATAATGAAGGAAATATATATATATATGTATATATTTATATATATTATGAGATTTTATAAGAACACTTGCAGTAAATATCAAACAAATTTTTAAAGGAAAGAAAATGATCATCTCATCTTCGAAGCAGTCCATAATAATTGATCATTACCCATTTCACTTACATAGTTTGAAATCCTTAATGGTCTTTGCAAGCAAATAAGCTCTATTTCTTCTAAATGAAGAAATGACTAATATAAAAATCATCAGCCTTTATAACTATCAGTCCTACTCACTGATTTGTTATAGTAGCCAAATGATAAGAGCCTATAGGCAAGACAGAAAGAACAATATGAGTTAAAGTAATGATTGTTATAATGACTAGAAAAGCTCCAAAATGGGATTCACTGTCTAGCCAGAGAAAAGACACATGTATGGAGTGTTTATTGTATCAGGAAGAGGCAAATGGTCTTAATTTCTGAAAATTTAAATTGTAGTTTCTGTTATTATAGTTACACAGACAATCACCCTTACCAAATTAGTAGTGAAAATTGTCAGTGCTTTGTAGACCTGCTTACTACTCTGTATTATGATTCTTTGTTGAAAAAAGTGAAGCATAATAAATGGTTACTTGTTTCTAAATCTATTTATAGAGGAGGATTCCCAAAAAGCTGATAACAAATCCACCATATGTCCAATGTCTCCACATCCTGTTCCGCAGATACTTGTTCTGCCATGTGCATTGTTGTTCTATCCACAATAACACATAGAAGTAACCGAAATATTTTTCAACAAAGGTGTGATCAAAATGTGGCACTTGTACACAATGAGATTCTATTCAGCTCTAAAATTTGTGAAATTTATGACATTATACTGCGTTAACACAAAGAAAAACATTACATGTTCGCTCTTATTTTGGCTCCTAGCTCTAAAACATTAGCTTAGATTATAGCAACAGAAATAACTTCAGAAGTTAGAAAAGTCACAGGCAAACATGGGAGGAGGGAGAGATCAGGGGTGCTAGAGGTGGAGATAGTAGGATAGACACAGGTGATATCAAGGTGGGAATGAGAAAAATGTCAGTGGGGATGACATTAACTGGTATTCTGGTTTGTTTTAAGTTGTTGTATGCAACGCAGATGAAAGCAACCTTTGAGGGCAAAGGCTTATTTCATCTTATATATTACAGTCCATTATTAAAAGAAGTTAAGGCAAGAACTCACAGCAGGTTATTAAAGTATAATGTAAAATTTCAAAAGAAATAAAATTTTTTTATTATTAGACAATAACATAAATTCTGATAAGAGACATGTTTTGAGTATATTGGAATAAAATTGATTTATTCAGATCAATTCTGGGTATAAACTCTAGCTTAGTAATATAAATTCAGAGCTTTATCATGATATTTTGCGATGATTGAAGAGTATATAACTGCTATCACTTTCCCATCAATTACAGAAGTTGTTGCTATTCAAAATTTTCAGTTCTGTAAAGATTATGCTTTCAGAAATATTGACATATCTAAACTTAATTAAAAACTTAAAATGAATAATTCCTTCATTCTTGTTAAAGTGCAAGTTCTATTATACTAAGTAATGCAGTTTCCAAGGCAATTTATGTCTCTATGCTTGTTTGATGTGAATGATCTGAGTTTAAATGAGAAGAGTATATTCTTTCTTTGAGCAGGAAACCACAGTTTTGTTTCTTAAATAAAATAGATATTGTTCTAGTTTTAAATTTACAGCAATTAATCCTTCATTTGCCATTAATTTGACTCTATGAAAAAAAATGCTTCTTTTTGAGTATTTCCTTCACTCTGAAAGCACTGCCTTAAAGATAAGTTGTGATCATTTCAATAAAAATAAGAGAGTAACTTGAAAAAAAAAAAAGAACTCACAGCAGGAACCTGAATACAGGAAGTGAAGCAAAGGCAAGGAGGAATGCTACTTATTGTTTTGCCTCTGCCGATTTGCTCAGATACCTTTCTTAATAAATCCCATAATAAATTCCATATCCAAGAATGGCACCACCTCCAGTAGACTGGTTCTCACTACATCAGTCATTAATCAAAAATTGTCCCACAAACCTACCCATAGACTTTCAGTTTCTGAGTTGAGGTTTCCTATTCTATGTGATTCTAGTTTGAGTCAAGTTGGCCAAAATTACCTAGCATAACCGTGGGGAGGGTACAAAAGGAGAGGGGAGAATGTAAATTAGTGAAACTAAGCCATAAAGAAACACATTATCATTTATGAGCAATGCATGAAACTTTTAAGGAATATGTAAAAATCAGATGAAGCCCTGAATGAATATGTATTGTCGACACAGCCAGGGCCACATCATGGACCAGTGTCTAAGGCCCATGGGAATGACAAAGCCTTCTCCACATGAATTAGGTTTAGAGGAATAGTAAAGTCATCCCCTGGTTGAGTACAAATGATGGCAGAATATGTCCAAACTAGAAACTGCAGTTTCCTTTCCCAGGTAATTACAGTCTAACTGCTTGCCCTCATAGACTTCCTCCTAAGGCTAGATACCTCCTTCCTCTGTCATGTATATAAGAAGCATGCTAAGGTTATGAGCTGTTACACTAGTTGTTACTTCTCTATCAGAGTGAGCAAGACCCATCTGATACCAACATTTCTGTGCATGGATCTGTCCTATCTTCATTATCTGTTTAGTCAAGTCAGGACCCAAGTTGCACAGGTCATGGTGATATTATAGATGCTGAAAATACATATTATATGTATGTATACACACACACACACACACACGGTTTAAATGCAATCATGCAACAAAGGGTTGTAAAACTTCCCCCAAGAACTATAGACTACCTAACAAATTTCTTTTATTTTTTTTTATTTTTTATTTTTTTTTTTTTTTTATTTTTTTTTTTTTTTTATTTTTTTTTTTTTTTGGTTTTTCGAGACAGGGTTTCTCTGTAGCTTTGGAGCCGGTCCTGGAACTAGCTCTTGTAGATCAGGCTGGTCTCGAACTCACAGAGATCCGCCTGCCTCTGCCTCCCAAGTGCTGGGATTGAAGGCATGCGCCACCACCGCCCGGCTTACCTAACAAATTTCAGTGAAATGTGTGGAAAATCTCCTTCTGATTGCTGGTGAGGGGAGTCTGAGACTCTGAAGACTATACAGACAGCTGCCATTGTACTTTGTTACCCCTGAGAACTTGAAATAGAAACCGACTGCCCAACGTACTACAGACTTAAGACATGAGTTTTAGCAGTTGAGCTGTATGTTTCGTGGCCTCCTTCTTGACAACTGGATCTCATAGTACATGAAGTTGCTGTGTAAGCAAAACTAACTAGTAGTACCACCCACATATAAAACTCTACAAAATGAAATAACCAGCTTCCAAGATGTTCCTAATGGTGTAATGGTGGTACTTTTAATACTATATATGACCAACAGCTATAATTTCCTCGGTAGTAAAGAACTGGAGCTGGGTACTGCAATCCTAGCCAATCCAGACATGTGGCTACAGAGAACATGAGCCAGTGTCTTCTGCACATGACAAGAATGTTGTATTGGTGAAAACAACACTGTTGTCTAAGCAAGACCCCCATAATGACAGCATTCGATATGCTGACATCTACAAGACCATGCTCTAGATGAGGAGTTACAGATACTAATGGGGGCTGAGAGAGGGAAGAACAAGTTTTTCTTCAAGAAGCCTGCTGATGATTATCCAATCACAGTGGACAGCCTGAATTATATGTAGGACATATATTTAAGGATGACATCTATTTGACCAAATAATATACACAAACATATCTACCCACATAATGTATGCATACATGTGTATGTAGTTATATGTAACAATGGGTTTTTGATCCTACTGCGCGTACTGGCTTTGTGGGAGCCTAGGCAGTTTGGATGCTCACCTTACGAGACTTGGATGGAAGTGGGTGGTCCTTGGACTTCCCACAGGGTAGGGAACCCTGATTGCTCTTTGGGCTGACAAGGGAGGAGGACTTGATCGGGGGAGGGGGAGGGAAATGGGAGGTGGTGGCGGGGAAGAGGCAGAAATCTTAAATAAATAAATAAATAAATAAATAAAAATTATCCTGCCATTGTATCTTAGTAATCAATGAACAATCTCGCTGGCTGTCCCTGTTCTAGGTTTTGACAGCTTATGGAAAGCAGTACCATCCACACCTTAGCATCAGCTACTTTCATTCTGTGCTCTTCAGTTATTTCCTGAGAGCTCAGCTTCCAGACACCATTCTGGGCTTGAAACTTTTTGGCTTTTTTATTGTAGTTACCTTTGGGCCTAATGTGCGCACTTTAGGTTGACTGACTACTTTGTGTTTTGAATTTTTATTTTATATTTATTCACACACAAACACATATATATTTGGCTCCTTTGTAAACGTCCTCTGAGATACTCTGTTTAATGCTATTTTTACTGCATTATAAAGACCTCTAATATATAAATGTATATAATCATTGTGGTAATTCATTACTTGAATTTCAAAGTCTACATCAATAAATCAGAAACATAAATTTATGCCAAGTACAAATGGTTTGTTTAGTGCGTTGCGTTTTTAAAGATATAATGTATAGAAGAGAAATACCTACAGAGCCAGTTAATGGATGTGTGATGAATTTATGCTACATATTCTTTCATTAATTTTCAATAAAAAGGACGATGCTCATTAGTAGGGAACAGTAAATCTCTTATTTCTTCTTATCTATTATTTGCATCAAGTAGGTGTATTAATGTTTCCAAACTCGTGTGAACACTGGAGATAGTTTTATATCCACAAATACTCACCATTATAATAATATTTTATTTTTTACATTCCTTCTTATTTATTAACCATCTGTTACAGTGAAAAACATAACAAATAACCGTGTATCAAAATGACAATTTAGGACTTACCCAAACATCAGTGTTATTCTATTTAATTTTCAACCCAGCTATTATGTACACTTTCTAGATATATGTCAGAAGAATCACATTTTAATCTTATATGACAAAAGTTTCTTGTCAACGTGATAAGAAAAGTTATGTTTCTAGCAAGAGCAAATTATGAATTCTAAAACATTCACTGGCAAATAAAATTAGTGTCTATCACTCTTGAGACTAATTTTTTAAATTATTTTTGTGAGTGAGTTGAGTGCTCATTTCAATTTGTGCATACATAAGTGCATGGGCCCACAGGGTCAGTAAGTGCATGTCAGATTCCCTGCAGCTGGAGTTATAGGCAATTGTGGCCTATCCAATGTGGATGCAAAGACTTTACCCGAGACCTGTATATGAGCAGCGAATTCACTTAACCACTGTGCTATCTCTCCAGTCCTCACCTAGAAGTCTTAGTGTATACTTCTGCTCTGAGAAGCAAACTTCAAGAGATAATTAAAAATAACCAACTTTATTGATAAGAAGATGCTTTAATAATTATTTGTCATCATTCTACTATTGTTATTGTGATGGGGATAACACAAGAAACAATTAGGAATGGCTGCTAATCTTCTAAACAGTCATGCATTTAATTCTAAACAAGGAATATTTGATTAATAAATGTAAAAAAATCACTGATCCATAAATTCCCTGCTTAGTTTTGTATAATAAAATAGTATACTTAACTAAATTAAATTGAAATTACGGAATTATGTCTTCAGTTGATATACTCACATAACAGTTATTTATGACTGTATTTAGAATAAAATTATTGCGTATGTAAGTCTATACATCACAAACATTTCATTCCAACAAAGCACCTATCCTCCTTTTCTCTAAGCTATGTAAGAGCTCAGTGACTCAGATCATGTACTCATCATTAATACAGGGAATTGCTTTGGCATAAAGCTAAAAAATTTCAAGAAGAAAAGTCTTTTTTTAAGTCACATTTTTCTCTGGAGTAATTCAATGCATAGTTGCCACATGACAGCTCCTTAATTTTTTTGTGTAAAAATGTCTCATTCTGAGCACAAAAATTACAGATTTCAGTTTTTAAAAAATAATGAAGCCTCTGAAAATATATCATTTCACTTTCAAAAATTCTAATGCCAAGAGGTATGCAAATTAAATAAAAATTGATGGATAAATAAAAAAAGGTTGACTATCTTTTTACAAAGTCTGCATCAAAAGTGAAGAATGTTTAAGCACTCTTTCATTGAACAAGTAATGATGAGAGAAATTTCACATACAAGACAAAAATGTGAGGCTATCAAGCAGAAAATATCAGAAAGGGTAGCTATTTTGGGAGTAACAGAAAGCATTTTTAACTGTATCAGTAGATGAAGATTTCAGGTGAAGCTTCATAGAATGAAACACATAACTAAAATGGAATGTCCAAAAATTATGAAATGCCTGCTTCATGCTTGATGAACCAGGACATGCTAGTTTTATTTATCTTTCAATTCTTAACATAGCCATGGATTCCACTACAGATTTCAATAAAACAGTTTAAATAATTTTGCTCATATTGTTTCAGATTTGTCCATTTTTTTACAACTGTACCATGTGTGAAATTTTATGAGTCACTGAAGATAGGAATTCCTGTTGAAATCTGTAGTGAGAGCTTATTGTCATAATTTTCTGAAAATCTTTCAATGAGCAAAAGTTCTTATGGGAAGGTCACAGAAACTTCTCTAAAGACTGGGTTTCTTCTGGTGAATATGAAGTAGGAAGGGCCTCTCTGCTCTTTGTATTTAGCTATGCAGAGGCTATCTCCCCCTGTTGACCTGACACAGCCCTAGCCAACACCATCCATAATGAAAATCAATGCCACCAAGTCACTAAACAATTACTCTGTCTTTTAAAATGCACAAGTCTTCAAAAGCAAGGATTTGGAGACTGATTAATTTGCCATTTGTCTAGGAGATTACACTAGTTGCATTATTTAACATGTCCTGTGCCCTCAACAGGTAAAACAAGATCAAAGTTTTGAAAACCATGGACCCCCATGAGAGGTAGTTTTTGACACAATGAAAAGCAGGTAGGAGTCGTGCCCTGTGCCTGTAAGACTCAGACATCTGTGCTCACGTTGGAAAGCCATTATGTCCTGTAGTACATCTACATCTATAAAATGGAGAAAGGCGATAAAAATGGCTGTGAAGTTATTCACTTATTTGAATACTCATATTTCTTTAAAAAGAAAGAATTTTCTGTGATTTCTCTCCTTAGGAATTTATACATATGTGTTGATTCTATAAGATCAATGAGCATTAACTCATTTTTTTAAAAAAAACATGTCTACACTGCTTCTTAGTCACATGTGAAAAAGAAAAAAAAATACCAAGATGTTAATAATGTATGTATATTCATAGCCATTTTTTCGCTGATATCATTTGAAGAGTACAGACAAGTATTTTTCAACCATTAATCTATTACTTTAAACTCTCAACTCTTGTGTAATTATTTGATTAGTTACATTAATTCTGAGAAAAAATTGCCCAAAGCTGTGTTTCCTTTTCTGCATAAAAATTTTAAGTCAGTGAAAACATTTTGTTAGAAAAATACATATGTTGACAGAAAGCGGAACAGAAAGATTTCTCTGAAAACAAACAAGTTGGAAGAACAGACCTCAAATGGATCAGTGATAGAAATTTCCACTTGTAGTTAGGGGATGGAGCCCCAGGAGAAAGACAAGGTGACTTCAGAAGTAAATCAGCATGTTTCACAATGATGAAAGGCAGGTACCAGGTGGAACCTGTTCTCTTCTACAGATGAGTCTACTGAAATATACAGGCAATCTTTTTCAGGTTTTCTAAATATCTATCTGAATAATATATAATAATATATGCTCCTTTTATTTGTTAATGTGTGATTTAATTGCATCTGAGCTGTTTTTCTTTCTTCAGATGAAGTCATACTCTAAAATTGTGTTATATAGTGATTAAGTAAATTAACACATTAACAAATAAAAGGAGCATATATTATTATATATATGCTTGAGAAATATGAGAAGGGGAGGATGGGAGGAGCTCGGGGGATTGGGATGGTTGGGATATAGGAAGGATGGATACGGGAGCAGCGAAGTATATATCTTATCTAAGGGAGCCATCTTAGGGTTGGCAAGAGACTTGACTCTTGAGGGGTTCGCAGGTGTCCAGGAATATGTCCCCAGCTGGTACCTTGGGCAACTAAGGAGAGGGAACCTGAAATGACCCTATCCTATACTGATGAATATCTTGCATATCACCTTAGAACCTTCATCTGGCGATGGATCGAGGTAGAGACAGAGTCTCAATTTGGAGCAACGGTCTGAGCTCTTAAGGTCCAAATAAGGAGCAGAAGGAGGGAGAACATGAGCAAAAAATCAGGACCACGAGGGATGCACCCACCCACTGTGACAGTGGATCTGATTTATTGGGAGCCCACCAAGGCCAGCTGGTCTGGCACTGAATAAGCATGGGTTGATTCCGGACTCTCTGAGCATGGCGGTCAATGAAGACTGATGAGAAGCCAAGGACAATGGCACTAGGTTTTGATCCTAATACATGAACTGGCTTTGTGGGAGCTTAGCCTGTTTGGACGCTCACCTTTCTGGACGTAGATAGAAGGACCTTGGTCTTCCCGCAGGGCAGGGAATTTGGACTGCTCTTCAGTATCGAGAGGGAGGGGGAATGGAGTGGGGGGAGGAGAAGAAGAGTGGGGATAGGGGGAGGGAAGTGGGGGGAGGGCAATATTTGGGAGGAGGGGAGGGAAATGGGAAATGGGGAGCAGGTGGAAATTTTAATTAAAAAAGAATAAAAATAAATAAATAAGTAAAAAAAAAAGAATAAGTAATCGGTCATGCTTAGCCTAAGATTACACAGAAATTTATCTCAGTCTTTTTATGGATTAGCATATGTAAAAAAGGCAAAGATAGCATACTTAGAGTCTTGCCTCTGTACTCATGACTTAAATAAGTAGGCATAAAGGCAGGAGTAGTTGGTCTTTAGGTCCTGCCTCAACGTAATGTGCCAGGCTTAGTTGACTCTTCAAGGGAGGCCTTACCCTTTCTAAGAAACAGATGGAGGTGGTTGGTGGGGATGAGGTAGGCCTTACTGTGGTTGGTATGTAAAACGAATAAAAATAAAATAAAAGGACCCCCCAAAATAGACTCTGGATGAAACCTTTTCAATTTTCGAAAGCATTTTGAAATATTTTCCTGATTCTTGATGCTATTAAAGGTTACTGCATATAGGCAAGGTACTCTGCCACACAAGAAAAGAAATTGATGACGTTTTTTGACATTTGTACAGAAAAGTATTTAGAGTATCACACTTAGGTCACACCTAAAGCAACTAGTCGCTCTTGGTGGTTACCAATGATCTAATTATTCTAGTTAACAGAGGAGCATATGCACTGTTAAGGAGCTAAAATGATTGACTTCTGCTCACATTGTCCTTATGTAGCAAAGACTACACGTACATGTGTCATGACTTTGATTTTATTTGCTTGTGTCACCTCTGAATTTCAAACACTCAAAAAGAAAAATAACCTATACACCCGGTTTCTGGAATTTGTTCAGCGAAGCCAATTATTAGAAGGATTGCATATTTAGTAAGACAAGTCAACCAATGGGTGGCAGGAGCCATGTACTTCTCTGGGGAATAACGCCTGAGAAGTCTAAGATTTGCACTCTTTGTGGCAAAGCTCCAGGAGACCCAGACTCACTGGAGACCTGTAGCCAGTTTGCCGCATGATTCCAGGCATGGCCTTGGAAGTGCGTGCCCTCTGTGCCTTCCTTGCTTTCACTATGTGCCATACTGCTGACCTGAACACATCACAGTAGGTCATGAAATTTAACATTACTTATTTGCATAACTGTGCTGGGAAGAATGATTTTAACCAGAAGGGTGTTAAGGAAATGATATTAAATAGATGCCATTAAGAGTTATTGGGAATATTTGATGAAGAGGGAAGGAAGCAGAATCACAGAAATCCACTGTTAGTGAAATTTCAGTAGCTATGCCAATACTCCAAGAAATTAATGGACATAAGGACAAAAGGACAAGGGATGAACAGTGCCAACTATTAACAGTAAGTCTCCTGATTATGTTGCCTATAGGATATATGGAAACAAACAAAACAGATCAAAAACAACAACAAAAATGGTATGACCCAGGGGGTAGAGCAGTGTAAAATGCAGAATGTTTTGGTCCTACTGTGACTGATGAGTTAGTTGTGAAACCCTGGATCCTAGCAGATACAAATATTAACCACAAGAGACAAAACTATCTCTCACCTTGCAAGACTCTATAATTGCTTATGTTGCCAACTCGGCACACTGTTCTACCTGTAGATATGCCTACTTAGAAAAGTTCATTTGTAGCTGGCAAAACTGCTTATGCTTTTGATGATAGCGATATAGATGAAAAATGTAATTGCTACCCGTGGTAGAGTTGGGAGATGAAAGGGAAAAGAGAAGGGAAATCTGGTAATTATTGTAACCACTTCTTAGAAACATAGAAAGTAAAAACTTGTAAAACTGTTCATACAAGACACTGAAACTGTATAAATAAAGATGGCTCATGAGATTTGGGGCCAGTTATTTGAGCAACCACAGGTGGCAATAGCCTCTTCTTGGCGCCTATTCAAGGCATCCTTCCCTGTCTGGTATTGAGACCTGCCTGCAGAAGTCCTTCATGTTATGGTAACAGGTAAGACTGTAAATGATACACTCTCGTGAGAAATGAAGAAGATAATAAGGACATGGAGGACACTCATGGTGTCCTCCACAGAGTGTCCTCCACATGGGTGGATGGCAGACTGTGAGTTCATAGTAGCTTTTGAACACTTACCACATCCATTTACATTGACTGCCTGAGCAAAGGTATAGATTTTTGAGTTACTAAATACCAACCTAGAAAATGTTGATCTCAGTGTTTATTCATATGAAACAAGATTCCTTTAGCAATGTTTACTAAATGCATTGTTTCTTGAAGAAGCCTAGAAACCACAGAAGGGTGTGATTTTACATTTTCTGATTGATGCTGGTTCTATTCAATATGTAACTGGCCAACTTTATTGTTTATAAACAGAAAATGAGTCCCATGAAAATTACCTTAAGCTCTTATCTGTTGTGTCCCATAGTTAACTAAGGACTTATCATTACATCTTATCTTTCATCCCTGCCACATGAGTTCCAAGCATTCAGCATATAAACTTTGCACATGCACTCAGATTCAGATTCAAACAACTGGTTTGAGGTCCCCAAGAAATTACCTAGTAACTCTATGAATGATCAACCCAGGAATAATCAATCTCTCCATTCATTTGCAAGCCATAAGACATTGATCTATAATGAAATACAGGACAAAACACAATCAATATCATGACAACCATGATGAATAATGAACAAAGATAGAAATATTGCCTAAAGATTTGAGAACTAAATGTGAATGGATTATATTCTTTGGTACAATGTTTACTAGTAAGAGGTTCTATTTATAAGCCTTAAGTCTATCAAAGACAATCATGTAATTGTGTTTCACTTAGGAAATTTGGTACTCATTTTTTTATGTTTTATTTTATTAGAGACTGGACTGTATTCCTAATCAAACGCAGCTTAAGATTGCAGGGAGCTTTGCTCCGGGTGGGTTTGATGACCTGAGAAGTATGTGTGAAGTCAATACCATGAAGAATTTGTGATCACCTTTTGTTGTTCAAATAAATGGCCCCAGATAACCTGAGCCATTTTTATTTATACAGATTTGTTTCTCTATGTTTCTAAAAGTAGTTACACTAATTAAAATTTTATTCCTTGCTAATTTCCCCTTCTCTCCCCCAATTTATCCACTAGTAACTATTACCTTTTTGATCAATTTTTTTCTGCTGTTAAAAGCATAAAAATTTTTGCAAGTCACAAAGGATGTTTTCTAACTAGGCATACCTACAGGTAGACTAGTGGGTCCACTAGGCAGCATATATGGTTACAGTGTTGTGCAATGTGAGAGACAGTTTTGTTTCTAGTAGTTAATATTTACATCTGATAGGGTTTGGGTTCTCATGATCAACTCACGAGCAAAAGCTGGATCAATCTATGCTACATTATATACTACTCTATCTCCTCTGGATACATACAGGTTTTTTTTTTCCATTCATTCTATAGGCAACATAACTTGGAAATTTACTCCTAATAGCTAGTACTATTCATCTCTTGTTCTCATGTCCTTCTCCCTTAGCTTCTTGGGGGTACTGACATAGTTTATAGAAATGAGGAAACAGGGAAATTCTATCATTCTGTTTAATTTCTTGTACCTAGACTTCTTCCATTATTTCTTTGTATCATGTATTTAATAACATTCCTCAGACTTTTGTGGTTAAATCATTCCTTCTAGAACAATTATGCAAATTATATATTATCAAACTTCATGACATGTTGTTACTCATTCAAGGCAACAATATGGCTAGTGAGGTGAAAGCAAGGAGAGCGGTAGGTCACACGCTCCCGGGGTCATGCTCAGAATCCTGCAGTGAACTGTCCACAGTCTTTGTCAAGTGGGTCAGGGTTTCCAGGGATGATCACAAGAAGATCCATTCATGCTATTCTCTGTCCTTGATTCCCAAATAAGTCACATGGCTCCCACCATAAGATGGATTGAAACAGTGAAAATTAGGGGAAAAAAATTTCGGTAATACAACCATAATTTTATTTCCCGAAGAACTCTAAATACTATCCACAAGGAATCAGCAGCAATTTCAACTGTAGCTTACTCTAATAGAAGATTTTTAGCAAGAGGATTCTAGATTTACAATAGATTTCTTAGATAAGATGGATGCTTGTTCAAATTTATCTACATTTTTCTATATGAGCATTTTGAATAGCTATATTTTCACAAATATCTATATCTCAGAAACAACATTTACTCTAAAACAAACCCATCTATTACACCTATTATTCAATATATTAATTTTAGTAGTAACCCAGCTCCTGGCAAAGAGCGACAGCTCTACATTTGAAAGATGCCAGTGGTAGTGATATAAGCGGCTCCCATCTGTGTGGTACAGTCACATCTGCCAGTTCTGACAATGGGACATAGGATGCTGAAACCAAGTGCTGGAAGCAGCAGTCTGACTCTCATTCTGTTGGGTAAACAGAATATTTTTGTCTCCACTGATGTATCAGTGGAACTAAAATAAACTAATACCAATCCGGTTCATTTCCAAAACGGGTTAGAAGTTTATATTTATTACCTGGCACAATAATATAAAAATGTTAAATGCTCGGAAATCATGTCTCTGAGATTTCAATGATACTGTTTATTTGATCTAAGAAATGCTTCAGAATTCGGTTTTGAGTAGTTTGCTAGAAAACAGGCTAGCTGTGGACCGTAGAGTCAGGTTTCTCATGAATGTTTTCATGTGTCAACTACTCATCTAAATTTGTTACATCTTTTTTCAACATCATATTTAGTGGCATATGCTCTGCGTGCTTCTGTTTTGTCAGAAAAATGATTCAAGACAGAAGTTTAGATAAATTCAGTAGAGTCACTAATTCTGTTACTGGTTTTGTTTTTATTCATTAGTTACACCTAATATCATTTAAACATGAAAGATGTTGGCTTCCTTTCAGGACTGCATGGCTTAAAGGGGTAAAATAATAAAGAAATAAGATAATTAAAGAAGGACAATATTGTTAAAAATGGGAAAATTGATTACTGCCACTAGCAATGTTAATATGTGATTAACATCATAATTCCTAACCAGGACAGGACCACTCAGTGGGGTAGTTAATTTTCACAGGCAAAGCTTGAGGAAAGTTGGGCCAATTAAGCACTCCATGGACCACAGTGGCATGGTAGACACCGGTGAGTCAAATGATTTTTGTGTGAAATGACTTGAATGATTAAATCGTCAGAGGTTCTACAACCACCGTGATTTAGTTCATGTTTTATTGCTGATGGTGATTCTCTTTTTAAATCTTTGAATGATTATTTCTTTAAAATTATTAAATTATTAAGCAACAGTGAAAATGAAAAGTGGTCATCAACATAATTTTTTTTTAAATACTTGAGCAATTAGGTGGGTGGTTCTGTGTTAAACAGAATTCAGGCCAGACAAATTCTCAACATAGACTGAGGGAGGGGTGTAGTGGCAAAATGTCTACCCAAGAAGCTATTTGCATTTGCTGCTTGTTGGAAAAGGGAAAATTATTTGTCTCCAGTGGAGTGATATTGGTTCTATCAACCACACCCTAGGACTGGCTTCATTATCAGGTGTAATTACTCAATACAAAACAGACTCTGAGGTTGGGCATATCTTTTTTTGTTTTGGCTTTCTGTGTTATTATTGTTTTGTTTGTGTGTTTGGGAGGGAAAGAACATGTTAGGTTTCAGAACTGGAACAAATGACTGAGGTACCCATTTATCAAAGTGAACCTAGCTGCCAGGTTTTTCCTGCATTCCTCAACCCTTACCAGTTCCAGGCTCCTCCTGGCTGGCATACCCTACCCCTGACCCTGAACTGGGTCAGGTGTGCTGGGCTGCTTGTTCTTATATGATCCAACCATTTTGATTACTTGTTATCTTATTACCATTGGTCCTTCTGGCTGCAATACTTGGTTCCCCTCTCTCCCTTCTCCCTCCCTCCCTTCCTCCTTCCCCCGCCCCCATATGGCAGAGTTCAGTTCACTCTGGACTTTCCCAGATGTCACTTCCTCTAGTTATTCTCTCCCACACATATCTAGAATAAACTTTATCCTTCTCCAGACCTAGGAGCAGGTGTGTTCTTTTCTTTTTTCTTCATTGGTCATCCCTCAGCATGCTCAGTATTTTCCCTGAAATTCTGTCTACTTCTTTGTGGTAAGACTAAATACCTTTTTACTTAAAACTTTTCTGATAGAAAAGAATCTGTGTGTTGTAGTGTTTAGTTGTTGACTTTGGTGCTCTGTGCTTTTCTGAAAGAATATAGGAGAAATGGAGAAGGGAAGAAGGGAGGTGGGAGGAACCTGTGGAGAGTGGAAGGGGGGGAAACTGTGGTCTGGATGTAAAGTATGAGAGAAGAATCTATTTTCAATTTAAAAAAAAAAAAGAAAGGAGTCTCTACTACAAACTTGCAAAGACTTGCAAATATGTGTATAGCTTTCCATCACCATAAACAGCAAAAAGAGAAAAACATTTATATGTGAGCCTTCAATGCCAAGCACAGGCCCTTGATGTTTGAAGATTTTTATATTGATAAAAAACTACTTCAGAAAAAAAAATACATAGTTGGAACTCAGCACTGGAAAAATCTATTACAAATATTCCCTTTACAGGACACATTTGTTTTCAAAACTAAGTGGTGAATTTAAAGATTGTAGTTTGCTGTGGATCAAAATTTGTCCAATTATATTTTATCACAACAAGAATTTCCTGAACTACTTAAACATGTTACCATAATATTGTATGCTTTACATTGTTAATCTATAGCCGTGACTCTCCTTATCATAATTATATTTGTTGAAAATAATTTCCCTTCAGTTTAGGAATATCAGATGTTAATCTAATTTTTTTTTTAGATGTGATAAATGCCTTTCGTAGACCTTGATTTTCTGTTTTAAGCAAAGTAATTTCGTGAAGGGATTCATTCACTCACATTGTACTAGTGAAGACCTATTCTGATATTCTGTTAATTGTCATCTTCCCTCTCTATGTATTTACATATTCTGTGGCAATTGTCACATACATTAACAATAACTAACAATTTCCATGGATATTTTCTTCCTTGACAACATTTGATTTTTAATAAAAAGTAATCAGAATTTGAATAAAAGGGAAAATGAAGTTTGTGGTGGTGTGGATTGGTGTGTCTACACGATTTGCTATAACTATGGCGTGGACTGGTATGTCTACACGATTTGCTATAACTAAACTGCAAATCATGTTCACTATTATTTATAAAGAGAAAGGTAGAGAAAGAAGGGATCTATGAAATATGAAATCTCATAGAAATGTTATAAAACCTTCTACACTTTTGCTAAAGTTCAATATATAAGCCATTCATTTCCTGGAGATTTGGTCTTAAGATCTGTGTAATAGAGCACATTAACCTATTTATTTTCATTAATATAAGAAACAACTGTGATATTTAATATATTTAAGTAGCAAATAGTAAGTGATTTTTTTAGTTTAAATATTTGGCTTCTGGAAAGTACTCAATGTAGGTGATTCTTCAAATATGAACCTAAATGATAAAATGTTCCTACACTCTATTGAATTCAGATGAACAAAGTCCACTGGTATTGCACACATACACACACACACACACAGGCAAGCACACAAACAGAATTTCTTACTAATATATGGCTAGTTAACTCATTTTCAAACTTATTAATGAATTTCCTTTGTTAACTTGGAATTTTCTTACAATATATAATGACTATATATTACAAAAATTATTAAAGTCCATGTTTGTAATTTTGTACATTTTGAGTGCTTATTTATGTACTCACTCATATTTGGTTTCTAGCCATAAATAAAGGACATTGAGACTATAATTCGTGATTCTAGAGAAGCTAAATAAGAAAGTGAACCCAAAGAAAAACATAAAAGCATCCTCCTGAATATTAACCTTCATCAGGCAATGAAAGAAGACAGAGACAGAGACCAACATTGGAGCACTGGACTGAAGTCTCACGATCCAAAGGAGGAGCAGAAGGAGAGTGAGCACGAGCAAGGAACTCAGGACCGCGAGGGGTGCACCCACACACTGAGGCATAGGGGATGTTCTATCGGGAACTCACCAAGGCCAGCTGGCCGGGGTCTGAAAAAGCATAGGATAAAACCGGTCTCGCTGAACATAACGGACAATGAGGACTACTGAGAACTGATGAACAATGGCAATGGGTTCTTGATCCTATTGCACGTAATGACTTTGTGGGAGCCCAGGTAGTTTGGATGCTCACCTTAATAGACCTGGATGGAGGTGGGTGGTCCTTGGACCTCCCACAGGGCAGAGAAACCTGCTTGCTCTTTGGGCTGAGGAGGGAGGAAGACTTGATTGGGGGAGGGGGAGGGAATGGGAGGTGGTGGCGGGGAAGAGGCAGAAATCTTTAATAATTAAATAAATTAATACAAAAAAATAAAACACACATAAAAACAGAATAAGTCAAAATTCCTATATAACTCGTAAATTAGATTTCACAATAACCAGGCAGGGGAGGTGGCTCTAGAGTTTCAGCACTTGCTGTCCTAGCATGAGGACCTTAGTTCAGATATAGGACACTTACACAAAGACGTAACTGTTCCAGTGTGGTGGTTTGCAAATGTATTCCCAGCACAAGGAAACGAAGACAGGTAGATCCTAGGTGCTTGCTGTCCAGTAATCTTACTGGAATCGAGTTCCAGACTCAGTGAAAGACTCTACCTCAAAAAATGCTGAAAACGACATTTTAGTATCCACTTATGCCTCCATATCCGACCACAAAGGGAAACATACTAATATGTCATATCCCACATATCATAGACACACAGCACATGTACCTCATACACATCACACTCACCACACACACAAAATACAGCACACAAAGCACACATACTCTACAAACACACACAACATACACAAATAACATTCATAAAGAAACAGTACATACCATACACACACATACACACACATACCGACACTGTCAAAAACAAAAACATTAAGATATTACTACATTAAGTTAGTACTTTTCAAAATCTATTTCTTGATTTGCCTTTCATACACATTCAATAGAATATATTTTGGACATATATTAAAAGGGCTGCAACCTTCAAGTGCATATTTAATAATTCATGCACAATACAGGACTACATGTTCCCTGCTGGAATGAGCAAGCTTTCTTCAGAGATAGCGTTAGTGTTTTGTCTAGATAATGCTTTAGGTTTATAATCTAAATCTTATGAGAGTAGCTGCATTAGAATTTCCATGGTGCATCATTTTAACGCACAGGCCTACAGTTTAATGTTGTTGTTGGAGCAATCTAATAAAACAAATAGATCTCAGAACTAGAGGGATGTGAGAATGGCCTTGAAGACTACTGGGACACATATTGGTAGAGAGCTGTTTGTTGTGGATTTGTACCTATACAAATACATGGTCATTCTAACAAATGAATGTACATATTTCTTCAACTATACATACTTCAGTTTTCATTCCTAAAATATGAATTTACCCTTACATTGTTGCAAAGATATGTAAGTCTTGACCACATTAAGACTTAGTGTTTGCATTCCCTGTAGTTTCATTTTACATAGCCCAATTGCATGTTCTCAAAAACAAATAGAACTTCCTTTTTATTTTTTTAATGTATAAGAAGTTTAGAACTTCTTATACATGTTCTAAACAGAAAGGACTTAGAAAACAGTTAACATTACCAAACACCCTTTTACATAGGCAGGTAACAAAAAGAGGCTTCACTCCATACATGATCTATTAATATCTCGTTAAGCTATTATTATGGAAATGTCACCGAAATCAAACAGTAAATACCAAAATACATCTGAGATGTTTCCATATTAATGTTATCAAGCATGTTTCAGAAAGTTATTGTATTTCTGTTATTAGTTTAGCAGCATACCCAGCTGCTCATGAGCACTTTTAAAATAAAAGCGGTGTGTTTCTAAGTGTTTATTGTGAAGAAATACTTTCTGTTTACACTCTTTTCCATAAAGTAGAACCTTACTTGTTAGTTGTGTCAAACCACTGCTAGCATTGTCTCTCTCTCTCTCTCTTTCTTTTCTTAGTTGGAACACAGCTCAGGTCTTAGCCAAGTTTACAAACTTTGTTTCCTTTGCTTTTGTCTTTCTTGGTTTTGAGAGCTCAAGCTTTCAGTAATTTCTCATTTTTATCTATTAAACCATGAGGTTTTCCAAATTAAAAGGGCTGCAACCTTCAAGTGCATATTTAATAATTCATGCACAATACAGGACTACATGTTCCCTGCTGGAATGAGCAAGCTTTCTTCAGAGATAGCGTTAGTGTTTTGTCTAGATAATGCTTTAGGTTTATAATCTAAATCTTATGAGAGTAGCTGCATTAGAATTTCCATGGTGCATCATTTTAACGCACAGGCCTACAGTTTAATGTTGTTGTTGGAGCAATCTAATAAAACAAATAGATCTCAGAACTAGAGGGATGTGAGAATGGCCTTGAAGACTACTGGGACACATATTGGTAGAGAGCTGTTTGTTGTGGATTTGTACCTATACAAATACATGGTCATTCTAACAAATGAATGTACATAATTCTTCAACTACAGAAAAAGGCTGACTATAATTTTTAAGTTTGTGCCTACAAAATGGGAAATAATTAAAAAATTCTAGTATATTGAAAGCGAGTCATTTTGGGATTAATGTAATTGGTATGCATCCATTTGGATTTGAAATGTGTGTACTTAGCCTAAAGGACAAAGGATGTAGCTTCTCTTCCTATTTGTCTGGGATGCAGGACAGAGTGTAAAAGTGTGGTCCAGATTCTAGAAGTAAAGATTTCAGTTTTATTTTTATTTTCTGCAATCTCTTGCTCATAGGAAATATCTAGTTGACAGGAAATACACCTGTAACTACATGACTGTCTCATCCTACAAGAAGCCAAAGAGAAAAAGATGGCATGTTGGTAAAGCAGGAGTAAATGATGGCTTTTTGTTGTTGTTGTTTGTTTTTGTTTCAATTCAGGAGTAAATGAATTTTTTTTTTAATCATTGAAGTAAGTCAAGGGTCTTCTCACATCTAGAGTTGTGTCATATGTGTTTAAATTATTAAAATGTGTAGGTATTTGTCTCTTTCTGTTTAAAACAATTTCTGCAATATCTTTTCTAGCTCATTCTCCAAAGAACCACCTGAATTTTCAGAAAATAATATGATTATATGTCAAGTTAAATTCTGTTAAAAGACCTTAAATAACCTCCAGTTGCCATAAAATGAAGTCGTGTTTTGCCAGCACATTTTACAAAACTTTCAATGTTTAGGCTATTTTTCCAGTCTATTCTTTTTTAATTAGCTCTAGAATAAATCCGAATTTTATGTTTTTCTACAGAATCACGTCTCTCACTCAACTTTTCAGTCTATTAGGATTCAGGCTTCTTCTTACCTTTAGATCTAGTCCTTTTTGGCTTATAACATTTTTTCTCACCCTGCCCATCAGACTGATGTCTTTTTCCCTTCAAATCTACTCAGACACAATTAAATTTGGGATCCATAATTTTATTTCCAAATTCCAAATTAGACTCACTCATCCTTATAGCTCTTATCACACTTCACCAGATTCACTAGCATTCGATGGTGTTCCAATCTACTTACTTTTCTCTTACAACTAGATTGAAAACAGTGCTAAGAGTTAAGGAAAGATTAATTGTCACATTTGTCGTGATGTCCCCAGTGCTTAGAAAAATAACCACCACATAGGGAAGATATTTCCTGAATAAACAGCAGTAACACAAAATACATATTGTCACTAATTACAACCTATTTTTTCCTGTATATTTCCCCAAAGTTATAGTCAGATGGAGCACTTCTCCATTCTTGAATAAAAACTCTGCAGTGCCATCTTGTCTCCCAAATCACATTAAAGCAATAGAAATTCTTACAGACAGCCACAAATTACTTGCTTAATTAAATAATTAAAAATCTAGCCTAATGAAAATAACATTTCACCACTAATAAACTTTTCAAGCAGGACTTGCAACTTCATGAGAAGCTTCTTGAAAGACTGTCTTCCTCTTCTAGTTCAAAGCTTAAAGTTTTTCTCATTGGCACCATGACTACATTGTACTAAAACAACTTTTTTTTCACCCTTCACTGTTGAATGTTTTCAACTGTTCTTCAACACTCTGGGTCTAACTACTTAAATGCTGATGCTTTTCTTAGACACAGGAATGGTAGTGTGGTTATGTCTATTGTAGGGCTTTTTGTTTGTTTGGTTTTTTTTTGTTTTGTTTTGGTTGGTTTGGTTTGGTTTTTTGAGACAGGGTTTCTCTGTGTAGCTTTGGAGCTTGGACTGAAACTCAGGCTGGCTTCAAACTCAATGAGATTTACTTTCTTTTGTCTCCCAAGTGCTGGATTTAAAGGCAAGCTCTGTTCTGCGTTTGAAGAGAAAGGATCTACTGAGAAATTGATCTCCCAAGGTGTGCCTTTAACACATAGTTGGAAAATTTTAAGCACTTGTTTAATAATTCCTCCATGTTTGGTTTATTCAAAGAAAACTAAGAAACTTGAATGAAAGTAGGAGAAAGAAGAAAAACACCAATCTTCTTGGTCTAGTCTAGATTTATCCCTCTGAATGAATCATATCTTATTCCTCAGATATTAAAATCCTTTTACCTTTATGATTAATTTAAAAAATCTCTGTTTAAAAACACTCATTGCATGTGTCTATCTTAGAAGGCAAGTTAAAAAGACACTTAATCATCTTATAATAGCATGTTTCTATAAGAAGATCCAGGCTTGCAAGATGAATGTTTTAGTACAATCCCACATAAGACCAGAGCTGGCACTTGAATTCTAACTTATTGGTTCTGACAAGCAATAGAAAACACCTCTTGAAAAGCTACCGACTTAGTGTGGGTTTCTTTTTGTTTGAAATTTTAAGCTGACAAAGTAAGGTAAAAGATGTATGTCTTGATAATTCCCAAGTACAACATCAATGAAACATGCTCTGAAGTAAACATTTCCTAGGAGTTTTCTAAAAATAAATCCTTTTGCTTAAACAAAAAGGTCATGCTAAATAACTAATAGTTAATGTGGTACTTATTTTCAAGTATTTAATAACAAGCTTTCACAAAAAACCTCTCGACACAACACAGTCTCTTTACCCTCGAGTGAAGAACGTTTTACATTCACAGCTTGTTCCTCACATCTTTCCCCTCATTTTTATTCCTTGTTTCATTGTTGAAGGTATCTGTTGAGTATTCGATTCTCATCACTCAAACACACGCAGCTCTGCATGTATAATAAGTGCACGCAGACTGCTAACATGTTTGATTTACAAATATCTTCAGTGGGCCTCCAGGTATCACCGAAAACCCCCCTTTCATGCTCTGCCCTTTCATTACTCATTACTTAATGGAGAAAACAGATTGATCTGTTGTCTGACAATTTGTCATCCTCCACAGCCTGCTGATGCCAATCAGGGCTAGGGGACAGACATTCATCAGCACAACCTGAACCTTGTCATTAACAGTGGATGTGTACTTCCTGTGAAGCTGATCGGAAATCAGAGGATCCAGAGAAAGAGTAGCAAACAGAACTGGGAAGGCCACTTCAAGGTAACTCTAGCTACTAAAGGAGGGCAACGGGGTTTTGTTCAAATCAATGGTTGTGTCTCTTTCAGGTTAAAGTCAGGAAATATGAGAAATGGAAAGAAAGCAACATGAGTGACGCCTGAGTTCTATGGGATGAATAACTATCAAAATCTTTAGCTATTAAGTATGACTCTTAGGGCTACAAAAGGGATACATAAATTATATTTTTAAATTAATTATTGGTACAACAAGAATGCTTTAATAAAGACTATCTTTAATTAACTGCCTTTGATAACTTGTCCCATTTACTGGTAGTGTGTGATAATTATGAAGTCACAGGAAAACTTTAGGGAGATAGATTAAACTCATTAAAATCACAATAATTGCATTGATAACAATCCTAATGATTGTGTGCGTGAAAGTGTTGTGAAATATATAGACATATATATCTGTATCTTGCTTAGAAATTTGCTCCAGAAGAGAGTGAAAATTCCAATATTGCTATGAATATAATTGTTTCTCCCAAATGATGTTGAAAAATGTTTATTTAAATAATTAAACATTTTAATTTCATGCTTAGATTTCTAATGGAAAGTATTATTTGGGAACTTTATCTAGGCCATGATGAAAATTCAATTACAAAAAGAATGAAAGAAGGAACAAAAGCACTCAAAAGGAAGACAAGAAAGAAAGGAGATTTGAAGGTTTAAAAATTTCAAATAAGAAATAAGCAGAAAATTTAAAACAGAAAATTGATGGTCTTCTATCACATGTAGATGGAATGAACCACCTATGCTGATACACTCCTAACTAGTCGTTAGGCCCATGGAGAATTTTTAAAAATTTTGACTTGCCATTTTATTACCTGTGTATTTGATAGAAAGTTGTTTTCTTGCGCATATTTCTTTTCTTTTTCAATCTACAAATTTGAACTCTTACCTAAAGTGTGAGTTATAGAGCAAATAATAATAATATCCTGTATAACTTTCATGCAATAAAATATTTAAATGAATAGTTGAATAATTATTTCTTTTTAATTCATTTATATGTTCATGTATGTATATATGCAGTCTTATGTTCATGTGAATATGTGTGTACATGAGTGTGGAACCCAGAGAACAACCTCTCATGCTCCCAACTTTTGCCTGCCGATTTTGTCTGTTTCCAATTTCCAGGAGGATCTATATATAACTAGACACTAAAATTCTAAATTATCCAATTAAAAATTGGGGTACTAAACTGAACAGAGAATTCCCAACAGAAGAATTTCGCATGGTCAAAAGATACTTAAGGTCATGTTCAACTTCTTTAGCAATCAGGGAAATGCAAATCAAAACAACCTTGAGATGCCATCTTACACCTGTCAGAATGGCTAGAATAAAAAAAAAAAAAAAACAATGATAACCTATGATGGAGATGTGGTGGAGTAAGGAGAACACTCATCCATTGTTGGTGGGAATGCAAGCGTGTGCAACCACTTGGAAATCAGTGTGGTGGTTTCTTAGGAAATTGGGAGTCAACCTACCTCAGGATCCAGCAATACCACTCTTGTGAATATACTCAAGAATGCCCAATCATATTACAAAACCATTTGTTCAACTATGTTCATAGCAGCATTATTTGTAATAGCCAGAACTTGGAAACAACCTAGATGCCCTTCAATGGAAGAATGGATAAAGAAAGTGTGGAACATATACACATTAAAGTACTACTCAGCAGTAAAAAACAATGACATGTTGAACCTTGCATGCAAATGGATGGAAATAGAAAACACTCTCCTGAGTGAGATAACCCAGATCCCAAAAGAGGAGTATGGTATATACTAACTCATTAGTGGCCTCTAGCCATAAATAAAGGACATTGATTCTATAGTTCAGGAGCCTAGAGAAGCCAAATAATAAGGTGAACTTAAAGAAAAACATATATAGATCCTCTTGGAAATTATTTTCTTGAAATACTCAACTAGGGTAGGCATGGTGGTTGACCAGCTAGGAAAAGGGATCTAATTATCTCTATTATTCAAGATTCAAGATTTAGGATTGTGCCACCATCCCTGGCATTTAATATGGGTTCTAGTGGTCAGACTCAGGTATTTATGCTGGCACAACAAGTACTTTATTTATTATACACTCTTCTCAGCCTAAATAAACGTTAACTAATATATGGAAGTTTGGGGGAGAATATATGTTTTCATTATAAAATATTAATATTTGGTCTCTGTTTCCTTTCTGGGCAGCATAACAGAGCTGACCCTGTTGTCAGGGGCTTGAGCAAGACATGAGAACATAAGATCAGGAGTGATGACTCTGTTCCCCATTTCCCCTACAGCAATCAGGGAAAAGGGCCTTTTACCTGGCCTGGGAAGCACAGTAGGGGTGGCTTTGGTGGTGTGAGTGAGGTGGACCTGGATTTGAGGGCCCAAGAGCGGGAGAACTCGACTGGCTCCTTGCTATTTGCAGCATTGGGTGAGTTGGCAGAAGCAGTGTGGGAGAACTCATTCAGGTAGTGAAAATGAAAGAAAGATATTGAGCTGACTAAGATACAGATACAGCTGCCACCTGGCCCAGAACCAGGGTTATGAGTTGTCCCACCCCAACATCCACTGAATCTATGAACTTGGAGCATGTGAAGGGAACAAGCCTACAGACTGAAATCAGCAGGATCTCCATGACACAGGAAAACAGCAGGCTATGCAAGAGGAGTCCCACTGACAGTTCATTATCAGTGATGTAGCAGAGACCAGAGACCTTGATCTGAGCACTGACTCCTGGCAATGAACACTTGAAAGAAAGGATCACTGTAAAGGAAAAGTACTTATATCACTTTAGATCTTTAGGTTTAGATTTTATATAAACCATTACATATTGAAATTTAATGTAATCAAAGAATCAAAAATATGTAAGAACCATTCAGATATGATGGACCAAGGAGGCCATACATGTCAGAGAAGATCAACTAGAGGACTTTCTGAAGCGTGGGCGTGGCTTACATTAAGTGGGCGTGGAAGAACGACACAGCCATGAAATTGGAATAACGACACAGCCATGAAACAGTACATCAGAAAAAAGAGGATGGAAAATGATTGATATTTGTTTGAGAAGCAAATTAGTAATGCTTCTTAGATAAATAAATGGCACTTTCTGTCATACATAAATACATAATAATATATATTTTTAGAGTTATGTTAATTTTCACAATCGTCTTCCTGTTTTGAAAGTCAATAACATTGTACCTTCATACTGAGACAAATGTTACATTTGGTAGAAAAAAAATAAACCCGAAACTCATAGAAAATGATGGTAAAGATGTCTCTTTGGCATTATTTATAAGAAGAATAATTAAAAATCTTATTTTTGACAAATTTTAAAGTAAAATATGTACTTAGGTCAATAAAAAATAAAATTAAGATTTTTATATTATTCTCACTTCATTTATAGATAATAATTAGTTTCAATATTAAAAGTCTACAGTAATGTCCACCTTAATATTCAGAAAGTAAGAATATAGAATATGAAAGAAATATATGAGGTTCTATCATTATATTCTTTATAATTAGGAAAAATAAAATAAAAATATTCTTCAACAGAAATTTCCAAAATAAACTTTAATTTTAACACATTAAAAAATAATCTCTATAAGTAAATACATAACAAAAATATTTCCAATTCACAAAGACAGTGTATGTTAAGGATATAAAGCGTGATTCTTTAATAATGGAGGTATCTAATTAATATAAATTTCTGTAATTGTTTCTGCTTGCACCAGGTTAAATCCAAGTTCAGTACAGACCTCAACAAGTAGTAAAAAACAACATTGAGCTAGAGGAAAAGTCATTCTTAGTGGCCTATATGGATTTTAAAGATACAAATTGAAGAACTGTCTCTTGCCTGGATCCCCATTGCTTTTTTTCACATCTTCTATATTTTGCTTGCATGTGTATGATGAAGACCTAAGATGTCTACTGAATGACAGTCTGTTTGTGCCTACACATGAGCTATGAATTTTTACAGGATGCCTCATTAAAAGTTTCTCAATCATAATTGGTAATCAGTCCATTGATAGAATGGAGGAAACCTTGCCCTACTCTGGATGTTCAGAATTATATATGAATAAAAGTCATATATGTGAACATTCAGTGTAATTATGTTAAATTTAATTATATTCAGTGATAAATATGCTTATATATTAGGTAAAGTACATAATTATTTAAATGTTACTCATAAATGGATATATAAGTGACTACATTTTGAATTTAGGAACAATCAACTATGTCCTGCTAATAATGCTAGCCAACAATAAACCATTCTATTCTATCTCTGGCATAATAAATATGATGAATAATATCACAAATTATTTATTTTCTTTTAAATGGTTTATGAAATTAAACTATGATATTATTAGCACAATTTGTAAGAAATTCACAAATCATATGTTTAATAACAAATTCTTTATCACAAGATTACCACCATCCATGATTTGAATCTGGGTAGTAACCCACAACAATATGTATATAAAAGTGTTTGTGGCAGGTATAAACCTGTAAAAAATTAATGGGAGATTCTGGGGTCCATGACACACAGCTATGTAGAATTTTGTCTGACTGTCTTCCGTTATTTTTTTGTTTGTTTGTTTCTGTCTGGAGATGTGACTTCTTGCTTGTCCCTTCCTCAAGAATACACCCTTGCAAGTGTCCAAAAGAAATGAATCAAACTGACCTGATATTGACCCCTCTGGACTGTGAGACAAACAAAACTCTCTTTACATCAGAAGCAGACTGTCAATACTTTTATAAAATCATTTTTATGCAGTGTGCGTGCAGACTGTTTTCTATATGGATATTTCCATGCTTGATCTTTTCCCAAGATCCATTGTCCCTCCTACTTACTCAGTATCTATCTTTGCTTTTCCTACAATTATTTCAAAAAAGGAATCCATAAATTGAACTGAGTCTTTGAAAACCCCCTTTGTCTTTCATATTTTCAGAATTTGTAGTCAGTTCTGTGTCCGTGTACTCAGGCCAAATATCTGTGGAATCAACATATCATATTTTATACGTTTTCATCTATGGCTTTTTGCTCATGACTCTCTTCCCAAGGCAAGTCACAAAATCTAAAATTAGCAATCCCCAAAGCAAGTCACTAAAACTCTCTTCCCTTCCTCTCTGTATTAGAACTGGCTATGAAGAAGATATAAGAGTTTTATTTCAGTAGTCTTCTTCTGAGAGGCTGAGATGTTGGGCAGAGCCCAAGAAGAAACTCAACAGATAATCTTGCTTTATTTCTCCACTTAGTCTTTGAAAATTATCTATTCACATTTCTATATTTTCTCTGCTTTACTTATCCTTCTGTAATATCTTCATAATAACCCTAAGAGACAGAATTTGGGAAATTCCAAGTATAATTTGCTGAAGAGAAATGTTCTCAGAGGTGACCTGGAAGTTCATTCATCTTTGCACATATCTCAACAAATATCTTAATCTGTATCATTTGTAATGCCCAATAATTTTTCTGGAAGTTCAAGTAAATGCTTTTCTGGTTTCTTTGAGTAATTCAAGACTCAGTCCCGTTTCTGTAAATATCCCTGGTCTGGATCTGCTCCTGCTCCTGTGAAGTCCACTGTCTCAAGGGTGTTTATTGAATCAACACAGAACTCATTCAAAACAGTAACTCACAGCCGGTTGGTCAGATACACAGGTAAAGCCACCCATTATTGGTGATTTGGCATCTAATGCGGGGAGTCACGTTTGGAGAATGAGTAATTTAATATAAGGGCTCTGAATAGATGGTAGTAGATTGTTTAGATTAGAAAACCCAACATCTCTTCACTTTTTTTAAAAAAAAAAATACCACCTGGGAAATGCATGGCTCACTAATGATGAAAAAAACTATGGGTGATAAAAATCTAGACTTTGAGTACTCTGTGAGTCTAGAACCTGAGCATCTATAGACCAGATCACCTTCTGTTCTCTGGGGTTTGGCTCCAATCTTACCACCAGTGAAAAACAGTCTTAGAAATATTTCACCACACATGCTTCAATGATCTTTTACTCCTTCAAGGCATCCTTTATCCTTTCAGTAACTTCATCCTTCCTCAAAGCCCATTTTTCTTCTTGCCAGAGCTGCCTTTGGAATCCAGAACGAATCCCTTGACCTTCTTTAGACGCAACTCATTTAATAAAAAGAAAGACAAATGATGTCTCAGTGCTGAGACTGAATATATAAACTTCACATTAAGAGCACTAAACTTACCATATTTTCCTCAATCCCCATTAGCTCTTTTCCTTGGACATAATTATTTTATATATTTTTCATTACAAACATCTATCCAAATCTTTGCCTTTACATGTTCTTAGTAGAACTTATTTCCATATCACTTGAAAATGAAAACTAGCATACAAACAAATTCACAAAATCACCCACAGTTTCCCCAGTGTTCTTAAGATCATGTTAAACTTCTTCCTTTCCTGTTGTATGCACTCATCATCTTCTTTCAACTGTCCAAATCTTGTTTCTGCAGACTGAATATTAATTTCATTTGTCTTCTTTTAATCTCATATACCTATAAAATACTGTGCTATTTCCCATTTGAAATAACAATAACAATCAAGCCACAACAGGACCTTGGTCCTCACCTCATGGATTATCTTCTGGGAATTTTTTTGTTCCAGTTTACCTTAAAACAACTCAATAATTTTGTTGGAAGAGAATTATTTTTTGTCATCTCAATACCCCTAAATAATCCTAGATTGCTATTTCAGTATCCAAATATTCATAGTAAGAAGACTGCATAATTTCTAAATGTAAAACTGAATAGATTATTCTCAACTTTTCTTCTTTTATTTCAACAAAAAATCCATAATTTCCAGTATTTTATTCCAGGAGGATTCTGTAGAGCTCTGGCTCCCTTTGTTGGCTTCTTGAAGAATTGATAACTAAATATATATGGGTTCAAAGACTTTTTCTTTTATCTTCATCTCTACAGAAACTTGATGGAAAATTTTGAATCAAGACTTTTAGTGGCACCGGGCGGTGGTGGCGCACGCCTTTAATCCCAGCACTTGGGAGGCAGAGGCAGGTGGGTCTCTGTGAGTTCGAGACCAGCCTGGTCTACAAGAGCTAGTTCCAGGACAGGCTCCAAAACCACAGCGAAACCCTGTCTCAAAAAACCGAAAAAAAAAAAAAAAAAAAAGACTTTTAGTGACAGCTCTCAAAATTATATCTTCAAAATATATTTATTCTGATAGTATTTCTGGGTTTTCAATAATCAAACCCCAACCCATGATCTGATTTATATCTCTAGTTTCAATTTCAAACTTAGTATAAACAAACATTATGATTTGTCAACTTCTGCTTCCCAAACTCAGTCATCTCAAATTATTCACCCGACTGATAAGTAGAATCACTGAACTACCATTTCTAGGACTACAATATTTGGGGATATAGCCATTTATTATTTTCCTGTTCAAATACTTTCCATGAATCATTTTTTCTGACTCTGTCTTCAAAACATATATTTTCTTTACCTCAATTGCTATGACGCACTCCAAATATGATTGCCAGGTAGATGCTGTGTTTGTCTCCTGACTACCTATACTCTCTGATTTTATGTTAGTATTCTGCATTTTCACAATTCCAGATAGAATGAAGGTTCCCAGCAAGGGCCTCGATAATCATTTTTTCTTATGCCTCTATTTCTATAAATTTTATGATGTTTACCTCCTTCACCACATTCAGATATTATGTCTTTTTATTGACAACTCTTTCCAAGGACTTCCCATATGAAAACAGTGTATCATTTCCTACTTAGACCTCTAATTTTTCCCCCCTTGGTCTAGGTACTCTAAAAAATAACTTTGTGTTGAAAGAAGTGGAGAGGCAGGGAGGGGCGCAGAGAAAAATGTAGAGCTCAACAAAAATCAATTTAAAAAAAGAAAAAAGAATTTTGTTGTTTATGCCTAAGCCTCTTGCAATATTAAGTAGTTTATAAACGAAATTTTGCATTTCTGTCTAAGACTCTAATTTTTGCACTGTGTGTAATAGCAATTTGACATATTGACAGTACTGCTTGCAGTGTTTTGGCCACATTGACTCTCACCCCTTCGTATATGAGTTTTGTGTGTTCACGCATGTATGGTGTGCATGTGTTTATTGCTGTGTGTAAGTGGGTGATCACATGTGACACATGTGCACAGAGATCAGAGAACAACATTGGGAAAGGTCCTTACTGTCAATTTTGTGTCTCTCTCTTGTTCACTGCTGTGTACCAAGCTAGCAAGTCTTTGGAAATGTTCCTGTCTCTACCATTTTTCTCCTGGTAGGAGACCAATGGGATCACAAACAATGGATTATTCCTCCATCAGGGTTTTATGTGAGCTTGTAGATCCAAACCAGGTTGTCAGCCTTCTGAAGCAAGCACCTTACCAAATACACCTGGCTACATTCAATGCCTTTTTAAGTCTGGTGTCATCCATATATTGCCAGGCCCACAGTTTTCCTGGTTTCTCCTCAGCAAACTTATTCTGCCCCTTCTTTTTAATCAGTCTAAGGATTCTTCATTATCAGCAAAAAGAATTTCTTCATCTTATATGCCAATGTAGTTCCTACATTTCAAATATATGTTTAATTATTCTGTACCACAAATGTGCATTTATAATTCTATATCTCTAATGTGACTCTGTGATAGGCTTTTTGATGTTTCACACCGAGGACAGCAAAATGTGTCTTCTGAGAATTCTTCCCAGACTTTTCATTATTTTAGGTATATTCTCTGATCTCACCTGACATAATTCCATTGTCATATTGTTAATGCTAGAGTAGTATACATAATTGAGCATATGTGGGTGGAATTACACATACAATAGTACCTGAACTGATTGCTTTTTCTGTGTATGCTTATATCCCCAACATCCTTGTCATGTGCAGAGCAATAACTGCTAGAAAAATGTCAACTAACATTGACCCAGTATAGAACATGAGGTAGGTGAAAGAGTCAGATATTTTATATAAATAACACATGAAATAACATTGTTTCAAGAGAAATACATCAATGATAGTGTCTAGACTACCTATGTCTCAAACTGATAAAATGATGAAAAGATGAAATATTCAAATGTGTAAATCAGTGGTTGTTAACCTTCCTAATGCTGTGACCCTTCAATATAGTTTCTCATGTTTGGTGAGCCAACCATAAATTATTTTCGTTGTTACTTCATAACTGTAATTTTTTTAATGTTATGAATTGTAAAGTAAATATTTGTGTTTTCCAGTGGTCTTAGGAGACCCTTTTAAAAGGACTGTTTGACACAACCTAAAGGGGTCACAACCCATAGTTTGAGAACAGTTGGTATAAATACTTGAAGAGAAACAAGAATCTTCTACATGGACTTTTTACTGCTGTCAGCAGATTCTAAAAAAAAACACTCTTTGGAAAAACAAATTGTAAAGTCAAGACATGAGGATCAGGAGTTCAAGGCAAGTCTCAACTACATAGTGAGTTTAAGGCCAACCTGGACTAAATAAATGATATCTATCTATCTATCTATCTATCTATCTATCTATCTATCTATCTATCTATCTATCTATCTTCCATATATTATCTATCTATAATGTTCATCTATCACCTGTCTATATAAAAATAAGTATTAAGATTCAAGGAAGAGCAAAGAGTTAATGACTTTATTGTAATCTTTAACCAGTAGTGTAATACTTAGATTTACACTATAATTTTGTCAAATTCTTTATTTCACCTTTGAATAAACACCTATTTATACCTCGTGTAGGACTGTACATTTGATGATGAATTCACATATTTTTTGTTCTTAATCCATGGGTTATTAGGTACACTCTTGCTTCTCCTTAGAGGTCTATAATATTCTTTGTTATGCTATGATCCTGTCTCCATCTTGGCACTTCAGCATGGTCACCCTCCTTGATTCCTAAAATCTGAATCTAAATTCCTTCAATAAACTCTTAAAGCACTCTGCATGCCCTTATGTCCTTATTATTTTTAAATTACATATCATTATTATTTTCACATATGTCTGTGATGAGATATATGCACCACAGATTATACGTGAAAATCAAAGAACAAATTTCTAGACTTGAATCTATACTTCTAACATTATATGCTTTCCAAAAATTGATCTCAGGTCATGTAGCTTTCGTACAAGTAATCCTGAGCCATCTTCCTGGTCAGATAGCTATTTTAGTATAAAGTATATATATGTAATTCTGTGCCAATATTTACTTTTATATCCGGAGTCTAGTCTAGTAGTTAACAATATTTAGAGCAGGTTAGGGAAACTATATTGTGAAATAACAAATGATAGGCTACAGTATGATATACTCTTCTAAATATTTTCAGAAAATAAGATGCAACAAACAGCAGGTATTCATAATTAATCACTATACTTAAATAGTCTATCAGTCAAAATGAAACCAAGTCTTCAAAATCTTCAAATAAAATAAAGTATATATTTTTCAAAATGGTGCCTAAGTGGATGAGAAACAGCCAAATATTGTATGCCCATGAACATGAATCACAGGAATTTATGCGTATTTGTTTAACATAAACATACTTTAGTAAAATCAGATAGAAAACTCATAATTCAAAAGAGTTTTCATTAAAAAGAAAATACATGACTGTCATTGTATTAAACATATATGATGAATGCATACTTTTGAGCAATTCACAGATGACATACCTAAATAAATATGATTTAAAAGTGCATGTGAAACCACAGTTATTATCACCCATAAGATTTACAACAACAAATATACATTCAGAATGTGTTATCACAAGTCACTCTATCAGTAACCAAACATTATCATGGGGAAATGAGAAACCTAGATAGTACTAAAAGAGTGTATTTATATTATTTTAACATGAACTTCTTAAATTATGGTTTTATTTAAATTTTTTCTTAGGTGCATTAAAATTATGTGCACCTGTCCCCATATAGTCATATGTATGCCATATGTGACCTGAGCTACTTAATCAAGTTATTTTCTGTTTACCAGTCTAACTCCATTTTGTCTTTCTAAAGGGCAAGTTTGAAGCATACTGACATCTCACAGGGTAAATTATTAGAATGATTTATTGGAAAGTTGTTAATTTAATGCCCTTCACTGAGCCTGTAATTTGACAATAAGTCAGTGAACTTAATGTTTCCTCAAAAATATATAAAAAGGGAAGAAAATAATTTAATACAGAATGTTAGAATGTTAAAAATATTTCAATGAAGATTAATAACATCTGGATTATAGTTATTTCTCTCTTTGAATTAAAACACTATCTATTTCATAACAATTGATTGCTTTCTAAAGAATGTCCTTGATTGTAGCTGTATTGTTCAAGATTTGATACTAATCTGTAAGATCTTTTTAGGAAGGAATATCATCTCATCAGACATTCTGAAAGAAACAAAACTTTCTGTCACTGATAAATCACCCATATTCTGAAAATGACAATTTTCACTCAGAGTACTGTTCTCATATGAATGATTTCTATACCAAAAATCAGAAGAATAGTCCAGAGTAAAAGATAAATAAGATATGTCTTCTAAGCCAAGAGAGAGAGAGATGTTGAAGTCTAAAATCAGGTATGACCTTTTAAAACACATTGTGTTACTTTGTATTTTATTTAAAATATATTTCTAGATAATTCCTGGAATTTAAAATATTTGAATTATAGTATATATAATATATAAATAACATGAGTGACTAAGAATCATGCTTATTTTTATTATTATATACCAGTCTTTCACCAATTGCATTTGTCAACTTTGAAAGTAACTTTGGATCATCTATATATATTGCATATGTATGTGTTTGTATATATATAATATTGGTTCTTGGCAATTACACAAGTTACTATAGTATCTTTAGACTTCTTATATTTTCAATATTGTATCAATTTTAAAGTTTATGGAACTATAGCAATTAAATAATTATATGTTTAAAATATGCAACATCTATAAATAATATGTATATAAATCTGTATGAATAGAAATTAAACAAATAATCATTTTTATTCATAATCTATGGAAATTCAGGACACAATGAGATTTCATCTATAATTAAGCACCTATTAAAAGTTGTTAACAGTTATTCATTTCAACTATTAGTTATTTTTTCTACTTGGCATCTTTTTTAAAGATGCTACTTCATGAGATCATAGCCCTGTAGGCCACTGCTACAGTGGCCTAGGACCTAGATCTAGATAGGTCATGCACCTAAGGGTTGGCCTAACGCTCTACTAAAGAGCATAAGAATAAAATGACTTCTAACAACATGTCAGAGAAACTTTTCAGTAGAAGGGAATTAACTCAAAGGCCTTCAACTGGACAAAGTGCAGAGACCAGAGACTGTGGAGCAGTCAGCATTAAAGGGATGTCTTCATCAAACCCTTCTTCACAAACTTAAGAAATCTATGAGGAAAATAAGCAGAAAGATTTTAAGAACCTGATGTGATGGATGACTCCAAGGAAACTGTTTCTTCTGGGCACAAGGGTAATTTAAATGGGAATTCACAGCAAAAATGACTGCCCAACCACCACCTGCACAGATTTAAGACAGTTTCTGAAAAGAGAAAGTGGAAACGGGTTCCCGCCAGGAACCAAAAGATTACTTACCATGGATAACCTTTGCAAAGGGAAAATCAGTGCTCTCCAATGGATTTTCAGTTAGAATATCAAGCAAACTACAGTGTAGGTTTCATGCACAGGTTTATTTAGTCAATACAAAATTAATTCTTTGTGGTTTTGCTTTTGGTGTGTGTGCATGTGTGTGTATGTTTGTACTTTTGTTCCATTCATCTGTGTTTTGGAATTTTTGTTGTGTTTTACTTGTTACTTTTTCATTTTAATTTTTGTGTTCCTATTTTTTGAATATGGAAAGGAGAGAGAGGGTATAGAGAGAAAAGAAAGAAAAGAACAAAGTGGTGGTGGTGGTGGAGGAGGAGGAAAATATTTTGAATGGAGCATAAATTCGGATGGATAGAGAGGTAGGGAGGATCTGAGAGGGTTTTGGGGCTGGTAAACATAATCAAATATAATGTGTGAAAAAAGTTAAATTAAAATGCCTTTCTATTTTCATTAATCTTTTCTGTAATTGTGCAAAAGAACTGAGATGGAGGCATTCTTTCTAGAAGTGGGACAGCTAAGGCGATCAAAGAATATGATCACATTTGTCACTGCATTATTGTACTTAAGAGAGATGAGAATCAATTAAAAATGACAATGAAAATTTAAGCAGTGTGAAGAAGTGGAGAATTATTGAATGAGTTAGTGCATAGTGGTTTTGTATGAAGCCATGTCCCTGTAGAATATTCTAAATGTACCTGTTATTGTGTATATTCTCTGCATATTGCACTCATATTAGTCAGTCTCATTTAAAAGATACTGTCATATCAAAATTTTCCCTTGCTTTCCCTAATGATTATTTTCTTCTTTTCCTATTTTTTTGACCGGGCCTCTATATGTAGCTCAGACTACCTTTGAATCCATGATAACACTTTCTCAACCTTCTGAATTCTTACATTGAAGGTACACATCAACACACTGAGCTTTTCCTATTTCCTTTTCTCCCCATGTTTTTCCTTTCCCTTCCCAAAATATAGCATCTTTTATCGCCATTGCATTTTTACCCTAAGCTGAAGGGATGCTGAGCCCCTTTTCCTGAGCAGAAGTTGCACAGACTTGCTGCTGTTCACTGCTGCAAACCCAAGTTTGCTGACCTTAAGTTTGCAGCATGAATCACAGCTGTTCCATTGCTATTGGCAGTGATTGATAACAAGGGGGATGGGAGTGATTAAAGAGCATATGATGTGTTTGTTTGCATCTTGAGTGACTGCTATAGAGTATATGCAATCAAAGGCATGGTACATTAAATAAATCAAATAGCTCCATAAATCAGCACAACCTGCCAAAAAGGAGCAGTGGGTGCTTGCATTGCAGCAGGGCTGCATGTCAGGCCTTGGGCAAGCTCTTACCTCCAGGGTGAAGTTGTCAAAGCTAGAGCTCAAAGAACCAGGAAAGGCTGCCCTTTCACAGACTTCAAAATCTCAGTAGGAAAGCTCAAATATAATAACAATATTTTAACATTTGTGCAGGAATGTGAAGTTTGTGACATCTGTTTAGTTATATTGTCACATTGTACTTTCCTAATAATTTTATGAAATATTATTTACAGTTGTAAAAAATGAAAGTGCATAGAAAAGAGATCCTTAAGGCCACATTGCTATTAATATTCTTTCTGAGGTACCTCTGTACTTTATATTCTTTATCTATTTTGATCATGTTATAAAAGATAATGTTTTGTCCTCTCAATACTGCATCACACTTACATTAGATCCTTTAATACATGGTGACTCGAGGAGTGATGCATTAGCATATGTGGACAAAATTAGTGAAGTATATACTCAACTTAAATAGTCATTTTGTAATACCACGGGACTGTAAGTTATAATAAAAAAGGATAAAAGAAGGCTTGAGCAGTTACAACTTAGAAATGTAATGGAAGTTACACAGACTAAGACTATAAGATATGTATGCAAAAAGGCCACCTGAAATGTGATAAAGTTCACATTAAAAGTAAAGTTTTTGCTCTTTGACAGACACAGGAATTACTTAATTATGGAATATAACTTAAAATGACTTTGTTAAAGAATTATCTCATATTCTCATACTTTGGAAATATCCTCAGTGGTTTGCAACAGTTTAGCTATGAGCAGTTCCCAGACTTGGTACCATTTTCTATATAATTTTAATTACATATGTATCAGAAATTTTTAAAATTTCGATTACAGTCAACTAAAAAGCATACAGATCAATTTTCATATTGAGTTAGTCATCAATGATGTAGCTCCCTAAGGTTTTAAGTTGCAAAATAATTTTAATAGACTATATTTTAGAGCATTTTTGAGTTTACAATAAAATATAGAGGGGAGAAGACATATTTTTTACTCTTATTCCCACAAAACTCAGGTATCCTCATATAAGTGCCTATACCAAAGCTGTATTTTGTCTCAGGTGATGAGTCTTAAATAACACATCATCACCACTCTGAATAGACATTTCATGCTAAGTTTTTCTCTTGGCATTATGTATTCTATGGGTAGGCAAACATATAATAATAGGTGAAACACACCATGTTGCTATTGTTATAGAAAAATATCCAAGGCTGGATATTTTGCAATGAAAACAAGTTTATTTAGCTCTAAGTTTTGGAGATTAAAGGTCCAAACCTGGGCTTCTCTAACTGGTGTCTGATGAAGGCCTTATGACCTATGGAATTGTTTCAGATGGACACACAAAGGGCATAAATCAGATGGCCGGATGAGTATTCAAATGAACAGCAAAGAGATGCCCTTTCTTACTTACAACCACTCACTTTTAGAGGAAATAAATGGGGTCTCAGAAGTACTAATCAGAGTCCTATGAGAACAGATTACTTCTGTAGCTGTACCCCAGATGACCTCCCATTAAACCAAGCTCTGATAAGTCTGATGATCTCTTCTCTGCACTGGAACTTGAGCTTCTCTCCTGTAATCTTTAGGGGACACACTTAATCCATACCTAAACCAGAGTGGAATATAGTCAGCATAATAATGACTCTAAATGCATGCAGATTAAATTCATTGGCATGAAAATGTCCTTCATTTCTCATACACATCCTTCTCTCAACTTCTGACAATCAGTGACTCTTGACTTTCCCTACTTTTTGCCTTGCCAAGTAATCCTATACCTGGGATTATAGCACATATACATCATTAAGATTTCTTCTTATATGTAATATGTTCACTTCAGTTCCTTTTAAGACTTCCTGTAGCTTTCAAGTTCATGTATCCAAAATATTTTCTCAATCTTTTTACAACCTGTCCATTTGCTTATCTTAGTTGCTTACTAACATGTTTTAGCAATTTAGAATAAACCTATTCCAAGCATTTATTTGCAGAAATTTGTGAGGACCTAAACATTCAGCTCATCTGAAAAAAAATAGTTTTTAGAGAATATAATTTTTGTTGGACAGTTTGTAGTTGTTTTGAAGTCATAAAAATCTTTGAAAGTATGAAAAAATCCTACGACTTCTGTCACAAAGAACAAATTCATAAAAATAGTCATGTGCTATTGGAGATTTTTTCTTTTTTTTTGTTTTTTTGGTTTTTGGTTTTTTTTTTTTTCGAGACAGGGTTTCTCTGTGGTTTTGGAGCCTGTCCTGGAACTAGCTCTTGTAGACCAGGCTGGTCTCGAACTCACAGAGATCCGCCTGCCTCTGCCTCCCAAGTGCTGGGATTAAAGGCGTGCGCCACCACTGCCCGGCCGATTTTTTCTGAAGAACTGTTTTCATGCCACCTTATTAAGCGACAATACTTCCTAACTACATTCTAAATATTCAACTCTAGGTATGTAGCTCACATTTCTCATCAAGATTACTTCTCTTCACAATAGATGAACATCATTACAGAAAGCAACAACTGGTTACAATGCAGCAAAAAAGTAACCATGCTGGCACAGCTCCATCTACAACATAGCTTCTTCACCCGAGAGTTAAAAACATCTTGGAAGAGGGGGAGAAAGGACTGTATGAGCCAGAAGATCAGAAAATCGAGTGTGAAAGAATGTTTGAGAATCAACAAAAAAACTTTACAATAACTCAAGAAGGTGGTGACCTAAACCAGACTTGAAGAAGTACACAAATATACATCTTAACATGAAAGGGGGAAATTTCACATAGGCAAAGAACTACAAAGCAACTTAGGATTATTGGGAGCAGGAAAAATAGCCTTACTCAGGAATGAGATCTGATTATGCTATCCAACACTAAATGGTCAGTCCTGAAATCAAGTAACAACAGACTCAGCAGATTGTATATATTCAGCATCTAGGCAAAGAAGCAGGCAGGATTTAGAGGAGAGCAAGTAAGGATGCGTGACAATGATTAGACTGAAGAAAAGAAAGGGAATAATGTAATTATAAATTAATTTTAATGTAATAAAACATACATGTTTTGAACAAATAGAATTATTCTTTCTTAATATATGAATTTGCTTTTGTCATTTTGATAACACTGACACCCCAAAACATTAACCTAACATTGTATACTTTTGCAGAAAAAAATGGTTTAAAAATGCCCAATATATTGTCAAAGTATGGCCTGTTTGTTGCATAAAATAACGTCCTAATAAAATAGCAAGTGGTCACTTAACTATTTTACTAGTGTGCAATTTAAAATAAAAGTCAATGTTATATTTATTATCAAGAAGAACTGTAGCTACTTATACATGTAAGAACACATATACATATACACAAATATATGCTAACATAAACACATATATTCTTATATGTAACACATATAAGTCATGTGAATAACCAATAAATTTATAGTACATGTCTCAGAAGCATACTCATCTATCTATTTAAAATGCATTCCAAACAAAGCAATCACTTATTATTTAAATTAAGCATCTGAAGCTGTTGATTCTCTTCTTGACTAATCGCTTGTCAGCAAACTATTCACTGTTCCCAACAGATGAAACACTAGTGTGAGAAAAGAGATTGCACTTTGTTCTGATAGATCACTCAGAAGCTAGAAAATAGCACTATTTGAAGTCAAATTTTGTTTTTAAACATTGCAAAGTATGGTTTTTAAGTTGACATTGAATTTACTGTGTAAAAAGTCACTTTGGGGACTCAGAAAATTTAAGTAAAATGCAGCATGATTTTCAATCCTAGTCTTCAGTGTGTGCTCTGAAGATGTGTGAGTTTAGACTGTGGGTTCAATCCTGTCTGGGTCATGTATCAGATAAGAGCACTCATTTCCTTTGTTGACTGATTCTCTGAGAGTCACTAGTTGAAGATACTCAAACTATAGAAATCATGAAACAATGAAGAAAATGAGGGAACACATGCTGTAACAACTGCCTGAGAACTGAAAGAGAACATAAAGAATACAAAGCTTGGCATTTTGTTTAATGGTAATTTTATACTATTTAATCACAGAGGTAAATTCAATGAAAATTATACTTCAATATATGAGGTATACCTCAGTTTATGTTTCTTTAATTTCAATGGTTTTAAAAAACTTCTAATATCAAAGCATTATAGCCATTAAGTACAGACTTTTATGTTATTATTATCTAAATACTTCCTGTTTCCCTACTGTAGTTAGAATGTAGATTTTAAGATTAAAATATAGATTAATATTTTCAATGGTTTTGTAGGATCTCAAGGTTGATTTTAAGCACAAGCACATAAAATAAGTGTGAATAAACTAAACTGTATATGAACATTTACTTATAAATATAGGGAATGTGAGGTCTAATGACAACAAAGAAGTCAATAATTACCTTAAATGATGGAACTGACACAATAGTTTCTCCTTCAATGAAGATATTGACGAAGACTGTAATAAATAATTAATGTTGGCAGAAAACATCATCAGAAATATACATACTAAGAAGAGGTAGCCGGAGCTACATAAGCAAAAGGGAGAAAGACAATGACCTGATATTCAGAGCAGGTAGGTAGTTGTTTTGGCGTGTGAGAAATGCATTGTCTAGCACATCTACACATGCTTACCTCATGGCTGACAGAGGCTATAGATTAGTCCTGCAATCCACAGCAACCAGGGCATTCTGAAATAGAGATTCATTCATGTAGTTCCATAACTGAAAATGATGCCGTTGGATGTAAGATGGTGACAATAATAGTAGCTGATTTGTGGAGGAGGGAGGCACTATAATTAATAGAGTACCCACTATCTTTATGCCATAGTTTTCTCAAATTGATAATGAATAAAAACTAACAATGCAACGTAGGTATTATAGTTAGTACTTATTATAGTTAGTACTAAGTGTATTAAAATTAATAAAAAGAATTATAAACAAATTAAGAATTTCTATATATTCAGCTATCACTATAGTCAATAAGATTATTACTTTTAATATTTTATTCATATTTTCACCAAAATAAAGTGACTTTAAAGCATTATATAACAGTGCACCAAGCATAGCTAGGTTAGCTTGATCCATGAGGCTCATGTGTTTCTTATTTGTATCTCATTAGAATTTTTTATTACTAGTTATCAGAGGAAGTAATTTTAATTCACATTTTTTGCAGTTTTTGATAAATAATGGGAACTGTGGTAAAGTATTTAGAACACTAGCTTGTAAAGCCAATTCTACATCCACTTTTATTCATTTGTTCATCACCTTGAATATTTGTCAGAAGGAAGATAAAAAGCTATCATCACTCAATAGGCCTTTTTATATATTAGATGAAAAAATTTACTTCAATTATTTGATATCATGCCACAATCTATCAGAGTTCTACATGATGTGTAACTTTGAGGCAAGCTCTATAAATAAGCATGCTGCAATTATAACTATTATACTGCATGATTTACAGTTCTCTGTAGTCTTACTTAGGAAATGGACGTGGTAATATCATTTAATATATTGGGTTTCACTCTGGAGAGAAGCATCAGTGGTAGGAAGCAAGAAGAAAGACACAAATTCCATTAAGTTGGCATCTTTCAAGATGAATATTTATGAGTCTATTAATTGAATATTGTTTGTTCCCGAGAGATTTTTGGAGTAGTATTATCAAGAGAAGTGGGCCAAAATAATTAAGAAATATATTTGCCATCTATCAATCAGTTTGTATTCTCAAATAGCAAAGAAATGTGCATGTGAGTCTATGTTTTTGTTTTTTGTTTTTTTTCCGAGACAAGGTTTCTCTGTGGTTTTGGAGCCTGTCCTGGAACTAGCTCTTGTAGACCAGGCTGGTCTCGAACTCACAGAGATCCGCCTGCTTCTGCCTCCCGAGTGCTGGGATTAAAGGCGTGCGCCACCACCGCCCGGCTTCTGTGAGTGTATGTTTGATATGCATTTTAGAATAAGGGATCTATATATAAGATATATAAAAGTTATATATTTATTTATATATAATATTAAAATTATACATGCAAAATTTGAATAAGTTATTTCCTTTTTTTCATTGTTAGTATTTATATCAGGAAAGTGCCAGAAAACAAGTTGACACTCCAAGAAAAACATAACATTTATGTGAGCACGATAAAACTCTGTGGCACCCTATGCTAAATAAATATCTAAAAGTTTTTATAATGACTTTCTTTATTTTCCTATTTTTATAAAGGGATATGGTACAGACAAGTAAAACTAAGGGTCATATGAAGGTTCATATGGAAACCTACTACAAAAGCAGCATCTATCTATCTATCTATCTATCTATCTATCTATCACCTATCTATCTATCTATCTATCTATCTATCTATCTATCTATCTATCCCTCTATCATCTGTCTGTGTATGTATTTATGTATATACTTATATATCTATCTACACCCCCCACACCCACACAAACACACACACACACACGAAAACATCAAATTGGAATCACTAAATAACAGGATAACAAAACTCAAATGAAACCAAAGTGTTACTTGAAACCACATGAGTCTGTTTTTAGGAACTCAAGAATTTATTTAAGTAAACACTGATACAAAATACATTATATGCTACTGTGATCCAGCTGCATATCCAACTGCTCCTTCCTCTGGCCCCAACCACAGGAGCAAGGGAGTAAGCCTGAGAGCAAAAGAGTGAGAGAGCCCTTCCCTCAGATTTTTAGTGCTCACATATGAAGACAAGACCATGCCCTGGGGCTCCTAACCCACCAAAGCCATTGACTAAAGGCATCAAAATCCCTCATCACCAAATCCCGTATCTCACCTCCAAATGAAACCTCCAGTGATAGGAACAGATTATATCTAATTATGTTATTGCCAAGTCTATTGAATTCTCTTCAAACTGATGCTAATGCACATTTCTGAAGACAACACCTACATAGCATATTGAATATGAAGAATTCAAGCTGGTGCTAAACAAGAGCCTTCATTCCTAACAGATACTCAAAATAGTACTGGAAGGTATCCTGTATAATATCAGAGGAGAACTCTAACCAACAATTCAGCTACCTTCAAACTACAATGTTGCCAAACCCATGTAATATGCTGGTGAAATAGTTGCTTAAAAGAAGTAGCAATAATCACTGACTTTAATTGTATTTAAGTCATGCTCAATGAGATAAAACTCATCACTGACATACCTTGAGTAGCCAACAATCTGTGACTAGAATAACCATGTGCTTGGTGAAAAACCAAATACCTTTGTTCTGTGATCATGGAGCTAAAAAAAATGACTCTTAACAACATGCTGCTGTATCTATAGATCAGTGTGTTACTTAGCTATTATCAGAGAAACTTCTTCCTGTAATAGACGGAAAAAATAGAGGCCCTTAGATAGACAACATGAAGAGTAAGAGACCTAAGAGCATCCAGTCCTAAATAGAATGTCTCCATCAAACCTCTTCCCTCAGGACTCAGGGAACTGTTGAAAGGAGGCAGAATGGGTTTTAGAACCAGCAGGGATGGGAGACATCAAGGAAACAATGCCTTTCAAACATAGCAGTATTGACAAAGACTGACAGGATGCATAGGAACTAACTGTACAGGTAATCTATAGATGTGGTCCCAGGTCTGAGATGGGGAAGTGGGCATGATCTCCCATCACTAACCAAGTAGTTATTGGCAACTCTTCACCAAGGATAAATAAATTTTCGTCACTGTATATATATAAACCACACTTAAGGGCAGGTTCTAATTCCAGCACTAGATGGTCAACTAAAAATGAACTCAATGGTATTTTGAAGAATTTTTCATAATACTTTCCCTTGGTGTTTTATGCATTTTTGGTATCTTGCTGATATATTACAGTTTTCAAATTTGTGTTTTTATTAGTTCTGTGGGGGGGTGTCTGTATGTATGTGTGTGTTTGCGTATATAAGTGTGTGTGTGTTTGCTGAGAGTGTGTGTGTTTGTCTGTATATATATTGTGTATATGTATTTGTGTGTTTGTGTGTGTGTGTGCTGCATTTCCTATGCCTTTTGCTTTTTAATTTTTTCTCTATTCCTTCATTCTACTCTTACTTTTCTTTGCTCTTTTTATTGACCTGTTTATTTTCTAAAAAGAGAAAGGCAGAAGCTTGGGCTTGGGTGGGTGAGGAGGATAAGAGAATCAGAGAGGAAATGAGGGGAAACTGTGCTCAAACTACAGAGCATAAAATGAATTTTCAACAAATATAAGATTACATAACAAACTCACTTTTCTACTGCCCTAGAAGAAACTTTTCTCATTTGTCTAACCTCAGCTCATGAGGACTAAGTTTTAATTGTTTCGATCTCCATATAAAAAAACAGCAACAGTGATAGGTGGTGCTCATACTTGTTATTGTCTCTTTCTCACCAAGACTAAACTCTGCACAGACTTGATGTTAAATAGTTTATGAAGAGTGTTATTAATCTTTCTTTTTAACACCAAAACACAGAACAGAGGTATAGATGTCAGCTATTCTCTTACTAGACAAGAATAAAGTGGGAGAGAGGAAAGGAAAAAACCTCCTATACTGACATTTAGATGATGATTCCAGATTAAAGATAGTTATTTCCAGATTCAATTAGACATAGTCTCAAGGTTGTGGCATCAGCTTAGTCATTTGATCCCATTAGCCATGGGTGCTGAGGCTTCCCCTCCGGAGATGTGATTCATTCAGGACATCAGGAGATGAGTACATTGATATTTCAGGAATACTCTGCTGATTAATTGTCAACAGGGGAAATCCAGCCCATAAGACAGGAGTGACTTTTCACTTGACCATACAAAGCAAATGCTCAGTATTGCAGAGAAAAGTCAAAGCAAACTTTGGCCCCATGAATGTTGTTATTCGGTGATTCATTTATATTCCACACAGTTTAAAAACCATTCTTTATCTCAAAGTTTGTTAAGTTCTGGTAGTATTTCTTTTAAATTGGGGTTATTGCCATTGGTGAGAAATCATGTGAAAAAATACATTAAAAATAACTTCTATAAATGATTCTGCAATGGTAGTATCACTAAGGAACATTTGATTAATTTTACCTTTCAAAGGGAAGGAAAAGGGAATTATATACACATACAAAAAAGTATAAAATTTCCATAAGTATTCAAAAATGCTATGTTGAATATAAAATTGGTTTCCCTTATATAAAAGTTACAGTAAACCATGGTAAAATTTTGTGAATTTCAGAACAAAGAAAAGTGTCTTTAAAAATCCTTTTGAGAGGCTGAAGAGATTGCTCAATTTCAGTGGAATAATCCTTTTGTACACTGTGAAAATGTGTTACTCTCATTGACAAAGAGCTGACTGGCCATTGGTTAGGCAGGTAGGACTTATGTAGGACTTGAGGACCAAATGAGAGTGCAAGGGAAAAGGAGGGGGTGGAGTCACCGATGAAATATAGAAGAAGCAGGAGATGAACATGCCATCCATTTAAGTTGAAAGAACTCAGTAGTAAAAAAAAAACTAAACTATCATCAAGCATTTTTGATGAATAATAAATCTCTGTGTTATTATTTGGGAGCAGGCAGGTGCAACAGAAAGACCTACAAATGATGCCAAAATTTGGCAACATAAATATCCACATAAAACATTAGAAAGCTTAAAGAAAGTTTCCAAACACACAAAACCAGAGCCAAACAGAACATCTTAGTCTCACTGTCTCATGCCAGCCATGGTGCAGAGGCATGTCTTCCAGCAGCTGCCAGCAGGATGGACTCAGTTGTCAGATGTTATGTGCTAGCACAATGCACTAGGCTGAGCCATGCAAGAGACTGACAGAGCAGCTTAAGATTCATCTTATGCAATCAAAGACTATTATAGATACATGGTAATGACATATCCAGATGGGAAAACATCTAAATGGGTTATGGTGTATTTAAAAGTGTGTATAGGGTTGGCAGAGAAAAGAGAAAGGTTATAGACAGTCATAGAAAAAATAGTTTAAAAATAATAAAGTTTTTAAGAAAATAATGAAGTAACATAATGGATAAATCTATGTAAGGATAAAAATATAAAGGAATACTGGATTCTGTATGTTACAGTGTTGTCCTTGAATTTTTGATTGCTAATAAAAAAATCAATAGCTGCTAAAAAGACATTGGACTATGAGGGTGCGGCATTAAACCAATATATATATATATTGGTTTAATTGTTACATGTATATATATTTAAAATGTCTTGACTTAATAATAAAGGCAAAGGATGTGTTGCTTTGTAGAAGAGGTTATGCTTTTATTGCCACAGAAAACAAAAGACTCTGAATTGATTCAAAGTTGAAAATGAACAGGTTTGACCAGGGAAAAAAAATCCCTGAAAATTTTGACTACAGACACAAAGAAATAAACCAAGAAAAACTTCAAGACACGTAATATACATTTACCTACTCAAATATAAATAATCACTTTGGCAAACTTGTGTACAATATACAGTGTAAATTTATATTAATACAGACAAGCATGTTAACTTTAAAAGTTTATGTATTTTTAGATCAAGGGGATCAGGGTCCAGGAAAAATAGATGTCCCAGGTTATCCAATACCTCAGCGTAGCGCTGTTAAAGTTCTTTACAGATTTCTGCATCGGAACAGCTTCATGGATGCTGACTGAGATGATCTAGACTCACATGACTACAGCAGCCAAGACTTAATTATTATTCTGATTTTCTCAAGGTTCCTCCAAAGATATCAGTGCCCCCAACAACAAAAGAAGTCTAGGGAAAACAATACTCACTTTCCCAAAAGATGGATTATGAAGGTTTGTCATCGTTCAGGTGTGTTGATTTCAAGTTATTATTGGTCATGGTCAAAAAAGGAGGTAAACAAAAGAGTTAGATTCAAAGATCTCTTTCTGAAGAAAAGGAAGGGGTAGAAATGATAGGGGAAAAGGGTAGATTATTGAATCTATTTTAATCCAAATACAACTATTAATCTCAAAATATTTTACTTTGTATGGATTTTGATTATTTGACACAAATTTAAAGTTGTTTTTGTCATACTATGTGCATGTTTCTACTCTTGTTTTTGGTATTTGTGCTTATGCAGTTCATTTAAAAATATAAAGTACAATTAAGGAATACAGTTTAGTAGCTATTCATCTTTAATAATCAAACTTTTAGTCATATTAGTGATGTTTTCAAGATTAAACAGTTATATTTAGATAAATAGATGGTCTTCAAACACTTCAAAGACATACAGACTATGGTGTTTAAAACAATTTAATAACATAAGGATTTGTAAGAGAGTGAGATATGTTTGCTTCTGGCAGTAACAATTTACTTCAGAGTAGATGATGGACATTGAAAAACATTCATATTGTATTTGCCTTCTTTGTGGCAAAAGATAGCCACTGAACAAAATAAAAAACAAAACAAAACAAACAAACAAAAAAACGAAACCCCAAACCTGCCCCAGCCTCATCTACTATATACTGCCCAAATTTGACAAGCAGGAAACAAAAGAAAATGACTGCAAGATATTTTCAAGATAAGGTAGGGCAACTTTTCAAAATTCCCTGCTTTACAGAATTGTTTGTCAGATATAGTAAGCCTGTAGGCCACACATGAATGTCCCAAACATTGCAGAGCAACTTTGGGTGACTGTTCAGGCAGTCAGATGTCCCTGTCATTAGGAAATATCAATGCTTTTGAGGACTTTGATGGAATTGAAGACAAAATAGTGTGACATAATTTTCCTTAGTTATGATAAAAAAATAAATTAGGTATAAAACTTTATAGTGTTTTCTCTAAATTTGCCAAATACAAATGGACTAGATAATGTATCTGTAATTCAAATACAATAACTGCTTTTGTGAATGTAATTTAACTACATTAAAGTTAAAGCCTTCCCTTTCAAAAGAAAAAAAGAGGGAAATTATGTGGAATAATGCTTTTGTACACTATGAAGATGTGTTTATCTTATTGTTGCTAAAGAGCTGACTAGCCAATGATTAAGCAGGTAGCTATTAGGTGGGAGTTACTTACAAAAAGAGAGTGCAGGAAGGAAGTTTGGTGGAGTTGCCAGTAAGAAGCATGGGAAGTAGGACATGAACATGTCATGCTCAGAATAGATAACTCCACACGGTAGACTGTAGGGCTTGCTGGACAGTGGTGGCACATGCCTTTAATCTTAGCACTTGGGAGGTAGAGGCAGGTGGTTCTATGTGAGTTCGAGGTCAGCCTGGTCCACAAGAGTTAGTTACAAGAGAGCCAGAACTGTTACACAGAGAAACACTGACACAAATAACCAAAAGGAGAAAGAAGAAAGGAAGGGAAGGAGGGAGGGAGGGAAGGAAGAAATGGAAGGAAGGAAGGAAGGAGGGAGGGAGGGAGGGAGGGAGGGAGGGAGGGAGGGAGGAGAGAGAGAGAGAGAGAGAGAGAGAGAGAGAGAGAGAGAGAAAGAAAGAAAGAAAGAAAGAAAGAAAGAAAGAAAGAAAGAAAGAAAGAAAGAAAGAAAGAAAGAAAGGATATTTTAAGCCTAAAGAGCTAGTTAGTAACAAACTTAAGTTATCAGCTGAGTTTTTATAAATAACATTAACTCTGTGTGTGGTTTTGTTTGAGGTGGTGGTCCCAATTTTAAAAAATCCCGCCGAAACTCAGTGATTAACAGCTCACCACTGTTCTTTCATGGGACTTGTGTTTTGTTCCCAGCTCCCATGTCAGGAAGCTTATGGCAGTCTGGCAGTGTAGCTCCATGTCAAGATGTTCTGATACCCACTTCTATTAACTGCAGATACTTGCACACATCTAGAATACACACATGCATACACAAATAAATATTAATCTTTAAAAAATAATAGTAAAATAATTTTAGTAGATAGATTTTCTGCAGAAAAAATCATTTACAGAGTTAATTATCAGCAGTAGCATTATCCAGGGGTTGAGGTCAGACTCAATTTCTACCCATAGCTATCAATTAAAAGTACCAGTTAAGAATAGCTTAACTGTTTAACGTTTTTTAGAGTGCCCTGGTAGAACTCATCTCTCCTCACTAGTACGAGAGAAATTGATATGTCTTAAAAATCAGGGTAGTTATGTAGCTCTGCAGAATATCATTTGCAATTTGCCTATTGCATCCTGAGCCTGAACATCATAGTATTGAAAATCATAACAATAAAATAAATTATTCCCATCCTTAGAAGAGTCCAAAGATTCTTCATTTCTCAGATTTTTTTGTATAACTTCTTAATAAACAAAATTAGGCCTACATGTTGATATAAACCATATCAAATATGTAAATATGACTTAAAATTGACTCTGACATAAAAACTTAATATATTGAAAATTTCATACAATGCATTTGAATCATATTTACCTAGAACATTCGGTAGCTTCATCATCTATAGGCAACCACAGATGCTCTGAGTTCGAGTGGATGGATATAAACTCATTTTCATAATACACTGTTTTTTTCTGGTCTCCCCTGACTTCTGTCTCTGAAAATCTTTCTATTACCATTGCTTTGTCCTTGATTATCTTTGAGCCTTGAGGAGGGATGAGATATAGATGTCCAATTTGTGGCTGAGCGTGCCTTAGTAATTTATTCTCTACATTTTAACTTGTAGTGAAAATTTGTACTAATCACAATTGTTACACAAGGAAAATTATCTGATGACGTCTGAGAGATGCACTAAACTGCAAATAGAGATATAAACTTGGGGCGCAGATTGATATTACATCCACTAAGTGAAATAATGATAATGGGATCACTTAGGGAGCTTGTGAGGTCCCCAGTTTTGACTTCTTAACCAAAGTTTTATATTTTAGAATAGGTCTTAAATATAATAAGATGGCATTTGGATACCCATATAATATTTGTTTCACAAAATATTCATGGGCATATTTTCCCACATTAATCATTATTACACTTCATAGTTAGGTAAGACTGTTAATGATATTTTTTCTAGGAGCCTCTTCAACTATGAGGTCTAGATATTATGAAGGAGGATTCAGAACTTCATTTCTCTAAGTACGAGTGTTATTACTTTAGTAATTACATATTGCCACCAAATTCTGATAGTCAAACAGAAAGTAACAACATAAATCTACCATTTATCCCAACTAAACCACTCGTGGGCATATACCCAAAGTACTCTATTTCCTACTAGAGATTTAATGTTTATTTATTTGTGTTCAGAGTGGCTCTCTTTATAAATTGTGGTCTACTTAAACAGTCTAGCTGTTCTTTGCTGACAAATGGATAATGAAAATGTGCAATCTATATGTGATTAAATTGTATTCAGCTGCAAGAAACATCAAATTATGACATTTTCAGGCAAGTGAAGAAAGTTAGAAAACTGTACAATGAATGAGGTAACCCAGACCCAGAAAGAGAAATATCACAACTTCTCAAGCATATGTGGATCTTGGTGCCAAATCTTTAGAAGGGGCCTCAAATCCAGGCAGAGTGATATAGCTTTCTTTGTAACAATCATTTCACTATTGGACTCATCTTATAGGTAAATTCATATTATATATTTTGTAAGTGTTAAGTGCCATGGACAATAATGTGAAGTATGTTTAGATAACCTATTTATTACAAAACAGCAATGTAATATCATAAAATCTATATTTCTCCAGTTTGGGCATGATTTTAGATTCTTTACCATTGCACTGAAGCATAGAGAGTTGAAATATATGTTCATAAAGTCTGTTTATTCATCCATGAGATTTCTTCATATATATATATATGTGTGTGTGTGTATACATGCCATATATATACATATACATACATACATATATATATATATATATATATATATATATATATATACCAGAGATTAGTTTACAAAATTGTATCCACCATGGGTGGTCTAGACACAAAAATGTTTCTGATATGATATTCTCACTAACTCAGAGGTGAGGTGGGTTAAAAATGAATTAATTAAATCAAAACAAATATGATAAATATTGTAATTTCATGAAATACGACTCACTTCTGTATGTTTGAATTTGTTCTAGTTATAATTCACATAGTAAGTCATTTTATAACTTCTAGTAACATAAGCCCTCATGAGTATATATATATATATTCAACATGTATATATAAATTAAATGTATATTTAAAATAACCAAAAATACAGAATGTGAACCATCTGTCACTGATAGCTCTATACAAATTCATTGCTATAATGAGAACACAGCTAACTGCTTCTAAAGACATACATTAATGCAATTTATCTGAAAGATACGGGTCAACTTTTACTTCCTTGGTGTTTGCTTGTTTCTTCATCTTTGTCTTCCTTTAGAATACTTATCTTCTGATATTCAAAGGCTGTACAAATCTTAGCATAAATATTTCCTTCTCGTTCTGTAAATGTGTTCTCGGAGTAAGTAATCTTCTGACTCTGGATTTGGTAGAGCCCTTGTAGTCATGATTAATACAAATAAGACTGGCTGGTCAGATGCTGTGTGATGCTGGAATAAAATGTAAAGTTGACATTAAGATTGTTGGCACTAGATTATTCATTGAAAGGTATCAGATTTTCTGCCTCCTTATTGAGGGCACTCTAGACAGTGGGACTAGCAAGAATATGAGGGCAGTCATTGAAACAGGTCTTCAATAGGAGACCTGTCGATCCGGACACAAGACAGGGAAGAAACACTAACTGACAGAATTCCCAATTGCTTTGTTTTCTAATAACTCTTTGAACGCACTCCAGTCTGTAATCCAAAGCATCTGAAAGCAAATTAGAAAGCTGTGTCAACCACATGGGAATTAATTTCTAAAATCTCAGCATTGTCCTCAGTAAATGGATGGATTTATTGAGCTTGCCTTCAAATATTTGACCTTGTTTCTGCTCAAAAGCTATCTAACTAATCAAGCTTAGTCAGGAAGAAAGAGAAGTCCCATCAATAATCTGGCATGAGGCATTGTTTCAATGGGGCCATCCATTCCAGTTCATACTGAAAGGATCACAAATGCTCAGACCTATAGTATTTTCATTAGTTGGTCATTATTTCAGGTAGTCTTGCTGACAAAGAAAAATCTTTACCTGTTTTATTTTATGGCTTCCGAATTTTCATTCTGCCAGATGGGTGCTTACCTAATTGCAAAACAGATTGTGTCTGCGTCTACAAAGCAAATTGAATCAGAGACTTGAGCATTAATCTCCAGGCCATATGTGTATGTTGTTCTAAGTAAATATGACAATAGCACCCAGGTATCATTGTGTGCTATTTATATAATGACAGAAGTCTATCTCTATCGATTCATCCATGACTCAGTGTTTTTCTAAATGGTGATAGGTTGCAGATGCTAGAGTCACCAAGTATTGTGTTAAATACATACTCCAGAGCTCCTCTCAAAATCTACACTGTCAGAATTGCTGAAGTGCAACCCCAGATGGCCTGAAGTTTTAAACAAACACTCCTCTATAGAGATTCCCATAACCAGTAAGTGCTGAAAATGAAGTTCCTCATAAAACAGTGTTTCAAGAGGAACTGAATATTGATCAGCACTGCATCGAATGAAAGTTACAAAAGCGATTACTATCTCTCCATATTTGTATGTGCATAAATAGTTCATAACAACAATAAAGAAAGCAACTTGATTCTCAAGATTTGGTTGGCTGGTAGGGAAGGAGGGATGCTCCTGGACAGTGGACACAAAGCAACTAAACACATACTGGGCAGCTGAGCACTCAAAAGACAAAGACTGGAGGCTAAAGCTACTATGACTAAGAAACCCTATTGTATATGTCCAATAAATTGTGTCTGTAAGCCTATTGTGTTATACGGAAACTTGTGGCTCGCAACTCTGAAATACAGATAATTTTTCTGCATGTACATGAGAAGAAAGTTTCAACTTGAATTTTACCTAACATTTTCTTAAAATTGTCTTCATACTTGAATAATTTCACCCTTATTTCAATTATTTTTTCTATCGTTTCATGGCAAGTGTCTGATAATGCTGTACAAACAGCATTTCCACCAGAAACTATGGACATAGTCTTAGTAGGTACTTCATAATAGGATTCTAATTAATTTAATTTGCTTTAATCTCTGCAAATTTTAGTTTATCCTAAGCAATTGTACATTTGTACATATGTTAAAAATATTGACAGTAAATTATTCATGCCATAATTGGTTATAAGTAAGTCATAAAGAATTCTTCTGTTCTCATACCTTATCACAGAAAATTGATATTGCAAGAGAAAAAAAAAACTATTGTAGAAAACCACAACCAATGAAAATTCAGAGAACAAGTAAGTATGTTGTGCCCAATCCAGCCAGAACAATTCCTGAACCTAAGACTCACTGCTCCTTGCTGAAGAAGATTCAAAATTTTGTAAGAACCAATGTAGCAAAATTTGCTGTAAGATTATATCTCTTAGAGGTGTCAAAGAGACCACACATATAACACACACACTGTTTTTTTAAAAATTATTGGTAACTACCTTGATATTTGGAAAGTCAAAAAAAAACAGATTATGAAAGAGAAATATTTAACAGGTGTTTTCAACTTTCTACCTGAGAAAGGCAAATGCTGTAGTCATATAAGACTCCTGTTTGCTAGGAAAAAAAAATTAGTTGTGAAGACCCTCCTTAGTTTGCTATAAATTTATATATATATATGTATATATATATATATATATATATATATCAAACACCTACACTGATCAATGTAGAAGAGGTTCAAATATGTTTTCCAAGATATGTAGTAGAGTACAGTATAAAAAGAATGATCATGCAACTTAATAATGATACAGAATAATGAAAGCAGTAAAATATTACTGGTTAGAGTTAATCTATAATCCTATCTAAAACCTAGTGGTCAATATAAATGCTGTGAAAAGTGGGTTTTCTTTTTAGTCAGTTCAAGTACAATTTCTTATGATTATCTTTTAAGGAAATAATCAGGTAATTGTACATTTATTTCTGTAAATATCAATAATTTCCTTGAAAATAGAATATTTTTATTAAACTTTGGGGACACATGAAATATGATTAAATGAGGCATCATGCAATTATTGTATCGTTTAATAATTGGGTGCATGTAGCAATAATAGTATATAAAAAGAAATTTAAAGAATGCATAATACAGATAAATACATACATAAAAGAGGAAAAATATGGTTATCATTCAGTGAATAAAGTGAATTTGCTGTGCTTGTTTCAGGTGTGAAAGATTTCACGTCTGTGTTTAACTATTCCACAAGGAGCTGTTGCAATTCTCAATAATTTCTCAGAAACTGTAATCAATTATGTCAGTCAACCACAGCAGTGTAGGTACTCTTTCAATGCCTACTGGGAAAAGGATGTTGACTCTCATATGTACTCTTGAATTTCTCTAAAGAATATTGGCCTCTTCTGTTACTCTACTGTTAAAATCTCTTGCCAGCACTTCTTACTTATAAAACACTAAATTGGATTTACTGAGAAAATGAATTGTGGGGAATGTAGTTCTCAAGATTTCCAAGGGACTTTAAAGGGAATATGCAACACTCAGTTGCCAAACCCACATAGAAATATAATGTGATGCTAAAAATAGTGTTATGAATAACAGACTCTTAATAGAGAAAGCTTGTGTACTTTTAGTTCTTTTTCTCTTCATTTCCAAGTCTTTCACAGAGAGTATTATTGATAATATCAGAACAGATGTTTAGTTTTTGCTCAGTAGAATATTGGAAACTGGATACTGATACAATCCTGGATCCTTTTATGTGAGAATGAAACATGTTGGCATCTCCGAGGAACCTCATACATTTCCTGGGGTTGGAGGTATGCCTCGTCTGTGATATGTATTAGCTAGATTGTATCGCTATGACAAAATATCTTAAACATGATAGCCATAATGAAGAAGAAGAAGAAGAAGAAGAAGAAGAAGAAGAAGAAGAGGAGGAGGAGGAGGAGGAGGAGGAGGAGGAGGAGGAGGAGGAGGAGGAGGAGGAGGAGGAGGAGGAGGAGGAGGAGGAGTGGGGGGGAGGAGGGGGGGAGAAGGAGGGGGGGAGGAGGAGGAGGGGGAGAAGGAGGAGGGGGGAGGAAGAGGAGGGGGGAGGAGGAGGAGGAGGAGGAGAAGGAGGAGGAGGAGAGGAAGAAGAAGAAGAAGAAGAAGAAGAAGAAGAAGAAGAAGAAGAAGAAGAAGAAGAAGAAGAAGAAGAAGAAGAAGAAGAAGAAGAAGAAGAAGAAGAAGAAGAAGAAGAAGCCTGCTGTTTGGATCATAGTTTTATAGGTCCAAAGATAGAGAGCAGGTATAAATTTTGTCCTTGCCCACTGCATAACTTTAAGATTGTGGCAAAAGCAAATAAAAGATCAAGAAAAATATCTTATCTCATGCTAGTGACAATCGAGAGAGGGAGGAATGGGAAAGTGGGGAGGGCTTCAAATGGGAAAGGGTTCTGTAGTAGTTCCTCCAAAAAATAGTATTCCCCCCAAATTAAAATATTTGCTCCAAGATCCTCAGGAGCCTCAGATGGTGAACAGGGGAGAAGCCAAAGGTTACATGTACTGGAAAACAAACAAGCGGAGTCACTGGAAATGGGGATTCTGATCACCTGAACTTCAGAAAGAAAGATAATACACAATACGGTGAGGTTGTGGTAAATACTTTAATACGTATCCATCTAGGCAAGATTTCATTGCAAATAACTCCTCTGCATTCTTCATTGAACTTTTCCGCAATGAGACTTCCTGTAGGAGTCTGTGAGGGCAGCAGGGACAGCACTCATCTTATGAGTGCTGCTGTGGGAAGAGGGAAAAGAAAACCGAAGAGATTTGAATGCAGTTGGTGGAAGTATAGTGCATTCAATGTGCATATAAAATTGCTTTTGAATAATTAGGCACTTTTACTCATTGCCAAGTGCTGAGGTATTAGGTGCATATCGGGCCTCTTGACTTCAAGACCTAATAATGAGATTTTAGGTGAGAACTCAGAAAGGAGTTAATTAGCCATTTGCAATCTCAGATTATTCACCTATAGGGTAAAGGTGTTTGATTACAAGTTTTACAATTTACCTTCCAGCTCTGGCAGGCCGTGTTCACTTGAACACATCACTGGCAGGGCTTGGACAAAATGCCAAACATGGAAATGTTATCTCCAGTTCCCTACCGGGCACACTACTATCATCTTTCTGCTCTATTGCCCTTAGGCGCCAACCCAAAACATCTCTACTTGGGATTTTTCCAAGCTTCTTCTTTTAGTTAGAGTTCATCAGCTCAGCGTCTCTTCCATATCTAATATGATGCATAATACGTGATGCTGTGATGGTGTGAGCTAATGAGGTAGTGGCTTGCCAGATGGCATATTTGCATTTTAACAGGGACCTTCTGGAAACAATGCCTTAGTACAAAGAAGGGCTTTAATTGATGCTGGTGTTATCAAACAAGGTAGGCCTTCTGAGGAGAACGGCCACAGATAATGGAAGATACTATTCCGATTTTAGATACATACTCCATTTCCAAAGATAGAGCGTTTTATGTTATTAAGGTGTTTGAATGGCCTCTTAAATGAAAATATTGTCTTTTGCTTGAAATTCTCACACTTTCATCTCATGGAGTAACCCTTCTGTACACTGTAAAGATGTGCTGCTCTCATGGTTAATAAAGAGCTGACTGGTCAGGAGCAGGGAGCGGTTAAGCTGGAGAGCCAAACTAAGAGAATGATGGGAAGAAGAAGGGTGGAGTCAGAGGAGCAGTGAGCCAGACACAGAAGGAAGCAGAGGATGTACATGTCATGTTGAATAATGGTTTTAATTCTAACAACCAAAAGTAAGGTAGAAAAGACCAATTATTAGATAGTTGTTTATTTACTTATTTGGTGGTTTAATTAAAGCACTGCTCATATCACCTATTCACCAAGCATGTCTTCAGTTTCTACTTGGAACAGAGTGAACTGGAAAAATAATTTTTTAAAAAAAACTGAAACAATTTGCCTTTTCCCTTAACACATATACTTCCCTGCCATACACACTTCTGCAAAGTCTGGTTCCCACCTAATCTTCGGATTTTAGAATATAAGCTGAGACTAAAAGCTAGACCCAGGCATCAAAACTTTTGAGGAACTATCTTGGCTTTAGTTTACCAGTGACGCCTCTCCTCTAAACTCATTGGTACTGAAGTGATTATTCCAGAAATATTTCTGCAACAATAGATTTAGGAGGTATAAAATAATCATAACTATTTAATGCATACCCAACCACAACGTCACCAGACTCCCAAATATGCTTCCAATCCACTGCTTACACAATTAACGATGATTAGCATAAATGGGTCACAACACAAAATTAAAAGTCATAGACCTGGTGAAGATACTGTGGAAGAAACTTAATGGATGGGAGAGACATAAGAGAAGTTATAGGGAGCATAATAAGAATACATTATTGCACATATGAAATTGTCAAATAGTAAAAATCATCAATAAAAAGGAAATGCTTTTATTTAATACTGTAAGGTAAGTTGCAGTTGCAATGATCAATAAATAGTTTTCTTTCATCTTTTTTCAGACAGTATCTCAATATTTAGCTCTGTGGGCCTCAACACAGTAAGTAACTCAGTACAGCTGCAGACTATTTAGAATAAACAAAAATATAATTTTACCCTTTCCAAAATTTTTAAGAACTATTTCACATCAGTAGAGCGACTTTACCTGTGTTTGCCAAAGGATCATGTTCTTGCTTCTCTATATAAAATCTCCAACAAGACAGTATCTCACAATTTGTTCACAATCATATTGATTGAACCATGCTTCACATAGAAGAAGGAAAATACAGACTTCAAATTCTTTGATTTACTCAAAGTGGCAGATGCATGATGGTACTAAATATGTTGCATTGTTATGACACTTGGTCAATGGGCTTCCTGAAGAAGTTTATGATATTATCAAACAATTAATTGCTTTCATATGAATTACATTAGTTCTTAAGAACAGAAACTTTCAGAGTAGAATGATTTCTATCGTTTTTACTGACATATTAGTTAACAACAGAATTACCAGAGTAACTATCTTATCAATTTCTGAATACATTCTGTGAGGACAATTGTTGATGATGTACCAAAACATTCTATCTTTCACCTTGTGTTGGAAAAAAAAAAAAAAGATGAAAGTACAAGGAATCCCAGTGATCAGGACCAGAAAGCAACTAATGCACAGGTGCTTCTAGTACAATTTGTGATTTGTTCACAGTTTCTCAGTACATGGGAAGAGAGCTTATTACCTGAGCAAACCACATTGATTTTTAGTCAGATCTAGTTTAGAGTTACTTAAACAGCAATACAATATCTTAAAGATTCTGTGATGATGCATTATTTATACATATGTTATTCCCAGCTCGGCTTCACCATTGGAAAGCTTCTGAAAATATTCCAGCATGTGATGGTGACAGTTGCAAAATGGTAGCTTGGTTGAGTTATATTACTTTTGCTATCGAACTCTACATGTAATTAATAGAACTAGACTTCATTTTAATCCTTTGATATGGCTTTCAGAAGTATGTATTATGTTGATGCTTTGCAAACTGCTGAAATTTGGCATAGATGGACAGTCTAAGTGACAGCCTCCGAAAATGACTCAATAACTATGTGTAATTAATATGATATTCCCAAATATAACTAGACAGAACAACTCAATACAAGCATTTTCCCAGTGTGCAACTGACAATGAGCTTAATTTAATGAGTTACATTTTGAATCAGCAGGTTGCATATGAAGGAAATGAGTCATAAAAAGATTAAGTTGAATAAGATGACTGGAATTCAGATGTAACCTTAGGCACGGCATCATAGTGCTTCCTAGTGCACTGTAAATTCATGCAGGTTCAAGCTGAGAATTAGAAATCTGCTCTTTTTATAACATATTATTATGTTACAGTTCTTATATTTGGAGACCTTGCCATTAACAAATGTATGAAAACTTCTTTCAGCATTGAGATCTGTCCAAGGTAGATGAGTAGGGAATAAACCAACATTCAACAGATTAACGTTTTAGACCAGACCTAGAACTGTAATGCAATAATCAAAAAAAAAAAAAAAAAAAAAAAAAACCAGGAATTAGAATGGTCATAAGAATATTTTCCATATCTAACAAACTGTGAATTTAACTAGAATATGCATGTGTCTTGTTTTAAACAAGGGATTCTTCATTTTTGAGTGGACTTACTCTCCATGGTCAGTGAATTCTCCAGATCAAGCATACACTTTGGGGAAGTTACAAGTGTTTGCCATCACCATTATAGCTCTTGTATTTGGCAAATTCTTTTATTTTATTTTTTTTTTATTTTTTATTTTTTTTGGTTTTTCGAGACAGGGTTTCTCTGTAGCTTTGGTTCCATCCCGGAACTAGCTCTTGTAGACCAGGCTGGCCTCGAACTCCTAGAGATCTGCCTGCCTCTGCCTCTCGAGTGCTGGGATTAAAGGCATGTGCCATCCACCGCCTGGCAAATTCTTTTATCTTTAAGACTTGGGGGTACCCAAACTATCATTGACAGAAGAAGCAGCTGTTATGAATGTAGTCATTTTAAAGGTTTTTAGTCAAATCAAGAATACACAGAACACCTAGGATATAATGATAATTTGTCATTTCCCAGTTTATTAAAATGATGCTTTCAAAATATTTTACAATGTATTACTTAATGATTGGCTTTTATTAATATTTGTCATGTTTTTTCTATCTTATGATTGAGATGTTTGCATATGTATTCATAAACTACACTTTGGTCGAAGAAGAAAAGTAATAAATGATTAGTGGACAAATTAATTAAAACATACAATAATTTATTAATGAGATAACTTATAACCAGCATAAATTCCATAGAAATCATTTGTGAACTGTAATGTTTCCTCCCATTCTCATGTAAAAGGGAAATCTCCAGTTAGCCTTCTTAATTCTGTAATGAAAAGGTTAACTTCAAATTGTTTCTCTTTTTCTTACAGCAGACAAATAAACCATTGAGATTTAATCAACAAACAAGACACAGTGATTTAATATGTAATTTTTAAAAACTTGCTATGAATTTAATGATCACATATCCACTTTCAAATTAAATAAACAAAAACATTTTCTCTCTCTCATCAACTTTGCATATGTTGAATTTATTGAGTCATATATTATACCATAAACTCTATGGAATAATCAAATGCCTTGGGTTTTATAGTCTTTGGTTCCCATAAATAAATGCTTAAAATGAAAAAGATTTTCCTTAGCATTTCTTGGGCAACAAACTATAAAAATAAGTGCAAATGGTCTGTATATAACAGATGTCTAAAGTACTTTAGTTAAATGAACAAACGGGCTTAGCACTCCAGTTGCACCTAGTAAAATCTCAATAATTTAATATAGTCACATAAAGAATTTTTTGAATAAAAATATAATGTTACTGTATTAAAACGATCAGAAAAAAATCTATAAAATACAAACCCATTAATTATTCCTCATTTAGCTCCATTGTTATCACATGGCATAGAGATCTAGCAAAATAAATATGAACTCTTTATGTAAGTCCTTATGTGTAAAATTTTATTTCATAAATATCCTTTCCTTCTTGCCTCTTTCCTCCACAATTATTATTCCTTTTCTTTGAACAAATATAGCTTTCACCCCAACCCTCTATCTTGTACAAGTAATTATCAACAACCCATAATCAGTGTTCCCAACCCTAAGCACAAACATTTTTGGGATGGGGCGTTGTCTTCTAGAATTGCTTCCTGCCATCATTAGGATGATGTTCTCTTAATGGGGGGGGGGGGGAGATCCTGCAAAAGTAAAGTGATGATTAAGTTTCAAAATTATTGTCTAGTATAGTTGCAAACAGTTTCTGAGCAGTCGATATGTTTATTTTTATCAAAGTTCTTATTTTGAGTTCTGGCCAGAACATCATGAGAAATTGAACCATTTCTGCAGCTTGTACCTCCCCACAAAAAAAAAAAAAAAAAAAAAAAAAAAACGGTCTTATAGTAACGCTATCAACATCACGATGTCATCTCAAACAGGTGGAGTTGTTGCTTGCTATTGGGCCCCAACTTCTTCCTGGAAACTTCAAAGATTACTTCAGGAAAAGTATCTGAAGGAAAATCTATTGTTCATCATGGAAAACTTAAACATCATTCATATAAACATATATTCATGTGAGTTCGAGGCCAGCCTGGGCTACAAGAGCTAGTTTCAGGAGAGGAAACAAAAGCTATGGAGAAACCCTGTCTTGAAAATAAAAAAAAAAAAATATTCAATGAGGAATACAATATAGACAAAATAGAGATGGAGAAAGAATATTTTCCTAGAGTCTTCCTTCTGTCCCATGCCAGATGACTCCTGATATGAGAGAGAAACTCTGAATGTTCCTTTTAGCAACATGCTTTGATTTAGAGAAGTACAGAGCCATTGTCCAACTCCAAAACCAGCTCCATATATTCATAAATATAGAAAGTTTAGTATTAAAAGATGGTATCACTTTTACAAATTATTTTATTAGGCTTAAATGGGATTAGCATCCATAGGCTCATATATTTAGTGACTTGGTTCCCCGTTGATGGCTGTTTGTGAAGGATTACTAGGTGTGGCCTTGTAATCCTACCTGGGGGGCAGGGGGCGCACTGGGCAAACTGAAGTTTTCCTGCACAGGCCCAACACTTAATCTCTGTCTGACTCCTTGTGGATCAGATGTAAGTTCTCAGCTACTGCTGCATTTGCATGCTTTTCTGCTTACATCATACTCACTCTCTGAAACACTGAGCTCCAAGATTAAACGCTTTCTATCACAAATTGCCTTGATCACGGGGATTTTTATGGCAGTCATAAAGTAACTAAGACAGAAGTTGGTGCCAGGGAGTGGGCAATGGCTGACAGGTCTGACCATGCTCTGACCACGCTGTATATTGGAGGGATGTGGAAGATTTTGGAACTTTGAGCCAAGAAAGTGGTTGCATTTTCAAATGTGGCCTAATGTGGCACCTTAGTAGAATCTTGGAAGACAGTAGTGCTGAGGGCAATGTAAACTCTGAAGACCTGGATCAAGAGGTTTCAGAAGGAACAATATTAGTAATTTGACTAGAGAAAATTCTCATAATATTCTGTCATAGGATATAGCTACATTTTTGTTCTTGTCTTAAGAATCTGTCTGAGACATCACCCTCAGAGAAGCTTCCTCTGGCAGCTGATGGAGCAGAAACAGTTACCCACACCCAAACATTAGGCAGAGCTGTGGGATCCAGGAGGAAGAGGAAGAGGAAGGCTTATAGGAGCCACTCTGGTCAAGGACCTAAGGTATACACAGCCCACAGACACAACTAAGTAGGGCTCATAGTGGCTCAGAGAGACTGATATGGTGTGGTAATCACCAAGCCTGCATGGGTCTGTCCTTTGCATACAGGCTGTAGTTGTTAATTGGGGTGATTGTGGGACTCCTACAGTGGAAGTTGGGGTGTCTCTGACTCCTTTGCCTGGACTTGGAACCTTTTTTTTTTCTTACTGGGCTAAATTGTTCATCCTTGATATAAAGGTTTCAGCCCAGCTTTATTGCATCTTTTTATGTCATGTTTGGCGATATACCTAGGAAGCCTGTTTTTTTTTTGTCTGAATAAAAACATAGAAGTAGTGTATCTAGGGGAGAGAGAAAATGGGGGGTATTGGAGGAGCAGATGGAGGAGAAGCTGTGGTCTGGATGTGTTGTATGGAAAAGAATGAATAAGTAATTTAAAAAGAATCTGTCTGAGACTAAAGTAAAGAGTTTGGAACTAATTTTGTTCTCAGAGATTTCTGATAACCTATTGCTGGTTCTGTTTCTTTTAGTGATGACACCCACGTAGGTCTACAGTGAAATAAAGCATTTGGCTTGTTCACCCTTCTGCATCCCTTGAACAGTAATTGAAGCTCTCACCAGAAATTCACATGTATTTCATAGTTCATCCAAAGAGCTGAAACCCTCTATATTTCTACAAACTTTTTTTCATGATAATTGAAATATTCAGTAAAAGGAAGGATTTTTCACCACAGTACGGTTTCTCTAACCACCCCTACTCCTTTAGCACTAGTGTAATGTGTTCTGCTGTTAAGGTGCTGTCAGAAGAGACTGGACACTAGGTAGTATTATCGTAAGGAGAACTGTGCTTTCTCAGAATTCTGGATATTGGAATGTCTGAGAGAATCACATGGCATCTCTCAATTACATACCATAAATTGTAAGAGAGAGAAAGGACTTGATCAACAACATATTAAAGGGAAAGAACAATGAGAAACTTTGGAAAATGCACATTCTGATCAGGGAAGGGTTAGAAATTGTGTTTTCAAGAAACAATCAAGCAACTTTTCCAAAAGGGAAGCAATGGAGGTGCAGTTTTCTGATCATTGAGGCTAAGGAGCAGTGACCTAAGCACTCTTTGGAGATCCTGCCTCACACACACCCTTAGTACTTAGTATTTGAGAGCAGAACATCTATATTTTGATAAGATTAGCATGGGATCGAAGCATTGACTTCCAAAAATTAACTTAAGTCTTCATTCCTAGCAATCCAATACAGGACTCATACTCTCACCAGCTGTGGCTCACAATCCAGCTCTGAAAAGCAAGGCCAGTGGGCCTTGGAAGTTCCAGTACTGTTGGCATTTGGGTGTTATGCAGAGTACACTGGCTTTGAAGTAATGACCTCTTCTCTGAGATTTCAAAGGATGCTACAGAGAGCATTAAGGCCCACATAGAGTATTCCCACAAAATTAATCACTGACGAGTTCTCTCCTTGGCCAATATTCGATGGTGCTACGTAGAGTTGTTCCAGGACCCTAAAACTACAATTAACTAGTACATAGAAAACAAAGGTAAGTGCACAGACATGTGACTTCAAGATGTGAAAGTTGAAGTATGTGCTACTCTTATCAAAGGCATAGAAACAGGAATATCAGGGCCTTTACGGACACACATCTGTTATAAGATAAGACATGGATTCAAAGATTATCGTCAAGACTAAGGATGTAAAGTTATTTTTTCCTGATGAGTCTTGAACTTACTTCTTAGGACATATTACTATTTTTTCATACCGAACTTATTTCACAGCCTCACAACTACAGGGAAATTTGCCAAGATTGCAATACATTTTTCACCATTACCCACAAAAAACAAGAGTTTGAATTTAACTTTAAGGTTGATCTAATTATGATCCCCTGAATACCAAGACTGTGGATAGTCGAGGCTAAACACAACAAAGGTCACACATGACTCAATCTTCCTGTCACAGAACAATCTTCAATAAATAGGAAATATGTTCAGCTACAATTTAGTTACATTAAGTAAATTGGCAATGACATATATTTTAAATATAAGACCTTTCTCCTCTTTCTTTCCTTATTTCTTCCTTCCTTTCTTCCTTCCTTCCTTTCTTTCTTTCTTCCTTCCTTTCTTTCTTTTTTTGGGGTTGCTTTGTTTGTTTGTTTTTTGTTTTTTGTTTTTTGAGTTAGAGTTTCTCTGTGTAGCTTTTGTGCCTGTCCTGGAACTCTCTCTATAAACCAGCCTGGTCTTAAATTCATATAGATCCACCTTTCTCTGCCTCCCAAGTGCTGAGATAAAAGATGTATACCACCACTACCCAGCTCACATGCTATTTCTTAATAACCATCTTTGAGAATTGTAATAGGAGAAAGAAAGTGTAACATTGGTATCACAGGTTTTGTTTATGCTGGGGAATGCTAGCAAGTAATCTAGAATTCCAGAGGGACAGAAGAAAAAGAGTTTTTCATAAATATTTGGCTGGAAAAGAAAGAAGAACATGATGAAGAAGATAGTGGGAGAAACGTTCCTGTCTGTGATTTCTGAGTTCCATTACTGCTTTGCCACCCATTTAAAATATCTGATACTTTGTCATATCTCTAGCTACCAAAGTGTGAGTTTGGTTGCTGCTATAACCTTGGAAGTATTAGTTCCTGTCTAAAACTTCCAAATTCACATGCACAGATGATAAAAGTTGTGAGAGCAGATGCTTAAATCCATCACTGATTTCATCCTTAAAATCACCAAAGTGTTTAATACAACAGTCATTGAACAAGTGCTTAAGGTGGTCAGTCTCTGTTGCACAGAGAAGTCATGAATTTGGAAGAGAACAAAGAGAGGTATGTGAGAGGGAATTCAGAGAGTAAAGGGAAAAGGGAAAGGATGTAACTAATGTTATTATTTCAAAGATTAAAAACTGACTGGTTTGTTCAATAAATAGATAAATATATGTTTGCCTTCCTTAAATTTTATAAAATTATAAAGTAGCAATTTATATGTTCTAGAGAACTTGATTGCATTAAGGGAAATAATGAATTCATAGGTTTCATCAGTATATACTTGATAAGCATACTGCCTTTACTCACTTATATTTTTTGGTAAAATAATCTTGAACATGAAACTTGTTTGTGTGTGTCTGTATGTCCATCTATTTGTTAATTAATACATATCATTATTACCTTTCCTTAGTAGTTTATCTTTCTTTCTATATTAATATTCATTTACACATTTCTTTAAAGTGCAGCAGATTCTTTTAATGACTTCTTCATCCTCCTTACAGTAGATTGACTCTACGCAACAAGAATTGCTTTCCTTCATCTTTATGTCTCCATAGTCCTTCTACCTAAAGCCTGGCACACTATCACAAACGCCTACTTTAGATACACCAATATGAATTCTGGAATACAAGGCATATAATATAGTCAATTCATTTTTTTTTAACTGAAGAAGCACACAACATGATATTACCAGTTCCTACAGATTTTCTAAGGCTCTGCTGTCTCCTTGTTCTAACTCTCTAGTGTTGTTACAGCAGGTGACGGATCCAAAAGTCCTAGCATAGAAGTCAAGTGAATTGGAATATATATGTGTGTGTGTGTGTGTGTGTTTGTGTGTGTGTGTGCATTTTTCTGTGTAATATTCTGGTAATAAAAGAGCATGCAAGATGATTTTGTCATTAAAGAAACTAAAATTTGTAACTATTTTCTTGATAATTTGTCTTCCTTCTGCCTGAAAATAATACTTGTGAAATGACAGATGATGATTGAACCTACTCATGTGTCCCTAGAGAGAAAAATGATGATGTTATATACATATCATAAACTAACCATAAATCTTATCAAATAACAATATAAAAGCTTTCCTTCAATAATTCAAGATTAGATATGATTCTAAGAGTCTGATTAAGAGTTTCAGTATTTACAACACACAGATTCATCTAAAATAAAATTTATGTATGTTAAAATATCTTAAGCAGTTACAACATATATGTTTATAATATATCTCTTATAAAGTAAAGATGTTATGAATCTGTAGCATGGAACCTGGGATGAATTAGCCTTCCAAAGATCTTTATTAGCACTGTAGCATCATATACCGTATGCCATATAGGGTTACAGAAGGAAAAGAAATGGAACCTTCAGTTCCTAACTAGCTTCATTAGGAGAGTTATCCCTTCACAGACAGTGTGATTAGGGTATGAGTGTAAATAGTTGTTAATTCCCTTAGCCTCAAAGACTACTAGAGAGTTATAGTATTGTACCATAAGTAGCCCAGAGAGCATGATGTGGCTCAAAAGGGAGAAGGAATTCTCTTAGCTCCAGTCCAACTAAAGAAATTTCTAGTTCTTACCAATCTACTTGGAAAGAACAGATCCCTGTCATGTGACTTAGCCCACATGCCAATAGTCACAGACAGAAAGGCACTAGCAAAACATGCTGTAAGTAAAGTTATCCTTTGGTAGAGGTGATCAGGCTTGTTAGCAACTGCAGGTGGGGCAAAGGGGATCTCAACTCTTATAAAGACTTTTAAGGGCACTGTTTGTATTACTCATGGAGACTGCAGGGGTTACATCCTTACATTGGTGAGAGAGGGCCAGCTAGGCAGTCTATGATGTAACAATTATCACAGTTTGACTGTTTTTAAAATGCGTTATCTTTTTCATAGTGTCTAATAACATAAGCTAACTTATAAAGTCTAAGACATATTGTTAGCACTAGATAATTGCTGCCCAGTTTACTACTAGAAATTCTGATTTCTTCAGAAACACCTCACAGACATTCCTCGAACTCTTACCTTAGTATCTATGGAGACATTTCAAATTAGCCATCTCAATATATTAAGTTTAGTGAATTACATAGGGCTAGCAGTAAAGAAGAAACCATGTTTCCTGACATACTCACCTGCCTACTAAACTGAGACATGTCAGTCTTTAAGCCATGCATCAGATGTCATTAACAACAACAAAAATAATAGAAAAAAATTCTAATTTCATTATTATCCTTAATTGTTTGAAATCAAATGAAGTATTTTCAAAAATGCAACTGAAAACAGCATTGTAATGATTTGCTCACAGCACTCATATTTTCAAATTTAAAGAAAGCCTTTTACGGTAAAACATTGTTCTAAAAGCATTAATCTACTTTATATTTTTAAATTTAGAATATTTTTTCTAACTCTTTGCTTTCTTCATGCACTATTTTTTAAATATCATGTGAAAAATCTGTGATATCATGTAACATTGTTCCTTAAAATCTGTCTAAGTTATTAGGTGTTTTCTTTTTGTTGTTGTTGGTTTGGTTTTGGTTTTGACCACTTTTCTCATCCATATGTCAGCACTGCTAGCAAGGGTTTATGAACTGGTGTGTATTGTTAAGATGAGGAGTTCCCATGCTTAGGACTGATTAAATAAGATCCAATCATATTTGGCACAAACCGGTGGGGATTTGACCTCTGTTTTAAAAGGTATAAATTATAAATGAGACTCATTTGTTATTCTTACCTTATATAATGAATTATGTATTTAGTGATTTCACATTGATGTTCCTCTGTGTTCTTCATTTTATTGCAGTGTTATAATTTGTCCTCAAACATTTCAGCAGGTTTTCACATTTGTCTGACACTAGCCCTAAGTACCAGAAGGTTGAAAGTGAGGTCTATAAACATTTGCACCTGTCAGAGATGAGACCAATATCAATGTGAGAATGACTAGCACAGGGCTCTCGTTAACATCATTCAACTCTTGACCTAGAAAATACACCTAAATTTCAGAAAATCTGACTTTTTTCATAATGACAAATTAAACTATTATGTCTCAGAAAATCTAAACCAATTAATGAAAAAGGAAAATCTTTCGTTAGTTTTTTATATAGCTTGTAGAATTTCTCACAGTTACAAAGCAGTTTATGATTATTGTTGAAATATAGAAATTACAAAACTCAAATAAGAATTTACTAGTAGAGCTCTTGTAACATTTCTAGCCCACATTTCTAGTAAACACTAATTATAAAAATACATATATCTTGATTTGTTGGGGATATCCTACATTTACATCTTTGATTTCTCTTATTTGTATTTTTTTATTTGTATTTTTTAATAAAATTCAAGATATTCAATATGTATTTCCTTTGAAAGTCCATTGATTTTTAGAGCTCCTGGAGGATGTTTAGCATTCTTTTCTAAATTGTGGTCTTTCTTTCTTTCTTTCTTTCTTTCTTTCTTTCTTTCTTTCTTTCGTTCGTTCGTTCTTTCTTTCTTCCTTCCTTCCTTCCTTCCTTCCTTCCTTCCTTTCTGTCTTTCTTTCTTTCTTTTTTTGTATGTGTGTATATTCAACTATATAATGTTCTATACAAGTGCACTCAAAAGCCAGTGATTAACCTTGAAAATACTTCTCAGGAGCTACCCACCTTGTTTTCTGAAAAGGATTCTCTCACTGGCCTAAACATGCCCCAGGAGCCCAGACTGGCTGACCACTGATCTCTAAACATATCTCTCTTTTCTACTTCCACCTCTTTTCCCTTCCGAGAATATAAGCACACATCATCATGTCTGGCTTTTTTTTTTTTAAATAGGTTTTAGGCATTAGAACTCAAGTCTATATATTATGAGGCAGTACTTCACTGTTTTTCACTATTAACAGAATTACTTCCTGTTCTTTGTTTCTCAATAAGCATTTCATCTAGGTTAGGGAGAAAAGCCTAAAACAGTCTTTTTCACAATTGTCCTAAGGAATCAATGAAGATACCTTGAAAGCTAATTAAAAAAAAAAAAAACATAGGATTGAGAAAGTTATTCATGAATAAGGGATTAAACAAAAAAGTTTCTAATGTATATATATTCCACACTTTCTTCATCCATTCTTCTATTGAAGGGCATCTAGGTTGCTTCCAGGTTCTGGCTATTACAAATAATGCTGCTATGAACATAGTTGGACAAATGCTTTTGTCATATGATAGGGCATCTCTTGGGTATATTCCCAAGAGTGCTATTGCTGGGTCCAGGGGTAGGTTGATCCCAATTTTTCTGAGAAACCGCCACACTGATTTCCAAAGTGGTTGCACAAGTTTGCAGTCCCACCAGCAATGGATGAGGGTACCCCTTTCTCCACAACCTCTCCAGCAAAGGCTATCCTTGGTGTTTTTGATTTTAGCCATTCTGACAGGTGTAAGATGATATCTCAAAGTTGTTTTGATTTGCATTTCTCTGATCGCTAAGGAGGTTGAGCATGACCTTAAGTATCTTTTGGACATTTTAACTTCTTCTGTTGAGAATTCTCTGTTCAGTTCAGTGCCCCATTTTTTAATTGGGTTAATTATCCTTTTAAAGTCTAGTTTCTTGAGTTCTTTATATATTTTGGAGATCAGACCTTTGTCTGTAGCGGGGTTGGTGAAGATCTTCTCCCAGTCAGTAGGCTGCCTTTTTGTCTTAATGACAGTGTCCTTTGCTTTACAGAAGCTTCTCAGTTTCAGGAGGTCCCATTTATTCAATGTTGCCCTTAATGTCTGTGCTGCTGGGGTTATACATAGGAAGCGATCTCCTGTGCCCATATGTTGTAGGGTACTTCCCATTTTCTCTTCTATCAGGTTCAGTGTGTTTAGATTGATACTGAGGTCTTTGATGCATTTGGACTTGAGTTTAGTGCATGGTGATAGATATGGGTCTATTTTCATTCTTCTACAGGTTGACATCCAATTGTGCCAGCACCATTTGTTGAAGATGCTTTCTTTCTTCCATTGTATACTTTTAGCTCCTTTATCGAAAATTAGTTGTTCATAGGTTTGTGGGTTAAAATCCGGGTCTTCTATACGATTCCATTGGTCGACTGCTCTGTTTTTATGCCAGTACCACACTGTTTTCATTACTGTAGCTCTGTAATAGAGTTTGAAGTCAGGGATGGTAATGCCTCCAGAAGTTCCTTTATTATATAAGATTGTTTTGGCTATCCTGGGTTTTTTGTTTCTCCATATAAAGTTGATTACTGTACTTTCAAGATCTGTGAAGAATTTTGATGGGATTTTAATGGGGATTGCATTGAATCTATAAATTGCCCTTGGTAGAATTGCCATTTTTACTATGTTGATCCTCCCAATCCAGGAGCAAGGGAGATCCTTCCATTTTCTGGTATCCTCTTCAATTTCTTTCTTCAATGCCTTAAAGTTCTTGTCAAATAGATCTTTCACTTCCTTGGTTAGAGTTACCCCAAGATATTTTATGCTTTTTGTGGCTATCGTGAAAGGTGATGATTCTCTTATTTCCCTCTCTGCTTCCATATCCTTTGTGTATAAGAGGGCGACTGATTTTTTGGAGTTGATCTTGTATCCTGCCACATTACTAAAGGCGTTTATCAGCTGTAGGAGTTCTTTGGTGGAGTTTTTGGGGTCGCTCATGTACACTATCATATCATCTGCAAATAATGCAAGTTTAACTTCTTCCTTTCCAATTTGAATCCCCTTTATCCCCTTATGTTGTCTTATTGCTATTGCTAAAACTTCGAGAACTATATTGAAGAGGTATGGAGAGAGTGGACAGCCTTGGCGTGTTCCTGATTTTAGTGGGATGGCTTTAAGTTTCTCTCCATTTAATTTGATATTAGCTGTCGGCTTGCTGTATATAGCTTTAATTAAATTTAGGTATGACCCTTGTATCCCTAATCTCTCCAAGACTTTTATCATAAAGGGATGTTGAATTTTGTCAAATGCTTTTTCAGCGTCTAATGAAACGATCATATGGTTTTTTTCTTTCAGTTTATATATACATTAGAGTACTACTCTGCGGTAAAAAACAATGACTTCTCGAATTTTGCATGCAAATGGATGGAAATAGAAAATACGATCCTGAGTGAGGTAACCCAGACCCAAAAAGAAGATCATGGGATGTACTCACTCATAATTGGTTTCTAGCCATGGATAGGGGCCACTGAGTCTATAATTTGTGATCCTAAAGAAGCTAAACAAGAGGGTAAACCCAAGGAAAAACATATAGATATCCTCCCAGCTATGGGAAATAGACAAGATTGATGGGCAAAAATGGGAATCTTGGGGGGTGGGGTGGGATGAGGATGAGGGGAGATAGGGAGAGAAAAGTGTGAAGGAGAGGATGAGGGGAACTGGGGGAATCGGGGTGATTGGGGTTAAAGGAAGGTTGGATGGGGGAGCAGGGAAACTCATACCTTAGTTAAGGGAGACACCTAAGGGTTGGCAAGAGACTTGAACCTGGAATGGCTACCAGAAGCCCAGGGCAATGTCCCCAGTTAGTTCATTGGGGCACCTGAGGATAGGGAACCTGAAATGAACCTATCCTATAATCATACTGATGAATATCTTGCATATCGCCATAGAACCTTCATCTAGCGATGGATGGAGATAGAGCCAGAGACCCACACTGGAGCACCGGACTGAGCTCCCAAGGTTATAATGAGGAGCAGAAGGAGAGAGAACATGAACAAGGAAGACAGGACCATGAGGGGTGCACCCAACCACTGAGACAGGGGGGCCGATCTATTGGGAGCTCACCAAGGCCAGCTGGACTGCTACTGAAAAAAACATGGGATAAAACCGGACTCTCTGAATGTGGCAGACAATGAGAGCTGACGAGAGGCCAAGGCAATGGCACAGGAACTTTCATCTGGCGATGGATCGAGAGAGAGACAGAGACCCAATTTGGATCAACCGTCTGAGCTCTTAAGGTCCAAATGAGGAGCAGAAGGAGGGAGAACATGAGCAAGGAAATCAGGACCACGAGGCGTGCACCCACCCACTGTGACAGTGGAACGGATCTATTGGGAGCTATCCAAGGCCAGCTGGACTGGGACTGAATAAGCATGGGTTGAAACTGGACTCTCTGAACAAGGCGGACAATGAAGGCTGATGAGAAGCCAAGGACAATGGCACTAGGTTTCGATCCTAATACATGAACTGGCTTTGTGGGAGCGTAGCCTGTTTGGATGCTCACCTTCCTGGACCTAGATAGAAGTGGGAGGACCTTGGTCTTCCTGTAGAGCAGGGAATTTGGACTGCTCTTCAGTATCGAGAGGGAGGGGGAGTGGACTAGGGGGAGGAGAAGTGGAGTGGGGATAGGGGGAGGGGAGCGGGGGGAGGGGGCAATATGTGGGAGAAAGAAAAAAAAGATTAAAGATTTACAAAAAAAAAAAAAGTTTCTAGTCCAAGCAAGGCTTTACATAATTAATATATTTCATACCCTCAAACCTTCCTAATTAAGAGATTGCATGCAAAATAGATATAATAAAGTGGTCATATATACATTATATAATAATATAAAATATAATTAATAAGAGAGTGATAGAAAACATAAACCACTAGACAGACAATAGGTAGATAGATAGATAGATAGATAGATAGATAGATAGATATGTAATGGCTAATAAATGATTGACAGAGTATAGACAAACGACACAAAATGTTGGTCTAATAATAAGAACATGTCACTTAAGTTTATACAGATGCTTTTGAAATAATTTTTGAAAACTATTATGTTTAAAACTATTATTTTCCATCAAAAGTACAATATTGTAATTGCTGTATGAGACACAACACTGAAACTTCTTTTGTGATAAAAATAAGAGAGAGATGATACATACTTAGAGAGGATACTAGTAAAGCCATCATTATGGTATTAGGTACCCCTCAGTCATTATTCTAATTACCTAACAACCTAAAGCCTGATCCTATTCTGCTATTTGGTCTCTTCTTGTCACCTTCAAAACTATTTTAAACTTTTTTTCCTATTAATTATGCAAGCTGACGTCACTCACACAGTCAGTCACAAGCACAGACACACATTACAGACTTACTAACCTGGGACTCGAACCGGCGACCTCTGGCCCCACGGGCGGCGCTCCAATCCTCTCGGCTAGCTCTCCGACCGTTCTTCAAAACTATTTTAAAGTAATACTCAATATCACAATGTTTATCATATCAAATTTAATATTTAAAATTTCTCATAAAATATATTAATTTAGATATTGCTATATTTGCATGAAAATTTTCATATATCATATACACTACAGTCAAAACAAAGGTACAAAATATAATATGGCAAAAGTGTAGTTTGAGAGAAACTTGATATTGCTTATTAAAATGCTCATCTCTATTACTGTGTTCTTTTTTATCAAAGATATTTCCCACCTTATTATTCCTCTCTCCACCAAGTCATTCCCTTCTCCTATCTCCACCTCCCTAGTGCTGGGATTAAAGGCATGGGACTCACAAGTACTGGGATTAAAGGTGTGAGCCTCAATGCCCTGGCTTCTAGTGACTTAGCTCTTCACTTTGATCTTCAGGCAAGCTTTATTTGTTAAAACAGAAACAAAATATAACTAAACCCCCCAACCCCTCCTCGTGGTCCTCCTTCAACTCCCCACAAACCTAACCCCATCCACTCCTCCCAAAGGGTAAGCCCTTCCATGGGAAATTCACAAAGTCTGGCACATTAGTTGAGGCAGGATCAAACTTTTCCCCACTGCTTTAAGACTTACCATATAGGTCTTTAATCTGCTTGATTAGAGTTACACCCTGAATGTGCCCACTCCTCTCTAATCTCAGAAATTAAACTTTTGTCAGATCTGGTTAGTACTTGAATGTCAAGTCTATAATTTTGATTGTTATACTTGGTTAAAAATGTTCAAGATTTTTTTTGGCTTTGGTTTTGTTTTGTTATTTTTGCATTGTTGTTTGTTGTTGTTTTTTAAGCAGAAGACAGAGCAAATAAGTTGATCAGTGAATTCGCTTATGGATAACTAGGATCAGATATCAAAGACACAAGGAAATCATGGTTCATGTATATTCATAAGAAAATGTTTTATTTCCCATTAAGCACAAAGTGATTTTTAATTAGTGGTCACATGGGTAGCAGAATAAATCTGAGCACTACACAGTCAATAGTGATTCAATATGACACTTGCATGGGCTTACAATGACATATAGGCCTTGTTCTACAGAAGATACCTACTGAATCGGTTGCTGTGCATGTAACGTTCAAGAACTAGTTTTTCTAAACTCTAGTTGTCTGTAATGCATATGAAAGTTTAGGAAACTCTGAATTAAATTGAGATGGTAATCCCAACAAGAATGTTAATGGAAACATTGGATTCGCTTATGTCACCGTGTGTCTGACAGACCCACTGATCACAGTTAAGAAACAATAGCATGGCTGAGACTGCTCCAATGACTTTCCCAAAACTAAATTACATGTTGAAGAGTTTCACAATGAAAGAGCTAAACACAGTCACTTCTAAGAGTTAAATTAACCACCTCGTGAGGTGGCTCTGTCAGCAAATCCTTTGCTGCGAGAGCGAGGAGACCTGATTCTGCACCCTTGGCACACTTATAAAAGCAGCACCAGGTGGCACACACCTGTGATCTGATCAGAGAGGCAGAGACAGGCATCTCAGAGCCTTACTGTGACTGGTGAGCTTCAGGTTCAGTGATAGACTCTGCCTCCAATGAATCAAACTACACTTGAGAGACTAGAAGAGCAGGTAAATCCAGCATCTGATACTGATGTCTGGAGTTGACAAGCATGCACACACATCTGTACACACATGCAGGTTCACATAAAGTATAAATAAATAAGAATAACTTATATGGTCTTAAAAATAAAAGTGATAAATCCTAAGTAATCATGATTTTCTGATTATTTTATTCTACTTACATATAATTATTGAAATCTCTATCAGTGGTAACTATATTTTGTTTCAACATGTAACAGTATGGTATTTTACATTTCCTAAAATTCAAAATCAGTCGATTAATACATTATTTTCTTTACTGAATATAAGAGACAGAAATATTAATTTTTATTTGCTGGATCAGAATCAAGATGAAAAAACAAAAAGAGTGAGAAAGGGGTAAGTACCTAAGAAGGAAGCTTACAAACTCTACTCTTTCTTCTGGTTGGTAAAATTCGAAACAGGTTGACAACCTGCTCTTCCCAGATTTTCAGCCAGTTGCTTTCTCTCTTTGTATCCCAAGAAGTCAGTTCTATTCTCAATTCCTTTTTCTAATCTGTAAATTTCTATTGAAAATTCTGATTGTCTAGTTCCCATGATGTAATTGGTTTCCTTTGTCATCTTTTAAACAGGAAAGACAAAAGGACAGAGCATCTCAGTACAATTGCTAGAGCTGAACCTGTCTGCATCATACTTGGAGAAATACTGTTAGGTGAATGGGAGATAAAGTCTCTAGCCTTGAGAAATTTGTATTGTGAAATGGTTTCCTTATCAGAGAAGTTAATGAAGATGTCAGCAAATGAGATGAGCTTTGCCAAATGCAGTCATTTTTACCCCCAATCCAACTCAGAAAGTGCTAATCAGGACATTAATCTTATCAGCAGCTGGGAAGGAAGGGATGGATATGGTCATTTTCTGTACTTCGTTAGAAAACATTGAAAAGATAATTATTCACAAAATCCATATTATCTATACAATAGAGAAAAATATCTCTTTTACTAAATTAAAAATGCTATAAAGCAAAGACAATGATATATGCATGAACTAAAAATAATTTTGAATCAAGAATTTACATTATGTTACTTTTTAAAAACATGATTAAACTATCCAGAGATAGTAAGCAGATGACGGGTGGAAGTTTATCACCTAAACAAATCATTGAAAAATAACAATAGTCTAAAGAAAACTGGTGATTTCATATCATAGTTTGGGTATGAAATATTCCCATTAACATCATGGGCTTAGTCCCCATTTGGTGGGATTGTTTCAGGAGATTGTAGAATATCTGAACTTTTGGGCCTAGCTGGAGGAAGACAGTATTTGATAACAGGCCTTGATCTTTATATCCTTGTCCCAACTTTGATTCCACTCTTTGAATAAGCAGTCTCAACTTCCTAGTGACACAATTAAATGTTGTTCATACCAATATACTATTTCCCATCATGTAGAAATTGCATTCAAGCCAGTAGTCAAATAAGTTCTTCTCTATGGGAATACCTCTGTCATGCTTTTGTTAGAGTGACAAGTAAAGCAGCTAAAATATAAATAAAAAATAAAACATTATTGAAAATGACACATGTTTGAATTTCCTAAAGAGCAGACTAGAAACAAAGTTATAAAGCTAATTAGCTTTGGATGTGATTAACCCAGGTGTAGAGTCTGTACATGCAAACATGCATGAGAACTCATGCTCACATGCAGTCAAACATAAATTTCAGTAAGACTATTGCTAAAAAATAACAAAATTCTAGTGATAAAGAGAGTAAAACATCTAGGTACATGATAATCCAGAACATTTTAATAGAACATAACATCTAAAAATAAAGAAAGCGCTTGATAATTTGACTTGTAATTATTAATAATCTGTGTTTGTAAATCAGTCAAAGAGGGTGATGAAGCATAGGATGAAGATTAGGAAATGCATAAAGATTTAATTTCAAAATGTAGGAAGCATTTTTATAAATCAATAATAAAATAAATTTTTAAGAGATCAATAAGTTTGAACAGATACTTTAATTGTTAATTTCCAATTAACAATTAAAAAGGCACACCATGTGATTATCCATTTGAAAACTGTAAATTAAAAACACTATGAGATAGTATTGAATAAGATGGTGAAGCGGTAGAACACTCACATACCACTTTCGAATATTGTTATATAGACTAGTGATAGGAGTTTAAATTAATATAATTAATTTGGAAATGGAAATGTTGTTAAGGTTGAATATATACACTTTTTGCAATTTTATTACTAACCATGTTTAATAGAAATGCATAAAAATACATTTTTCTCTGCTCCCTTCCCTGCCTCTCCTCTCCCCCCTTTTACCCTCCCCCAAGGTCCCCATGCTCCCAATTTACTCAGGAAATCTTTTTTTCTACTTCCCATGTAGATTAGGTCTATGCAAATCTCTCTTAGTGTCCTCCTTGTTGTCTAAGTTCTCTGGGATTTTAGTTTCAGTCCTGTCTCTTGGAAAAAGAACAAGAGTTCTCTTAACCAAAAGAAGCAATCTACAGAATAACCAAATCAGCAAAGCAACACTGCTCCCCAGTGCTGGCACATTTTAATATTCCAGGCAGGGGACCTTGTAAGCATCCTATCAAACTGTCATGTTGGGAGAAACTGTAGTACCTTCTACATGCATTTTCATACTTAATTAATACACACACACACACACACACACACACACACATACACACTGAGTAAAACAGATAAACCTAAAGAAAAGATATAAAGTTATAAAGCTATAAAGCTGTTATTAATAACACAAATATTCTAATTCTATTGGAGATAAAATTCTTAAATTGGGGCCTTTGACTTACTTGTATAGTGGCTGACAGAATGTTTTAGAATTTTCAGGTCATGAAGCCCCTGTTGAAACCCCTCAATTTCATAAATTTTAAATGCAGTGGGGGAAACAGCAATAAACAAAACATAGCTAATGAATACAGCTGTGAACAATAAATCTTTATTCATGAAAACTGGTGGTAGATTGTACTGAAATCTGTTAGTGAGAGAAAAAGAAACCAGGATACAAAGTAGTATAAAGAAAATCTGACCTGGATTGTATAATGAAATAACATTCTAAATGAAAGAACACTGGAAACACACCAGATTGTCAAAAGGAATAGGTAATCCATGACAGAATTACTTTTAACATTTTTAAATTCTTCAATGGAAGATAGAACAAATACACATAGTTTTAAAAGGTTGAGTATTAAAACACTGAGAAGTTTTAGAAACAAATATCCCTTCTCTCTGATGATCGGACCTACAGCTCCTCTCTATCCATGGTCACCTTCACAAATCAGTTTCTTATATTTGATTGAATTATGACCAAAGATTAAAGAAAGAGAAGTCAAACAAAAGCAAATTGTCTGTGAAAGTCAGGTACCTAAGTGCATGCAGTAATATCAGCATTCAGAAAGCTGAGAATTGCAAATGAAAGGCCCACTTAGAATATGGAGTAAGGTTTTGTTTAAAAGCAAACAAACAAATCAGTAAAACTATACCACAGATATCCCTGAGGAAGTATGGGGCCTTAGATAAATAGAGACTACATATAAAATAGTATAATGTGCCTGTTGAGTATCTTGGCTGGGTTCATATTTTTCTGACAGTCTAGAAGCTTGTCCCCTTCCATTGGATGTACAATTTATATCCTCTCTACCATTGTAAACACCAGCCAGTGCTTTCCTGATATCCATACTTTGGCAACTCTTATCTTAAAGCTCAATTTTAGTCTATGTTTCAATCCCTTATATTAAATGGAATACAACTGCTGAGAGTTTTAGTTTTCTACTCTGAAGTATCTCACCTGGGGTGATCTAAAGAATTCAACTTACACAAAAACATTTCAATATTATTTGAAAAGTAATAACTTCTTCCTGACTACAACCCCTTGGCATTCCTTACAGAGCTGACTTCAGCAAGTTTATGATTTTAGATTATTTCTACGTTCTTTTATCTATCCTCTACAACCTAAGAGAATATTCCTCAAGACATTGAACCAGCTCTTTAGAATGCTATCAGGAAAATGTGCCTTTTTTTCCCAAGTAATTTTTGTAGAGTAGGAATCTAATGTCAGTGAGTGGCAATTAGCAGCAAGAAATGACGGAATAGTCCGAGAAAACTCCCTGTCAATCAGGAGAAATTTGCTAGTCTATTCTAGCAATTAAAAAGCACGCATGCCTTCTGCTTAATTTCTTCTTTGAATATCATTTAAAGATTTTACTTTATGTCCTAGAAAGCTTATTCCCATATCTTACATTGTTAGACTTGGGAGCAGTTGGCAATTATTTTTCAAAATGGCATGGTGTGTGGCAGTCACTCTTCTCAAGAGAGAAACAGTTCCAAGTTGGAAAGACTTATTAGTTGCATAGTTTCGATGACTTAATTCAGTGCTCATTTGGTCCCCATGTTCTTTGTTGGTGGTCAGAACATCATAGGGACAGGACCATGGGACAAGGAAACTGTTCACTAATGGTGGATATGAAGAAGAAATCAAAGGTATAGTAAAAGAGTGCAGGGTAAGATGGCGTCCCTGGACACAAGCCAGTGTTCTCTTTCCTCTACTTATGCCTCACCTTCCTCAATCTCACTACATCCATACTATATTGTCCATTCAAGTATTTGTCTACCAATGGATTATTATGTGTAAGGTGAGAGCCCTCATGATCCACTTGACTCTCTCACAAGAAATTCCCTCACAGGCACACAAAAATCTGTGCCTTACAAATCTCTCAACCATTCCCAAGTCTACTAGAGGTAACAATATTAGCCATGATAAAGTGTATTCAATTTTAGAGCAATCAGTTTATATTTGGTTTCTTCAAGAAGCTAGGGTGTTGCCGGGCGGTGGTGGCGCATGCCTTTAATCCCAGCACTCGGGAGGCAGAGGCTGGCAAATCTCTGTGAGTTCAAGGCCAGCCTGGTGTACAAGAGCTAGTTCCAGGACAGGATTCAAAACCACAGAGAAACCCTGTCTCGAAAAACCAAAAAAAAAAAAAAAAAAAAAAAAAAAAAAAAAAAAAAAAAAGAAGCTAGGGTGTTACAATCAACAAATTAAAAACATATTTGAGTAAAATTTATTGTTTCTCATCAAGGTGTAAATAAACACTATCAGAAAGGTTGCATTTTGATGTCTTTTTTTCTACCATTGACAACCAATTGGGGCACCAATCACACCTGCTTCCCAGATAAGGCATTGTCATTCAAAAAATAATTGTTTGAATTATATTAGTTATGGTGGAATACATCAGGAAAATAGTCTTTCATTCACTATCACATTAAGTTAAGTATAGTTCTTCTGACTGATGGGGTCAAACCATGAAAAACTAGAGGAAACAAAATCAAGCAAATAGCAGAGATCTGGAAGAAATTCTGGTTTCTGGTGGACCTTGTGGTGTGGTGTTCTCCGAAGCATGATCTCAGTGCAGGGAAACATTTCTTGCTTCACTGCCCTAGGTATGCTTCTGTTACCTTGATAAAATATAGTAACAAAAGTTTCTTAATGGAGAAAGGGTTTATTTGGTTTACAATTCTAGGTTAGGGTCCCTCATTGGAGGCCAGTCATGGCAGGAAAACAAAGCAATTAGCCACATCTATATTGAACAGCAGAGAAAAAAATTATTGTATGCATATTAAGATTCAACTTTCTCTCTCCTTTTCATTTGATCGAGGATACAGCCCACAGAATTGTGTTGTACATATTCATAACGGGTCTCCGCATCTCTTTTAACACCATTAAGAAAATGCTTTCAAGATATACCCAACATACCCACAGGTCAGTTCCTCATTGACTCATTGAGACTCCTTACCTTAGCAATACTGTAATGTGTAAAGACAATGGTATAAACTATTACTCTTAGTATATTTGCTCTTCTACAGCTGTGACAAAATACCATGGCAAAAGCAATTTAAGAAGAAAGAGTTTATTTGGTATATGGTCTAAAGGATTAGAATCTGTGGTGGCAAAGGGGAGCCATGAAGGCAGGATCGGAAATCTGTGGGCTCACCTCTTGAATTGCAAGCACTAAGAACAAATGGGCATGGGACCTGGGAATAGTGAAAGACTTTGAAACCTCAAAACCCATCCTGAGTGATATATTTTCTCAAACAAGATTACTCTTCCTAGATTTCTGTCAACTTTCCACAATTGTGGACCAGGTGTCCAAATGTCTGAGACTATGGAAAGGAAAACTTCAAACCACCACAGACATTCTCAGCACCTTCAGATAAAACTTACTTTTTCTGTGCTGATTTTATTACGTTAAAGAAACATTTATAATAGGAGCTCTTTTTTCCCCATTTCTCTGATAACCAATCGTGAGCCTTTTTTAAAGTAGGGAAGAAAAGACTGAAACTGTGCGTAAAAGAAAACAGGTTCGGTTGCTTAGACTGTGCCTTGCTGAAATCTCAGCCAAAGCATCAGCAGTTACACCCAGTCTCCACGTCTGAAAAGATATGACGTTTCTTCTGCACAGAAGAGTCACATCTTCTAGCGAATTTTTCTGGGTCTATGACTGATTAGAAGGGAAGACATTTTTTTTCTAGTGTGTGTAGTGTTTGTGCTTTTTCTTGTGAGATTTCTGGTTTCAGCTCTTGTTTAAGGAACCACAAACGTTCAGTGTAGCACTGTGTCTTGGAAGCAGCTATCTTTATATCTAACTTTATGTTCAGTTTATGTGGGGTGCACATTTAAAAGACAACAGAAAATACAGAACACAGTAGAATAAATTCTGATGCTAACTTCCTAACAATCCCCAAACAAGCTTGTGCTGAAATCATATACTCCTTTAAATACAAAAGAAGTCATTGCTGCTGATGCCAGCTGTCCATAGTCACACTGAGTCAGCACAATTAGTGTCCGGAGAATGTTTGAAGCACCCTATGACTACAGCAAATGAGACATTGTATTTCGTTTATTTCTTGTGAGATATTTCTTTTTAAATTTCTTTTATTTTTGAGATGTAATATAATTCCAAAATTTCCTTCCCTTTCCTCAATCTTTGGAGGAATATATTTATCCAATATACCCATACCCTTGCTCTCCTCAAAATCCATGACCACTCTTTTTTTATTAATTGTTGTTACATACATGTATATATATACATATATATATATATCTTTATATGCATATGATATATGTGTATGTGTGTAAATAAAATCTACATATTTTTCAATATCAACCCTGTCTTCATCACATAACTCTCCTCAAGCAAATCCAACATTAAATGCAGAGTGACTATAGTCAGGAGTCCCATCCATAACACAGTGCTCTTAAGCTTGCTATTGATTTCTTTTCTAATTTAATTAAAAGGTTACATAGATCTTCTGATGATTCTGAGAACTATATTTACTCTGAGAACATGTTTAAGTCTTTAGAGAAAAAGACAGAGTTCCTAGTTTGGTTTATTTTACTGTGCTAAAACATCATAACTAAACATAAATTAGAGAAGAAATGGGTTTATTTGGTTTACATAGGCAGGTCATAATAGTTGTCACTGAGGGAAGTTGGGGTAAGAACTAAAATAGAAGCAGAGACAGGAACTATCAAAGAACACTGATTACTGACTTCATCCTAATGATGTGCTTGGTTTGCTTTCCTTTACAACTCAAGACTACTTTCTTAGGAAAGGCTGGTGGTGCCTGCCTTTAATTCCAGTACTCAGGAGGCAAAGGCAGGAGGATCTTTGTGAGTTCAAGGCCAGTGTGGTCTACAAGAACTAGTTCCAGAACAGCTAGGGTTGTTACACAGAGAAACCCTGTCTCAAAAAAGCCAAGATAAAAACAAAACAAAACAAAAAATTGCTGTGGTCATGGTGCCTCTTCACAGCAAAAGAAAACCTAAGAAGAAGTGGATGGCTAAATATCTTGAGAGTTCAGTCAACAATCTCCCTAAAGTAACAACTTTCTTTTTGATACAACTCTTCATTTGAATAATTTCATGTGATTTTCAACAATACCGATATAGGCTCAAGATCATTTCCTATGCATGATACCCCATGCCCCCACAATATGTCCACTTTATATATAATCTATGTGTTAAATAATGTTGAGAGATTCAGATATTAGGGGTATAGACACTATAAACCTTATCTTGGGATAGTTTTAGTCCTTAGGAATAGCCCTTCCTTTCTCACCCCTGTGTCAGAGTAATAGATAAAACTTTTGGGATCTATTGACTTAGCAGATCAATTTTCTTCCACAAGCCTAAAAGTTAAAATGTTATCAGATAACATCTTACTTCTCTAGTAAGGTCTTTCCCATATTTCAATAATTTTTTCTTTGATGAGTCCATAAACGTATTTTAAACTTGCCTTAATTTATGATTTATTTATTCTGTAAAACTGTAAAATTTCATGAAGATGGATTGTGGAATTTTAAGTGATGTAAATCTCTGCTCCTCGGCTATGGTCAGTAAAAGTTGGCTCTGGAATGAACTGTCTTTTATTTCCTTCAAGATCAAGGCTATCTTAGGAGACTTTGTTCATGGCTGAGGTCCACGCTACCACCAGAGGCTGTGTTAATGTCGGTGATTCATGCTGGGTTCTTGTTTATGTCCATGGTCCCTGCTGCCACTGGCTCTTATGTACAAGGAAACTTCTGTTGGAGTAGTGCCAATGGCTCCAGACTCATAATTGAAAATAAGAGATATTGAGGGATTCTGAGACAACCCATCTCACTACAAAAGGAAAGAAAGAGAAAGAAAGAAAGAAAGAAAGAAAGAAAGAAAGAAAGAAAGAAGAAAGAAAGAAAGAAAGAAAGAAAGAAAGAAAGAAAGAAAGAAAGAAAGAAAGAAGGAGAGAGAGAGAAAGAAGATCTGTCTCTATAGGAAACCATTGAAGAGAGTCTTTGAAGACTGTGATAAAGATGCTGAATTCCAACTGGCAGAACTTATGTCATCATCTCTGAAGACAGGAGTGAAGATGCTGTCTTATCTTTCTGGGTTAGCTATAAAATATCTTTCCTGAGTTTCATCGTTACCTTTTCCTTTTGTTTATAAGTACAAAAGGACAGATCTAATTTGTCAGGTATCCTAATTTGCCTAGGACTCCTCTAACTCTGAAATGATACTGCCACTCCATTAAATCATATGACTGATTCTCACAACAATATTATGTGAAGGGATAAGTTATATTTAGTAGTTGGGCAAAAATGTGGGAAAAATGATTAATAAGAGTATCCTGGGTGAAAATGTTTAGGCCTTATGTATCACTCAGCACAGTAATTTGCATTAGCACCTGTCCTAGTAACATTACAAGATACTCATTAGTCTGAGGTCAGGGGCACTGCAGACGTTGGTTTTATCTGAATCCTTCCCTTCACCTGACCCTTAGTCTTAAATGGTTGTTCTCCATGTCTCTATCCAAAGGAATTCAGTTTTATGTCCTTTTCTATTCCTTCCAACTACAACAGTCCATGATTAATTAGGAAACGTACTCTCAATTTATACTCACCTTATCATTTATTATTTTCTTTTCGTGATTATTTCACAAACCATGCACAAGAGTGTTGGTTGTAACACTAACATGCTGTGTATATATTTTAAGAGATCTCCATAGTGTTTTCTTTTCACAGGTTAATCTTGTGGTTCATGAACTTTAAGTTGGAAGGCAGTTCTTATTTGCAAGTTAGACTTTCACAGATGATGTTATTCAAATTTAAAGTTCCATCCTTGAAAAGGAAAAAATAAGACCTTGGATGAGGAGAGTCTTCATGATTGGAAGTTTTGTGAAGCACAGTAAGTAACAACATTAGTTTTATATTTATATCTTTTGTCTGAACATCATCCAGTTTATTTCTCCAGTATGTTGAGGAGAGCTCTCTGAGGTTCGGGATTTTTTTTCTCATGTTCAGAAGGAAAAAAAAAAAAAAACAATAAAAAAATAAAACCTATCATTTAAAAGGGGAAAAGTGATCAACAAAACTAAGAAGCAGAAGGGTGACAAGAACTGTGTCTTCTGCCTTCTGCTCCAAGGAAGGCACATTTTGGTTTGGTTTTTTGATTATTTCAAATTAGTGTAATCAATTTAAGTTTGTAAAAGTCTGCTCTACCTTGCCTGTTTGTTGCTCTTCCTGCAAGATTTACCTTTGATAGCTAGATGTCATCTGACTTGGACAAACTGATCTAGAAATGCCATGATTCTTACCTTCAGGACGTTTGTGCCAAAAGGATCAGTCTTTGGAGAGTTCAAAAGTTGAAAATGCTATGACTCAGATCTATGGACCTTTTTCCATTTTATACTTGCCTCCTCTTTACCTTCTCTTCCTCTATCATTAACGAAAATCTAAACACCAAATTATCAACATAGGGAATTCTTCACTTGGAACTCTCCTTCATAACTCAAAAGATATTACCTTCCACGGGAAAAATTTTAGAAGTGTTAAGATAGACAGTGTCCTTATCCTAATGTTGTTAGCTTATGTTTCTATTACATCAGTTATGACTATGTTTTCATTCATCTGTGAAATAGTTACAAAACAGGGTAGGCATTAAGGATACATGCGTAGAGAACACAAGGCTGTTATTCTAATGGAGCTGAGTCACTTGAAGTGACCTATGAAAACTATATTAAGGGAGCCATCTTAGGGTTGGCAAGAGACTTGACTCTAGAGGGGTTCGCAGGTGTCCAGGGAGATGTCCCCAGCTGGTACCTTGGGCAACTGAGGAGAGGGAACCTGAAATGACCCTATCCTATACTGATGAATATCTTACATATCACCTTAGAACCTTCATCTGGCGATGGATCGAGAGAGACAGAGACTCAATTTGGAGCAACGGTCTGAGCTCTTAAGGTCCAAATGAGGAGCAGAAGGAGGGAGAACATGAGCAAGGAAATCATGACCACGAGGGATGCACCCACCCACTGTGACAGTGGATCTGAATTATTGGGAGCCCACCAAGGCCAGCTCGTCTGGGACTGAATAAGCATGGGTTGAAACTGGACTCTCTGAGCATGGCGGACAATGAAGGCTGATGAGAAGCCAAGGACAATGGCACTAGGTTTCGATCCTAATACATGAACTGGCTTTGTGGGAGCTTAGCCTGTTTAGATGCTCACCTTCCTGGACGTAGATAGAAGACCTTCGTCTTTCAGCAGGGCAGAGAATTTGGACTGCTCTTCAGTATCGAGAGGGAGGGGGAATGGTGTGGGGGGTGGAGAAGAGGTGTGGGGATAGGGGGAGGGGAGTGGGGGGAGGGGGCAATATTTGGGAGGAGGGGAGGGAAATGGGAAACGGGGAGCAGGTGGAAATATTAATTAAAAAAAGAATAAAAAAAATAAAAAAGAAAACTATACATATACACATATCTAAATATGCATAGTAATTCAGGTTGATGACTGATGGGACAATGATCTATAAGGTTACGGGAATTGAATCTTCTAAAAGGAAGTTTCTCTGAATAAGTGAAACCAACTAAGACCATGTATAATTCTTCGTATGCCTTAGAAAATGCAACAATATCTATAATATCCTCATTTGGAGCCAAATATTTAATATTTATTAAATTACTACTAGGGGAAGAATGATTTATTCATAGTTAATTTTGAAAAAGTTATAGTTCTATATTTTGCATTCTTGCATGTGAAAAGTTGAACCCTGTTGAGGCTAGCTCGATTCAGGAAATGAGCAGGCCAGCCTAAAGATAAACAATTATATTTTTAATTGTTATAAGGGGAAATTCACGCCACAAGAATGGGAAGTCCAACTTCCTCTGTGTCAGGAAGGAATCGCCCAGAGAGAGCACACACCTGGTCCGTCCCAGTTTTTTCTTCCTGGGCTCCAGGTAGCCATGCCTTAACTAGGCATGATTGGTTAACAGAGCTTCCCCATCAGAACCCATTTACTTACCAGGTGAGGCAACACCTGTGATTTTCCTGTCTCTGTAGGAAATGAACTACTCATGAAGGGCAAGAGTACAGAAGCCAGGCCTAAGTTTTGCACTCTTTCAGAAGGTACCTGGTTTAAAATCTCAAATAGTTAGATAATTAGCTCAAGGTTTCCAGGACAAGACACTGAAAATGCCCTGACCATTTGTTTCTTAGGTAGAAACACTATGGGTGAAAGCAAAGAACCTTTCTAAGAATCTAGAAGTTTCTCTTCAAATATACTGAGCTTAGAAGCATTGTGTGAAGAAGGCACATAAGTGTACTCAGGATGCGCCTATAGATAAATATCCTCCTTTCAAAATACTGTCTCCTATACACCACTTTCTTTCCCATATAGTAAATCGGCCCATAAGTCAACAAAGTGATGTTTCAGTAAACACACAGCCTTCATGTTCAAAGACATATATTTCTCTTTTTTTGGTCCAGAGTTCCAATAGAGATTGTGACAACAGGATGGTTTTTCTGACCTCACAGAAAACAATGTAACAAAAGGAAAATCATCAGACATCTTGTCCAGGAAACCAGCAGATGCTGAGAATAAAGGAGGAAGAGCTACAAGCCAGGCCTGTTCCAGTGCCCCAAGCTGAGCTAATCGATGTGGGGTTTGTGTACCCATGCTCCCGTGTCCAGGAAGGGATCAATCAAATCATGTTAGGAAGGGTTCTTCTTAGATTTTTCCCAGAGTTGAACAAAGAAACAAAATCTGGTCAGTCACAATGCAATGAGATGATTTATAAACACTCTCAGCATTGTTACAGCTTTATGTAAAATAGAACAGAAATGACACTGATATTTCTCCTGTGTTTATTAGGAAAAGAATAATAAAATTTTATGTTTAGCCATTGAATGGGATATAAGAATGTTTCTGAAAATATCTATGCAATTTGCTCCCGGGAAAATGGAGTTTGGTTTTGATTATTAAAAAATGTATGTGTTGAATGTTAATAAAAACAGTTCAAATGAAGCTAAAGATGTGAAGCTTGGATAGAAATATGTGGTTTGTTTTCCATCAGCAAGATTAAGTGGGCATCTAGTTTAAAAGTATGGATTATGTTTGTAGATTTTGAATATATATATTCAAAATGGTAAGTTTATTTTGGTTCATGGATTAGGAGATAGACTATTATACATGGATTAGGAGATAGACTATTATACCATGTAGGTGGTGGCAGGAGCAAAATATATATCAGTACACTCCAGTAGGAAACACCTCATCACAATTAATGTAACCAAATTGCCACTCCTCAGTGTCAAAGTCCCCTAATTCCACAAGCAAGAAAATAAAGGAATCACTCTCATATGTTCCTGAGTGGGCATTCGTTCCCACACAGGCACAATGTGGCATAATGCCTGATTGTAGAAGCTTAAGAATGGTAAGTTTATTTTGGTTCATGGATTAGGAGATAGACTATTATACATGGATTAGGAGATAGACTATTATACCATGTAGGTGGTGGCAGGAGCAAGAAGAGGTGGCTAATCACAATGTGTGCACAGTCAGGAAGCAGAGAGAGATGAATATGCCCACTCAGCTCACTTTCCATCCCATAACCCTTCAGTGTTGGTACCCACAACCAAGAGTAGACTTTCTTTGATTTAAAACTTTCTGAAAAACCCATATCACCAAAATCATGGAAAGTCTAAATCCAGTTAAGTAAAAAATGAAGATTGACCATCACAAAAAGTAAACTGGCAAACTACTTTGGAAAGCAGGGGCAGCTACTAAGTTAACTTTAAGATGCTTATGTTCTGTAGCCTAGCAGTTTTTTTATATTATACACTTGAGAAGTTAGTGAGTGGAAAACAAGAGTAGACATGGTCATGTAAAATATAGCAATGTTCATAGTAGCTCAAACACATAGATTATCAAAGGGCCATCATTAACATGAATAATTAACTTGTTTGTAATCATGCCATGGATGCACAAGGATGAAGAACAAGGGAAACAAGTTACATGATAACGAATAGTATCAGAATAGGAAACACAGTATGATTCACAGGCAACACTGATTACATATACACATTTAAAAAAAAACACACATTTAAAAGAAACACATGCTAGGTGATTATACAAAAGAAAAAATTAATATTACCAACATGGAATGTTGTTTGAACAACAGGAGGCAATAATTGTTCATTACCCACTATGACCTACTTTTCTCTGAAGATCTTTGTCTTTAGCTCCTTGCGGTCCTTCCTCTCTTCACTTCCTGTGCAGCACTGTGAACTGCATTCACTTAGGAAGAGTGCCTGTGGTGCTCATCTGCCGTTCAGCTTAAATGTCTGCTTTCTATATGCTACCCTGCAGTCTGCTGTTTATTCACCTGCCAGGGAGCTGAAAGGAATGCTGGATGCCAGAATGTGAAATCACACCAAATAGCTCTGTTCGTCCAAATAAACAAAATATGCACCACTACAACTCAGGTTTTTGCTGGTCTCCATTAATGTCTGTGAAATTAAGCCCGGTCTCTCTTTCTGAAAAGGGCTGGATCACTATAAACTGCATCACACATTCGGTGGGATTCTCTAAGAGGCAGAAGTGAGTCATTCGCTTTGGAAGAAATGAACAGATATGGGCTATTTGGTGTTATTTTCTTGCTGGGATGATTAACTCACTGGGAAAGAAATGTACCAAAGCAGGAGTCAGGACTGCCTTTTATGTAGAATAAAACTAAGGAGGCTTGAGAAGGTCCCTGAGTCCGGGATATCAGCAAGGTAGAGGGCTAGAAATGGATGAGAAACTATTTGTTGTGGAAGGAAATTCACACACACTATTGTGATCTCAGGAAGTAAACAGATTTTGCGTATTGTGAAATATTGTATAAAAGGTGATGAGACTAATGCAATGGTATTGTGAGGTAGGAATTTACAAAGATATTCATGGAGAAGAAAACTGGTATTTCCTAGGTACACGCTACAAGCTTAGAACCAACTAGAATAACCATACCCTGGGAGACATAATAATCTTTTAATAGATGTGGAACTAAGACACAAAGATATAAAAAGCTTCATCCCAAGAAACGCTCGAGACTTTTCTCTCCAAGTCTAAATCTCTGTGGTGTCCACATTACCACAGAGGGCACCAACCAATTAGCCCTTCGAGAGCTCCTGTACTATGACAAAGTATGCGACTGTGCAGCAGTCACATCAGAGATGCCATTCAGCAAACACCCTGGAACCCTTCAGGGGAGCAATCAAGTGGGAAAGATATTTTTTACTCACATACAAAGGGTCTGCTAGATGGTGATGGCACACACCTTTAATCCAGCACTCTGGAGGCAGAGGCAGATGAGTCTCTGTGAGTTTCAGGGCAGCCTGTTCTACAGAGCCAGTTCCAGGACAGCCTGGCATACATAGAGAAATCTTGCTCAAAAAACAAAACAGAACAAAATAATAGTTTGGCTTGATGTTTGTTTTTAATTCCATAGCTCTTGAATGAGACCATTAACTTGTTTTTGTCCTGATCTTCAAAACAATGGGAGCAAAAATTAGAAGTGGGTTTATTCTCAAAAGTTTGATTTGTATCCTGACTACAACTTGAGCCCTCCCTAACTGGCACTTCTCTTTCATGTAGTTTTTAAGGAATAAGCTTGTAAATATGTTTATTTTCTTGACATATATAATATATCCTTGTCCATAGAAGAAAGACAATAATAATGATTATCCATATTATGCACGACTTTCTTTAAATATAACCTTAATACTTTATTCTCTTTATATATTCACAGTGAGGTAGCTATTCTTTTTGAAGGGCTTTCTTCCCCATGTTTCTGAATTCTTCTTCCACACCTATTTTGAAAGTGTCTAATGTGTTATACCATAGAGCTATCTACCAGGAACATCTAAAAATCCATTCTGTCTTGTTATATAGTTTCCAGAAGAATGAATTCTGCACAATCTCAGTCTGACCTCTCAAATACTATGTGCTGACAGACTCCATCCTTCTCACCTATCAGACAATGCTAGAAATAAGAGAAGAAAAACATGAAGTAAATCACTCATGATGTATCTATATTGTAAAGGAAATCAAAGCAGGATCCGAATAGCATGATTCTGTTCTCTTCTCAGACGTGAGGTGAATATTAGATAGGTAATTTTATGGTTTGGGGAAGGGAGATAAAAGGATATACCAGCATGCTAACCTTTATGAGTAAGTAGCTTTTTAGTTTTGTTGCCTCCTTCATCACAGATGATGGGTAACATACACAGGAAGACGTCCTTATAATAACATCAGGCCATCCTTTGTAAGTAGCCACACACCAGAGAGACCCCAGGGACACATAGGATCTTTTTTATTACAGAATGTTTGAAATTTTCCTTTCCTTTTACATGTCAGTTACCTGAAACATCACAAGAACTGAACATAAGTATCCCTTATGTCCAATAATATAATGTTTGGTCAGTGGGTCTTATGTGGAACCAAAATATCTCTCTTTTCCTCCCTCTTTTTTTTTTTTAAGAGATTTAACCTATTTTTACTTATGTGCGTGTTCATGGACATGTGTAAGAGTATTTGTATATTGACACATGTGCAACTATGTGTGCATATATTTGTCCATGAGCATTAGAATGTGTCTGCTCCCCTGCAGCTGGCAATCACAAATGGTGTGTATCTTTTCAGCCATTGTTCTCTAAGATTTTTTTTCTTTTTTTTCTTTTTTTATTCTTTTTTAATTAAAATTTCCACCTGCTCCCCGTTTCCCATTTCCCTCCCCTCCTCCCAAATATTGCCCCCTCCCCCCACTTCCCTCCCCCTATCCCCACTCCTCTTCTCCTCCCCCCACTCCATTCCCCCTCCCTCTCGATACTGAAGAGCAGTCCAAATTCCCTGCCCTGCGGGAAGGCCAAGGTCCTTCTATCTACGTCCAGAAAGGTGAGCGTCCAAACAGGCTAAGCTCCCACAAAGCCAGTTCATGTATTAGGATCGAAACCTAGTGCCATTGTCCTTGGCTTCTCATCAGCCTTCATTGTCCGCCATGCTCAGAGAGTCCAGTTTCAACCCATGCTTATTCAGTCCCAGACCAGCTGGCCTTGGTGGGCTCCCAATAAATCAGATCCACTGTCACAGTGGGTGGGTGCATCCCTCGTGGTCCTGATTTCCTTGCTCATGTTCTCCCTCCTTCTGCTCCTCATTTGGACCTTAAGAGTTCAGACCGTTGCTCCAAATTGAGACTCTGTCTCTACCTCGATCCATCGCCAGATGAAGGTTCTAAGGTGATATGCAAGATATTCATCAGTATAGGATAGGGTCATTTCAGGTGTGTAGTATGTGTTCTTATCAGTTTATTCCTCCCTCTTTCAATCCCTTCTTCCCTTCTTTCCCTCCCTCTCTGCCTCCTGTGTGTGCCTGTACACATGCGTGTGAGCATGTTTAAGTGTATGAGTGTATGAGTGTGAGTGTTTGAATATGCTAGTTTTTTTTTTTTGTTTTGTTTTGTTTTTTGTTTTTTGTTTTTTTTTTTTTTTGGTTTTTCGAGACAGGGTTTCTCTGTGGCTTTGGAGCCTGTCCTGGAACTAGCTCTTGTAGACCAGGCTGGTCTCGAACTCAAAGAGATTCACCTGCCTCTGCCTCTCTGCCTCCCAAGTGCTGGGATAAAAGGCGTGCGCCACCACCACCCAGCTGAATATGCTACAGTCTTATTCCACTTCAATTGCCTGGCATCTGTTCCTTGTTTGTAGTAACCTTATGCCAATGTCCAAGAGGAGAAGCTACACACGGAAGACAATATGTCATGTCTAGGTTCTATACTGATCATTTGGATTGGTTATAAATTTTTACACTCATATGTCTTTACACACTGACTACACCAAAAGTTGTTCTGCATGAAATGTTTTATTAATACTAATGTTAGACATTCAAAGGGTTCATATTTAGGCTTTAATATATATCATATGATTCACAAAATTATTTCATGTTTGCATGTCAAATCGGAGACAGCCATAGTATAACACAGGACAAAAGGTGACATATTTTATAGACACCCAAAATACTTATGTAAAAAAAAAATACTTCTATATTCACCTTTCTACCAAAACTATAAATAAAAGACCAAGTGTGAAAACAAACTTTCAGACTCCATTAATTTTCAGGAATGGAGTAATTCTCAGATTTTCCTCTGGGTTACTCCCAACAAAGGTCACTAGAGTTTCCCCAGACAATGCCTACAAAGTGACAGACTTGGAAATTTGGAATATTAAAATATATTGCTGTGAAGTTTATGAAAATAGACTCACAGTAACTTTAGTCAAACAGTAGCCATTTCTCTTTCCCTAACTCCTTCTCCCTCTTTCCCACAACCCCTTTCATGCATTAGTTTAATTTACAGTTGAAGTGAAATGCAAACAATTATTGTTTTAATTAACTAGAGCAAGATCTCATGTCTTTGAAGTTGTTGAACCGGGGTTCACATTGGTCTAAATGAAACTGTATTTCTTAACTTTGGTCATTTTACCTGGAATTTATTTGAATACACATATTCACGCAAGTCCCACATACCTGTTGCTCCAGATGTTCAGCTCACCTGTAATAGCATCATCCCTAGCTTGCATTGAGCTCCATTTTTTATCAATTCCTCTAGCACTTTCTATTGCTTTCCTACTTTTGTCCAATGAGAGAGATTTTCCTGGGATCCCTAAAGCAATTTAACTTACTTTCTAGGTAATTTTTTATAAGATACCTGGCATTTGCCCTCTAACCTAAATCTGATGCTATTGTCTTTTTGTCGAATTCTGCCTTGTATACACTCATCTTCCCCTGAATGATTCTCATCACCTGTGAGTGATATTACTGCATTTTAAAATCATTATGGATGAGAAGTGTCAATCTTACATGCTATGATACTTTGCATCACCACTGAAAGTAATATGGAATAAGATCCAGCATTTATGCATCATGGTTGAGCAGTGTGTTTGGTTATATACACTTAAGTGTGAATAAATACTCAAGTATTTTTAGCCACCATGGCACCTCCTGATATTGGTGTGGGTACCCTCTTTCTAAGCATAGGTGTGGAGTGCTATCCTTTGTTTCATTTATCAAGGATTTAACCAGGTCTATATTCACATTTCTATCAAAAACTATAAATAAACGAGCAACTAGTGCTACAGCAATATGTTTGCTTATAATACATTAAAACAGTGAATATTTTCTATACATAAAGAATGTAATTGTGGTTTAGGAGTTCCTTCTGTTTGTGTGTTGCTTTCATTGGTTAATGAATAAAGAAACTGCCTTGGCCTAATTGATAGGGTGGGAACTTAGGTAGACAAAGAAAACAGAACTGAATGCTGGGAGGAAGAAGGGCAGAGTCAGAGAAGCCATAGATCCTCTGCCTGAGATGGATGCCAGTTAGAATCTCCGGTATGTTACTGCCACGTGGTGATATACAGGTTAATGAAGATGGGTTAAACTAATATGTAAGAATTAGCCAATAAGAAGTCAGAGCTAATTGCCAAGCAGTGATTTAATTAATACAGTTTCTGTGTGGATTTTGGGTGTAAGCTAGCCGGGAGTCCAGGACAAACAAGAGGCTCTCTCCTTGTAACACAATTGTATATCTTAATGTCAAAATATTTAATATCTAATTGGTAATGTGTCCATTATAGTAAATAATCATTTATAAATATATACATAATAAATAATGACAAATGTATAAAATATTTTTTATTATTATGTTGATACCTTTTATAGTACAGTTATAACATATGGTATGGTGTGTTTACGCACACACACATACACACACACACACACACACACACATATATATATAACATTTTTAAGTGATTTATGAAGACCTAGAATAGCACAGTAACTTACCTAGAATATGGATCAATTACAAATAAAATTAAGCATAAAACCTTAAATTTTTATTTTCAAGTTCATTATTCTTACTGCTATAAGTACTATGATTGATCATTTGAAAAAATGTGCATATTGAACACCATTGTTCATTTTCTCAATAATTAGATGACAAAAAAGGAGAAATAAAAAGTTAAGAGAGGGATGGGAGCTGGAGGAGTTAGAGGTAGGGAATGAAAGGAGGAAAGAATCTAAATGCATTGCATTCATGTATAAAATGACAATTCCTGTAAACCATATTGATGATTATCACGGCACATAACAGTATGAAAATAACTACAACCAACCAACTAAAACTCGGAGAAGGAATGGAAGCAGTTCTCAGGGAAGACCACACTGATTTGCTGCCAGTAGCAAAATGTCAACCCTGAAAAATTACATACAAATAACACTCTATAAACTCAACAGACTGTATTTAGGAATTCATGTATGTGGGTGTGTGTCTGTGTGTGTGTATTCATTAGCTTTTTGTGAAGAACAAGACAATGCATTTGTAGGAGAGTCAGGAGTGGTATATGGGAGAGATTGTAGAGAGAAAAGAGAAGAGAAAGATGTTGTAATTAAATTACAATGTCGAAATATCCTAAATATTTGTAGAATTAATATTTTAAATATCATAAAGCCTTTTCTAAAATAGGAGAAAATGAGGGTGAAATGTCCAATGGGTTTGAATTATGAACTGGTGTGCTCTTGTGTTGTGTGTGATCTACCTGACTGAAGAAGAGATTAGAGCTAGGACAGAGTTGAGAACATACTTTAACAGGGTGATTATCAAGTTTATTAGAATTTGAAAGTCACCATATATTTGTGTAAATATTGTTCTATGATGTCTATAATGATTTAATAATAGATATTCAATATTTGGAAATACATATTACTAAATGTCAGCTAAATGTTAGGTGAATTTACATGTTTTATGATCTTCCAATTAAAGATTGTTTAGACTCATGTTTTCAATTTTTTCTACAAATATAAAATGAGATTCTAATTGTCTTTATTATTCCCATATTCCATCCATATGTAAACGTATGTTAATAAAATTATTTAATCCAGGTGCATTCGTTAGGGCATCTTGTTCATTCCTACAACTTCTTTGTCAAATCTGATCCTGACAGGTGACTAAACAGCTAGACCAGGTTTAGTCAAATACACTTTATAAACATTATGGTTTGAAATACACCTTTACAGAATAAACTAGAATTATAAATCAGAGTTCTTTCTTATTAGTTGAAATGACTTGAAAATTGGTATCCCTAAACCTCAATCTTGATTGTGTTTCTATCTAGCAATGAGACAGATAGTGATCTATCTGAACTGTGTGCTTTTCTGGGTCATCAGGAGTCACAAATAGTATTTAGATAAAAACTATTATTTTATTGGTTGTCAAAGAGATATTTATTTTTCTAATTTCATATAAACTGTAAATCACAAGGAAATATTATTTTTAATGAGTAAATAGTTTTATTTATCTTATTTTTCTTTTTATTAGCATATGTCAATTATATATATATATATATATATATATATATATATATATATATATGGTTTCATTATGAGAGCTTTATGTCTGTATGTAATGGATTTGGTGACCCTCACCCCAGTTTTTCTCTCTTGTCCCTTCCCACTCCTGATGGCCCCCTTATTTTCCCAACCAGTTCCCTTTTTTCTATTTTCATGTATTTTTTGTGCACATGAATTAATAATGAGTTTGATTATCATTGCTTAAAAGATGGATGGTTGAGGGTATATTTATAGAAGTCTGAGCAACTTAATCAAACTCCATTGCTGAAGAAAATGCCTCTCCTACCCTAAAGAACAACTGACTTTTAATAGTTCCTAAGAAATTATCATTGTTTGTTGGTTGGTGGGATATTTTTTAGTTTTATGTCTTCTGAATTTTTGAGGCAGGTCTGAAACAGGATCTTTTATTTCCAAGGACAATCTTAAACAGATTGATATGAAGTAAATAGTATAGTGTGCTTAAGTGCTTTGCAGAACAAAGTCATTGTTTTTATCAAAGAGTTGCATGTGTCTTACAATAAGTAATATATATTACACAGTTAATAATTGCAAAAAGTAATGTTCAATTATTTGAAAGAGTTGAAGATACATCAAATTATACAAAAAGAGTTTCAGAAAAATTAATAATGATTAATGATTGTATACTGAGAAATAGTTTGAGTTATATCCTATGGGAAATATTTTTTCATTTGGCTCTCTCCATAAAAACATAACATTTGAGCAGAATGTTTGAGTCAGACATAAAAACGCAGTAAGATCAGGTGATGTTTTCAAAGTCACGTCCTTGGATTTTATTGAGGATTGACACAAGGAACAGCCATATGCAGGTGGCTTCTGCATCAGCTATAAAATCATTCTTAAAACATTATTTCCACACATTAGTCAATGTTCCCTGTCAGAAAGACCTTGAGCATGTCCTTCAGAGAACCTCACATCAAGGGGAATGTTTTTTCCCCTCTAGAACAAGCTTGCATTCTTACACTATCCATTAATTCTAGTTTTGCTCTGGGTGCCAGGACACTCAGAACCTTAGATAACGTGAAGTCATGTAACAATAAATTCTCCTGAGGAGATTTGCCTCATAAATTCTATTTGAATTTATGTATGTATGCTATATTATACATAGCTGTCCATCATAAAGTATCTTAAAACCTTCTTGGAAATGGTAAGAATATGGTTGAAACACTGGCCTTCTTAATCACCTGTGCTGTAAAGTGCAATGCCCGGTAATGCTTACCACACTGTATTATTACTGGTGAGACTGTGGTTTTAATCATGAGGAATATGAGTATGAAGCTAACTATTTATAGGCACTTAAACTAATAAACTATTTCTTGCGTTTCTCCAGCTTGAATGTGTATGTTTTATAAATTCTTAAGAATGTTATTCTAAACTGTAAACAGCATTGATTATGTGAATAAGAAAATAGGCAAAGTTCCTCGCAGGCATGTCATGTTGGTGATACCTGGCACATATCAGGAAACGTCCAGATGTGCATGCAACTATTTTGTTTTGAACTTAGTATTTGCTTTAGGTAGATAAGGAGAAGTAGATTTAAGGTTGCATTAACAGAGTTTGCTTTAATTTTTTTCTTCAACACCCATAAACTAATTATTTTCTTTATCGTAGCTATTCTAAGGGAGGTGAGATGACCAGCCAGCACAGCTTCGATCTCTGTTTCAATCGGTGACTGGAAGTTCAAGCGGTTTCTGGCCTTAAAGCATTGTGCATTTGAACTTCAAATTTTGAGAAGTCTATGTTCATTTCATTTTCCATTTATTCTTTTTCTAATATCCACATCTTGTATTATATGGATATTTGGTGTTTAAATATTTTAGTTCCTTATGTAATCTATATGCAATTACATGCCAAATGCACAGCTAGCAAGTGTTCTCTTCATTACATTGTTGTTTTCATTGCCTCTGAATTCTTTCAATTTCATATGACAACATCTGTAATTTCACTCTATTATTTCTGAACTACTAGCATTTCCTTCAAAAAGCGTTTGTTATCCCTATAATTTAAAGTTTTTCTTTATGTTTTCCTTTTGTGCTTCCAGAGTTCCAATGATCTGAAAACAAATCAGATAAAAAGAGTATTAAAGGGCAATTGAGGATTCCACTTACATTTGCAATGTTGTTAGGAAAAAATGTGCTAGGAAACTAAAATAATCAACTATAATTTTAAATATTATTAAGCTGAATATATTAGTAATAAAAAGTAAAAATATGAGTAGTTACTGCAGCAAGAAAAGTAGAAGAATTGAATCATAAATGAGAGAAATATGTTTTAAGATAATAGCATGAGGATAATTCTAAGAACACATTATGCATGTGAAAGAAAAAAGTCATAAAACCTAATCAGACAAGAGAAAATGCAAAAATAAATTTAAAATATAATATATTAATATAAAGTAAAATAATATGAAGATCAGAACACTAGGCAGCATTATTTCCTATCTGGAAAGAATTTGAGTTTCAAATTAGCAAAAGTGTCTTTTGTACCTTCCTAAATCAACAGGCTAACAACAGTTTCTCTAACTGATATTTAATAGAGTTACTCACAAATTGGGTATACATGGTTTATCACATTGCTTTCCTTCTCATGTTGAATTCCTAAACAGGAGTGTTCCCGAAGCTGTTACTTCTTGATGAGTACTGCTCTCGTTAGCCCTTTTGGGTATGCTTACTGGTTATTCTTTTCATCAGTTACTTATCTTCTATTGTTTTCTAAAGCATTTGTTCCTTAATTAGAATATATTTACATTATTTCCCTCTCTGGCCCCTCTCATATTCCTTACTCCCTCTTTAATTCATGGCCTCTTTTATTTTTATTTTTCCCATGTATCTGCACAGATAAAAATATGAACTCAAATCTCAATCTGCTAAGTTTGTTCAGTGGTGTATATGTGGCTGATGGCTTGATATTAGATAACCATTTATGGGGCTCATCCCAGAACACTCATTCTCTTTCCCTCAGCAGACTTTAATTTCCTCTTGTGCTTCACCTAGGAGTTGAGTCACTTGACATTCCCCACGTTGTCATTGTTCATTGTTGCCTCACTTATGTGGATAAATACATGTTTTTGTTTTTAATTTTTGAGACAGAGTTTCTTTGTGTAGTTTGGACTCTGTCCTAGAACTCTCTCTGTAGACCAGGCTGGCCTTAGACTTGCAGAAATCTGCCTGCCTCTGCCTCTGGAGGGCTGGATTTAGAGGTATACTTCACCACCTCCTGGTTGATGTGTTTGTTTTTATGGAGATACATGTGTATATTTAGGTACATGAGCACATGTTCTTGCACACTTGTGGAAGCCAGACCCTCTTTTCAGTTGTCATGACTCAAAAGTCTGCATATTTGCTGTTTGAACTAGAATCTTCTCCATAACCTGAGTTTTACTGATTCAGTGAAGTTGGTTGGTCTGAGCCCCACATATCTGTCTGCATCCATCTCCATAGCATTTATATGACATGTGTCACCATAGAGTTTTTTTCTATGCATGCTGATATTGGAAATAGTCCCTTTTGCTTGTAGGGAAAATATGTCACTAACTGAGCTGTCTCTCGAGCCTTCCTTGCATATATTTCATTTTTCAAGACTCTAAAGGAAGTATAAATGCTGCTGTTTTCTGTTATAGCTGTGATTCATCCCTTCCTAGTGTTCAGGCTTCTTTTTCATTCAGTGGCTTTCTTTCACGGCATGGTTGCATCCCATCTGTGTATATTTCCACTTTTGGATTTTTATCTAAGTCAGCTTATTTATCCTGTATTTGACTTGTTTCTCAAGATACTTGTTCATTTATTGAGTGGAGAGGAAGACTCTTAGTGTGTGAGATATGGTGGTGCTGAATTTTCTAGTTTGCTTGCAAGGATTTGATTTAGCAATTTCTCTTGAAATGGAGAGACTGCATGAGTCTCCAGCATCTTTCGCTCACACCTGAGTTTTAAATTCTTATAGTATTTGCTTTTGGATTTTTTTCTCATTTTTCTCAAGTTATAATCTCATTGAAGTCCAACACCAAGACATTTTTAAAATGCAACCAAATACTTAGATTTTTATATATTTGAATTATTTCAAAGTTTTGGTATAATTAATTCAACCTTGTTATCTCTCATTTCTTTACACATCTTATACTTTTATTTCTTCTTTAATTTTTAAGACTACACAAAAATTACATCGTCTTCCATCCCTGGTATGTTCTTTCTTGAGTAAGACCATTTCTCTGTTTCCAGCATTCTTTAATTGACTTATATCTCTTCGTGTAAGGCTGAAGTCTTGTGGGTTTTCCTTGTCCTCCTTGGCAAGTCTGTTGGTATTTCCTCTGTTCAGCTCATGTTCAGGCAGTTGTGTTGGTGAAATTTTATGGGTATAGCTTTTGACATTACTAAGAGATACAGTCTTGAGCAAACACTCTGATCCTCTATCTCTTACAATCATTCTGCCACCTCTTCAATAATGTTCCTTGAGCTTTAGCTATGGAAGTTGGTCTTTTTAGAAGTATCCATTGGTAGCTGGGTGGCGATGGTGCACACCTTTAATCCCAACACTCTGGAGGCAGAAATAGACTGATTTCTGTATTCAAAGTCAGTCTAGCCTACATTGTTGGTTGTAGGCCAGCTTGGGTTGTTTCTCAGAAAAACCCATCTCAAAAGTCCAAGAAGAAAAGAAAGAAGAAAGAAAGAAAGAAAGGAAGGAAGGAAGAAAGAAAGAAAGAGAAAGGAAGGAAGGAAGGAAGGAAGGAAAGAGAAAGAGAGAGAGAGAGAGAGAGAGAGAGAAGGGAGGGAGGGAGGGAGGGAGGGAGGGAGGGAGAAAGAAAAGAAAGAAAGAAAGAAAGAAAGAAAGAAAGAAAGAAAGAAAGAAAGAAAGAAAGAGAGAGAGAGAGAATTCATTGGAATTGGGCTGAACAACTCTGCATTTCTATTGGATATGGTTTTCTCTTATAGTCTCTGAGGCAAAGATGTTTCCTTGATGCTAAGTGATAAATACACTTATCTGTATGGTATGAGCAAATATTTAGGATGAGTTAACATTATGCTGGTTTAATAAAGTGGTGATTGTAGGAAAGCCATGACTTCACTTCCCCAGTGTAGTTGACTAGGTTTCCAGGACCAGGTATGGATTTCGTCTTGTATAGCGGGTCTGAAGTCCAGTTAGAGAACTGTCAGTCACTGTCAATGTATTCATGCCATGAAGGAACCCTTTGGTTATCATGCCATGCTAATCACTCTTGTGGTTCATTGGTGCAATAGCTGGATAGAACTCTTGGTGACTTCTCTCCTTTAGATCCTACATAAAAGGTAGTTCTCAGAGACTATAGATTCCTGTTAGTTCCAGCTCAGAGTTCTCTGGGCTCTCATTCTGAAGTGTACGGTGTCTTCTTCAGCAATATTTACCTTCCACCTCTGTAGTGTAACCAAGGGCAATAGTAATAGCCTGCCTAACATGTTTGGGGACTATTTTGGACAACCATGACTAGCAGCTCAAAAGAGGGAGTCCCATGCCTGACATTGGTGTCCTTTTATGTGATCTATGACTCTTGGAGAGAGAATTGTCAGCCCGGATAAATATGTTTCCTTTAACTTTGTATGTAATCATATACAAATTTACATTTACTATATATTTTATTTTTTAGGTACATAGTTAATATGTCAATTTCTGACATCTAACTCTCTTTCTTCCTTTTTCTGTATTTGACTCCCTTATGCTACTGAATTAGAGCATCTTCCCCACCCCATTTCCTCATCAGGTCAACCTTGCTATTTTCTTCTCTATTGCTCTCCACTCCTCTAACCCATCAATGGCCCCTTTTCACTTTCCTGATTTCTGCAGTTACACGAGGGTATATATTTACTTCTCAAATTTGGATCTATGAATTATGAGGAAAGAGCATGTAGGATTCTCCTTTTGAGGATGAATTACCTCATCCAATATGATCTTTTATTGTTCCATCTGGTTACCAGCTAAGTTCATGGCTTTATTCTTCTTTTTTTAAGGTTTATTTAACTTTTTATTTTATGTGCCTTGGTGTGAAGGTGTCAGATCCCCCGCAACTGGATCTTTAGACAGTTGTGAGTTGCCATGTGGGTGCTGGGAATTGAACCCAGGTCCTCTGGAAGAGCAGTTAGTGCTCTTAACCACTGAGCCAGCTCTCCAGCCCCAGCTTTATTCTTCTTCAAAGCTGAATGGTATGTATGTGTAACATTTTAATCATCAACATGCTCTTTTCTATTATTGAGTTTTTGCTGAATTTACATGTTTAATAGAATATATTCTAATCAGTTATGTCCCCTTTAAATCCTCACAGATTTTACCCACCCACTAGCAAACCCATGTCCTCTGCACTCTTAATATAGCCCTTTTTTGTCTTTCTACTTTTGTTCCCTGTCTCTGAATTATGAAACAATTGCTTCTTTTTAATTTTGTGGAAACTGGAAAATGTTCTTCTGTACTCAATAATATTTGGTCTCCTCTTTTTATAAACTATTACTCCAGCTTTTTTTCTTATTTTATGTCTTACCATCAATGAATGGCACCCATATTGACCTTTAATCAAATTACTCCCCCACCATCCTATAATTACCCTTATTTTCTTTCATTAAATTTACCAAAATAGAAAATCATTTATTGTTAGATCCAGGACCAGGCATGGGCTTTCTTTTGTTGAGTGAGTCTTCAACCTAGTTAGAAAGCTGTTGGTTACTGTAAACATATACATGCCACTGGGCGACACTTTTGTTATCATATCATGCGGATCATTTTAAAGTAACAGTCTTGCATATTAGACTCTAAACATTGCAAATGCATAAATTATGTATATCATCACTCTTATGTCTTATAAGTAAATGATACACACACTCACATAAAATTTTATAAACTTGGATATATTTGTTAGATAAATTAATTAATTAATTAATTAATTACATTGCACAATGCAGTTGTGGAGCATAAATTATCTCACAACTCTTTAGTGAACAGAGTGGTTGTTTTTCACTTAGTTTTCAGAATAATTTATGAGGACTTTTCAAACAATTGTAACTCACACCACTGATATTCTATCTATATTAGAGGAATTGGCGTCTAATGTAACCGATAATATCAAAAGCAAACAATCAGAACAGCATTTTGATGGGACATATATTTGCATGTGTTTCCCATTTCACAAGTAGATTCTAGGTATAAAAATTGTCCAACAAAATGAGTGCAGTCTAAATAAATTGCATATTAGCATATATTTAAATATCATGAAATTGACCAATTTTGTGTGTTTATTGGGTTTAAAAAGTTGTTTCATGGTGAATTTCAACTTATTACTCCAATAACTTCCAAACGCAACTTTTTTGCATGAAAACGTAACAACAGGAACCAAAAACTAATGCAATCTCTCTAGGACATCAACCATGAAGATCATATATATGTAAATCCTGCCAAAAAACAAAGTCTTTGTTCTATAGAGAACTTTCTGTTACCTACAATTTTACATTTAAAAATTCTAAATAGTATATTTTAGGTGACTTAAAGTGAAAATAAATGACTTAATATATCCAAGTATATTTTATTATTTCAAGATTCAAAAACTATGAGTATCCTTGTTTACAGTATGACACAATTTGTATTGAATGGTTCCATTAGCAAATGATACACGCACACATAAACATACTTCTTAAACAAATTTCTGAGCTGGGAATCATAAAACAAGTATACAAGAAAAATCATAAAGTAATTTTTTTAAATAGCCCATCAATCAAGATCATAATATATTTAATATTTAGTTTCAAGTTCTTTGGAGTTCTGGAGATTAACAGCAGGATCTTGCTTCCCTCATACAGGGAAGTTTAAAGAAATAGTATTTTGTGTTAAATAAAATGTTTACAACTGTACCCTCATTCTAAATGTACAGTAAATTCTTTTGCCATCCTTTCAAGGGAAGAAAATGTTATATAGTTATTTCTCAGCTCTAACAATTAATATCATTTGTTAAATTGACTGACTTACATGACATCTGATTATTTATTATTTTGTTATTGTTGTTTTCTTTTAAGATCCTACATTTCAGGGTGAGAGTTTGTGAACCCATAAACTGAGAAAAATAGATTTATTTCCCAAAGTAAGACTGGGTAAAACCCATCCCTGTGGAAAGCTAAGGAGAACAAAAGGCTAAATGAGGATGAATTCATTCTCTTTTGAGCTGGCATCTGTCTTCTCCTGCACTCAGACTAGCATTTAGTTCCCTCAGTTGTCAGGTCTCAGGCCTCCAATGAGAACTACACAATTGGATCTCCTGTTCTTCAATAATAAATGATATTTCGTAAAATTTTATAGCCTCTACAGTCAGCTGTGCCAGATTCATATGAATATGGTTTTTGGCCACGCACCAAGAAATGAAGAATGAAGACTTGAAACAAAAACAAAGCAAATTGCATCACTGGCAGATGTCCCTAGGAAGGACAAGTAATGAAATGATACAAGTGAATCTGGGAAGAAAGAAAGCCTATAAAAGTGGTCCTAAAAAAGCAGTTGTGAGTAACAGGTTCACAGTGACCCTTTTCTTCTACACCATCTTAATGAGGGAAATTTCAGTATAGGATCAATCCAATAACTCTCATTCCCACTGTTAGAGAATTGCTCTGGCAGGCCTAATACTTTACTTCATCCATGAGTTTACCTGCCTGGGTCCCAGTTGGACTCAGTGGTACTAGAGAGAGCCTTTAGCCAAAGAAGGTAATTATTTTGGAAGAATACACTACTGAACATTTTTAACATCACCAACCACAGATGTATTTTGCTGGGTCAGGGGAATATAACATGAGTTATCAACACAAATTGGTAAAATTCTTTTTATGTAATTTATTATAAAATTCCTTTTGCAGAAAGTAAATCTGGTCTGAAACATTACATTTTTAAACCAACAGGTTAAAATTTAAAAGAGTGCTCTTAGGGTAATTGTCAAAACACATGAGCAAGAATGCAATGATTATTATTATCAAAATAAAATATATACAGAACCAAAAAAACAAAACATTAAATATAGTTTTTAAAAAGAGAAATGCAAATGAAATAAAAATCAAGAATACATTATCAGATCAAAATGTAGAAATATAACAAAATATTTTCAAACATGAAAATAAAAATATTAGAAGACCAGGACTTTAGCAGAAAAATAAATAGGTTAATACTTTAGCCGAATTAACCGAAATCCAGAAATTGTGAATAAAGCTACCAGTGCTGAGAGACAGAAAGAAACAAAGAGGACATCAACATTCCCTCATTTATAGTGAAGAAAGTTTTCAGCTGTGGCATGCGAGAGAGTACGTTATGGAGTGAGGAGTACCAGAAACTACTAAGGAGATGTTCCTGAGATCAGGATAAAGGAGAGAGCTCTGATGGAAGAACACTGGAGAAGACACAGCTGCATGAAGACAATGCTGTAGAAATCTCAACTTTCCTCCAAATGGTGGAACAAAATGTGCTGAGTAAATACAAAACTATTACAAATGCGATATAAATTTATTAACATCAGAGAAAGTAATCAAAAGGTGAAAAGCACTAATTGAAGAAGTCAACATAAAATGATGGTTTTACAAGACTGAAATTTTATGCAACTAACAGTTTACACTTAAATATATAAAACTAGAGCTTAAGAATTGTAAAAAGAATTTGAAAAACACATACTATTGAGGAATTTGACAATGTAGGATACTAAATTATGTTTTATAAATGCTACCATTTAAAAATAAATGATATTACTCCAGGATGCAGTGGGAAAGAGGACATATTCTTTGGAAGAAACAAGTTGAGTTTCCTCAATACTCAAGTAAGGGAGTTCACAACTGCCTGAGGTCCACTTTATGAGACCTTATACTCTCTTCTCACCTCTGCAGGCAACTGCACTCACACAGACATACCTAAATGTGGATGCCCACCCCCCCCACACACACATGTGGACACCCCCCCACAAAAACACGCACACACACATACTTAAAAATAAATTTAAAATATATTAATTTGATGTGCATATAAAATAGATCCAGTAGCAGATATTACATATTATTAATTAAATGAAAATGACCATTAACAACAGAGACACTACAGGTTTTAAAAATTTGATACAGGAGAAACGAAATAATCAGCATATTGAAGAATCAGCAAGCTCATGGAAAACTCTTGTATTTGTTGTTAAAAAGAAATCTGGAAAATGGAGAATAGTAACAGATCAAAGACACCATAATAAGATGATTCAGCCAATGGACTCTCTATAGTCTGGCATTTCTTTGCCTTCTATGTTGCCCAAAAGATGGCCTTTTATAGTTATTGATTTAAGGGTTTTTTTTTCACTATATTTTTATAAGAAAAAGACAGAGGAAAAATTGCCTTCACAGTGCCTACTTATAATAATTCTCCACCTGCTAAGACATATCATTAGAAGGTTCTCCCACAAGGAATAGTAAAAAGCACACCCTCTGTCAATATTTTGTACAGCAGTCATTGGAAATAATACGTAAGCAATTTCCTCAATTTGTAGTTTACCAGTGATTCAAATACAAATATTTTAGAAAGAATCCTCGAAGAGGTAAAGAAAATTTTGCCTTGCTGGGGATTGTAAATTGTTCCTGAAAAAGTATAAAAATGAGATTCTATTAAATATTCAGGCTATAAAATATGTTTGCAAAAAATATACTGCATATGGAGGGAATGGGAGAAGGGGAGGGAGTGGAAATTTGGATTGATATTTTTTAAAAATCTAATAAATAAAAAAATACTCCAAAAGGAACAAATCAGGAAAGACCAATTATCTGAATCCTAATGACTTTCAAAGATTGCTAGGAGATATTGCTAGGCCCACTATTGGGGTAAGTCCGGATAAACTAAGTAATTTGTTCAAACCCTTAGAGGGTGACAATGACTTAAATAATCCCAAGAAATTTTCAGTTGAAACTGAGAGATAATTGGCTCTGCTGAAAGAGAAATTTCAGAATGTAAATGTGTATCATGTGGATCTGAAGTTTAACTGCATTCTGGTAATATTACCCTCTAAGCATTCCCCTACAGGAATTTTAATGCAGACATAAGATATTAACTTAGGATGAATTTTTTTCCTCACATAAACAGAGAAAATACTAAAAAAAAATATGTGGAAATTTTCTCTGACTTAATTCTAAAAGGAAAATTGAGACTTTGTTAATTAACAGGAATAAACCCAGCAGAAATTATAGTACCTTTTAATAAAGAGAAATTGACACATCTGGGCAGCAAATAAAATCTAGCAAAGAACTTGTAGTAATTTTGGGGGAGAGGTTAACAACAAATATCCCAAAGGCAAAAGAATTGAACTTATAAAGAGAACTAACTGGTTCCTACCTCACATTGTATGAGAAACACCAATATCTGGAGCTCCTACATTCTATTCTGATAGAAATAAATCAGAAAAGGCAAGATACAAATTATAAAATTTAAGCAAAGTGGATCGAAGCCCTATGACTCTGCCAAAAGTCAGAATTACATGCTATTCTCATTGTATTAATAGATTTTGCAGAAACTCTCAACATTGTTATTGATTCGCATTATGCAACAAGAGTTGCTTTGCATATAGAAACCACTAAATTTATACTATATGATATAGAACTTACTTCATTACTTATTCATTACAAGAAATAATCAGGAAGAAGAATCTTCCCATATACACAACATACATTTGACACCATATGGTCAGGAGGAAAGTTACACAAAATAGTTTAGATTCAGGGTTTTAGTTTTGAAGAGAAAAAAGGGGGATACAAATATGATAGGACAAAAAAACTCTTTAATGAATCTTTTCTGAAAAGAAAAAAGGGAGGATATAGATATAAGATAAAAAGCTAGATTCTTGAATTTACTTTTAAAAAGCAAGTTCTAGTTTTAAATATTTTACATTGTATTAGACTTTATATATTGTATACAATTTTGTATATTGATTCAAATTTGAGATTAATTTTGTTAGAACATACTGTACATGCATTTTTACTCTTGTTCAAAGTACTATACCTATACAGTTCATTTAACAATATAATGCAAATTTCTAATTCTTGAAAGCTATTATTACCAACTGTTTATGATAATAAGGAAATGTAGGTTAGTAATTAGTCACCTATTTCAATTAAACTTGTAGTCAAGTATGCTTTAAGATCAAAAGAAATATAGTTTAGATAAAAACAGCCATCTTCAAATACCTTAGAGAACTATAGAATATTGCATTTAAGTTGTTTTAATAACAGGCTCTTTTTTTATAACAACAATACATGTCTGCTCCTGGCAACACCAATCTACTTCAGAGAAGATAATTGGCACTGAATAAACTGCACATGGAGTTTACTTTCTTTGTTGCAAAAGTAAACCACTGGGCAAGAAAGTACCCTTGCCTTAACTGCTGATGGAATGCTGTCTTAATTAAATAAGCAGAATGCAAAAGAGAGTGACTTCCATAACTTGTCAAGACAAGGCAGAACAGTCCTTCAGAAACTCTGCTTCAAAGGAAAGTCTGTCAAATATTCTAAGCCTCTAGACAGAAAATGGATGTACAACATTGCAGAGTAATCTTTAGTGACTATACAGGCAACCAGCTGTTTCTGTCATTTGTCATGGTTTTTTTTTTTTTTTTTTTTTTTTTTTTTTTTTTTGGTGCTTACTTAGAAAATACTATTTCCTTCTTGGGTCTGTGAGGGAATTGAACACTAGATAATTATAGATTTCCTTGTTTACAGGACTCTGAAAAGAATTTCACTAAGTAAATGCAAAATATATAAGGTTGAGGACATAAAAACATAATTTTGAATTGGTAGTTCAAATTAAAATAGAAAGTAAATTAGGTATAACACTTTGTAGTCATCAAGATAGTACAGATAATGGAGTATTTTCTCTGAATTTGTCAAAGGCAAATGAACTAGACATTGTTGATATATTTATTGCCTGTATATATTATATATAGTTATTGCACTTATCATACAGAGTTTTTCTTATATTAGTTACAGTCTTCTTTTTTATTATAGACAAAAAGGGGAAACATAGTAATTTTTTCTTATGTTTTAACAAATAAAGCTTGCCTGAAGATCAGAGTGCAGAGCTAAGCCACTAGAGGCCAGGGAGTGGTGACACACACCTTTAATACCAGGACTCAGGAGACAGAGGCAGATGGATCACTCTTAGTTTAAGTCCACTCAGGGCTACACAAAATTGATCCAGTCTAAAAGAGAAACAAAGTTCACATAAAGGTGATCCCAGCACTGGAACCACACTCCTAGTACTAGGGAGCTAGAGACAGGAGAAAAGAATATAAGGCAGGAGGAGAGAGGTAGCAGTCTGAAGCAGTTAATAAAGGATGCAGTCAGTCTAAGGACACAGTCTGATGAGACAGTCTGAGGAGAGGATTACCCTTTGATCTGAGTATTGGAAGGTAAGAACTCTACTGACTGGCCACTCTGCTTCTCTGATCCTTCAGCTTTCACCCCCTAATAGCTGGCTCCAAGGTTTCATTATTAAGAACAATTAGAATTCATTCTACAAAAGTAATATATTGCTATTTTAAAATATAAATCACAAATTCTGAAGACTTACTTTGATTTCTGATAGTCAAAGAGGTATCAATAATAATTTGGTTTTGAAAAACGGGAAGATGCTATTTTTAAAAAATTTAAGTTTGGACTCATATGTAGTACAACTAAATATATACAAGTCCCCCTGGAACAGATGAGCTGCCATATAGGTGCCGGGAACTGAACCTGGATCCTCTGTAAAAGCAGCAGTACTCTTAACCACTGAGCCATCTCTCCAGTCCCTCAAGAAGAATTTTAAACAGAACAAAGATACTGAATCTCATTCTAACAGCCTTTCTTTTTACTAAGATATTTGCCCATTATTTTTCAATAGCTGGTTCTTTCATAGTGTGTGTGTGTGTGTGTGTGTGTGTGTGTGTGTGTGTGTGTGTAAAATTAACAAGGTATCGTGTTTCCTAAGCTGGCTTGAAAAATGCTACACAGCCAAGGATGATCTTGGACTCCTACTCCGCAAGCCTCTACCTTCCAAGTGCTAGAATGAAAGGGATTGCATCACCACTCCCCGACTATGGGCCACTGGAGACTGAACCCAGAGTTCCACAAAATGCTAGTCAAGTATGCTACCAACCAAGCTGCATCCCAAATGGTTTTTTTTTGATTAAAAATTATGGTTATAAAAAAAAAAAATTAAGTTTGCACATGGCAGGAAAACAAAGAAGTATTGAAAATGAAAATAAAATAATAGTGGAAAGAAAGAAAAAACAGGAAAGAGGCTAGAGTAGACATTATTGGAAGAAGTTCTATACTCATCTTGGATGATAATGATCTACATGCATTAATTGTCAGACTAGAACCAAAAGCTATACCAAGCTAGAGGCTATGTACAGCAATGCACTTTAAATATAAAGTTTTATAAATAAATCATACAGGTGTGTGCCAAGTTGAACCATGCTGGACTAACTAATGAAAAGTGAAAGTAATTAATTATATTAATATTAGATAGAACTTTCAAAGCAAGGAAATTCTTAGTTATTGAATAGGTCATATGACAAAGAGTTCAATTTAACCAGCATATGTAATGTTCTTCATGTATCTAACAATTGACCATCAGACAGTAATAGGATTCGGGAAGAAACTGATGAAGCCATTATTATAGCTGTAGAGTTCAATATTTCTCTGTCACAAATGGACAGACCTGTGAGGCAGAAATGTGGGGATGATATTGTCAAATTCAACAACACTGTCAGTCAATTTGATTTGTAACGCATCTCAGACTACCTTATGAGACAACTGAACAGATTTTCCTCTTAAATTAACTGGGAACACTCTCCTGAGCAATATAAATCACCTTAAATATTTTAAAAATTAGAAGTAATATAGTTTGCATATTTAATATTAAACTTAATATTCAACTCAAAATCAGTAATCAAGTCTATTTTGAAAATTCAAAACTTGTGGAGAATAAAGCAATATACTTTAAATGTGTATGGAATTAGAAACATCAAGGGAAGTAGAAAGTATTTTAATCAAGTGAAACCGAAAGTATAACTTCAAATCTGTTGAATGAGATAGTGCAGTGCTTAGAGGGAAATATAAATTCTAAATATATGTATGAGAGAAATAAAAGGATATAAAGTCAGTATGTAAGCTTCCTTGTACATAGAAAGTTAAAAGAAGATCAAATTAAACCCATGAAAGCAAAGAAAGTTAAAAATAAAAAATACTCAGAAATTAATGAAATTGCTAACAGGAAATATAGGAAAGTGTCAGTAAAGAAAAAAATTTCAAAAATCAAGTATTCTCTGTATATCATAGAAAGATTGAGTGTTGTAAAGATATTTTTTCTAACCACCTACAGTTTATATAAAGACCTATAATGTCAGGACATTATTGATGTTTACATATACAGTGGTTCTGAGGGCTTTAGGCAGTAGCAGACATAAAGAATAGCCAGCACAGTCTTGGAAAAAAACAACCATCATCCAACTGGTTATACTGGCTTACATATCTTTAATGAAGCTACAAAAATAAAGACAGCCTGCTACCAGAAAGAAACATAATCAAAATGATTGTCAAATGAACAAAATATAGACCTAGAAAACCCTACAGCAAAAATAAAGCAAAGTTGTCTTTGGCAAAAGAGTTGACAATATTCTGGAATACAGGTGGTCTTTGGAACAAAGAGCCCTGACACACCATGACTTTCAGAAGCAAAAAACAAACTAAAATGTCCCAATACCTTACACCATTCATAAGAAATCTGTCCAAAATGCATCATAGGCTTAAATGTAGAAAAACTAAGTATAAAAAAGGATAAGAGGTTAAAAATAACTTAAGTTTGTTGATGATTATTAGATATGCCACCAATGTTATAAAGATTCTACCAAAGATAGAATCAGATAGATTTATTCTATAGGTTCTGTGACTCTATAGAAACCTGTCTAACACACAGAGGTAGAGAATATTTGCAATAATACAGTGCCAGTTGTGGTAAAATTTTGCATGCATAGACTCATAGGAGTTGTGACTACATTCACAAAATATGACTAAGACAAGCCAGCACAAATGCCAACTGCGACTGAGGAAGGGTACATGAAGCCCAACACCTAGTAGCAGAGTTATTGGCAATTGATGGCTACTGGCCAGCAAGAGTCTTCTTTTGGGATATGAACCTAGAGAGTCTCCCCATACTCCATAAACATATGCAAAGAGTGCCAGTGTGAAGTTGGAATAAAATAAGTGAAACTGGGGAGACAGAAGAGGAATTGGTGTGGAGTATTAGAAGTAGAATGATCACAATGCATTATATATATAAACTTAATATATATATATAATATGAATATAATATTTTATATTATACATATAATTAACAAGGAAGATGCAAAAAAAGTTTAAATGACTATAGCTCTACAAGAAACATATACACATGCATGAAAAGCATAAAATTTGTTCCATAGAAGAATAGAAGAATATTCTTAGGGACATTAAATAAATAAAGTTTTCTAGTTGTAATAGAATGACCAAGATCTAGAACACTGGTGGTTGAAATAGTAGTGACCTTGTAAAGCAAAGACAAAAAGTTTATTTTATTTTTATTTCAGTACTGGGCCATGAACCTAGGGTCTCATACATACTTGGTAAATAATCTGACACATATTGAATAAATTACATCCTCACTACATTCCATACATTTAAAAATGCTCTCAAAGTATTTTGAACATACCCACCACTACCACCCCAACTCTCCTGGATCCTGGAAGCACATCACACTTTCAAATTCATGCCCTGTTTTTGTTCACTTGTTTATTTGTGGATTTTTTTTTTTTAGTAACTTACTGAATTCGATGAGTATTGCCTCATCTGCATGGGTATGAGGTCATCCAGTACACAATGGGCAACCTACCACTGGCCACATATCCCAAACTGTAAGTAAATTCTAGAGCTTCACCTATTCTTAGTTGACCCAAAAGTCACTTTTTTTTTTTTTTTTTGCAAATTTCAAGGCTGACTGATAGCACTACTAGTGTTCTACCGTTTTCTGCATATAGTATCTTTCTGTGTGGTAATTGTAATAGTAGATTCCTATGTTATTTCTTTGGAATTTAAAGGTCTCTTTTACTGAAAACAAGAAGTTACTAACTGTTCCTGAAAGCATCCATCCAACAGATTGATGGGGACAAGATGAAAATGATTTATGCCTCTGCCGTCATTTTCTGTCTGACTCTTTTGCAGCCTTGACATTGGCCTAAAAACATCATTAAGCTACCATGAATGAAAACATCAGGACAGAAAATGGAGAAAGTTCACACTTGAAGTCACAGATCTTCACCTCTCCTGGAAGAATAATGAAGGTTCTTCCTATGTATTAACCTATTCCTCTTACCTATTATTCCTATCCAATATCTGCAACAGCTCAACTACAGGAATAGCAAAAGCTGGCTTCCACTCCTTTATTCACTGACCACAAACGGATATTTATTCAGTTGTTCTCTTTTTTTTGAGTTCTTAGCTTTAACAAGTCATAGCTGAATACAATCAGTTCTCCACTACAATATTATTGCTTTTTCCAATGACTTTCAGATTAGAGTTTTATCTGTATTTTCCAAAAAATAAAATCAACTTCTTCTGTAAGTCTAGACTTACTGGAATCTCACTGAACAAGATATTCTTTCGGAAAGTGTGATGAAGAACACACCAATTTTCTTTCCAGTGCGAGACTGTCAGCCCTGAATTCATACAAGTAACATTATATGGACCCACAAATTTACACTTTGAAAATATATTGTATATACATATGTCGATGCAATAACAATTAATAAAATAAGAGGCCATGAGTTTGAAGGAGAGTGGAGGGAATTGAAGGAGGAATGGCAAAGGAGAATTATTACAGTTAAATTACAATCTCAAAACATAAGGGAAAGATCTACCAATTCTAAGAGCTGGGGCAGTGGACTGCATAAAAAAGGAGAAATTGAAAGTGTCATTATATATTGTTCTCTATTGTGTCTTACTGATGCTGCCATGTTTTTCTAGGTATAGTGGCCTAAAATAGACTCTTTTCCCCTTAATTTGTTTCTTGGGTATTTGGTTAAAGAAAAAAAAACATACTAACAAAAACCCTATAACTACTATAGAAAAAGTAATAGAAAATAAATCACTAATCCTGAGCAAACTGAACACAAGTATTTGATTTTATCTAGCAAAAGAGCTTTGTATGAATATGCAGAGTTCCATTAGTGACTTATATTTGAACTCTCTGTATGCTTACATTATTTTTCCACTTACAACTAAGAATACTTCTGATAGGACTACTTATAGCTTTCTATTATACCTTGAAGGACTTTGATATTTTTCTTCACCTTGACCAGGTATATTGCAAGTTCCTAATTGATAATTTGAGTATCAAACAAACCATTGTTCTATTCCAACCACCACTTTATTAGTTTCCACCAAGTCTCTCAGAACCAATATGACTACTTGTTTTCTTTCTGTAGTTCCACTGATGCCCTGTGCTGTTATAATGCCTGACTCCTATAGTGATCATAAAATGGTACCCATTTTTAGCTGCCACGATGCTAAGATTCATAATTACATCCGCCGTAAGCATCTACAGAAGAGAGTATGATTGAGCTCAGCAGGCAGCTGACTAACAAATGGTTGTGTAATCAGCAGTGACAGTAATGACAATGAAGATCTTCAGGTAAATACTAGGTCTTAAAGTCAACATCATGGATATGGTTCCAGAACACTCATCTGAAATAAAAGCAATCAATATGGAAAATAAGCACACATTGAAGAACTGTTTATTCTCTGCCCCAATATATATCTGGCCTTTTCTTTCCCTGGAAGATATCTAGTCATCTTTTAAAACTCCACAAGTATGATTTTAGATGTGTAGATCTATAGTATTTCAAATTAATAACATCTACCTTTTCTCAGCTGATAAATCCAGGAAGCACTGCCTGGAAACCCTACTGGCAGGGCAGAGAGTAGGGTAGGCTATTACCACCCATAAATCCAATCCCTTAGTCTTGTCACCAGCTTTGTAGCAGACTAAATTGTGTGACCTCTCTTTCCTCATTTCCCCCATTCCCAGGTTTCTGCACAGATCCTTATGGCATACCAAGCTTTCCTTTCTCCTGTGGACCCTCTTAGCTACCATCACCATTGACCTCTACCTCCCCACCCCACCTGCCCATCTAGTCTAAACCATTTTCATTCCAGAGTGTCAGTTCCCAATACCTAGAAACAGTCAGATCCCAAAACCTGGATCCTTCAGTGACCTGAAATATCTGGACTCAGAAGCACTCCCTCCCAGACAACACAGAGCCACCATACTTTCCTAAGAACCAGAAATCACAACAGAAACCAAGAAATGGAACACCCACCTAGAAAAGTGAACAAGGATTCATAATGAAGGATTATAACCACCCCAAACCCAGAAGCCTAGATTCCAGCATAAAAACATCATCAACATCAAACAAGACAGCATGTCTCCAGTAACTTACAGCTGAAGAAAAAGAAAAGGGTTTTAAAAATAGGTGTTATAAACATGCTAAAGGTCCTTAAAAAGAAATAAAATAAACAGTCATGAAGTCTGTGAAAACACAAACCATGCAGGGAAATAAAGGACACAGTGCAAGACATGAAAGAGAAATAGAATCACTAAAGCAAGAAAAAACTGGGGGAAAATGAGAAATAGAAACTTACCACAGGACCCTCTGATGCAAGTCTGGCACAGTTTTGTTTTACTTTATTTCTTTTCTTTTTTTTTAACCTTTAAGGTCCCAGTTTTGGGTTTTCATGAGATTCTTAGTGTGCGAACACATGTGCTTCTGTGTATATGTGTTTCTGTGATTATGTGTTTATCATGATTTTCCTTGACTCCCTTCCTTCTGTTTGTTTATTTTATTTTGCTATTATTCTCTAGATATCTGTTTTCTAGGAGAGACAGAAAGGGTATCCATTCTAATAGGAAGGGAAGTAGGGAGGATCTCTGAGGAGTTGGGTGAGAAAAAACAATGATCATAATATATTGTATAAATAAAGATCTCTTTTAAATGAAAGAAATGGGAAAAAAATCCCCCATCAAATACCAAAATCCACGATATTTATATCTTCATGGAGTTTCAACTATTGTTTTTATGTTGTACTCTTTAAATTATCCAGAAACTGTTTTTTTTTTTCTGGCTAATGATACTTATGTTTTAAAATAAAAACTCTAATTGCAATTGCTTATTCTATCTAGTGAAAAAAAAGTCAATGTTCTTATTCATTCATAAACATCTTACAAAAATATATTTCTAATTCAAGATCATATATTTAGAACTTTTAAATTATAGTAAATATAATTAGGAAATAATTAAAATATGAAAAGTGGAATTTATTCTAGAAAGAAGTTTTCTTCGTCTTAGATTACAGTTTAATTCACTTATAATAAATTGAAAAAGAAAATGATATATTTTTACAAAACAGCAAAATTTAACATTCACTTAAAGACCTTTTCAAAGAAAGGACTAAATGGAAAGATTTAAATAAGTGGCACATTACAACAAAATAATAATTATAGATATAAAAATATTAGCTTGACAAATAAAAAATATATAATATTTTAAAAGACGTTATACTTATTTATGAAGAAAATCTGAAGTAAACTGATTATTTGCATTAACATTATTTACAAGTTTTTATAAATTTCTTAAATACTTGATCCACGTACAAAATAATCTGAATGTTTATATGACAAAGAAGAAATTTATATCTCATAAATCCTATATAAGGTGATTATGCATAATAAAGATATTAAGCAATATACTTTTTAAGGAATTAAAACTGTCAATATCATAATGCTATTATTGATTGCCATGCAAACTAACCGGTTTAAGAGTACATCCTTTGTATTTGTTTTGGTTTGTTTTTTACGACTAAACAAGTAAAAGTCATAATTATTTCTAGACAGTTTTGAAGATGATCAAGTAGATGGATTTTGGACTAATGACTTTGGAAATTGAACTTAATGATTAGCACAGCATGAATGAGCTGATTATGGAACCAGGTCACGTTGATAGACCTGTGAAACTACATGTGTAATACAATGGCTATGACAAAAACCTGTGCAGAAGACAGTTGTTTCAATATGCAGTATACAAAGATCATCAGTTATCCTTACTAAAATATGGAAAAACAGGACTTCTTTCTCATAACAAAGATAAAATTCCATCTCTGATTTACACAGAGGAAGCAGAATTTAGTATGAAATTGAGTCTTCTTTCCTGGCTGTCAAGAACTTCAGAAAGAGTGAATATTCTCTGGTAAACAAACATCTTGAGAGTTTCTTCCCCACCAAGAGACTCTCAGTCACATTAGGCATTCTGAACTGTTTCCTGGAATGCCTCTTCTCCGCCTGAGCTCCTATTATCAATGACTAATTCCTCAGATATGTTCCTCCTTTCAGAACAAGAATTATTTTCTTTTGTAAATTGCAATTGAGTTTAATGATTGTTTCAACATCTGTAAATATATGCCCAATATTAATGGCCTCGAGAAAAGCAAAGTTCTGTAGAGAAAAAGTTAGGGACCTGCTACAAATTAATGTTTCCTATTGAAAATTCTGTTACCACAGACTGTGATTATAGGGGATAATAAAATATTAATAATGATATAACATTTTTTCCATCAGGAACATGACTGTGTTTGAGTCACAGAACTCTATTTGAAAAGATCTAGGGACACTTCCAAGATTAACAACACGTAACTGAGTCTTGGGTACCACACTCTTAAAACATTAAACCTAATTTTTACTTTTAGCTTATAATTAAAATGATTTGTGTATATTTTGAAATTAGCTATAGATCATTTATCTTTATTACATCATTTTTATTACAAGTTTCCCTCCTACCACAAATATTATATAAAAACTAAAATCTGAAAAATTATATCACATTTTCTAATTATATTTTATGATATCATCTTCAATTCCATTTTGCTTTACAGTAGGTTATTGTTGTATATTTTAAAACTAATTCCACTAGAACAATTTATAGATTCTATATATTTCTGTGTAATTGAGTGCCAGTTCTGACACTCATAAAGCCTATAAAAATTAAAATATGTAATTCCTTTACAACTAATAATAATATATGAGAATACAAGAATCAACTGGTCAGTTCAGTGCCCCATTTTTTAATTGGGTTAATTATCCTTTTAAAGTCTAGTTTCTTGAGTTCTTTATATATTTTGGAGATCAGACCTTTGTCTGTTGCGGGGTTGGTGAAGATCTTCTCCCAGTCAGTAGGCTGCCTTTTTGTCTTAATGACAGTGTCCTTTGCTTTACAGAAGCTTCAGTTAAAATGGCCAAAAGATACTTAAGGTCATGCTCAACCTCCTTAGCGATCAGAGAAATGCAAATCAAAACAACTTTGAGATATCATCTTACACCTGTCAGAATGGCTAAAATCAAAAACACCAAGGATAGCCTTTGCTGGAGAGGTTGTGGAGAAAGGGGTACCCTCATCCATTGCTGGTGGGACTGCAAACTTGTGCAACCACTTTGGAAATCAGTGTGGCGGTTTCTCAGAAAAATTGGGATCAACCTACCCCTGGACCCAGCAATACCACTCTTGGGAATATACCCAAGAGATGCCCTATCATATGACAAAAGCATTTGTCCAACTATGTTCATAGCAGCATTATTTGTAATAGCCAGAACCTGGAAGCAACCTAGATGCCCTTCAATGGAAGAATGGATGAAGAAAGTGTGGAATATATACACATTAGAGTACTACTCTGCGGTAAAAAACAATGACTTCTCGAATTTTGCATGCAAATGGATGGAAATAGAAAATACGATCCTTAGTGAGGTAACCCAGACCCAAAAAGAAGAACATGGGATGTACTCACTCATAATTGGTTTCTAGCCATGGATAGGGGCCACTGAGTCTATAATTTGTGATCCTAAAGAAGCTAAACAAGAGGGTAAACCCAAGGGAAAACATATAGATATCCTCCCAGCTATGGGAAATAGTCATGACTGATGGGCAAAAAATTGGAATCTTGGGGGTGGGGTGGGATGGGGATGAGGGGTGATGGGGAGAGAAAAGTGTGAAGGAGAGGATGAGGGGAACTGGGGGAATCGGGGTGAATGGGGATAAAGAAAGGTTGGATAGGGGAGCAGGGAAACTCATACCTTAGGTAAGGGAGCCACCTAAGGGGTGACAAGAGACTTGAACTTGGAATGGCTACCAGATGCCCAGGGCAATGTCCCCAGTTAGTTCATTGGGGCACCTGAGGATAGGGAACCTGAAATGAACCTATCCTATAATCTTACTGATGAATATCTTGCATATCGCCATAGAACCTTCATCTAGCGATGGATGGAGATAGAGCCAGAGACCCACACTGGAGCACCGGACTGAGCTCCCAAGGTTATAATGAGGAGCAGAAGGAGAGAGAACATGAACAAGGAAGTCAGGACCATGAGGGGTGCACCCAACCACTGAGACAGTGGGGCCGATCTATTGGGAGCTCACCAAGGTCAGCTGGACTGCTACTGAAAAAAACATGGGATAAAACCGGACTCTCGGAATGTGGCGGACAATGAGAGCTGACGAGAGGCCAAGGAGAATGGCACAGGAACTTTCATCTGGCGATGGATCGAGAGAGAGACAGAGACCCAATTTGGATCAACCGTCTGAGCTCTTAAGGTCCAAATGAAGAGCAGAAGGAGGGAGAACATGAGCAAGGAAATCAGGACCACGAGGCGTGCACCCACCCACAGTGACAGTGGAACTGATCTATTGGGAGCTCTCCAAGGCCAGCTGGACTGGGACTGAATAAGCATGGGTTGAAACTGGACTCTCTGAACATGGCGGACAATGAAGGCTGATGAGAAGCCAAGGACAATGGCACTAGGTTTCGATCCTAATACATGAACTGGCTTTGTGGGAGCTTAGCCTGTTTTGATGCTCACCTTCCTGGGCCTGGATGGAAGTGGGAGGACCTTGGTCTTCCTGTAGGGCAGGGAATTTGGACTGCTCTTCAGTAGCGAGAGGGAGGGGGAATGGACTGGGGGGAGGAGAAGAGGAGTGGGGTTAGGGGAGGGGAGAGGGGGGAGGGGGCAATGTGTGGGAGGAGGGGAGGGAAATGGGAAACGGGGAGCAGTTGGAAATTTTAATTAAAAAAGAATAAAAAAAAAATATATAATAAAAAAAAAAAAAGAATTCTAGACACTAAAAAAAAAAAAAAAAGAATCAACTGGTAGAATTCTACTGAACTAAACATTGCAGCACTTGATAAATTATTTTTATGTCAAATATTTCTTGAAATATTCATTTGATGCTCCAAATTCAGTAACTATATATTTATAATCTTTACCTTTTTAATTGCATAAGAAATGTTAAAAATGCAGTATTTGCAGAAATTCAATATAGAAAGAGATTGAGATACATATATCAAAGACTAACATAACACTAAATGTAACAGAGAAATTAGAATTGAATCATAAATAAGTTCAGAAATGAATCTTTTAAGGTTAAGATAACTTCCAGAAAATGAGGTTTTATTCTAAAGAATTTATTTGTGTTCTAAGCAATAATTAAATATTGGAAATTTGGTTGTATTCATAGTGAATATGAAATGTCATTTTTCAAAGGTTTGCAGCTTACCCTATTATATGGTGTATTGTCAAAACAAAATACTGTTGAAGAGAAATCTAGAAAGATAATACTATTTCTGCATATTTGATCTCCCTTCTGATTGCCATATTGTTCATAGGTACATAGTCATAGATAAAGAAAATCTTCCCTGAAGAGGTAAGAAATATTCAATAAATTAACTCAGTCATTCTGTGTATTTTCATTAGGTGTCTGTCTTTGTTTCTGTGTTTCTCTGCATCTCTGTCTCTCCTTCCCCATTTTCATCCCTATCTCCCTCTTTGCTTCTCAATCCCTCTCTATCTTCCTCTCTATCTAAAGCATCAAGTAGTATGAAATGTATTCACTTGTTTTTGCTTTCAGTTTGAAATGTTCTCTCGGTGGTGGTCGCGCACGTTTTTAATTCCAGCACTCGGGAGGCAGAGCAATAGGTATTTGAACCTTATATTTGCAGTTCTAATATATTTAAGCCTATTGAAAAAAAATCCTTATATGTGTTCCTGTATAAAACATTGAATTCATGAGCTGCAGTATTTTATTGAGAGAAGAATTGGTGAGATCATTCTTAAAGGGTGATGTGATTATAGATATTCCAAAGGATACAGCTGATAGTTGAACATCATTGATGATGCAAAACCCTGAAAGCTGATTCTAATTGCTTTTCAGATTGTGGAAGGTTGAAAGAGAGCCCTCTTGTCATAACAAAGCAATCAAGATGACTAAAGAAATTATACTAGTTTTTGCTTTGTTTGTGACTCATTTGAAAAGTGAAGATGAAGATGAAAACAGCAAGTTGTGAACTTTTATTGAAGTCCAGGCATGAATATTTCATGAGTTCATGACTAAGTAATAAGAGGGAATGTATGTCAGATTCTGGACAATGAGAAAAGAGTTGAACTTCTAAGAAATTTTAAACTGAAGAGCTCCTTCAAAACTTCAAAAAGAGAGTCCAGAATCAACCCATGCTTATTCAGTCCCAGACCAGCTGGCCTTGGTGGGCTCCCAATAGATCAGTTCCACTGTCACAGTGGGTGGGTGCATCCCTCGTGGTCCTGATTTCCTTGCTCATGTTCTCCCTCCTTCTGCTCCTCATTTGGACCTTAAGAGCTCAGACCGTTGCTCCAAATTGAGACTCTGTCTCTACCTCGATCCATCGCCAGATGAAGGTTCTAAGGTGATATGCAAGATATTCATCAGTATAGGATAGGGTCATTTCAGGTTCCCTCTCCTCAGTTGCCCAAGGTACCAGCTGGGGACATATTCCTGGACACCTGCGAACCACTCTTGCCAACCCTAAGATGGCTCCCTTAGATAGGATATATACTTCGCTGCTCCCGTATCCTCCCTTCCTATATCCCAACCATCCCAATCCCCCGGGCTCCTCCCATCCTCCCCTTCTCATGTTTCTCATCCCATTTCCCCTTTGCCCCATGCCACCTCACCCGCAAGTTCCCAGTTTTTGCCCTGCAATCTTGTCTACTTCCCTGAATAAGCATGGGTTGATTCTGGACTCTCTGAGCATGGCGGACAATGAAGGCAGATGAGAAGCCAAGGACAATGGCACTAGGTTTTTTTTGTTGTTGTTGTTTTTTTTTTTTAAAGATTTATTTATTATGTATACAACATTCCTCCCATGTATGCTTGCATGCCAGAAGAGGGCGCCAGATCTCATTGTAGATGGCTGTGAGCCACCATGTGGTTGCTGGGAATTGAACTCAGGACCTCTGGAAGAACAGTCAGTGCTCTTAACCTCTGAGCCATCTCTCCAGCCCGGCACTAGGTTTTGAACCTAATACATGAACTGGCTTTGTGGGAGCTTAGCCTGTTTAGACGCTCACCTTCCTGGACGTAGATAGAAGACCTTCGTCTTCCCGCAGGGCAGAGAATTTGGACTGCTCTTCAGCATCGAGAGGGAGGGGGAATGGTGTGGGGGGAGGAGAAGAGGAGTGGGGATAGGGGGAGGGGAGTGGGGGGAGGAGAAGAGGAGTGGGGATAGGGGGAGGGGAGTGGGGGGAGGGGGCAATATTTGGGAGGAGGGGAGGGAAATGGGAAACGGGGAGCAGGTGGAAATTTTAATTAAAAAAGAATAAAAAAAATAAAGAAACTTTACATGAAAAAAAAAAAACTTCAAAAAGAGCTCCTTCAAAAGTGTCACTGTCCAAATACACTCTCCTATGAGTTTTCTTATATGGGAATATGGTATTTATGATACCAAAGACTAAGAGGAGAAAGGGAAATGAATGATGTGTCTCCTGGCCATACAGGCCTTCCTTTATAGCAAAGCCCCCCAAATGATGAATTAAGGCTGAAGAGTTTAACTCCATCTTCCAGGAAATTCCTGGCAGATATCATCAAAAATATTCTTAGATAACTTGGAAGGACTGAAGAGAAAAAGTATTAATTAGGGACTACAAAGTAGACGGACATCATAACGAAGAATCAACTTTAAAATGTCTGGTGAGTTGCATTCAAAGAAAAACCCATTTCTTGAGTATTAAGGGTCCTGAAATTCTAATCTCTTATAGAGGCTACTTAGCTTTTTCTTAGAGTTAAACAATTACCACAATCACTCTCACTGCTATTGTATGTAATGGTTTGGAATGGTGATCTACATTTTGTGATGTTTATACAGTAAATCTATCAGTTTGGGACACTATATATTAATTAGAGTGTTAATTATATTAATTAATTAATTAATAAAATTAATTAGGATAGGCAAGGAAAATAAAAGAAAGGTTCATAGAAGAATGACATTGTACAATGGAAAAGTATTGGTTTGTTATGCTAGGTGATGGGCATATATTATAAATTATTAAATTAGAGCAATCATCTACATATCCATATATATTATATATATGCATAAATGATGCTTGCAATGACAGAGAAACATTTTATAGCGATTTATTCCTTGTACTTCTGTTGAAACATCTATGCAGTTATGAGTGAAACATTAACTAATAATTTGTTTAATTAAGAAAGTCAACAAATAACATAGAAGTGACTGAATCTGGTTTTAAACAGAGCAGTGAAGATAGCAGTGAATTAAAAAATAAAAGCAGTATCACTAAACATATTAGAAAATAATAAATTTCTATTGTTACCCTTTGCCAGGTGAGCCTGGCTGCAATTCACCTGAGTGAATGTCTCTTAGAAACAACCATAATGTGGTGAGGGAATGTCTTATTCACCTACTTAAGAAGACAATATACCTTGCTTTAAAGCTAACCTTGAATTTCTTCTTCTAATAATATATTAGAAGGGCATGTGCTCAACTATTATCATAGCAGCATTGTTTGTTATAGCCAGAACCTGGAAACAACCTAAATGCCCTCAATCAAAGAATAGATAAGAACATTGTGGTGCGTTTATACAGTAGAATACTACACAGCAGAAAAAACAATGACACCTTAAATTTTGCAGGCAAGTGGATGGAGCTAGAAAACATCATTTTGAGTGAGACAACCGAAAGCCAATTATCACATGTATTCACTCATAAGAGGTTTTTAAACATAAAGCAAAGAAAACCAGTCCACAAATCACAATCCCAGAGAAGCTAGACAACAATGAGGACCCTAAGAGAGACATACATGGATCTAATCTACATGGGAATTAGAAAAAAAAAAAAAACCAAGATCTTTGAGTAAATTGAGAGAATGGGGACCTTGGGAGAGGTTTGAAGAGGAGGAGGGAGGCAGGGAGGGGAGCAGAGAAAAATGTAGACCTCAATAAAACAAATATATATAATGATAGGAAATATGTACCCCAAGATCCAAAATTTCATATCATTTAAATTGAGACTTCATGCCATTTTAGTATATTTTGTTATCTATCCCTTAGTTTACACTAAAATTGTTTCATTTAAATGGATTAAATATTTTTAGAAAGAACATACACATTCAGATTAGGTATAGATGTGTAATTAAAAACATGCCTCAAAGGATTGCTCCTTTATTTTGATTATGAATGTGACCCCTGATAGAGTATTCACTAATTTCCTATTTTTTAAGCAAATGAGTTATTTAAAGGGACTAGTAATATATAAAAATACCTTCTTTGTTTTTATTTTTCAGCATTCTAACAAGTTTGGGCTAAGATGGACAACAACTGCCAACTGCTCAGGTCAGCATGGCCTAATTAAATTTGCTACATTGCCACTTTAATTTTGCTTGACATGGAGGGGGCAGACTCAGAAGGTGATTAGTATCTAAAAGCATGATAAGAATGAGTTATACATAGCAACAGAATTGGCAACCAGAGGCACCACTTTACCTGAAAGGAAAGGAAAATTAGTGACGGTACCTTCCCTAGTCCACATTAAAAACCTTAAAAATCAATGTGCCCTATAGACTGTCCCTACCCTGGGCTGATTGCCATCTGGGCTATTTTGTGAACTGGTAATTTATCACATACCATGGTATTACACTTCCTCAGGTTATAGTACAGAAATCTACCGTCTTTGATTGAATTGAGAAGTACTCTGGGACCCTGAATTTTCTTTGATCATGTGCTGAAGGATTTTAGTAAGATCTACTGTCAAAGCTGAAGTGAAGACTTAAATTGTACTAGTGTCTTAAAGACTTATTTTCTCTTGAAGATAGAAGAAATAACTTTCCCAAATACCCAAATCCAACCTCATTTTCTAAACCTTGAAATTTATCATTGAATTAAATAGGTTAATCAGTTGAAGTTTATGGTCCATAATATTTTAATTTATTCAGAATTTTCTTATTGAAGATATAAAACAACATTTAACCAAGTAGTGAACTATTTCTGATGAATTAAAATTACTACTATGAATAAAAATTTGAGTAATTATTCTGCTGAAGTTGAAGTGGGTTATCTTGTTTTTTTTTCCCTCAAAATATCAAGAATATCTCTTAACTACTTTTGTCACAGTTTTTTCTTTGTAAACCAGAGAATGGTTTATTATCTGAGATACTTTTGAGAAAGATCAACAACAATTTTGTACATAGGTTTTTCTTAAGTCTTCCATAATAATTTCCCTTGGATAAATATATTCTTAAAACTGTAAATGGCCATTTTCCTGTGAAAACATGAAAAACTTGGTGATTTATAATGAGAAGAAATAAAATAATGATTAGCAAATAACCCATTTATGATGCCACACAGAGACATAGTAAACATTTTCAGGCTTCATTAAATATGGTCACTTTGTGATACATGGCAACCGAAGAAGAACAACTTTATTCTCATGCTGAGAAAACAACCACAGTCGGAGACATTGATCCATTCTCATTTTCTCAAAATTTCAGCTGTGACCAACTGCCAACCAAACCTCTTTTTTTCTTCTTTAAAATATTATTGCATGATCTTGCATCAGTTTCTAATTCCACTACGGAAAATTTAGACACTATCTCCTAAGCAATTTAGAGAGAGAGAGAGAGAATGTATGTGTGTGTGTGTGTGTTCCATTATATATTTTTTTCTCTCATGCTATGGAGAGGAAACACTTTTCAACCATGCAATCCAAGTATAAATTGGCCAGTTTTTAAACAGAAATATTTACTAAAACATAATTTAGATACTATTTAATATATTGGCATTTTGAAGTATAAATCACCTTTGAATCGTCTTCCTGACCAGTTTACCAATTCCTGGTAAAAGCAAACTCACCTTCTGACTTTCTAATGTGTCATTGTCTTGAATCTCATATACTAAAGTTCTCTATAGCTAACTGTTTTGATATTCCTCCACGTTGTGTTATTCCAGCATTGACTTACTGAGCGTTCTATCCTTTGTCTTCTTTTATTCCCAGCTGTTAAGCGGATATAGATGACTTCCAGGTTAGATGCATTCCCTATTAAGGAATGGAACTGGGAGTTACAAATTTATATATTAAAATCCCTTTTATAAATATTCAAGAGGAAAAAATGACTGATTGTATTCTAAGTATGTGTCTTACTGTGTAACAACCAGCTGATATATTTTTTGAAATTGTTAGACTTAGTTTTCATTCTCATCATTAGTGAGGCTCTCCAGTGACATGTGATATGACATTACTCACAACTTTAACAAATCTAATGGATATTGAATGCTGTGCCACTTCGATTTAAAATCAAAATTTTAGGTAAATAATGATGACACTTTTGAAATAATTCTCTCCCATAATTGTGGGTATGAATTTTAAGTTATTTAAATTATTCATTTTGTGATGCCTTTGTTTTAACATTTCAGATTTTTATATTATGTTTCTTTTGTTTGGGATTATGCATTTAATATTCTGGTACTCTGTGCTTACCATTTATTTCTTCAGAAAATATTTTGCAAGCAGAAGTTTTTGTTCATTTATGAATCCTCATGCTCTTTTATTTTAATAAATTGAGCTGCTCTCTCTCCTTGGTCTTGTGTAAAAATAGTTTGCCTTTTCATAACCCATAAATGTATTTTTCTATGTTATAGTTTATTTTTTATTTCCAACTCTGTTAGTGATTTTTTTAAAATGCATTATCATTTTTCAATGCTGTTTTCTCTCTAACTGGTCTACATATATTTCCTTGAAGTTATTTCACAATCTCTATTAGTATAAAATTTTTTTGACACTTCTTAAATCTGATAGTCAAAGTCCTTGAATCCTGCTCTATCTTTCCCCAGAATTAACTTGATTTTTTGAAATTTCTGGTATTCAATACTTATTTTAGAATTAATTTATCAGATCATGTGGGTGTCATTTGTGGAAATTACTGAGGTTCCTTTACTACTCAACAAACACTGATTTTCAAGGCCATGCATATGATGTGTCTTTTCAGTTTTAGTCTCTCTCACTTTTGATCTTGTTTTACAGTTTCATAGTGTATTTGAACAGGTTGGTCAATTTTTCTCTAAGAATTGTCTATTTTTGTGGATAATATGTAATTTGTTTCCAATTATATTGATATTTGTAGGGGAAATTGAATTTTTTCTTTTTGTTTTTTTCTGAAACAGGGTTTCTTTGTGTGTCCTGTCCTGAAAATCCCTCAAACTCAGAGATCTACCTGTCTCTGTCTCCTGAGTGCTGGGTTTAAAGATGTGTACTGCCGCCAGCCAGCCTCGGGGAAACTAAATTTCATACATGAACTTAATTCTACTATTTTAGTCATGATCTATGAGTAACCAAGGTTCAATCCTTATGTTCTTCATAAAAGTTCAGCAAGTTTTTCTAATAATTTTAAGTTATCTTTATTTTCAATGACAGCTTGAATTTTTCATTTTAATTCACGAGATATCAGAGATGTTACTCTTAGATTTTATCTTATGATTACAATTCATTTATTTTTTCATATATGAACTTTATAATAAAATTTTTGCAGTTAAAATATATTGCAATATTTTGTGCCTGAGAACACAGTTCAACAGTTCTGTTAATCAAAGGAAATATCCCAGTTGCTAGGCCAGCAAGTAGAAGAGTTTGACGGTGTCTGATTGCTCATTTATCTATCATCTGCCGCAATGCTGCTCCCTCTTTTCCAGCAGGAATATGCCTTGTTTGACATTTAGAATCAATTTGGTCACCTCAAATTCTCTTTCTGTTCATGGAATGGTATGAGATCTAAGGTCTGGAGGTTCTTATCTATTCATGTCAGAACAAAACTAAAAGTGGAAGTGTGTTCAGCAAATTGATGAGAGAGGAGTGATAATTTAATCTTACTCTTTTTATGTTATCTGCATACAAGTTGCAGTATTAGAGCAGGCTGTATGGTGAAACACTACAGAATCTTTACTGTCTTGCTTGGCTAGGCATTTATTTTTCAAGCCTCAATAATTGTAACAATTCAAATATAGTGAAATGTAATGTATGTGTACTTTTAAAGAGTGTGAAAAATAGAACAGTGTAAAGTATTTGTACAAGTCCAAGATGGACATCAGAACCAAAGTCTAAGCAATATAACTCAGCTAACAAAAGTATGACACACTGAAGATGGCAAATCTACTGCTTATGTGTGAAATGTCTGTCACACTCAGAGAAAAAGAGGATTAATTTATCTTTTAGTGGGCGAAGATTATGTTCAGACACTACGTCTGCCACAGGTAATAGATTTATGAATGATGTTACCAAGTAAAATGAGCCTGTCTTATTTCTGACCATAATTAAAACATCAAAAGTAAAGATTCCTGACCACTCCAGTTGTACCCAAAAAGCCAAGATGGGTTGTGATAGAGAATAAACTCTCTGAAAGTGTGCTATTCGGATTAATAGTACAAACTACAAATGAGAAAATTTACCAGTGTGCCTCTAGCCATTTTCCCTTGGGAGACTTGGAGTTCATTACCTAAGTAAGACTGAACAAAATACATGGTATTTATGATGTGCTGAAAAAATTTCATTTCTCATTCTCATTGTTCTCTAAAATTATGCTCATTTAGAGCAGAGATCACTTTGCCTCTGCTCATAGTTTACTTGTAAAGCCTTATATGATGCTTTATTTAATACCTGGATAGTTTGATTAATAAATATTTGTTGAATTAATATGCATGAATTTGGCATCTGAAGATTTACTGAACTATCCTTCCACTGAAACCTTTTTTATTCATTTCTCATGTGTTGCATTTATTTGACTTGTGCTATTTATGAAACACTTTTCATATGCCAGGATATATGCTTTATGTTCCAAAGAAGCAAAGATAAAAAATAAAAACAAACAAAACGTAGTTTGTCCTCATTGCAGAATGTTACACTCTCTGCTTAGTCAACAGAAATTACCCAGATTAAAAAAAAAAATTGCTAAAGTGCAACCTTATCAAGTGGTTTTACTGACTCTGAACTTGACACATAAGAATGGATACTGAGCAGGAAAGAATTCCTTATCAACAGACACAGAACACATACAGACTGGAAAGGAACTAATCTTACATGGAGTGATGCTCTCTGTTTAATTTTTCTATAGTTGTGCTGTGTGTCCCCCAGAGGTCCAAACATTAAATGAATGTATTTTATCATTTGGTGTCTGGTGGGACATATGGCAGTTCTCTGCAGTCACGCAATCATGATGGATTACGGAACCGCATGTTCTTTCACTTTCTTGATGACTTACTCATGACGTGAGCAGTTATCTCTCAGCGTGTTACTTCCGTATATGGCTTGCTGTCCACTGAAGAGCCCAAACTGTAGAACAAGATATGTTTTTGTCTCCATCTAAAGCCATCATCTCATGTAACTCATAGTAAAGTGAAACTGAGAAAGACACACAGTGAACATTAGTTTATTCTGCATCAGCTTGCGGGTTTATAGTCCTCAGTAGTGCCCTGGTGGTATTCTAGCATCTCACACTCTAAGAGACTCAGATGTCTTACAAACTGGGTGTAAATGAGAAGTGAATGCAAGCAAATTGCTCTGCCTCACTTCCTTGAGTACCGTAGCCTAAGGGCCACTGATAATGCCTAACCATTTCTGCTCTATATAAATGAACCAGTATTCCATCTGCTGTTTGATAATGTCCCTGTTAATCATCATTGGTAGTGGTACCTCATCCTTACAAAGAATTCTGAGTAGAATCACATATGTAATGAAGGGAGAAAGAGAAACTAATGATGACTGGGGACTTAATGAGGAGGGAGAAGGTAGGATAATACAGAGGGAAAGGAAGGGGGATGAATAAATAACAATAAGGATGCTTTAAAAAGCCAGGGGGAGACAATATTGTATAAGCTTAATTGATATAAGATTACTAGAAATTCATGTTAATATATATCATGTATTTATATGTATACATAATTTAAATGGAATTGTCCAGCAGGAAATGAAAATAGTAATACTGGGATCCATAGAATATCTAAAAAAGAAAAAACTGTGTCAGGCAAGGAGCACCTACCTGCAAGCAATTGAGCAGGAACTTTCAAAAGACTATATCAAACAATACTGGCTATTAATAGTGCCTTGGATAGTCCCCCAGAACTCTAAGTAAATATACCTTTTTCTGAGGAGCCATTTACTGAAGTCAGAGGGAAAGGAAGAATCTATCTGAAACTGACTTGGAATTTCCCTCTGCGAGGATTGACTCACAGATTATCTAAATTGCTATACAAAGGTAAACAAAGATACAGGAGAAAAGAAGGTGGTGTCTGGGAGATACCAGCAGCTGCCAGAGAAATAAGATGTGAGGGGAGGCAGAGGCAGGCGGATCTCTGGGAGTTCGAGGCCAGCCTGGTCTACAAGAGCTAGTTCCGGGACAGGCACCAAAGCTGCAGAGAAACCCTGTCTCAAAAAAAAAAAAAAAAAAAAGATGTGAGGTAACAAGTCACAAGCCTCGTGATAAAATATAGAATAATAGAAATGGATTAATTTAAGTTGTAATAGCTAGTTAAAAATAAGTCTAAGCTAATAGGCCAAATAGTTTGTAATTAATATTAAGCCTCAGAGTGGTTATTCAGGAACTGGAGGGTGGGAGAGAAACTTTCAGTTACAGATTCATGTCTCCTTGAAAGTTTCACACCTTTCTAATCATTTTAAAAGATTGTCTTAATATTAATGATACCACTCATGGGATTTTTATATTAATTCATGAAATCTCAGAAATCCTGCTTTTAGAAATTGTGTTATGATGACAAAAATAATCTTCTTTGTACAACTTTCCCATTCATACATTCAGTTTCTTTCACACTGGAACTTTATTATAAAAGTAAAAATATATTTAATAAGTTTATGTCTTATAATATAAATTAACATTTTTAGCACGAATAATAAAACCCAGAGACATATTTGGGGTTCAGCCTGAAGATCAGAAAAACAAAGCAGCCAACCACTTTTACCTCTACCAAATTTTCAAACCAAAGGGACAAGATCCTGTTTCCACAAATTCTCAGGCTCCACACTCCACTGAGTTCCTGTCTCTTCCTGTTTATATTCCTCTCTCCACCCATCCATATCACTCCTGTCTTTCCCTCCCTAGTGCCGGGGTTAAAGGTATACGACCACAAGTGCTAGAATCAGTTTGTGTGAGCTCTATTTCTGTTTTAGACAGATTCTATCTTGTGACACCCAATGTGTCCTTTACCCAGAGATCCATTTGCCTCTGTTTTCTGAGTCCTGGGATCAATGATGTATACCACTACCTCCTGGACTGTATGACTGACAAGTATAGCTGCATTGCCCTGTTATCTTCAGGCAAGCTTTATTTATTAAAACACAAATAATATAGCACTATAAACATTCATATTATCCAATAAGATATTTTTGCTTATTGCCTTCTTCATTTGTGGAGCTCAAACTAACAAGCAACACACTGGAGTTCAGTTGCTAGAATTCAGTATTGTCTAATGGGTTCTTAAAACTAGTTCTGACTTAGCTCAAACTCAATGAGCCTTCTAAAGCCAATAGCAGACTTTAGCTAGAGTTAAAGAGTCTCAAAGTCAATCTTCTGAAGTCTCGGAATGTTTCTTAAGATTTTTCCTTAGGCAACTTCAGCTAGTGGAGTTGTTGATGTGAGTCTAAGATATGAATAGGCTTGGGGAAGTGGGTAGATGGCACATGCAAGACACATTGTCCATTGTCAGGTCAGGGAGGTAGGTTGAGTTATGTCCCTTACATTAATAGAAGGGTAGAGTTGATGCCATGAGTCTAGAATAGCTGCCTGGAGATGGAAGTTGAGGGACATAATGGAGGTTCATGTATTCGATGGCATAATTCTGGGGTCCCTAAATGAAGGTGAGACAGAAGAGTGAAACAAGACAGGCACTGGAAACATGGTCCTCAGGCAGAGCATGTGAATGGTTCTGGGACCACTACCTGGAAAGTGAAGTCCTCAGATTACAGGAATGGATGAAGTTAATCTAGTGTCCCTACCTAGACATGGGATCCAATGGCAATGCAGTTGGGAAAAATTCACAGGGATGCTTCTTACTCAATTATGCCATATGAATTTGGTTAAAATTTGCACACACAATTTTTTTTCAAGCAAAAGTTTTTTTTTATTATTTTTTATTTTTATTTATTTATTTATTTATTTATTAAAGATTTCTGCCTTCTCCCCGCCACCACCTCCCATTTCCCACCCCCTCCCCCATCAAGTCCCCCTCCCTCATCATCCCTAAGAGTAATCTGGGTTCCCTGCCCTGTGGGAAGTCCAAGGACCACCCAGCTCCATCCAGGTCTACTTAGGTGAGCATCCAAACTGCCTAGGCTCCCACAAAGCCAGTACGTGCAGTAGGATCAAAAACCCATTGCCATTGTTCTTGAGTTCTCAGTAGTCCTCATTGTCTATTATGTTCAGCAAGTCCGGTTTTATCCCATGCTTTTTCAGACCCAGGCCAGCTGGCCTTGGTGAGTTCCTGATAGAACATCTCCATTGTCTCAGTGTGTGGGTGCACCCCTCGCAGTCCTGAGTTCCTTGCTCGTGCTCTGTCTCCTGCTCTTGATTTGGACCTTGAGATTTCAGTCCGGTGCTCCAATGTGGGTCTTTGTCTCTGTCTCCTTTCATCGCCTAAATGTTTTTCTTTGGGTTCACCTTCTTAATTAGCTTCTCTAGGATCACGCATAAAAACACCAATGATAGCCTTTGCTGGAGAGGTTGTGGAGAAAGGGGTACACTCATCCATTGCTGGTGGGAATGAAAACTTGTGCAACCACTTTGGAAAACAGTATGGCAGTTTCTCAGGAATTTCGGGATCCACCTACCCCTGGACCCAGCAATACCGCTCTTGGGAATATACCCAAGAAATGCCCTATCATACAACAAAAGTATATGCTCAACTATGTTCATAGCAGCATTGTTTGTAATAGCCAGAACCTGGAAACAACCTAGATGCCCTTCAATGGAAGAATGGATGAAGAAAGTATGGAATATATACATATTAGAGTATTACTCAGCAGTAAAAAACAATGACTTCCTGAATTTTGCAGGCAAATGGACGGAAATAGAAAACACTATCCTGAGTGAGGTGAGCCAGACCCAAAAAGAGGAACATGGGATGTACTAACTCATATTTGGTTTCTAGCCATGAATAGGGGATGTTGAGCCTATTATGCACACACAATTTGAAGTGTTGTTGACATCTGAATTTCATGGATGTTCATCCTAGACCCTGAGTCAATCTTTTTATGTTGTAATTTAAAATATCAGTGTTGTTTATTTCATTCCTAGGAGACAAAATCACAGAGCAAACTTCCCATTCCTCTGACTTTTACAATCTTTCTGCTCCTCCATCCATAATGATCTCTGAACCCTTGATGCAAGGGTGTTATTGTAGATGTCATTATTAGACTGGTCTCAACAACTTTGAATTTTGATCTGTTGTGGTTTTCTATTGATCTTTTGTTACAAAGATATGTTTCCATTGAGAAGGTTAAGGACTAAACATATGTGAAGATAAAGACAAGTATTTAATGTAGTTAGGGATTAGCTATCTTTGTTAAGTGATGGTTATAAGTTCTCTTATAAGATCCATGACTTCACTAGCTTGGAGTAGCAGGTCAGGTTTCTAATACCCTACATGAATTTCCTCTGGTTAAGTCTAATTAAAGTGCTTTTGGTGACAGCCCAGGAATGCACACTAACAATTATCAAACTATGCTGATTGCTGTGGTTCATAGGCAACATAGGTGGATAGGACTTTTTGTTGTTTCCCCTCTTTGGAAAATTTCATGTTGCCTTCTGCCACCATAGAAGCTAATCATCAAATACTTTCAGTTCAGTTCAAGCTCAGAAGCCTCTGGTCCCAGAGCCGTGTCTTTAGAAGTAGACTTGTATCTTCCCTCTCTAGAGGACAACCAAGGACAACAGAAATAATCTATAGTCTTTTATGGAATCTCTTAGACAGCTCTGATCAACAACTCAAAGGAGAGAGTTTCTCATGCATGACTGGTGTCAGAGTTTTTGTTAGATGGTCTTAGGCTCTTAGAGAAAGCATTGTTAGCTCATCTGGAAAAATTACATTTAAGCACTTTATGTGTAACTAATTATACTCTGACTTAAGCGTCATATAGGTATTTTTAGCAGATAGCTAGTCATAAGATTCCTTATGATTTTATAGATATCTTGCTAATAATTTTTCTTCCTTTCTTCTTCTATATTTAGCTCATTCCATTTCCCTAGTTAGAGGCCCTCATTTTGAATATTTTCTCCTTGAGATCAATTATAATTCACTAAATATCCCTCACAGTACCTTTTGACTTTTCTGGTTAATACAGTTCCTCTAGTTTGTATACTCACATCCGAATATTTGGAACTAGGGGTTTTATATAAGAAAGAACATGAGATGTTTGTCTTACTTGGTTTAGGTTGCCTCACTTAATCTGATGTTTTCTAGTTTCATTCATTTACCTGAGAATTACATATTTTTATTTTTATAGAACAATATTCCATATGGTATGTACACCATATTGTTATTATTCACTCATAGTGGAAGGAGGTCTCGCCAACATGACTGGCTAAATATAAGCTGAAAAAGTCAGCAACAACAGATGTGATAAAGTGGACATGGGAAAGATCTCAAAGTCTTAATCCTACACAAACAGCCACAGGTAACTGGGAGGTGCAGAAAGTGGAAGAAATAGTCTTCACAAGAAGAAGATACCAGACTGACTGATTAGGATATATTCAGTCATATATATCCATATATATATATGGAGAGTTAAAGGGTATTTGGGTGGTGTTTGGAGAAATGGAGAATGTCTAGCAGGAGTCGAGGGGAACCATAATCAAAATATATTTCACAAAATATAATTAAAATAAAAAAATCAAGATTATCTTTAAATCAATAAAACTAAAATTAAAATATAAAACCAAAGTGTACATAGAGTAATACAGGAGAAAAATTGAAGCCTTCATCAAAAGTCACAGAAATTTATGGGGAATGTTTACAGGAAGAAATGGAAGGAGAAGAGTAAAATCTGGGGCAATATCTTTGATCGACATAGCAGAGAGTTGACAGGAAGAGACCCTGGGCAAAGCAGCAAACAGGTCAAGCCAAAATATAAACCTCCTCAAACTAAATGAAAGCAGGTCCTATGGAATTACTTTTTTAAATGTATCTAGTGTGGCCATGTCTTTGTGTGTGTAAAAGCCAAAATGCATGTGCCATGTGCTGTCTGTGGCGGATGAAGGACACTGTTCAACATTTGGTTTTCTCTTGCTGTATTGTGTGACCAAAAATTGTAAAACAGGTTCTTGGGCCTCACTATTGCCTCCAGCCACTGAGCACTGGCAATTCCTCAAGTTGACAGTTGTAGTCAGAGCTAGTAATTCTATTATGCTGTGTAACCTTGGGAGAACTTATGTAAAATGTCTTATAATTATGCACAATTTTTTCATCTTTATTCTTATTTGGGATTTTATACTTAGGAAACAATCTAATAACATTTAAAATAATAAGCATGGAAATATTTGTTATAGCCTTCTCTAGCAAGAAGGCTAACCAACTTTAGAGGACATGTTAGAAGAGGTTGATGCATCAATATGGAAAACCTACCCATAGATATTAAAAGAATAATTATGATTACCATTCATAACTTTAAAAACAAAATATCAATACAGAGAAAGAAATATATGCATGGTACTGGAATCTGCATTATAGTGGTGACTACTTAAAAATATGTATGGAAGAGACTATGAAACATTAAAATAGGAACGGAATTGGGGCAGATATTTAAAATCATCATTCTTTGAGAGTTTTTCTTTAACATGATGTCTTTTTACAAAGAAAAGAATTAATGAACCAATTTTTATTATTCTATATCACTGCAAGCTTACAAAATGCATACTAATGAATAGAATGGAAACCATTAGAATACCGAACATCATTGACCTAATGTGTATTGAAGAAGAGTCTGACCTTCAAGATAAAGAGAGAAAAAGGAAAAGAAAACTATTATGTATTAACCAAGTAACTTTGCCAATATCTGCCAGGGAAATGAGACAGGAAACAATCACTGTCCTCACTGACCTTCTGAGTATCCATGACACAGTATAACTTTGAGGCTTCAAATAAAAATGCAGTCTATTGTACCAGACAGGAAGCTTTGCACTTTCATTATGCATATAATATCTAATAGATCTTTTGAAATCATTACCTGTCAAGAGCGGAAAAGAAAGGCAGAGCGAAACCTTGAAGAATAGAGTTTGTCAAGGGTCAAAGTAAATGGCAATATACTTTAATAAGCAATAAGCCGTACATTATTTCTGGGTGGCCTAGACACTCAGTGGACTGTGGCATTATATTGCATTGCAGAATAGTTTCTTAGTGGCCTAGAATAATCTGCCAGGTTTATATCAGATTGTCTGTAACTTTAAAAAAAAAAAAAAGAAGTCAACACCATGTAATTAGGAAGACATAATTTTGGGTTACCAAACTTAAGGCACATTAAATATTTACACTCTTTATAACTTTTGTCTAGATCACCATTTCTGTATGTTAATCATAAAATGGGAAGGGAAATTTGTGTTTTTCAGGTTCTCAGCAGTCAACAGATGAATAAATCATGCATGCCAATAATATAGTAGAATGCATATATCACAAAATGCTAATTTTATTGGTTAGCATTAAGAAGAAAAACCCTTTTTTTTTTCCAGGTATGTGGCTTTTACCTTTGCATACTTATGGCGCAGTAACTGTTCTTGTATCTAATGATATGAAATGACACATAATCATTTAATATTGGCCTAAATATTATGTGGTTCACTGCCTAGTGGCAGAGTGACTGAGTAAAAGGAATGAGCAAGAGCAAAGTGGCCCAGATCCTAGCTTGTATTGGTAGAAAACCACTGTTTTCTTTCAAAGAACCTGACTCCTAATTTTCTCATTGTAGTATCAGAAGCTAGTGTCAATATATATTGGGGATTTTAAGGATCTTACCAACTAAACCTTAGTTTCTATTTGGATCCAAGAATAATTTATTCCTGTTCATCTCAACCTGACACAAAAGAAGAAGCAATAACATCACTTTTCTAACTATTATACAATAACAAAAATAATTTGACAATATAATAACATTGAGCATTTGACAAGTATAATATTGCACATTGGTAGTCTCCCTCTTCCAAATACTAACATTGGACCTCCAAGACATACTCAAAAAGTGCTTTTGCTCTGAATTTTCAATAGGTCAGTGGAAAAAAAGAATAGAATTTCCTTTGAAAATTTTCATAAACTGTAAAAGTGAAGGAAGTGAATCTCAGGATTTTGTTTGAATTATGCAAGCTAGCACATGTATTAAGTATGATGGCAAGTGTTGTTTGTCTAGCCTAGGTGAATGAGCCTTCTTTCTTAATTTCTCAGTCTCAGAGCTCACATAATAGTGTCTCTCCAAACTCTAAGCCCGGGATAGTGACATTAAAAAGAAGAAATCCAATGTTGAAATCTGAAATAGTAAGTCATCTACCATTATTCTTTGTTCAAGAGCTAGATCATCATAAGCAATATGATAATGGTGAATAACAAACTTGTAATTAATGGAACAACGTAAGAATTGCAAGCACTGCTACAAGTAACCAGAGCCATCTGATATTTGATTAAGATGGCAAAATATACACTTGAAAAATAAAGCTTATGTCATAAATTTTGCTGAGAAAACTCTATGTTTGCTGTTGTAGAATATTAGTTGAAGATATGTTACCTTTGTTTATGCTGTAGAACTTTTGTTTAATGATGCAAAGAAGCACCAGGAAGTCTAAGTGGGATTGTGCCTTCTAGTTAGGACAAAGAAACTACACCCATGAAATCTCAACAACATGGATGCCTAAATGAGACTTACACAGATTGATCTCCTAGTTGAGCTCCCTATGTAGAGGAGCCTCGTGTGACCTCACATGTAGATAAGGAGCTTAAAAATCATTAGTGACTACCGAGAGAGGGACAAATAGCCCTGCTCAGGGATGAGTCGTGTAATTAGATATGTAACACTGGGTGGTTAGCTTTAGAAACATACACAAGCAGACAACACTAACCTGGCTAGATTTTAGTTATAAGATTATTAGTTTATATGGAACAATGGTTAAAGAAGAAGAGTTGTAATCGGACATTTTTTGGGGACCCCCAACTGGTTAATAATGACTGAGACTTATTAATTATGAAAGCTTGGCCTTCACATAGCCTTGTACCTAACTAACTCTTATGACTTAAATTAACCTATTTATATAAATCTATGTTCTGTCATGTGGTCCGATAACTCTCCTCCATAATTTGTTCCTGACTTTCTATGTGTCTTACTTGCAAATCTACCGCTCTTCATCCCAGAATTGCTATCTCTGCCAAGAAGATTCACCTATTCTCTCTTGCATAGACATTGGCCATTCCACTCTTTATTAAACCAATCAGCTTCCTTAGGTAAGCAAGGTAAAACAGTGACACATTTTCACACAGTATGATAAATTATCCAGCAACAAAGAAGCAATGCATTTTGGATGGGATGTTCATGAGATGGTAAAGAGAGGATGGGGGGAATGTTGTAGTTATATTTTAATTCTATTAAAAATTAGAAACTCTGATAGTTAAAATCCAAGTGTTGTTACAGTGTAGAAAAAAAATTTAAGCTCTTTATGTCTCATGTATAAAATTCTAACTTTCAAGTCAAAGACAAAATTAAGAAGGCTGGTTTTACTGAGGAAAGGGCAATACTATCAGGTTTGGGATTAAGGTAATGATTTTAGATATTATAAGAAATTATACTAAGATATTTTCATGCCTGGTATATGAAGGCGAAGGTGTAAGTCACAAACACCAGTTTGGAATTATGATTAATAAAATGGTTATTTATCTAAAAGGGAAAAAACTTACAGATCACTGTCACAGACAACAGCCCTCTGCGCAATCAGGAAGGGAGTCTAGTCGCTGGAAGCGGAGCAGGAAAGCTGGAGGAGCGGAAGGACCTCCCGCAAAGGTTATATGCCATATAAATAGTTGCTCCTATTGCATGCATTTTCAACATTATTTTATTCTAAAGGCAAAAATTATTATGGTTATGGATTTGCCTTCCCTGCCCACAATGCTTCTACCAAAACTAAAATCTGTGAATTTAAAAAGTGCCTTATCCACCATCATGGACCATTATTGCTTTGACCAAGCAACTCACTTAATAATCAGAGATGTGCTACAGTGGGTTCATGATCATGGAATCGACAGGTCTTACCATGTTGTGGCCATTCTGAAGCAGATAGACTGATAAAAAGATGGAATGACCTTTTGAAGTCAAAGTTACAGCACCAGTTAGGTGGCAGAAGCCTGGAAGGCTGGGGAAGGGGCTCTCCAGAAGGGAGTATATGCTTTGAATCAGCATATAATATATGGTTTAGTTTCTCCCATATGCAAGATCCAAGGTCAGTAAACAGGCAAAGGAGAGGAAAGGGGATGAGTCCATTTACTATCATTTCTAGTGACACTCTAGGAAAATTTTTTGTTCCTGGTGCTGAGATTTTATATTCTTATGGCTTAGAAGTTTTGATTTCAAAGGGTATCACAGTACTAGAAGACACACAACAAACATTCCTCAGTACTGAAAACTCAGAGCCCCCTGATCACTGTGTGATTCTGATGCCCTTAAGCCTACAGACTAAGAAAAGAATAATCCTGCTAGAGGACTGATAGGTCCAGACTTACATGGGTAAATTGGTTTGCTTTTGCATAATGGAAGTTAGAAAGATTATGTCTGGAGTGTAGGATATACTTTAGGGTGTCTCTTGTTATCATGTCCTGTGATCAAAGTCAAGGGGAAGGTGAAAGTCCATCAATGTGCATGAGTGTCCAACCCCTACCCCTGAGGACCACCAACTACTGAGTTCTACCCAGAGAACACTGTAACTGCTCTAATGGCCCGCCCCAACCCTTTCCCTACAGAGTAAAAAGCCTGAGGTCAAGACATGAAATCCCACCAAACCGCGAGTTTGCCCCGTTTTCTGGAATTGAAGTCCCACAAATCACCCCACCCTGGAAAACTCCATCCCTAAGAAACATTATACAATCCCTGTCTTCTGCTCAGTTTTCTACTGCTTCTCTTCCAAGCAGAGGCAGGCACGTCTTAGGTTGTTTTCTCCCAGTAAATCCATGTGTGTTCTTTGCTGTACAGTGTTACTTTGTGATATTCCTTGACTCCCAAATGCGAGGATCCCTTTCCCCACAGAGTTGTAACAGTTAAAGACGGTAGCTATAAATACCAGCTAAGACCATATGATGAGTTGCAGAAAACAAGGGTTCTAATTGACTTAATTGGCATTAGTGTTTCTGTCACATTTTGTTAAGAATGTATTTTCTTTCTTTGATTTCTGTATCACGTGATGTAACATAAATTAAGAGAATTTCATTGATTATAATATTTAAGTTTAAGATTTTGAAAGAATGTCCCCCAAGGAACATTGTCACCATTTCTAAATTTATCATGCATTTGCAATTGTACCTGGGATAGTTTTATCATGTGAAGTATAATTATGACCTTGGTATTGCTTTTATTTGGAGGTTAAGTCTGATAACAGAAAGTAAAATTGTACGTCAAGTGAAATGAGGTGGACTTGGGATGGGTTTATTTTCTGGTCAACTTGACTAAGTCTGAAAGTAATTGAAAGTCAAGCATCTGGGTATACCTGTGAGAAAACCCATTTTTAATCCTAATGTTTTGAGGTGAGATGATCCACCTTTAATTTGGGCCATTCCTTCTGCTGGCAGCCTATATGAAAGACAATGAAGAGAGAAGCTTGCTGTTTTTCGCCTACATATGCTTATCATTGCTTAACTGGCATTAGTGCCTACTTATTTGGAATTCTGGTACATATTTAAGACCTTCTGAGAGTTCCAACCTTGCAGACTGAACAGCATTTTTATTCTTTTTTTTTTTTTTTTTTTCTTTCATATGTTGAATGTAGACTTTTTTTTTTACTTATTTATTTATTTTTATTCTTTTTTAATTAAAATTTCCACCTGCTCCCCATTTCCCATTTCCCTCCCCTCCTCCCAAATATTGCCCTCCCCCCACTTCCCTCCCCCATCCCCACTCCTCTTCTCCTCCCCCCACTCCATTCCCCCTCCCTCTCGATACTGAAGAGCAGTCCAAATTCCCTGCCCTGCGGGAAGACCAAGGTCCTTCTATCTACGTCCAGGAAGGTGAGCTTCCAAACAGGCTAAGCTCCCACAAAGCCAGTTCATGTATTAGGATCGAAACCTAGTGCCATTGTCCTTGGCTTCTCATCAGTCTTCATTGACCGCCATGCTCAGAGAGTCCGGAATCAACCCATGCTTATTCAGTCCCAGACCAGCTGGCCTTGGTGGGCTCCCAATAAATCAGTTCCACTGTCACAGTGGGTGGGTGCATCCCTCGTGGTCCTGATTTTTTGCTCATGTTCTCCCTCCTTCTGCTCCTCATTTGGACCTTAAGAGCTCAGACCGTTGCTCCAAATTGAGACTCTGTCTCTACCTCGATCCATCGCCAGATGAAGGTTCTAAGGTGATATGCAAGATATTCATCAGTATAGGATAGGGTCATTTCAGGTTCCCTCTCCTTAGTTGCCCAAGGTACCAGCTGGGGACATATTCCTGGACACCTGCGAACCCCTCAAGAGTCAAGTCTCTTGCCAACCCTAAGATGGCTCCCTTAGATAGGATATATACTTCGCTGCTCCCGTATCCATCCTTCCTATATCCCAACCATCCCAATCCTCCGAGCTCCTCCCATCCTCCCCTTCTCATATTTCTCATCCCATTTCCCCTTTGCCCCATGCCACCTCACCCGCAAGTTCCCAGTTTTTGCCCTGGAATCTTGTCTACTTCACCCTCTCCATGCGGATGACTATATGATTTTCTTTGGGTTCACTTTCTTATTTAGCTTCTATAGGATCACACATTATATGCTTAATGTCTTTTATTTTATGGCTAGAAACCGATTATGAGTGAGTACATCCCATGTTCCTCTTTTTGAGTCTGGGATACCTCACTCAGGATAGTGTTTTCTATTTCCATCCATTTGCACGCAAAATTCGAGAAGTCATTGTTTTTTACTGCTGAGTAGTACTCTAATATGTATATATTCCACACTTTCTTCATCCATTCCTCCATTGAAGGGCATCTAGGTTGTTTCCAGGTTTTGGCTATTACAAACAATGCTGCTATGAACATAGTTGAACAGATACTTTTGTCATTTGATGTGGCATCTCTTGGGTATATTCCCAATAGTGGTATTACTGGATCTTGGGGTAGGTTGATCCCAAATTTCCTGAGAAATCGCCACACTGATTTCCAAAGTGGTTGCACAAGTTTGCATTCCCACCAGCAATGAATGAGTGTGCCTCTTTCTCCACAACCTCTCCAGCAAAGGCTATCATTGGTGTTCTTGATTTTTGCCATTCTGACAGGTGTAAGATGGTATCTCAAAGTTGTTTTAATTTGCATTTCCCTTGTCGCTAAGGAGGTTGAGCATGACCTTAGGTGTCTTTTGGCCATTTGAATTTCTTCTGTTGAGAATTCTCTGTTCAGATCAGTGCCCCATTTTTTTATTGGGTTCATTAGCATTTTAAAGTTTAGTTTCTTGAGTTCTTTATATATTTTGGTGATCAGACCTTTGTCTGTTGCAGGGTTGGTGAAGATCTTCTCCCAGTCAGTGGGTTGCCTTTTTGTCTTAGTGACAGTGTCCTTTGTTTTACAGAAGCTACTCAGTTTCAGGAGGTCCCATTTATTCAATGTTGCCCTTAATGTCTGTGCTGCTGGGGATAAACGTAGGAAGTGATCTCCTGTACCCATATGTTGTAGAGTACTTCCCACTTTTTCTTCTATCAGGTTCAGTGTGTTCAGACTAATATTGAGGTCTTTAATCCATTTGGACTTGAGTTTTGTGCATGGTGATAGATATGGATCTATTTTCATTCTTCTACACGTTGACAACCAGTTCTGCCAGCACCATTTGTTGAAGATGCTCTCTTTTTTCCATTGAATACTTTTAGCTCCTTTATCAAAAATTAGGTGTTCATAAGTTTGTGGGTTAAAATCAGGGTCTTCTACTCGGTTCCATTGGTCGACTTCTCTGTTTTTATGCCAATACCAAACTGTTTTCAATACTGAGGCTCTGTAATAGAGTTTGAGGTCAGGGATGGTAATGCCTCCAGACGATCCTTTATTATATAAGATTGTTTTGGCTATCCTGGGTTTTTTGTTTCTCCATATAAAGTTGATTATTGTCCTCTCAAGATCTGTGAAGAATTTTGATGGGATTTTGATGGGGATTGCATTGAATCTATAAATTGCCCTTGGTAGAATTGCCATTTTTACTATGTTGATCCTCCCTATCCAAGAGCAAGGGAGATCCTTCCATTTTCTGGTATCCTCCTCAATTTCTTTCTTCATTGACTTAAAGTTCTTGTCAAATAGATCCTTTACTTCCTTGGTTAGGGTTACCCCAAGATATTTTATGCTATTTGTGGCTATCGTGAAGGGTGATGCTTCTCTGATTTCCATCTCTGCTTCCTTATCATTTGTGTATAGGAGGGCAACTGATTTTTTGGAATTGATCTTGTATCCTGCAACGCTACTAAAGGTGTTTATCAGCTGAAGGAGTTCTTTGCTGGAGTTTTTGGGGTCGCTTATGTACACTATCATATCGTCTGCAAATAATGAAAGTTTAACTTCTTCCTTTCCGATTTGAATCCCTTTGATCCCCTTATGTTGTCTTATTGCTATTGCTAGAATTTCAAGCACTATATTAAAGAGGTATGGAGAGAGTGGACAACCTTGTCGTGTTCCTGATTTTAGTGGAATAGCTTTGAGTTTCTCTCCATTTAATTTGATGTTAGCTGACGGCTTGCTATAAATAGCTTTTATTATAGTTAGGAACGACCCTTGTATTCCTAATCTCTCTAAGACCTTTATCATAAAGGGATGTTGAATTTTGTCAAATGCTTTTTCAGCATCTAATGAAATGATCATATGGTTTTTTTCTTTCAGTTTATTTATATGATGGATTACATTGATAGATTTTCGTATGTTGAACCAGCCCTGCATCTCTGGGATGAAGCCTACTTGATCATAATGAATAATTTTTCTGATGTGTTCTTGGATTCGGTTTGCCAGTATTTTATTGAGTATTTTTGCGTCGATGTTCATGAGTGAGATTGGCCTGTAGTTCTCTTTCTTGGTTGTGTCTTTGTGTGGTTTTGGTATCAGAGTAACTTCAGCTTCATAAAAGGAATTTGGCAATGACTTCTCTGTTTCAATATTGTGAAATACATTAAGGAGTATAGGTATTAGGTCTTCTTGGAAGTTCTGGTAGAATTCTGCATTGAAGCCATCTGGACCTGGGCTTTTTTTGGTGGGGAGGTTTTTTATAACAACTTCTAATTCTTCGCGACTAACAGGTCTATTTAGATTGTTCACCTGGTCCTGGTTTAACTTTGGTATATGGTACTTATCTAAAAAAGTGTCCATTTCTATAACATTTTCCAATTTTGTGGCATACAGATTTTTGTAGTAAGATCTAATGATTCTCTGAATTTCCTCTGAGTCTGTGGTTATGTCTCCCTTTTCGTTTCTGATTTTGTTAATTTGCGTATTCTCTCTCCGCCGTTTGATTAGTTTGGATAGGGGTTTATCAATCTTATTGATTTTCTCCATGAACCAGCTTTTTGTTTCATTGATTCTTTGGATTGTTTTCTGTGTTTCTATTTTGTTGATTTCAGCCCTCAATTTGATTATTTCCAGTCTTCTACTTCTCCTAGGTGAGTCTGCTTCTTTTTTTTCTAAAGCTTTCAGGTGGGCTATTAAGTCTCCAATGTGTGCTTTCTCCGTTTTCTTTAAGTGGGCACTTAATGCTATGAATTTTCCTCTTAGCACTGCTCTCATAGTGTCCCATAGGTTTGAGTATGTTGAGTCTTCGTTTTCATTGAATTCAAGAAAGACTTTAATTTCTTTCTTTATTTCTTCCTTGATCCAGGTGAGGTTCAGTAGTTGACTGTCCAGTTTCCATGAGTTCATAGGCTTTCTGGGGATAGCATTGTTGTTGAATTCTAACTTTAATCCATGGTGATCTGATAAGACACAGGTGGTTACCGATATTTTTTTGTAACTGTGTAAGTTTGCTTTGTTACCGAGTATGTGGTCTATTTTCGAGAAGGTTCCATGAGCTGCAGAGAAGAAGGTATATTCTTTCCTATTTGGGTGGAATGTTCTATAGATGTCTGTTAAGTCCATTTGATTCATTACCTCCCTTAATCCTCTTATTTCTCTGTTAGGTTTCTGTTTGATTGACCTGTCCATTGGTGAGAGAGGAGTGTTGAAATCTCCTACTATTAGTGTGTGTGGTTTGATGACTGCCTTGAGTTTTAGTAACGTTTCTTTTACATAAGTGGGTGCTTTTATATTAGGGGCATATATATTCAGGATTGAGATTTCATCCTGGTGAATTGTTCCTGTTATGAGTAAAAAATGTCCATCTCCATCTCTTTTGATTGATTTTAGTTTGAAGTCAACTTTCTTAGAAATTAGTATGGCCACACCTGCTTGTTTCTTAGGTCCGTTTGCTTGATAAACCTTTTCCCAGCCCTTTACTCTGAGTAGATGTCTGTCTTTGTGGTTGAGGTGTGTTTCTTGTAAGCAGCAGAATGTTGGATCCTGTTTTCGTATCCAATCTCTTAGCCTGTGCCTCTTTATAGGTGAGTTGAGTCCATTGATATTAAGTGATATTAATGACCAGTGGTTGTTAACTCCGGTCATTTTTCCTTTCTTTCTTTCTTTTCTTTGGTAGTAGAGTTTGTGTGTTTCCCTTCTTCAAGTTGTGCTGGTGAAGGGTCTTTAGATGTCTGAGTTATTGTGGGCATTGTTGGACTCCTTGGTTTGTGATTTTCCTTCAATTACTTTCTGAAGGGCTGGATTTGTGGCTACGTATTGTTTAAATTTGTTTTTATCCTGGAAAACTTTGTTTTCTCCATTTATAGTGAACGAAAGCTTGGCTGGGTATAGTAGTCTGGGCTTGCATCCATGGTCTCGTAGTTTCTGCAGTATATCTATCCAGGACCTTCTGGCTTTCATGGTTTCCATAGAGAAATCAGGTGTAAGTCTGATAGGTTTACCTTTATAGGTAACTTGACCTTTTTCCTTTGCAGCTCTTAATATTCTTTCTTTATTCTGTATGTTTTGTGTTTTGATTATTATATGACGAGGAGATTTTTTTTTTTGATCCAGTCGATTTGGTGTTCTGTATGCTTCTTGGACCTTCAAAGGAATATCTTTCTTAAGGTTGGGAAAGTTTTCTTCTATAATTTTATTAAATATATTTTCTGGACCATTGAGCTGTACTTCTTCTCCTTCTTCTATCCCTATTATTCTTAGGTTTGGTCTTTTTATTGTGTCCCAGATTTCCTGAATGTTTTGTCATGAGAATTTGTTGGTTATTCTGTTTTCTTTGATGAGAGTGTTTATTTTCTCTATGGTATCTTCAGTGTCTGAGATTCTTTCTTCTATCTCTTGTAATCTGTTGGTGGTACTTGTCTCTGTAGTTCCTGTTCGTTTATTCAAATTTTCCATCTCCATCCTTCCCTCGGTTTGTGTTTTCTTTATTACTTCCACTTCGTTCTTCAAGTCTTGAACCGTTTCCCTTACCTGTTTGATTACTTTTTCTTGTTTCTCTTGGTTTTCTTGGGTATCTTTGAGATATTTATTCATTTCCTCTACCTTTTTGTTTGTAATCTCTAATTGGTTGTGGCAGTTTTTCACCTCCTGTTTAAGGTCCTCTATTATTTTCATAAAATTCACTTTTGAGTCGAATTCTTCTAATTCTTCTGTATTAGGGTTTAGACTTCTCATTTCGGGATTCCTGGATCCTGGTGATGTCACGTTGCCTTTCAAGTTGTTGGGGGAATTCTTGCATTGGCGCCTGCCCATCTTTTCCTTCAAATGGAGCCAGGAGAGGCCTGATGTCTTGGACCAGTCTTTGCTGTGACTAACTCTCTAGGTGTATCTCCTCAGTGTAGGGGCAGGAACCGTTCCCTTCCAGGTGAACTCCTCAACACCAAAACATGGATGCGTGGTATTCCAATGACCCGCGTAAAGAAGGCCGAATGCAAGGGGTCGGGCGGGGTCCAGTAGAACACAGGCGACACTGCAGTACAAGCTGGAGGTGCCTGCGCTCCCTTTCGGGGGTTGCTGAGGCCTGCCCGCTGCTCTGGTTGGGTAGCCTTAGTGTAGGGGCGTTTGTGCTCTCTACCGGGACCGTCCGCCCCAGGATAGTACACACTCACCCGTCCCGATGAAACTTCTTGGCACCTACACAGGAACTCCTGGATGCCCCAGTGAGCCAGGGACTAATGGAAGTAGGGCGCAGGCAGAGCAGGTCCAGCAGATCACAGCAGAGACTGCAGCCCCAGCAGCAGGGGCCCGCTTTCCCTGGCGGGGACCTTGAGGCCTGCCCTCTAGTCAGGGACTCACTGCTCTGGGTTGGTAGCCTTAGTGAAATGGCAGGAAACTGTTCCACAGCTAAGGACCTTGCAGACAAGGCAGGTTTGGGGGTGGGGGTGGGGGCGGGTGTGTAGGAGAGCAAGCCCTGCAGCAGGAGCTGGGGGAGGGGTGTTTGTGCTCTCTACCTGCACAGTCCGCCCCAGGATAGAACACACTCACCCGTCCCGATGAAACTTCTTGGCACCTACACAGGAACTCCTGGATGCCCCAATGAGCCAGGGGCTAAGGGAAGTAGGGCGCAGGCAGAGCAGGTCCAGCAGATCACAGCAGAGACTGCAGCCCCAGCAGCAGGGGCCCGCTTTCCCTGGCGGGGACCTTGAGACCTGCCCTCTAGTCAGGGACTCACTGCTCTGGGTTGGTAGCCTTAGTCCAGCATTTTTATTCTTGAACCTTTCATTGGTATACAGTCATTGTTGAACTAGCTGGGCAACAGCCTGTAAGTTATTCTAGAAAATTCCATGTAGGTATATTCGTATGTAATCCTATATAGACATATGAATATAGCTATGTATTCTATGTATATGAATATAAATATGTCTATATGGGATTAATTAGAGCATACACAAACATCTATACATATAAATATACACGTAAATAAGTATATATGTAAGTATTATTCTTTAAGTTCTTTTCCTCCAGGGAACCCTAACTAATACAGGTAAATAAATATTCAATTACTACTTTTAAATTAATCTTAGTTTTATTTGTGTGTGTTTGTGTTCCTCTAGAGAACTCTGGCTAATAGAGGTAAATAAATATTCAATTACTTTTTTTTAATTTATTTTAGTTTTATGTGTGTGTGTGTGTGTACATACACATGGGTATTTATGTAACTACTGACCTATCTCTCCCAGCATCCATTTACCATTTTTACAATTTAATTTTTTATGCTATCATTTAGATACAGATATTTGATAAATACATTATTAAACTATTAGTTGGACTTGAAGTAGTTAAAAAGCGGACAATGAGGACTACTGAGAACTGAAGAACAATGGCAATGGGTTTTTGATCCTACTGCACGTACTGGCTTTGTGGGAGCCTAGGTAGTTTGGATGCTCACCTTAATAGACCTGGATGGAGGTGGGTGGTCCTTGGACCTCCCACAGGGCAAGGAAACCTGATTGCTCTTTGGGCTGAGGAGGGAGGAAGACTTGATTGGGGGAGGGGGGGAAATGGGAGGTGGTGGCGGGGAAGAGGCAGAAATCTTTAATAATTAAATAAATAAATAAAAAAAAGAAAATCCTAACTAAGACAAGGTAAAAAAAAAAAAGGATAATATTTTTCTGTCATGAAATTGCTATTTCTTTGTTTAGAGGAAGAAGTTATAATACGTTGCTACTCTTAGATATTCATACACTTATGACTGAATTATTAATTAAATTTGTTTCACTTTACTAGTTCAATATAAATTCAACTGTTATTTATGGTCCAACAATTATTAGGTAATAAACAAAGAACAAGAACTTTAAGAGAATTACGTCAACTATGTATTCAGAAGCTGCCATATCCATTTATAATCATCACAAAAATACAAGTTTAGTGACTGGTGACCTACATTATATCATGCTGCATTATTTAATTGTGTAAACACTATAGGATTTATCTCTATTTGGAAGTATGCCCTACATGCAAACTGACTCCAACTACTTCTATTGCACCAGGATTTGTTTATATTGTTCACTAGAGTTCTCCTGTTAAAGCAATCAACAGTGACTTACATATAGAGTCATATTCTTCGCTGACTCTTTGTCTCTTCATCTCAGCAAATGCTAAAAATAACAAATGATGCAATCAGAAAAACCAGTAAAAGTTATAAACACAACCAACTAAAACTGGAAATGGACTTAATGATTGTCTAAATTCAATCAGGAAATGAAGCGTTGTCTACGTGTTATAGTAATATAGATAGAACACTTAATAAACGTAAAATATATGTAATATTTAAATATAAATTCAGCTATACATGTATATCAATACATACGTGTGTGTTATATGTATGTGAATTTAGTTTTTGATGACTTTTTTTAAATTTTTTTATTTTATTGAAAAAAAAATTGTCTGCCTCCTCCCCGCCTCCCATTTCCCTCCCCCTCCTCCCGCCCCTCTCCCCCTCCCCCCACTCCTCTTCTCCTCCCTCTCCAGTTCCAGGAGCAGTCAGGGTTCCCTGCCCTGTGGAAAGTCCAAGGTCCTCCCCCCTCCATCCAGGTCTAGGAAGGTGAACATCCAAACTGTCTAGGCTCCCACAAAGCCAGAACATGAAGTAGGATCAAAACCTCGTGCCATTGTCCTTGTCCTCTCGTCAGCTCTCATTGTCCGCCATGTTCAGAGAGTCTGGTTTTATCCCATGCTTTTTCAGTCACAGTCCAGCTGGCCTTGGTGAGCTCCCAATAGATCTGCCCCACTGTCTCAGTGGGTGGGTGTACCCCTCATGGTCCTGACTTCGTTGTACATGTTCTCCCTCCTTCTGCTCCTCATTAGGACCTTGGCAGCTCAGTCCGGTGCTCCAGTGTGGGTCTCTGTCTCTATCTCCATCCATCGCTAGTTGAAGGTTCTATGGTGATATGCAAGATATTCATCAGTATGGCTATAGGACAGGTTCATTTCAGGTTCCCTATCCTCAGGTGCCCAAGGAACTAACTGGGGACATTGCCTTGGGCATCTGGTAGCCACTCCAAGTTCAAGTCTCTTGCCAACCCTTAGGTGGCTCCCTTAACTAAGATATGAGTTTCCCTGCTCCCCTATCCAACCTTCCTATATCCCCAATCTTCCATTTTCCCCAAGTTCCCCTCATCCTCTCCTTCACACTTTTCTCTCTCCATCTCCCCTTACCCCCATCCCACCCCACCCCCAAGATTCCAATTTTTTGCCCGGCAATCTTGTCTATTTCCCATAGCCAGGAGGATAACTATATGTTTTTCCTTGGGTTTGCCCTCTTGTTTAGCTTCTTTAGGATCACAAATTATAGACTCAGTGGCTCCTATCCATGGCTAGAAACCAATTATGAGTGAGTACATCCCATGATCTTCTTTTTGGGTCTGGGTTACCTCACTCAGGATAGTATTTTCTATTTCCATCCATTTGCATGCAAAATTCGAGAAGTCATTGTTTTTTACCGCAGAGTAGTACTCTAATGTGTATATATTCCACACTTTCTTCATCCATTCTTCCATTGAAGGACACCTAGGATGCTTCCAGGTTCTGGCTATTACAAATAATGCTGCTATGAACATAGTTGGACAAATGCTTTTGTCATATGATAAGGCATCTCTTGGGTATATTTCCAAGAGTGGTACTGCTGGGTCCAGGGGTAGGTTGATCCCAATTTTTCTGAGAAACCGCCACACTGATTTCCAAAGTGGTTGCACAATTTTGCAGTCCCACCAGCAATGGATTAGGGTACCCCTTTCTCCACAACCTCTCCAGCAAAGGCTATCCTTGGTGTTTGATGCCTTTTTAAAATTAATACAATGAAAGTTAACTGATCATGACTGCCAAAGTTTCTGTGCCTCTAAAAAAGGAATGCAATTTATAACATTTTTGGTTTAATATCATTTGATTGTGTGTCAGTGTGTGTGTGTGTGTGTGTGTGTGTGTGCTTGCATGTGATAGTTTGCAGGTTTACATGTGGAAGGAGGACAGAGGATTCTACTTAGACGTGGTTACGCAGACAACACCAACCTTTTCTTTTTTTGAGTCAGAGTTTCTCACTAGCCTGGACCTGGCCAGAATTCCCTGGGATCCACTTGTCTATGATAGCTCCCAGAGACTGCTAATGGGCTCCCAGCTCTGCCTGTTTTTGTGAGTTCAGAAACATAAACTCATATTCTGAGTTTACAAGGGTAGCAATTCTGACTGAGCTATTGATACAGTCTTTTGGTTCTTTTTGATCTATATCATAGGCATGTCATGGGTCTCAGATTTCATATTACAAAAGTAATAGGAAAGAGTCATACAAAACTCTAAGGGATATATTTCTCTGAAAATACCCAGTTTTAGTTAATACCTCTATACTACTTAAAAAATAAACAAAGGAAATCTGCGGAGAATTTAGGTAACATCCATCAAGTTGCTCTCTCTCAAGACGATTAATATACACTATTTTAATATAAATTTAATGAAATATTTTTCAGATGGTTATGTTGGCTTGGAAAATTTTATTTCATTTTAATAAAGGAAGTTTCTGCATCACCCAATAGCAAAGAAAAGAAACAGTAACAGGTATAACAGAAAGTCATGACCAGCTTATCTTAGATAACAGTTAAAAAAATGTCAAAACAAAGGCCCAAACAACCCAGGTGGAAACTCTTACATACATGAAGTGACTTCAGTTATTTCCCAACTTACTGTTGCTGCTACTGTTTTTTATAGTTGTTGTTTGAGACACCATTGAGGAGAGATTAGACCTTGGGTTTGTAGTCAATGGCTTTCTTCTCAGTGCAGTAGAGAATGAGTCTGCCGGAGAAACTAATAATATGACCTTGGCAGGTTAAACAAACTATTATTCACTAATTATATAGCACTATGCTTAAAATGCTTCAGCAAGCATTGTGAGGACTTGAAACTAAGCATAGAATATGCTTATCATATTTGGGTTCTCAACTAGTGGATGCTACTTATATTATTATCTTATTGATGAACTTTAGTTTCCTCCTTGAAGAACTAACTTTAACAATACTTAGTCTGCATTTTCTAAGGGGCTCATAGCAAGAATGTAGGCTTTGGGGTTCAAAAATGCAAAATTAAAAGACATAATAAAAAAGCATATGCAAATTTTTCAATTGTAAAATTGTAAAGAACTGGAAATACAGTTCTGAAGTGAAGAGCACCTGTGACCTTGGTTCAGTTCTCAGGACCCAGGCAATGGCTCATACTTCTAACTCTAGCTCTAGTGAATTCTACACCCTCTTCTGGAGTCTGTAGGCATAGCAGGTATGTGGTGCACAAGAAGTCAAAACAATCACATGCATAAAATTAGAAAAGATAAAATAGCTAAATCAATTAATAAAGAACTACAAACTATTTTTTAGATCATTGGCTGTCAATAAACCAATGGACTAATAAGGAAATGGTAACTATGGCCACAGGCTAGAGTTTGTTCCAGTCCCATAATCAGCAGGTCAGAGTTATGAAGTTACATGAATTTATTCCACTCATTTCCACCTGTTTTTGTAAAGGAGCATTTAATCCTAGTTAAAAATTGGGGTTGGCTGAGAAGTACATCTGGTTGAGCCATTACTATCCATGGAACACAATAACAGATCCTGATAAATAAAAGTTACCGACATTTCTGCTAAAAACTCATGCCAGGTAATAGTAAACTATAGTGCAAAAAAAGTTCTTCGCAATTACAAACTGAAAGTTGTCCTCTTATTCCAGTTTTAGATAAACAATCTTTAACACTGACTTGTTGATTAGTTTAGTAAAGTGGCATTTTTTTATGAAGTGGCCAAATTCCAGAGTGTCTGGTCAAGTGGATATATCACAAAACAGGTATTCTTATTGCTTTAAAATGTACATTTAGATAGATGAATACAAACAATATAAAACATTAGAGACTAAAGCATGTTAAAAGTTAAGAACCATAGAGAATCATACAGCAAAAATAAAAACACTGTTATTAGTTGATAATTAATAATGGTATCTTGATTTCAATCGCTAATTATGTGTTTTGTGGGAAAGAATTATTTAATATAAAAGTTAAGAAAGGTTTCAATATTTACAACAGAAATCGTCAGGCATAAGGGGGCTTCCTTGGCAAAAGATGTTCCATGTGGAGGTAAATTTAAGGAGACCTGAGGCCTAACATTAAGAAGAAAGTGGGGTGGTAAGCTTAATGAAAGAAAGAAGCAGAAAAGAAGCCAGGTGAGGTTGTACTCTTATGGCCATTGTAAAATCAATGTTTGTATCCTCAGATAAATGTCTAAAATTATTCAGAAGGGATGGTCCCTTAAGAGAATTATAAAATTGTAACAGGGTCTGGTTTTCATTTTATCAGAATTAATTATGATTTCTTTGAGGGATTATTCTTAATACTTAATGTAAAAGATAATGAATAAAATATATTGAGATTATTGAGCATAACTTATTTTAATTTAATTATTTAACAATTTGTAAAATAAAACTTCACAGCTATGATCTTGAATGATTAAGTTTTACAAATAGATTTTACCGTGAAATTACAAATAGAGGCAATATTCTAGTTTTTACGCTAATATTTATAAGTAGCCAGATGACCTTAAAATATATAAAGTTTATGGAAAATTTTCATTTGGTAAACATATCTATGTCTAATTCCAAATGCAGTATATTAGATACTATAATTTAATTTTCAGAAATATGTTTATATGTAGCTTTTATATAAACACAATATAGGTCATATATTAATAACATAAACCTCTGTTTTTGAGAAGGTGAATCTATCAACTCTGAAGTTGCTGACAGCAAAGAAACAATGAAACTTTTGTTAAAACAATTCACAACCTCAACTCTTGAAGAAAAATTGAACCAAAAAACAATGACAAGCAATGTATGTTATAAATTGAATGAAAATTTTCTATTCATTCTTAGTGACTTTGTAACCTTGAATATATTTAAACTTTCTGAGTGTCTTTTCTCTCATCCATGTGCAATTTGTAAATCCATCTCCTTTCAGAGTACTGTCTTCCAGCTTTAACTACATTTTCAGTTGTCTATATTGGAAGATACTGAAGACCAAAGTGATAGACAATCTTTCTTATTTGTGGGAGATGTCACATCATATGGTAATTCTTTTGATATTTTGATTTGTTTTCTCAGGACTGGATGTTGAACCTGAGGTCTCATGTTTGGTAGGTAGTTTCCATGCCATCCAGTTACACAATTACCTTTGAAAACCTAGAGAAAAATTCATCTCATCAGCTAATCATATATCTGAAAACCATGGTATATTATATATGCAAAAGATCAAAAATATGCAGTAATAGTGCTAGCCATGCGAATCTGATTTATTGTCCGTATGGAGTACTCTGCCAAGCCATGACATCTCAGTTCAGATGCTGCAGTTTCAATTTAATCACTCTTGTTTGTTGATTGTCAGTTTAAAAACAAGCAATACGTTGACACAAATATGACTTATTAATTTCTAAAGACCAAGTGTCACTCATGTTAAATTATATAAAATACTAATGATTTAAGAAAAAATTTGTAAAGAAAAAATATCTATGCCTATTACATTCCCTGGCTATTTCTTTTTTAGCCCACATAGATAAAATATATAGGTGGTGTATTATACACATTCATGTAATGAGTTATTACAAATTAAGATTGGAAAACCCAAATACTTATAATAGAATCATACTATGTGAAAATGTTACAAGAGAATGTTGCTTTTATACTCTAATAATGCTCCTACATTGGCTTTTCTTTTATCTTTATAGAATTCACAATTTTCTGCTGTTTACTTTCTTCCTCACTTGTTGACCACCAAACTTTTGATTACCATGACTTTTCTTACATCACCTACATTTAGTGCAGGAAGAAAGATTCAGCTCAGTTCTGACTTGGTTTCAGCCTCCCTGAGCACCTCCAGCCTGACTGTCCACATGCACACATAGTTAGCACCTATTAGAAGCCAAGATCATTCTCTCGGCACAATCCCTTGACTCAGTGAGCAACAAAATAAAAATTCTTTTATCCAACTTCATATCGAAAAGGGAAAAGGTAAAATCAATGGGACAATAAAAACTGCAATCTTTTTTTGTCACATTTTATGACCTCATCACCAGCAGACTCCACAAGGTCATCACTCCTTGTATTAGTCTGTTAACGGTCTGGGCACAATCACTGCTACCTTTAGAACCATTGTTTTTTTTTTTTCCCCTACAATATTGCTTTTTGTTTGTTTGTTTTATTGGATGGTGCTATTGCTTCTCCATTTTGGTTAAAATGAACCTCATAGAATGCTATCATAGAATGCAATAAACCCATGCACTGAGACATCCAGTTCTTGGGTGAATCATTCCTAAAGCTTTCTGTTGCCTAGGCACAGAAATTCTTATATTTAGCAGTTTACCTGGACACTTAAAATGCTACTGGTTACGATTTGCCTTCAACTTTTTGATGTGTAGATGTAAAATGCTTTGCAAGCATTAGACATATATAGCTTAATATATTTTAAAAATGTTGTGTAGATAGAAAAATTTTCAATACTTAAAATATTTTGAGCAAAATAAGAAATGGTTCCTCAATCTTTACTAGTATTTACTTGGTTGCTTGATCTCTGGTCTCTTACTCTAAGATTATATTTGTGTGTTTGTGTCTGTGTGTATTATTGCATGTATACACATTGTCTATGAAGTGATTTCCTGTTTCACTTAGTTTGCTACTTAATAAATTTCTTTTCCTGAAATTGGGGAAGTTAAGTGGAAACCCTCTGTACTCACAAGTGCACAGTCTTTTATTTGTGTTATCCTTTTCTTAGTTTTGTTTCGTGCCCCAGTCTTTTTTAAGATTTTATGATTTTCCATGCCTTCCTACTACCTTTGAAAATGGTGATTTTTGTAGTTTTGGTATTTAGAAGATTTACATATGCCCACCATCTAACAGAAAGTTCTTCTCCATCTTGGTATACAAAGTATTCTCAATTTCTCTCTTTCATTGATATTCACTCACCATTTATCTATTTCTAGGCCTAGATGCCATTTGAATACATACTGTCTTCCTCTTGCCAATTCCAGAGATTTTTTCTATACCATGTTCATATCTCTGCATTGTGTAATTTCTTTGCAGTCATCTTACTTTTGTATGTCTGACCACACATGGTCATAGTTCAGCCAACTCTCTTTACTTTTCAGTTTTACTGTTAAAAGTAAAACCCTACTGTCTTTCAATTCAACAATTCACTCTGGAGTTAGGAAACATTTAGGAACAATCCAAATTATGTCTTTGTTACAAAGTTTATTCTCCTAAGGTCAAAATAAACTCAATCTTTTCTTACCGCTGTCTGTTTTCTGAAATCAAAGGCACCTGTATCAAAAGCTTGATTCCCAAATGAGGCCATTGGTGATGGGGCAACCACCATGAGGTGTATCCTTGAAGAGGATCCACAACCCCAGCACTCTCTTCTTTTCTCCTCTTCTCTGCTCTCCTCTCCTCTGCTCTCCTCTCCTGCTCCTCTCCTCTCCTCTCCTCTCCTCTCCTCTCCTCTGCTCTCCTCTCCTTCTCCTCTCTTCTCCTCTCTTCTCTTCTCCTCTCTTCCCTCTTCTCCCCTCCTCTCTCCTCCTCTCCTCTTCCCTCCTCTCTCCTCTCCTCCCTCCCTTCCCCTCTTCTCCTCTCCTCTTGTCTTCTGTCTCCTTTCTAGCTGTGACTATTTTATCACTTGTACTTCTACTGTTTCTTTCTACACCTGAATTGAATAAACTGTGTTTAAGAAAATCATTTTCCTTTTCAACTTAGTTTCTTGTTTAGGTGGATCAAATTAATATTTCTGATGAGTATACTCTAGTGTAATGTTCTAGATATCTAGAGCAGATACGGACATTGATGAGCATGCATCTGACATGTAGGCTATGTAGTGGAATTTTGATGTCACAGAGGACTGATCTCCAAAATATATAAATGCTGTGAGACAATGGTTTTATCCTGTAAAGATTTGCTTCTTGTATTTGCTTAATATTGCTGATTGGTCAGTAGCCAGGTAGAAAGTAGAGGCAGAAATGAGAACAGAAGAATTCTGGGAAGAGAAAAGATTCAGTCTACAGTCACCACCCAGCCACAGAGGAAGCAAAATGCCTCACTGATGAAAGGTACCAAGACATGTGACTAACACAGACAAGAAAAATGGGTTATGTAAGATATAAGAATTAGTTAACAAAAAGCCTAAGCTGGTTAACCAGTTTATAATTAATGTAGACCTCTCTGTGTTTCTTTGGGCTAAAAGGTTACAGGACCGGGCAGGACAGAAACCCCCTGTCAATATATAAAGAACTCAAGAACTTAGATACAAATTATTTTTTATAAAGAGAGTAAGTATCATTTTATGTGTTGTAGTTTCCTGTCCTGCTGTGGTGAGAAAATACACATGCAAAAACAAATGAGAAGAGAATGACTTTATTTTCAGACATAGATCAAGGCAGATTCCACTATTATGGGGAAGTCAAAGAAGTGAGATCCTTAAAACATCCCAAGGTTAAGCTCACAAAGTCATAGACTCGTGCATTCCATCACTCATCTCATAGTCTCTATTTCATAAAAACCAAAATCTGGTGCCTAGATTCACCCACAATTAAGGTGATTCCAACGACAACTATGTTAGTTCAGATAGTCCCTGACTACCAGGCCTACAGACCCATCTTCCTGGCAATTCACATTTCAGTCATTAACCAGAACAGGACAAGGAGTTCATTTATAATTCAGGAAAGTTCTTTTTAATTTCTGAGAAGAATCTTATGTAGCCTAGACTGGCCTGTAACAGGCTATACAGGCTCGGAAAACTTTAAATTTCTAATCCACTCTCTCCAATATTTTGAAAACTGGGATTGCAGGCATGTACCACCATGACTGTGTCTCGTTTATTTGGTGCAGAGAATTAAAACCATGGTGTTATGCATACTAGGCATCCAGTCTATTAACTGAGTATCTGTTGTAGAACACTTATCTCCAAACTGAAGCATTAAATCCAGGAGGGAGAATAAAGCTCACAAAAGTCATGAAAAATCACAAATCCACACGTCTTGAAAAGATGAAATTTGTGAGATTCTGGAGGACCTCTGGCTTGGGAAATAAAAGTGGTACACAATTACTGGAGGAGAAGGAATCCTCAGTCTAGTCTGGATGCTAAGAAGGTATTCTTGGTCTTCTTAATCTGCCTGCAAGCCATGCAGAGAGCTCCCCATTTGCAGCTTCTGTGAGTCATCAGTAGGTTGATGTTCATAATGGCTGTTCAGGGATACAGCTACATCTAAGCAGCCACTGTGACTCTAAGTCACCCTCAGCCACTCTCTTGTGATTAGTCCCAATAAAACTCATTGGTTTCCTTAGTTGGACATTGGTAGATCATTACTTTGGTCTCTGATGGGTTCCGAATCTGTAGTAAACAGTAAATGTAGTAATGTGTGTTTCATGCCTTCCCAGGAAAGTGTTCTCACACACACAACAGCAACATTTCAGCTCCTCAAATAATTCTAGTAAAGGTTTAATGTTTAGTAGGAAAATGAAATATTGTATGAAATAAAGTGAGTGTAAAACTAGACTACTTCTCTTCCCCATCAATCTGTTAAGAAGATGAGAAAACTTAACATTTTATCAGGTTATATTTATTTATATTTAAATTACCTTGCTTCTATTCTTAACACCAATCTCAAAATCCAACACTACTAAGAACGCTGTAAACATGAAGGCAGAATTAGCAGGAATAACAATAGCAACAAGGAAGAAAGCAGAGAGGAAATGCCATAAACATTAATTTAGTTTGTTAGAAACTGCCTGATTATCAGGGTAATTTTCAGAGTTGGTCTTGCTTTGTGGTAGCTTCAGATTTAATGTTGAAGTCATCTAAGGCTAAATTGAACAAGTCAGTAGTTATCATCTTCTGAGCAGGGAAATTTATTCTGTGTAAAAATAAAATTTATTCTGTGTAGAAATAAAAGAGTCATTTATTCTTGTGACCATTGTGTATCTCCATATTAGAGCAATAACATGGAACACAGAAAAGCCAAGCAGAGATTTACTAGCTAGGCTGCCTTATTGATGCTATGAAGAAATAGGCAACTTGCACCTCTGGACATTCCAATGCTATGATAATTCTGAATTAATTTTTATAATTAATAATATTTCATAGTGTAATGTAAAATTAAATATTATAAAAATCTTAAATATAAAGAATAATTTATAATTGATAATGTATTTCCCAGTTTACATACTGTTACACAGTTCGATTTGTATTTATTTGATGCAAATTAATGAATATTTTGAAAATTTACAACTTAGAATAACTAGCCTCTACTTTAGTATATTCAGCCTGCCCTTGAGTTGTCTTGACACCCATAACCTACTGTTTGTACAGAAGTTTCACAATGCTTAGAGCCCCTATATTCAACTTGAAGAGATAGGATCAGCTTTTCTTTAAGCTTTAGCAGATTTCCATCATGTTGAATAAACCTTGGGTCTCCTACATTTGGGTAAGAGTCATTGGTATTAAGATAAAATCAATAAAGTGAAATTAATATTAGGATAAAATCATAAACAATGTAAGATCTGAACGCTATTTGTTTCTACTTGTGAGAAAAATAATATTTATTTGTGAGTATTCTGAAATTTTCTCTATAATCTCTGACTGCAGGCCTAATTATGGAACAGGATTCATTTGATAATCTATGACTCAAAAAATTAATTATGTATACTCTAATATACCTCAAGTGAAAAAAATGAATATTTTTTCTCTTTTTAGAAACAGTCAGCTTCAGGCAGAACTTGGCCCACTGCAAGGCCCAAGATATGTATTACAGCGGAGGTTGTACAAGTGTTAATTGAATACTATGGGTCTCTAATCTTACAGACCAAATGTGCTAAAATTCTTTTTTATTTTTTTAAGGTTTTTTGAGACAGGGTTTCTTTGTAAGTGTAGCTTTGGAGCTTTTCCTAGAACTTTCTCTGTAGATCAGGCAGTCTTGCATTCATAGAGATCCACCTGCCTCTACCTCTCAAGTGCTGGGATTAAAGGCGTGTGCCACCACTACCTGGCCTTGCTAAAATTCTTAACACTAGAGTAGGGAACCAACAGGATACCAATTATTTTTTGACATTTTGACAAAACCTTTTTCCTCCATTCAAGTTCATAAAAAAGGGAATAAAATTATATTATGCTTATAATATAATTAAACTAATTAATTATGAACACTTTTATGATATACTATAGGAGTATATATACTTATATTGTATATATATATTATGCAACATCTCCTTTCAATTAAAAAGGATATAAATATTATCATTTAAAGAAAAACAGAATATAAATTCAAGGTTTAAAGAAATTTATAGATTTAAAAGTCTCTAAAGTACAATTTGATTATTTTATATATAGCAATGCCCCTCATAATCAAAAGAGAAAAAAAGAAAGTCTGTCTAAATTAATAATAGTTGAGCAGCCCATGCATATTAATTTAATAGGTTTTATTGCAAAAGTTTTCTTCAGGCTTAATATTTCTTGTACAAAAAATAGAAGAATGATCGGGAGTGATTAAAAATATAATTGCAGAAAATATTCATTTCAACTCCAAATGAAAATTGGTAATGAATGAACAATGAATGGCTATGAGTCCTGCCATTGCTCTGTAATCACAGTTAATAGAGAAATAAAGTTCAGATTAAAATATGCTAGAATAGAGCTAGTGAGAAAAAATTCAAAGTTCCTCAGTATTTTAATTTCTAATTAGTTACCTTAAACTACTGAGCAATTCTGCTAAGACTAAATTGCCCTTGCTACTTAAAGTCTTTTAGGCAGATTATATGGTCTAACAACTTTAACACTTTCAAATTGCAATGCATATGCTTTTGCATGCTTTCAAAGATTGGAATAAAACATCACATACATAATAAACACACAGTATAAAGAGAATGTACATATTAAAAAACAAAATAACATTGTACATATGTATGGTTTATGTTTAACATCTGTAAAATAAAATTGATGTAGATTAACCAATGAAAAAACTACTCACATTATGAGAACATAATTTTTGATGAAGGTTAAACCACAAAACATTGTTAGGAGGATATAGCAAAGCGAATTGAATCTTTTTCCTGTAATAAGAACAGGCAAAAGTGTGTGGTTCAAAATATGTCAAAACCAATTCCTCTACATGTAGAAGAATTATTTCTGATATTTATATATATGCACTGCCAAACAATAAATGTTCAATGAAGCATTTTATATTATCAGCTAAAATGAGGAGGTGCTAAGTAACCTACCAAGTAAGTACAAAAATATTATAAGAACATAATGTTTGTTTGGGCTCACAAGACTTAATCCTACAGAGATGTCATAAAAAACCAAAGTTCATTTCATAGTACTTTCATATATCAGAAGCCCAGCAATCATAGCAGGGAAGGTCAGCATGCCTTCAGCCAGATAGCTCTGTACAACTCAGGGTAAATCATATGGTGATATGACCTCAAATATACCCTACATTTTAATAGTTGAAAACAACCACCATTCATTTACTCACAGGGTGACTGAGGCATACCTGATATATCCAGATAACCAACCACAAGAATCACTGCCGAAGCAAGAAGAAAGGAACATCGATCCTCCAGTGTTGGCTCTTCAGTGAAATTGTATACAAGTGATAAGTGTTACAGATTTCTCTGGCCAAAGCAATTGTCATAATCAGAACTAATGTCATGTATTTGGATAAAATCAACCAAATCCCTAAATGGAAACAAAAAGTTGATGTATAAAAGCAGACATAACTTTACCCCACCAATAATATCTACAAGTCTAGAAGATGCTGACAGAAGTTATAAATGACAATGTAGTCTTCACAGAAGGCTTGGAAATTTTTACTAGGGACTAGGCATAACATTCTAACATTCTGTTATGTAATTTAAGAATAAAGCAAGATCATCAGATAGGACAGGGTATACATTTTCATGAAATGTTGAGAATCACATCAGTGAGGGAAAGAATAGTAAAACGCCCAAGCATTCTGAACCACCTTGTGTGTCTCCACTTGCAAGCTGAGAATTTTTTTAATCCCTTAAAAACCATATTGATCTACAGAAAAGTCTCAATAAAATATAACTATGGAATATATTGATAATAGCACACATTTGTTACAGAATCTATGTCAAGATAACTGTATGAGGGAATATGTGGCCTTATTAGTTATACTTCATTTCACAGTTGTGGGATCATGATTTAAATTTGAGAGCTCATTTAATGTCATTAAATAAAGTCCTTGTTTTGGACAGTAGTGAGATAGCATAACCAAAAAACCAAAAACAATAACAAAAACAAAAACACCCTCAGGCCGGGCAGTGGTGGTGCACACCTTTAAGCCCAGCACTCAGGAAACAGAGGCAGGCAGATTCCTGAGATTTAGAGGTCAACCTGGTCCATAAGAGTTAGATCCAGGACACATACCAAAGCTGCAGAGAAACCCTGTCTTGAAAAAAAAAAAAAAAAAAAAAAAAAAAAAGAAAGAAAGAAATGAAGTAAGGAAGAAGGAAGAAAGGAAGAAAAAACTCAAAATCATCATGGAAATTAAATTCCACTAATGACTCCATAAATACCATTTCTTCTAGTATCTATTTCCACATCTGGTGTAGGAGGTCCTTTTGTCTTTGTGTTGCTTTCATTGGTTAATAAAGAAACTGCTTTGGACCATTGATAGGGCAGAACTTAGGCAAGTAGGGGGGAAAATAAAATGGAATGCTGGGAGGAAGAAAACAGAGTCAGAGAGATACCACAGATCCTCCGCCTGAGAGGGATGCTGGTTAAAATCTTGCCAATAAACCACTGCCACATGACAATATATAAAGATTAATAGAAATGGGTTAAATCAAGATGTGAGAGTTAGCCAATAAGAGGCTAGAGCTAATGGGCCAAGCAATAATTTAATTGATACAATTTCTGTGTGATTATTTTGGGGCTAAGCTAGCCGGGTGGCTAGGACGAACAAGCAGGCCCTTCTACAACACACATTCAATGATTTCTTGCAAACATGTACTAAACTGATTGTAGAGAACATTCTTGGAACATATAGATTTGTAGAAAAACCAGATAGCCTGTTTATCTCTATAAGGACCTCTTGAACAGCTCCAGGAGGAATACAGGAAGTCATCTCAACTTTCTAGACTTCTATTTGTGCAACATTATTGGGCACTAGGCAACACCAGCTGCACCTATCCTAGTCCACCACACATTACTGAGGAGAGGGGCTCTCACTTCACAGTGAGCTAACAAGTAACTCCCATCACCATGAAAATAATAATGAGGTCCATGTTGGAATTTCAAACTGAGGCTGCACAATGTTAGAGCTGCCATTTGTTCTATCAGATCTAGGTAAGGACTTTGTGTATTATCCCATTGTGGGAACAACTATTAGCAAATTCATTAATTAAGGTCATGTTGACACTTCTATTCTCAACTAAAACATTTGTTAATTTATAGAGCGTTCTCCTTGGTTTAAACCAGCTTGTCACTGCTGCCTCTCGAAGAGGGCTAATGTGCTTTGGCTTTACAAGTACTGTAAGTGTGAATTGAAAGGATTAACAGATCTTGCCAATGGGCACACTATGTCCATATTTTTACATAATAATGGTACTCAAGAAGACATTGGTTCTAAAGATAATAAACGATCACTGCTCACAACAGATCTATAAACAGGATCAGGATTAATGAATTTGCTGGCAGCTATTGCTTTTAATTAGCCCAAGTTCAACTGCAGCAGAATCATGTCTGGCCAAGAGACTTGGACTTGCTAACACAGATCCCAGATTGTCTCTTTCAGTTTAATGCTGCACTCGGCCAGACTTTTGTTTTAAAGCAGGCAGTCTAGCAATCTAGTAACAATAATAATAACAGTCTTCACTTTTTTGTGTTCATTTTACTTTTTACCTGGCTACAATTTCTGTTCTCAATCAAATCACTGAGGATGTCCTCCTACGTTTCTACATTCTATACCGTGTCGTTTATTGTGAATCTTTATGTTGGTGGATGCATTTCTATTGTAATTTTGCTTTTAGGATTGGCTTACACTTCTTCCTTGCCTCTTTAAGCTTTCTTGTACTGACTGTCGCTGTTTTTTAAGAGTCTCTTTAAACCTTTCCTTGAATTCTTACCTCAAGGAAAAGCTCTCTGAGTGCTGTTTTAGAGGCCCTGTCACAGCTGGTTACAATAGCATGGACTGTTCATAGGGACATTTTTAACAGGACTGTGAGCCTCCTGAGAGATGAAAGAAGTTTATGGGAAAAATAGATATCTAATAGCCAATTCTGGGTTATTAGAAGTATTTGTAGCCCAGCTATTTTGTTAGGAGTTCTAATAACATAGCTATTGTCTGATATACAATTACAGTATGTAACATCCAGCCCATTTGGAAGAATGATAATGTCTTTTAAAGTTCAAAACAAAAGTGTGGATCTCATCAATGCTAAAGCTAGTTATTCTCAAACTCCCTATTTTTTAGGAAAAAGAAAGAAGCCCAGAACGTATTAGTCAGGATTCCAGGACACCTTTTTGAAATAGCGCATTACACTTTGGGACTTGGAGTCTAAAGATCACTAAGTGAGAACTAAGAGGATGAATTTCTCCACTGGATTAGATGAGCCTTAAGGGAGTCTAGAAAAGCAAGGGCTGAAATGACTGAAATTTCAACCATCAAAACTGCACCCTAAGAAAACTACAAAGTGGTAAACCATGTGACGTACAAAGGAGAAGTTTTTTCTCAGGTCTAGACATGGGAAAAGGTGCAACTAAAACTTGTCCTGAATTGGAAAAAAAAAAAAAAAAAAAAAAAGAAGTGCCCAAGGGAAATTTGGAAAGATATAAAAATAGTCAGCATGAACTTGGTACAGTTGTTCAGAATGTGTGACTGGAAGAAGACAATGGGTTAAATCACATTATCAGAAGCTAAAACTATTTATTTCTCTTATGCATTGCCCAATTCTTATTGGAGAATAAGAAAATCAAATAAAACAGCTACTGCTACCTAAAATGGGACTCCACACTTCATGGAATTGTTGATCTAATGCTAATGTGCCTCCAATATAAGCATTTTTTTTATCTCATTGTTAATTATTTTAGCACTGTTTAAACTGCTATAACTGAAGACCAGAGACTAGGTAAATTATAAACCATAGAAGTTAAATCAGATTACAGTTCTGGAGAACAAAATGTTCAAGCAGTCTCGTCTGGTAAAGATCTTCTGGGCTGTCATAAACCTGATGAAAGGTCAACTGGGCTTACAGAAAGACAGACAGAGTAACCTGGAAGTGGGAGGGAACACAAAGAAGACAGTCTGAACAGAGGGAGACAGACTACACAGGAAGAAAATGAGCACAAAGGAAAATGAACACAAAAGACGGAATAAACACAGAGAAAGACAGAGCAAACCGAGAGAAAAAGAGAACAAGTACAAAGAGAAGTGTGTACGTGGACAGTGGGCAAACAGAAAATGAGCACCTAGAAGTCAGGGCAGGTCCACAAACAGAAACAACAAAGGTGGAGATTTGAATAGAGCAAGTGTATATGAAGCAAACCATTTCCACAATAAGTGTTATGGCATTCTGCTCTGCCCTTTAGACCTAATAATTTTTTGATATTTCATAACCTAAAACTGCTAAAATCAGCAGTAATTTCAATTGGGAGGATCCTCTTCATTCATATTGCCAAGCCAGGATGAGGATCCTGTAGCTCAGCTTTAACCTTAATTCTCCTCCTTGCTGTAATTTGAATTTTCCATCTGATTCAGAATTGCCTAGAGAAAATTACTCAGTGCAATCCCTGTGGGAAGCAGCTTTGCTTGAAGGACCTTGGTAATGGGAAAGACAGAGCTGAGTCCCTTGTTGTTGTCTTTCAGTATTGTCTTTCTTTATCAAGACAAAGACTTCCACAAATACCACGTAGACTGAGGTCCAAAATCCAGCAGATTTTGAGAGTCAGAGAGCTCCTGTTCCCACTGTTAAAAGTCCCAAAGAAGACCAAGGTATACAATGGTCACATTTTACTCATCTTGCATGAGAACTTCATCAAACATGTTGCAAGTCCTTATCTTCAATTCTCTATTTGAATTTCACAGACTATGAAATTATTAGAAAATTAAAATTAGCAAAACACTTGTGATAAAGAGTCATAAATGGCATTTTTCAGAGGAGGGATTGTTTCAAGAGCTGTATTCAAGAAACTGAATTCAATATTGTTTTCTAATAGCTGTGACTTCTAAAACACCCATTCAATACTAAGATTTAGCTCTTTGGATACAGCTTTTATTCAAGACTTCAAATCCAACACGCATTAGCATAATGGGGTAAAACTATATATTTAAGTCGAAAATCATTTATCTGACTGAAAAGAAGTTGTTGGAAGCAGTGAGACCCCAGATCCTGAATTTCTTGTAAACAACTTGTTTTCCCCTGATCTGAGTGCTTACAGCTGCTCTGAGCACGAAACCTTCAGGAGTTCCTGATGGCAGGAGAGTGGTTTCTGGTGGGTTTGGCTGAGGTGTGGCTATCTTTATATAATCTGCCCCTGAACACAATAAAGGGGGCATTCTTGGGGAATTCAAGGATGACCTGTGTCGCTGTCTCTCTGTCTGTGTGTGTCTGTGTATTTTAACCTCCAGCCTCCTTGCCTGAAGCTCGCAAATTGGGTGCCAGTGCACAGAGCGCAGAACGGGGGCATGTGCATGGCAGAAGTAGCCAAGAATCATTACTCAGACAAGACCTCTCCTTCTGTTCCTCCAATTCCAGTCTTTCGAGTCTCATCCATAGCTCTGTAGCATGCACCTGTTGCTATTTCCTTTTCCTCTGTAACCCTATTAAAAATAGATCACAAAGATTTTCTCCTCCAACCTTCCTTGCACAGTATCATTCTAACTACCTACACCGGCAGGCATTCCGTGAGAACACAGCAACTGAGCAATTCAGGGACACAGGTAAGCTAACTGAAGATCTGTGTCACTCCTTCATTTCCTCTAAACCTCAAAACCCCCATCTTAACTTAACCTGTGTTATAGAACACCATCTGCAGCTTTCCTTCCCCCCGATTATATCTCCTGTGAATCCCAGAGACCTTCCCCTCCTAACCTATCTCCCCAAATTACCCCTTATCACAGCCTCCAACTCCAGCAGGCACTCCTTTCTAACCCACTGGCCTCTTTTTCAAGGTAGGCTAACTTTAGACCTTTACTCTCCTTATGTTTCTCAAAATAACCGCCCCCCCACCCAAGCTCATATCCAGTGGCCTTCTGTGGTAACTATCTTCACTGTCTACCTCCATTCTAAAAAGACCAATAAGCAGATCCTTGTTGAACACTCTGATCTCTTCCCTTTTATGAACCCCTCCAGATTTCTAGTCTATCCCAATTGCCAAATTTTGGTTCCCAATACCAAAAAAAACACGTTAGCTGGAACCACCAATGACCACACCCATCAGGTCCAGAGAAGTTTCCCCATCAGACAACACACAGACATCAAACTCCACTAACATCCAGAAATTAAAAGAAATCAAGAAAAAAAAAATACCCACCTAACAAAGACAAAACCAGAAATACATACTTAGATATGTATTTGTCCCAGAATAACAGCACAATCAATAAAAGCCATGGAAATATATCTTCACTAGCGCACAACAACCTTCCCAAAGCAGGTCCTGAATATTCCAAAATAGCTGAAGCACAAGAAAAGAGATAAAAGCAGCCTATATAAAGATGAAAAAGGTCTTTAAAAGGGAAATTAATAAAACCCTAAGCAATCTAGGAAAACACAAACAGTGCAAGAAATGAAGAAAACTATTCAAGACCTGAAAATGGAAATAAAATCAATAAAAGAAATACAGATTGAGGGAATTCTAGAAAAGAAAAAATTGGGAATTTGAACAGGAACCACAGAGATAAGCTTCATTGACAGAATACAAGAGATAAAAGCGAGAATCTCAGGTGTTGAAGTTACAGTATAATAAATGGACACATGTGCCAAAGAAAATAAAGACTAAAACTTCCTGATGTAAAACATCCACGAAATGTGGGACACTATGAAAAGACCAAATATAAGAATAACAGAAATAGTCCCCGGCCAGCTGGCCTTGGTGAGTTCCCGATAGATCATCCCCATTGCCTCAGTGTGTGGGTGCACCCCTCACCGTCCTGAGTTCCTTGCTCGTGCTCACTCTCCTTCTGCTCCTCCTTTGGATCGTGAGACTTCAGTCCAGTGCTCCAATGTTGGTCTCTGTCTCTGTCTTCTTTCATCGCCTGATGAAGGTTAATATTCAGGGGGATGCTTATATGTTTTTCTTTGGGTTCACCTTCTTATTTAGCTTCTCTAGAGTCACGAATTATAGTCTCAATGTCCTTTATTTATGGCTAGAAACCAAATATGAGTGAGTACATCCCATGTTCCTCTTTTTGGGTCTAGCTTACCTCACTCAGGATAGTGTTTTCAATTTCCGTCCATTTGTATGCAAAATTCAAGAAGTCATTGTTTTTTACTGCTGAGTAGTACTCTAATATGTATATATTCCATACTTTCTTCATCCATTCTTCCATTGAAGGACATCTAGGTTGTTTCCAGGTTCTGGCAATTACAAACAATGCTGCTATGAACATAGTTGAGCATATACTTTTGTTGTATGTTTGGGCATCTCTTGGGTATATTCCCAATAGTGGTATTGCTGGGTCAAGAGGTAGGTTGAACCCGACTTTCCTGAGAAACCGCCACACTGCTTTCCAAAGTGGTTGCACAAGTTGCTGGCCGGGGACTGAAAAAACATGGGACAAAACCGGTCTCGCTGAACATAATGGACAATGAGGACTACTGAGAACTGAAGAACAATGGCAATGGGTTCTTGATCCTATTGCATGTAATGGCTTTGTGGGAGCCCAGGTAGTTTGGATGCTCACCTTAATAGACCTGGATGGAGGTGGGTGGTCCTTGGACCTCCCACAGGGCAGAGAAACCTGCTTGCTCTTTGGGCTGAGGAGGAAGAAAGACTTGATTGGGGGAGGGGGAGGGAATGGGAGGTGGTGGCGGGGAAGAGGCAGAAATCTTTAATAATTAAATTAATTAATTAATAAAAAAAAAAGAATAACAGAAATAGAGGAAGGAAAGAAGCCCAGATCAATGACTCAGGTAATATTTTCAACAAAATCATAAAAGAAAATTTTCCTAACCTAAAGGGAGAGATGCCTACAAAGGTACAAGAAACATGTAAAACACCAAACAACTTGAATCAGAAAATGAAGTGCCCTCAGCACATAATAATCAAAACATTAATTGTAAGGAACAAAGAAAATATGGAAAGCTGTAAAGGAAAAAGACCAATTAACGTATAAAGGTAGACCTATTAGAATTATACCAAACTTCTCAATGCAGACTCTAAAAGACAAATGGGTCTGGATGTTTTGCGGACTTTAAGAGATCACAGATGCCATCCCAGACTCCTATACCCAACAAAACTTTCAATCACCACAAATAGAGAAAATAAGATGTTCCATAATAAACCCAAATTTAAACAATATTTATCTAAAAGTTCAGACTTACAGATGGTGTTAGAAAGAAAACTCCTAAACCTTTACTACAACCACAAAAATATAAGAAATAAATAACCTTAGACAACCAAAAGAAAGGGAAATGCACACACGCACACACTACACAACATACACACACACACCAACAACAATACAAACAACACTATTTTTTATAAAAAAAAAAAAACAAAAACAAAACACCAATACTGTCACCACCTACAGCAAAGAGAAACTAACAGGAATCAGTAATCATTGGACTTTGATTTAATTAAATATTAGTGGTCTTAATTCTTTAATAAAAAGTTCCAAATTAACAGAATATATATGAAAAGATCATCTGTCCTCATGCTGCTTCCAAGAAACACACCTCAACATTAAGGATAGACATCACCTTAGGATAAATGGTCGGAAAAAGATATCCCAATCAAACGAACTTAAGAAGCAAGCTGCTATAGCCATTTCAATATCTAACAAAGTAGACTTCAAATCAAAACTAATCAGAAGAGATAGTGAAGGACAGTACCTAGTCCTCAAAAGGAAAATCCATCAAGATGGCATTTCAATTATTATATTTATCTACCAAACACAAGGGCACCAACCTTTGTAAAAGTAACACTGTTATAACATATATAAAATACCTTGAGCCTCACATGCTAATAGTAGGAGTTTTCAATAATACTTTATTTTCACCAATGGACAGGTCATCCAGGCAAAATTTAAACAGAAATACTGGAGTTAACAGACATTACAATCCAAATGAATATAAGATATTTACAGAAAATTCCACACAAACACAAAATAATAAGCATTCACCTCAGCACATCATGGAGCTTTCTCCAAAACTGATTACAAACTCAGAAAAAAAAATTCTAAATAGATACAAGAAAACTGAAATAACACCCTACATCATATCAGACCATGAAAATTAAAGCTAGAGATCAACAATGGAAACATTAGAACGCTTAAAGGCTCATGGAAACTGAACAACGCTCTACTGAGTGAAAAAATGGGTCAAGACAGAATAAAGAAGATAATTGAATGACATTTTAAAAGACAAAATAACCTTGATGATTAAGGGTATGATTTTATTCAGGTTTCTCTTATAGAAATAAAGTTCAGAAGTTAGATCCCAGATAGAGCAAACATAGGGCTTTCTAGGTGCATTAACTAAGCAGTTTTTCTGGGAAGTCTGGGCAGTGAGTTTCCATTCTGAGCAGAGGAAGGGCAATTGTGTGGCATGCAAATACGGAGTGCCCCATTTCAGTTCACTGTTTCTTGAAGCACAATAAAATGTATTTCAAAGTGATGGCAGATTCCCCAGCAACCTTTGTTGCTGTCTGGAAACATGGGCTTAGATAAAGTTCAGCCTTGTCAGTTGCTCTCAAATTAGGCCATAAAAAGAGAATTTAGTTCAGAGAGGGGAATATTTGGTCTTTAATTTCTCATTTTTAAAGACTTTAAATTGTCTCTATTTTTCTTGTTACTCGGGAACAAGTAGAAAGGGCATTATTTTGAGGACGTTGTGCTTCTCTTGCCAGAAGAGGCAAGTATGACAATAACGAGGTTATAGCTGTCATTTATATTTTCAGATCTGAAGATTTCACTTTATTTATTTACTTTTATTTATTTTATTCTATGTCTTCCTTTTCTATTTTTTTAAAACTTGCTCTGTTATTGTTACTACAAGGTTTGGTTGAGACCTAGCATTCCCAAGTTTTCCCTGGGTCTGTATAATCTAATTATGCTCTGACTCAACAGTGACTCAAAGAGAATTCTTGGTCTCCATTAAAGAAAGAAGAGTACAAGAGTACTTTTTAAAAAATTGTTTTTGTTGAGCTATATATTTTTCTCTGCTCCCCTTCTATCCTCTTCCATATCCTTCTACCCTCTCCCATGGTCCCCATGTTCCCAATTTATTCAGGAGATCTTGTCTTTTTCTACTTCCCATGTATATTAGATCCATGTATGTATCTCTTAAAGCCCTCTTTGTTGTCTAGGTTCTCTGGGATTGTAAATTATAGGCTGTTTATTTTTCTTTATGTCTAAAACCCACGTATGATTGAGTCCATATGATATTTGTCTTTCTTGGTCTGGGTTACCTCACTCAATATGATGTTTTTGAGATCCATCCATTTGCCCACAAATTTCAAGATGTCATTATTTTTTTTCTGCTATGTAGTACTCCACTGTGTAAATGTACCACATTTTCCTTAACCATTCTTTGGTCAAGGGACATTTAGATTCTTCCAGTCTCTGGCTATGACAAACGATGGGGCTATAAACATAACTGAGCACATGTCCTTGTGGTATGATTGAACCAAAAGTGGTATTTCTGTGTCTTGATGTAGATTGTTTCATAATTTCTCTGAGAAATCATCATATTGATATCCAAAGTGGCTGTACCAGTTTGCACTACCACCAGCAATGCAGAAGTGATCCCTTTACCCCACAACCTCTCCAGCATAAGTTGTCATCAGTGTTTTCATCTTGATCATTCATTCTTACAGGTGTAACATAGAATCTCAGATTTGTTTTGATTTGCATTTCTCTGATGGCTAAGGATGTTTAGCATTTCCATAATTGTCTTTCATCCATTTTAGATTCCTCTGTAGAGAGTTCTCTGTTTAGGTCTGTACCCCATTTTTTACTAGATTATTTGTTTTTTGATGACCAATTTCTTGAGTTCTTTCTGTATTTTAGAGATCAGTCCTCTGTCGGATGTGGAGTTGGTGAAGATCTTTTCCCATTCTGTAGGCTACTATTTCATCTTGTTGACCTTTCCTTTGCTTTACAGATGCTTTTCAGTTTCAGGAGATCCCATTTATTGATGTTTTTCTCTCAGTGTCTGTGCTACTGGTGTTATATTTGGGATGTGGTCTCCTGTGCCAAAGTGCTCAAGTGTACTTCCCACTTTCTCTTCTATGAGGTTCAGTGTTGTATGCTGAAGTCTTTGACCAATTTGGACTTGAAATTTCTGCATTGCAATAGATATGGGTCTATTTTCATTCTTCTACATTTGTAATAAGAGTACTTTGACAGAAAATTCAGTCCAGGAATATATGTCTCTACTTTTCTCTGTCCTTGTTTCCTTTCCCTAAAAAAAAATTCTCATTTAAGCAACTGATTTTTCAAGCATTGCTTAGAATAATACACTTAGCCAGCTTCAATGAATTTGATTTCTGAAACTGTGGGAAAATATCTGTGGTTTCTTTCTATATACAAATAAGATCTGCATCTTGGACTGGTCTGTAACACCTTTTTCCAGATCTTTCCTGTGTTGACTTCCTAGATAACATTTGGACCTGGAAAGATTCTAAGATCAGATATAAACAGGGTGAGCTTGAGTTTGTATCTGAGACAGTTTAGAAATTTTCTTAGGTTATGATCTGAAAGTGATATTTTCACACTTAGCTAGACTAACCAAATACATTATATTGCAGTCCATGACTTAATTAAAGCCTCTAAAGAGGAATCTTCCATTGCCTCTTCATAAATGAATGTTTCCGGGAGTCCTTAGTGGTTGTTGCTATAGCTCCATTCCCACAATCTGCCTCTGTCGCTAAACTACATCCCTTAAGTTTGCCTATAGGCATATGTGTGTGTGTATGTGTGTCCCTGGATTTTGGGTAACTCAATCCAAAACAATCACAATTTAATACAAGAGTTGTACAAAGATCTTGGTCTCAAAGAAGTCAAATTCTGAATTTCTGTGTTGTGTCAGCACACTACTCATTAAAGTACCCTGGGTAACCAGTTGTTGTTACCTTATTCTTGTTTCTACTTTCAAGAATGTCTATGGTATGCTAGCAATTTATCATTTTTTTAGTATTTTGTTGTTGTTATGTTGAGTGAATATATATTTGCATGCAGATGTACCTGTGTGTGTGTATGACTGCGTATATGCATATGTATGTGTGACTGTATATGCTTGTGTATAAAAGCCAGAAGTTGGTATCTGTTATGTTCCTTAGTTGTTATTCACTTAATATTTTTCGCATGGGTCTCTTATATAACCGGTATTTCATTAATTAGACTTGACTTCAAACTTTATGGTTCTACCTGTCTTTGCCTCCTTTATGTTGAGATTACATATGTGTGCCATGTGAGAATTTTACCATATGTGTCTGGAAATTTAAACAAAATTTTTATGCTTATGCACCAAGAACTTTACTGCCTCCTCAACCCTAGGAACTTTGCCATTGATTAGAACTGCTATAGGAATTGATTTCCCAGTATTTCTTCCTTTCCATGTTTATGGACCTCTTGTCTCTTAGAAAAGAACCCTTAAGAACAGTGTTCCAGGAATTCACCACAAATGTTCTCTAGAGAGAAGAGAATGTCAAAGGCATAGAGGGATATCAGTGACATAGACTGGTGCAGAAATCTGTTTTGAATATCTGTTTGCTAAATTCCTGGTTCTATATCTTTAGATCATAATATATACTTAATTTCACTTATATTTCAGAATGGTAAGTATAAATTATTTTAATATTATATTTTATAATTTAAATAATCAATTGACTACATAAGATAATTAACACCACAATGATTAAGATAAAATATTATCAAACTCATGCTGATTGTGGTACAATAAGTCATTCTATCCATTAGCCAGTGATTTTAAAGCTGCACATTCATAATCCATGCTATTTAAATTATATTACTTTTCACTTGACAATGTATATGAGATGTGGAAATAATATGGCTCAATGCTATGCAAAGCTGTGAGTACTTTAGTAAGGTCTCAATCTGTCCTAAATGTATGTGTAAATGTATGTTCTCTATCTTCTCATACTTCCATTAGACTTCTATATAACATAGATTTTTAGTATGTTGCTTTTGCATTCATCTGTGAAACTGATCTGCCAAGAGAATCCTATTTCCAACAGTACACACAACAAAGAACAGAAATGGATAACATTTTCTTGATTGGTTTTCTTCGTTAGACCTTTCTGTTTAGGCAAGCAAGTATTAGTTATATCTATAGTGCATTATTTTCCTAAGATGGTCAGTGTTTGTTGCAACTGTAATTAATACAGAAAAACACTGGCATGATTTGGGTAAAATTATACTGAATGTATCATTGCTTAATGTTTTTTGGAATGTCAGTTGTGACTGTGTCATTAAAAGAAGGGTAATCAAAGTTCATGTCAACCATATTCCTTAATGTGGTTATTCATAACTATATTGTTATATTAATTAGATCCCCAATGAAATGAATTATTAGATTATGTATAAGTCTATAAAAAGAATTTAAAACAGTTTTATGTACTAAAAGTATCATTATATTATCACAAAGATATATAAAACTTAAATATGTGCTTCACTAAGATATTTAAAATTAGTTAGTCCACATTATTAATTTTTTCATTATTGTGACCATTAGAAAACTTGTATCCCAATAGTAGTATTTTAATATGAGTATTTAAATGGAAGAATAAGAGAATAATAGCTCTCAGTTGTGTTTGATTGTCTTACTCTTTAGATATTTTTCTTTCATCTTATATATAGATACATTTAATATAACCTTTACTTGAAATTAATTTGATAATAAAACAGTGTTTTAATATAAGACATTTATATACCTAAATATACATATATTTTTCCTTCCTTAGGCAATCCATACATGTTCCTCTTAGGGTCCTCCTTCTTACCTAGCTTCTTTGGGACTATGAATTATATGCTGTTTATCTTTTGCTTTACTTCTAATAACCAATTATGAGTGAGTTAATTACATACCAAGTTTATCCTTCTGAGTTTGGATTGCCTCACTCAGAATGTTTTCTTTTCTAATTCATTTGCCTGCAAATATCATGATGTCATGTTTTTTTAGAGCTGAATAATACTCAATTGTGTACATGTCTCATATATTCTTTACTTTTTCTTCAGTTGAGGCATATCTAAGTGGTTTCCAGGTTCTAGCTATAACGAATAATGTTGCTATGAACATAGCTGAGCAAGTTTCCTTGTGGTATGATTGCGCATCCTTTGGGTACATGGCTCAAGAGTGGTATCGCTCGGTCTTGAGGTAGATTGGTTGCCAATTTTCTGAGAAACGGCCATATTGATTTCCAAAGTGGCTGTAAAAGTTTACACTCCAACCAGCAGTGGAGGAATGTTTCCTTCACTCCACATCATCTCCAACGTGTGAGAAGACTGAACAGGAAAAATGTAAAGAACTTTTAGTCCGTCAAACTGTTCTGCTTGTTGCACTGTTACTTCAATGGTGGATGCTTGTATTAGAAGGCACCTCCAGCATGTATGCACAGCACTGGCTTCAGTATTAATGGAAACTGTGATGTTAAGAGTTATGTTTCCATCAGAAAGTGTCTAGAGTCACTAGGGCTTTGTCAAAACTGTCAGGGAGTATCATGATTGTATTAGTTAAGAAGGGAGGAAGAGATGGCTTTGGTGATTGAGGTTGACTACATACAAGGGAAAAGCATATTGTGAAGCAAATGCATTCATTATTTCTTAACTGTAAATATAACATGGCCAATCTTTCAGCTCCTTGATTCTCTGCCAGTCTGGACTGTACCAAAGAGCATAATAAATTGTTTTCCTCTTTTAAAAAGTAAAATAATGTACATATTATTTAACACATATGTAAATAAAATACTCTTGTTATTAATCAAGTTACTCTCTGCAGTTCTGGATATACACACAACTTTAAAAGACAGTAAACTCACATGTCCAATGAAATAAGCAAAGCAAGGAAAAATGAAAATTGTTACCTGGAAGTAGCAATCCTTGTGTTTGTGAGACTCTGAAAGCAGATATTTTTGCTGGGTGTTGATGACATCCATTTGTTTCTTGAAGATGCTGTCTTTGCTGTTTGCATTGATTTAGAAATTCTAAACTGTGATTAAATTAGTATTCTTTTCCTAGGGTGACTTTCACAAATTACCACAGTGCTGATGCCTTAAAATAGCACAAATTTATTTTCTCAGAGATGAAGAGATCAAGAGTTTGAAATCAATGTGCTGGCAGTGTTTGTTCACTTGAGAGATTCAGAGAGAGAAACTCTCCCACAGTTTTCTCCTAACTTCTGGTAACTGGTAAATCTTGACATTTTCCTTGTTTGTTTTATAAATGAACCACAAATTAAACATCTATTCATATGAGGTTCCATCTGTATCTCTGTTCATGGCTGCATCTGAATTTTATTAGGACACTAGTCCTTAGGTTTATGATGGACCTTAAATTCAGCGTAATTTCATTTCAAGAGCTTTTACTTGTATTCCCAAATAAATTAATATTAAAACAGTACAACTAATAACTGAATCAAAACAAAACCAAAAAGATTTTATGCTAAATAAATCTTGTAATTCAGAATTTGAGGGGTACAGTTTGACCAAAATATCATGTGGTTAAGTATTGTGCTGGAGATAAAAATGATTCATTGAGAAAGAAGATAAGTAGACATAAGACCACATTATACATATTTAAAAAATAATACAAACAAATAGCTACTATTGTAAATAATTATCATGAAAGGGACATACAAAAGATGAGAAGTGTTCAGGGAATATAGTATAAAGATTGTCCTTTTTCTACTTCCCATATAGATTAGATCTATGTAAGTCTCTCTTAGTGTCCTCATTGTTGTCTAAGTTCTCTGGCATTGTTTGTAGGCTAATTTTCTTTGCTTTATGTTAAAAAATCACCTATGAGTGAGTACATGTGATAACTGTCTTTCTGCATCTGGGTTACCTAACTCAAAATGATGTTTTCTAGCTCTGTCCATTTTCCTGAAAAATTCTAGACATCATTATTTTTTTCTGCTCTATAGAACTTCATTGTGTAAATGTACCACATTTTATCCATTCTTCGATTGAGGTGCATTTAAGTTGTTACCAGGTTCTGGCTATGACAAACAATGCTGCTATGAACATAGTTGAGCACATGTCCTTCTGGCACAGTTGAGCATAAATGGTTTTTAGACAGAAAGCAAAGAAAATCAGCCCACAAATCACAATCCCAGAGAACCTAGAAAACAATGAGGACCCTAAGAGACATACATAGATCTGATCTACATGGATAGTAGAAAAAAAACAAGATCTCCTTAGTGAATATTCCTAGTATAGCTTCATAGGTAACCTTCTCATTTCATTCAGGACTCCGCTCAAACACATATTTTCATGTAGTATTTATCTGTTCATCTGGAATGAATCATACTGCTATACCACTAGTAAAACTCTATACCAAATCATTTCCCATACTCAGATTTAATTTTTTTATATTCATATTTACACACAAACATACTTACAAACACACACATTATTATTTGCCATCCACAGTGTTTTAATTTTAAGAACTGTGATCACACTTGAGGCTTTGCTCCCTTACTGATATTTATCATAATGGTTAGAATATGCCTGGGTGTGATAAGCACTTAAAAAAAACATGAATGAATGAATGAGTGAATGAATGAATTAAAATAGTTCTTAAATTATATTAAGAAAATATGTGCAGATTTTGCAAACTCCCAAATGTCAGTATATTTTATATAATTTGCATCAAAATTTCAGAGACCAGATTTTTCTAATTACCATTGCTTTTGATCTATTATATATATGTCTTCCTGGTTTTTTAATAAATCAATATAAGCTATAATAGAGTTTATGAACAAGAAACAGTAGAACCTATAGTCTATGTGCAATTTTCTGGGTAAAATATACTAAGACAAATATATGCAATAAACATGGAATACATTTCATAGATAAATATAATTCATTTGAGATTAATGATTAGTTTGGATTGTGTATGCATTTATTTATACATAATTGAGCAAACAATCAAAAGCTGAACATATTCTTAGCAAATAAGGATGCATGTATGCTGTCACATTGGTGTCTAATTCTCTAACTTACAGTCAAGTAAAGTATTTTTTTTTCTATTTGAATTGTCAGTGGGCCAAGAATATATGTAGTGTAGAATAGATCTGTGTGGTTTTAATGAAAATATGAGTTTCCAATGCTGTTTTATTGGTATTATCAAAGGTATTTTGTTATGAAGTATCTTTAGATTATCAAGGACAGTTTCTGAAACAAGTTGTAGTTTGTCTTCTTAAAACACTGTAATTTATTTTTTAAATCTTTGAATTAAAGAAAACCTTCTTAAAAATGATACTGTAGTTGAGAGATTTACCTTAGAGGGATTTGCAACCTATTAAATCAGAGATGGAGAGAATTGCCTACACTAAACAGAATTACAGAGTTCATATCTGCCTTACTTGCAAAATGTTGCTCATCAAGTCAAATGGGTCCATTTTACACGCAAGGATCACAACTGCCTCTGTATGTATTGAGAACACGACAAAGCAGCCATGTAAAGTGGCACAAGACGGTAATCCTAGCACTAATGCAACTGAGACAATAGTATTGCCATAAGTTTCAGTGTCATCTTGGGGTACATGTGATTTGCAAAGAAAAGACTTCAATAAGAGGGTCATAAATAATACATATCTAATTGCTAACATGCATTTCTAGAACTGGATATATGCTCTAGCCAGGGATCTAAATATCTATTTTAACGATATAAAAACCAGTAGAAACCCTTTTTATGTCATTCAAAACGAAACCTCATATCAAAAATCGCAGCTGATTCTTCCAGTTTCCAGTTCACAAAAATGTCATTTATGTTTGATTAGGTTCTAATTATAGCATAAACGTGACCCACAATAACTCAAGGTAAGAAACATTTATATTAATAAGTGTATGCTATTATTTGTTTCTGTATTATTGCTTTTGACTCTACATTGTATTTACTCTCAGAGCTAGAAGCAGTATTCACAAAGTCTATAGAGTCATAAGGAACTCAATATCAATCTTTTAGGTGCCAATCATGCACTAATAAAGACACAGACATTTATTAGTATTAAAATTTCACATTCATAGAAAATAATAGTTAGCTTATTTATAAGTAAAACTTCTGCTTTGTAGATAATGCTATTTTATGAAAATACTGCATGCTCTGAGTTCTTTTATTTTGCTTTTAATTTGCTTTCTTGTTTCTTTTATTCCTTTTTAATTAATTAATTTTTTAAAACTATCCTTTTTCATTTTACATACCAATCCCAGTACCCACTCCCTCTCCTCCTCCCACTCCATCCACCTTCTCCCCTACCCCACCCCTATCCACATTGCTTCCAGGTAGGACCAAGGTCCTGCCTATTCTATCTAGGCTGAGCAAGGTAGCCCTCCAAAGAGGATGGGTTCCATAAAGCCAGTAAAAGCAGTAGGAAAAATCCTGGTCTCACTGTCACTAGTCCCACAGTCTGCCCCATTCGCACAATTCTCACCAAGGTTCATAGGGCTGAGTTCTTATTAATAAAATAAAACCTTAGCTAAAATTTTACTGTACTGATATTTCATTTGTATTTTAATAATAAAGTTTGCCTACACACCAGAACACAAAACAGCCACATTAATCAACTATGCAAGTCATGCAATGGTGGCACACATCTTTACTTCTAGCAGCCACATTAGTTAACCACAGAGGCTAGGTGGTGTTGGTGCATGCTTTAAATCTCAGCGCTAAAGAGGGAATATAAAGTGGTGTGAGACAGGAACTCGCTCTCTTTCAGTTTGAAAATTTCAGAGAGGTAAAAGCTCTCTAGTGGCTTGACTGCTTTGCTTTTCTGATCTTCAGGTTAACCCCTAATATCTGTCTCTTGGTTTTTATTATTCATGCTACATTTTACATTTTGTACTTTAAAATATAATCAAAAGACACTTATAGAGAGAAATACTGGGAAGTAAAACTAATATATAAAACTACTGATTAGAGAGAAAAATAATAGAAAATAAGAGGAAAGAGGGAGATAGAGACACAAGGAGGAGAGAGGAGGGTAAAACAGCAATAAGTATGTCTAAGAAAAGACAAGGCATTATTTAGTTTCCCTAAAAATCTACAATATAGATAAGTCAGTGTAGAAATATACATATATAATATGAGTAAAATTTCCCATCTGGACTGACAGTGTTTCTTTCAAGGACCAAAAACTATCTAATAACTCTAACAGTAAGCATGAGGTGCTCTCTTTCGAGCTGTGGGTCAGGGTTTCCTTTGGTTACTTCCTACCATGGAAATGGAAGGTCAGTCTCTACTGCTGAAGACATCTTGAACTTCAGGACACAGAAATGTCTGAGCTTGAACTCCCTGAAAGTCCACTCCCTGAGGAATAGCTTTCATAGTACCAGAAGAGGTCATGAAAGCTTCCAAATACCCAAATACCACAAGCAAACAAACTGTTGAGTTGCAGTGCATGGTGACAATTAATATACCTACATTATAAAACATACCCTAAAATTCAAGGATCAGTGAAGAAGAAAGGGTTGGAAAACTTTTATAAACGAAGGTATCAGGGATACTGTTATTGGGGTGTGTCTCCTAATAATATCAGAAGCTCTAGATATAAAATGTTATCAACATAACTGCTCAATTGGGTGTGAACAAGTCAGCAACAATAGACATGGGAAAATGGACAAGGATAAGCTCAAGAGGTCTCATCTTGACAGGCACAAAAAATTACAGGCACCTAAGGAATACTGAGACTTAGAGAAACAAACTTAGGAAAAAAGACAACAACTGGTTATCTAATATCAAATTGTCCATACCAAAAACCTACATAAAAGTACCTTCATGAAGAATAAAAAGGTTTTATTTTGAAATATCTACATACATATATCTGCATTGGACAATGAGAAACCATGGCCAATTATAATACCTGTTTCCCTATTTAAAAAAGTTTTTCCTCAAAAACAAAACTTTATTTAAGGAAGTATCAGTTTTTCATTCTTTCTTTCTCTATATATAACTTCCTTAAAATGACATTTATGTATTTTTTTCTATAGAAACATGCCACTAGTTTTCAATGTTTGCAATAGGAATATTTTTATCTTCCACAGTCTTAAAACCATGGTCTTTTATATGTTTCTTTGACTTTATAATTTGAGGTACTTCATTGTGTATTTCAAACAACATGAAATTACTGAAAGTATTTTCCCATAATTTACGGTATCTCTTTCATAGAGAAAGAATTCTTTCTTAGAAATATTTGCATTTGCAATTACTAAAGTCATATTTATTGAAATCTTTTTTATTAGAAATATATATTTAAAATGTTTTAAATAGTGAGTTGAGAATATAATATTTTAGAATCTACACATAAGCATCTTTAGAATATTGCTGCATAAGAGTGTTTCTTATTTAATTTTTATATTGTTGAATACCTGTAAAAAAAAGGACATGTTTTCGTTCCCTGAGCACACAGTCTCAAATAATCACAAAGAAACTTACAGAATTTACAAACTTGTTGGCCTACAGTATAAGTTTATTACTAACTAGCTCATATATATATATATATATATATATATATATATATATATATTGACCCATTTCTATTAACATATGTATTTACATATGGCCATGGCTTTTACTGGTACACTGGCATATTTTATCTTCAGTGGCTCCTTGAGTTTTTCTTGATTCTTCCCTATGTATTAAAGTTGCACAAGGCAATTCCAATGAGACATAGAGTCCCAAAAGCTGGTAAAAGACTCAGAGACAGCTCTTGATCCCACTATTTTAAAGTCCAACAAGAGGACCAAGCTACACACCTGCAGCATATACACAAAGTGCCAAGGTCAGTCCCATGCAGGCTCCCTGCTAATCACTTCAGTTTCTGTGAGCCCCTATGAGTTAGGTTATTTGGTTTTGTGAGGTTTCTTGTAGTGTCCTTTTTCTCTTTGACTGCTAAAATTCTTTCTCCCCCCTCTTCTGCAGGATTCCTTGAACTCAGCCTAATGTTTGACTGTGGGTCTCTGCCTCTATTTCTTTCAGTTGCTGGAGGAAGCCTCTCTGATGAAAATTAGGCTATGCACCAATCTATGAGTGCAGCAGAATATAGTTATCCATCATTACATTTACTTTTTTCTCTCCAGCTATGTTTATTTATGTTCTAGATCTCTGGGTCTTCCAGCATGTGAATCGTCATGCTCCAGGCAGTATCAGGGTTTGCTTATTCTCCTGAGGATCCAACTCTGTATTGGATAAACTGTTCTCATTGCTACTGAGGTATATCTAGTGATGAAGTCACTTTAAAATATAGCTGGTAATCTATACACTGGTTCTAAATACCAAGTTTATGCCCCTTGCCATATTGACACTCATTTCCAAATCTATCTCTTAGCTCATGTTTGGGACCAAAGACACCTATCCTATCTTTCAAGAATCTGATGCCTGTTCAAAAGCCTACTGAGTCTCTTTGTGTCAATATCAAATGACACCTTATTTTACAAAGTCATACAAATGATGAGCTTTTGAGGTCTAGATTTTACCTGAGGCTTTCCCCGAGGCCCTGGTATATGAACAAAGAATATAACTCCTTCTTTATCTAGAAAAATGTTTGGCATAGCCATTAGTAGCCTGGAGTTAGAGCACTGGGAGCATTTCCCTGAGGAGCTGATATACGAAGAAGGAAGACAACATTTTCTCTAAACCCAGGAATATGTTTTGCAGAGATACTGTGGACCCAGGGGTCCTTGGGGAAGCTCTGGCTTCTGTTCTTGGGACCTCAACACTTCCTATCCTAAGGGTTGATGGTTATCATACGAGTCCCATGGTCCTTATGAGCTGAGTCTCTGATGCCTGTGAGATATCTTATGTTTTTCTTGTGCAACACTTGTTGATTAACCTCTTTCTGACTTTGCCCCACTGTATGATATCTTTCCACTGACTCTATTCCGTTTTATCCATGCAAATAGGGTATAATTGTGATACTTGTTAATAAACTTACTTACAGAAGACATTGAGTTTGTGTAAGACCTCCTTATCCTAAAATTTCTTATTTTCTTCTTTACAAACTCATCTTTGTTTGTAAGGTTCTTCTTCAAACCTTTTCAGTTAAGAACCACCTGCTGATCTAGATCAATGAGCAACTAGAGAAAAATGGGATGGAAAGTCCTCATTGATATATCAAACATCTCAAGACCATCTACAGCTGTTTTACATTTATAAGCATGGATGTTTCTAAATAATTGTCTCACATGTGATAAGCATTTGATCTGACCATAGTACATTCAAGAATTTTAGAGCTGTGTCTGACCGTTATATCTTCTGCATGTGTATATCTTTCTGATATCTTCAAATCCGTAGAAAATAGAACTTAGTGCTATATCGTCTATATATTGAAATCCTTCAAAGTGACACTGTGGCCCACCATATTATGACTATTAGGCTTTAAATCAAATCTGAAAGTAACCTTTAAAGAAAATCAGAAGGCTTCCCGTTGCTATAGAAATTAGAATTGAGATTCAGCAACTAAGAAAATCATAAGAATTGCGTGGTCAAGGTCCATGCAACATGAGAATACCACAGCACTAGTATCCATTCTTTTGTCACAAGAGCACTGTTTAGTACAGTGGTCTGATGGTGGTGGCAATATCAGTTTTAGCTCTTTACAACCGCCATCCATTGTCCTGAAGCTGAGTAGCTACCACTTTGCAGAATGTACTATGCTACTGAAAAAGATTTAGGCTAAGAGAATACTCTCTATTCTCCCTATTTTATTAATGGCTTTTATAAATCTTTTGATGTCTTATGGAAGCCTGTATTGTTGATATTTGTCGCCCTAGTACTACAACTTAACAGACTGATTGATGAGGAGTTATCTTCTAAGAGTTTGCACTTTCATACTTTGCTCAGCAAAGTATGCCCCACCCACATAGTCACCACTAGTACACTCTCTATTAGGAGAAAAACCCGTACAGTCTTTTTAAAGGGTAAAAATTGCCTATCCCTATGTCAAGTTTAGTGTATTCCATAGGTAGTGGGTTACACCCTTATACACATATACTGTAGTCCAATGTCGTGTTCTTTTAGAGGCTGTTAACTTAAAGCACACTTGACTCCAAAATCCACTAAAGTATGTACTTTGAGGTTCAAAAACCAGTAAAAGACAAAATCCATAATTTATTATGGAGCTATCAGTTGCCACGTATGGCCTCACATATGGTCAACCATAGTCTTCCTATCAGAGCCATTGCTGGGATGTCCCTTACATTCAGAGGTCTCTTTCTTTCAACAGCTAGTGTAAAAGTGGGAGAGACCTATAGCCTCTGCCCTAAAACTACTTTTTCCACTTCTTTATTGAACTGGAATACAGTCTTTAAAGACTCATAAGCACAGTATTGGAAACTTTATCAATTTTGCCAGGAACTCCATCTTGACATAAAGCTAGCCATATTTAATTTTGAGTACTCAGATAGACCTCATCATTCATATGCTTTTCTATTAGCAAATCCTCTTGGATACTTTACTGTTTTGGGAATCCAATTTACATGCTTACTAAATCATTTATATCCACTAGAACTCCTCCAGTCTTGTGAATATCACTACCTATCATGTAGTGATAGTTTGTTTATAATCTAACAGAAAAGCTTGCCTGAATATCAGAGTGCACAACTAAGCTACTAGTTAGTCATAGAGGCCAGGCGGTGGTGGCACACACCTTTAATCCCAGCACTTGGTGAAGAGGTAGACGGATCTCTGTGAGTGCAAGGTTACCCTGGGCTACACAAGTTTGAATCTGTCTAAAAAAGAAACAGAGCTCACATTAAGGTGGTCCCAGCATTTTTGATCACATGCCTTTAATCCCAGCACTAGACAGGTGGAGACGAGTGATATGGCTGGGTGGAGAGAGGAGCTCAGATGCAGTCTGAGGATTCAATCTGAGAAGCAGTCAGAGGATTCAGTATGAGCATGCAGTCTCGGCATTTGTAGAGACAGGAACACCCCATTGATCTGAGCATTGGTTGAGGTAAGAAATCTTTAGTGGCTGACTGCTTTGCTTCTCTGATCCTTCAGCCTTCACCCCTGATAGCTGACTCTGGGTTTTTATTATTAAGACAAAATAGAATTTGTGCAATACTACCATGGTATCAAAGCCTGGAAGTCTTTGGTTCAAGGTCCCTGCTGATGTCTGTTCTCTCTTACCTCTTGTAAAGGCAATTCTATCAGGTCTGTAAACTGGGCATAACACAGCATCTCACAAATTCAATTTCTTCAGGAATGCCCTTTTGCCTTCTATTGTCTTCCAGCCCATGATATTCATAGAAACCACACTTGGCAAACAGCAAGCACCTTCACTTGCTCATATGAGCCTATACTTTAGACTTTTATTTATTTTTGTTATATACAATTAAGCAACCTTTGTCTAAGGGAGATGCACATTTAATATTTATCTCATTCAGTTCCTTTACTTTTTTGTCTCCCCATGTTAGCTTATATGCATCTATGACCACAGGCTCGCTATTCAGGTTAGGAGAGACTCGTTTTTTAACTATCATACCATTTCTTTTGCTGGGATTTATTAAGGCATCGCTCTGCATGCTGAATCATGATATTTTCTATCCTCTGTCTTAAAGGTCAGATCTGAGAGGAATCTTTTATCATTTCTATTTTTTCTTTTTCCTTACAATTCAACTTATTTCTCATAGGTTCTCAATTTTTGGTTACAGGCAAGGCTCTTTAGCATGGATAAAACTTGTAGCTTTGCCCTTATACTCCACTAGCAATAAAAAAAAAAATAAGGTGTCAACACTTCGATTTCATTCGTCCCCTTTTCTTTTTCCTTGCTAGTGCAGAGGCTAAAATGGAAGATAATATATCCACAGTGTAATTCCTCCCTTGGAAAGGCAAGATATCTCTGGGAACACGGATAAGCCTTGGTTGCATATCTTATCACTAACAGTGAAGCCCAACTGTTTCTATCACAGCATGATTAAGACATATTTCCATACATGCAACTTTCAGGATCCAGGATATATTCTCTAGTCAATTGGGCATCTCCAGTCATTTCTGTACTCAGGCCCTAGAAACCAGTTCTGATAGAAGCATGTCACAGAGATGAAAATCATCACGTGGAGATTCTCCTCAAGGGTGCTCCTCTAACAGGGCTCAGGGTCAGTCACCTCTATAATCACCCATAAGGTGAAACACAAATACCCCAGCATACAACCCAGAAGAAGGTTGTCGTACTGGAATTGTCTCTGCAAATTTTCCAATCTCAAAAAGTATTAGCTTCAAAAACTGATTCTATGTCTTAAACACATTGCCGGGTTATGCCACCACACCTCCCAAATTTATCTTTGTGTCTGTTAGTTTCCACTTGAATTTCAGGCATAATTTATTCCTTTGGAGAGAAGTGAACAAAAAAGTACATTTATCCCAGGTACGACACTGACGACAGACCAAATAACTAGGTTACATCTAAGTCTAGTTAGACAATCCAGAAAGTTTATTGGAGTGGATGAAGGCTTATTTAAAGAACCATGAATGGGCAAAAAACAGCTGTATTTAAGCAACAACAACAAAAAGAAACTTTACCCAAAATCAGTGATGATTTAAAAAGGCATGCTTTCAATTTCCAGGAGGATTTTAAATATCAACACAGTTCATTGTGCTACTTCCAAACATGAATACATTGATCAAATATGCATCTGATATTTTACTTGCTTCTACACCACATAGCATTTTTATTCTCTATCAATAACATTTCTGTGTTAGATTTTAGAGTTTATATATGAGCAAGAACTTGAAATTTTACTACTACTATTGCTATTAATTATTCTTTTTATTTTTATTCTTATTTGTATCCTCTGTTTTTCTGACCTGATTTTGAACATATCCCAACACAGTTATTTCTAACTGTTCCAGAAGTAATTAGTCTTTATAGTGTAAATTCTTGGCTCATATTTATTTGATCTTTTGTCTATGATATTAAGCCTTCCAGTTCTTGGTGTTTGTGATTTTGTTGCTTGTAAGTTATATCTTAAATTAATGCTCACTTTGTTGTTTTTGTTTACTGATTACTCTTAATCATCCTGAATTTCTTTTTGTAGAAAGGAAATAAATACATTTGTTTAGATCATTGCAAAGAGCACAATGGGTTTTGAAGTAACAGAGTTGCTTCCTACCTGCTTGAATTTCAACTTAATATTTCAGAGCACAATCATTTTTATATCTTCTGAGCTCTAATTATATTGCATTATCTCTGTCGGGGATCTCAACCAAAACATACTTTCAAATACTGCCTAAATACTCATAATAGTGAATAATTTATTCATGGTCTATAACCTCTCTCTTAGCTCTCTCTTTCTCTCTTTCTATGTGTCATATATATACATATATATAGTACTATTAATTATTTTCACATACACATAATTATTTTCATCTATATTATTTGCATATGAGAAAAAGAATTATAGTTCCAAACATTTAGCATATTTTAGAATCATCATAAAGTTATAAGTTAGTTGTATTTCAATTGTAATGTGAACTATGAAGTCAGACTTCTTAGTAAACTGTTTTTAATAAAGAGAAAAATAATAAGTCAACCAACATATGTTTATTATTGAAATATCTTGAATACACACACACACACATATGTGTTCATGAAGTTTTGGAGACAGTTGCAGATCAATATAATTTAAAATAACATAAATCTTTTAAGGAATAAACTAATAAAATTAATCCCACTTTACTACACAACTTTATGCATGAATTAGCTCAACCGATGGTCATAGTTACTCTTAGTCAGGACTGATTACACTCTCTCTGTCACACCAGTTTTAAAAAGTTATACTCACTGTTCTAAGGGAATGATCTAAGTCATAGCCTGATGCTTTTACAGTAATCCACTTTTTATGTGCCTCTAAGTGATGGATTTATGAATTTTTTATGCTTTATAATAGAGATCTTTGGAGAATTCTTTCCTGTCACTAAACAATGACCTGCAAAATATACCAGTGGGATGTAACTATAGTAAATATCCTACATATATAATGAACTCATCAAGGGAAGAAATTTATAACACTTTGTGACTAAATCTGATGTAAATTTGGTTTACCTACTTCATTTATTTTCATTCAGATTTTGCTTGCCAGGAAATATTTAAAATAATCTCCAGTACCAAGATTACCTTCTATTTCTGATACTCCAAGGCACAAAAACAATCAGTTCATATGCTGGTTGAAAAAATACTCCTCTCTTGTAGATTACAAACAATGGACATGCAGCACTGAAAGTTTAACTTATTTATAGCCTTATGGTTATTGTAAAACATTCACGAATATACAAAAATCTGAGATGAAAGAAATTATCTAAATATTTGTTGAAATACGAAGAACCAAATATATTCTCTGTTTCTTCATTCTAATAAGTTTGATTTTGTTAGCTATTGTACACATTGTAGAATAAAAAATCATACAACTTTTACATCCCAAGCTAATGAATTCTCACCTAAGGTGTTATTTCACCTTCAGTGCTCAAAATCCAGCTTGGTTATGATATTCAAGTTTTTTTGTTTACAGTTTCCCCCAGGACTATGAGCTTTGCATAACATCCTCTCCACCATGTAAATCCATGTGTTGTTATGTTGCTAGTTGGTAGAATTATACTAACTTTCCACTCAATCTAGAAGAGTTGAAATCATAGCTTCTAATGACAGTGGAGCCAAACGTTTCAGATACGAGGGAAGCACTCCACCATCTCCCTGTGATGAAGCCTATACATCACTTTACTTCTTCTTTAGTTGAACCCAACTTTCAAGGTTTTTTTTTATAGCTTGGACTTTCCATTACAGAAGATTCATATTCCCTTTCTAGTTCTTCTCTCCTTCCTGAGAACCTGGGCTTTATAACTCAATAAAGGCAAAATTCTTCACTTTCTATACTCAGTTTATTAGACCCAAGCAGCTTCCCTCTGTACCTTCTGAACCTAATTAACTGATTTAAAAGGTGACTGTTTTAAAAATAATTGTGCCAGGTTTTGTACAGTTGGTCTGATTCATTCCTGTGATCAAGTGACCATATTGAAATGATACAATATTGGACCAGAATGCCTTAAAAAGATTAAATCTCCCATCCTCTATAATAGTAATTATAAAACTTCACAGAATAAAAATCTGATCTTGGACATAGTACAGGTATCAAAACTTAGTTATTATATATAAATTTTAGTATTACATTTTCATTCAGAAAAAAATTGCTATAAAATTTTAAAATTTGTTTGTCATACCCATTGATTAGCATTATACCATATTACTTAATATTGAAAATTCAATCACATAAATTTCAGATTATATTTTCCTATGGTAACCTTTCCATATCCATAACATTTCTACTATACACAGAAGGAGAGAGACTTAAAAGCATATATGTGTTGGATTTAAAATATAAAATTTTACTAAATAAGGTATTTTTATTATTATCTTAAGCATTCATGTTAAAAATTCACAATAAGAAATAATTTTTTATTATTTATTTATTTATTTATTAAAGATTTCTGCCAACTCCCCGCCACAACCTCCCATTTCCCTCCCACTCCCCCAATAAAGTCCCCCTCCCTCATCAGCCCGAAGAGCAATCAGGGTTCCCTGCCCTGTGGGAAGTCCAAGGACCCCCCACCTCCATCCAGGTCTATTAAGGTGAGCATCCATACTGCCTAGGCTCCCACCAAGCCAGTACGTGCAGTAGGATCAAAAACCCATTGCCATTGTTCTTGAGTTCTCAGTAGTCCTCATTGTCCGCTATGTTCAGCGAGTCCGGTTTTATCCCATGCTTTCTCAGACCCAGGCCAGCTGGCCTTGGTGAGTTCCCAATAGAATATCCCCATTGTCTCAGTGTGTGCATGCACCCCTCGCAGTCCTGAGTTCCTTGCTCGTGTTCTCTCTCTTTCTGCTCCTGATCTGGACCTTGAGATTTCAGTCCGGTGCTCCAATGTGGGTCTCTGCCTCTGTCTTCTTTCATTGCCTGATGAAGGTTAATATATGTTTTTCTTTGGGTTCACCTTCTTATTTAGTTTCTCTAGAATTATAGGCTCAATGTCCTTTATTTATGGCTAGAAACCAAATACAGGGCTGGAGAGATGGCTCAGTGGTTAAGAGCATTGCCTGCTCTTCCAAAGGTCATTGAGTTCAATTCCCAGCAACCACATGGTGGCTCACAACCATCTGTAATGAGGTTTGTTTCCCTCTTCTGGCCTGCAGACACACAGACAGAATATTGTATACATAATAAATAAATAAGAAATAAATTTAATGCCAATAAACCTGCCCTTCTCAAAAGACACTGAAAATGAATATGTTGTCTTTTGAAATATTTACTTACAAAAGATACAGACATTCTTTCAGATGGGCTCTTTCTAACAAGACTGTTTTCATTACTTGGCTGTATTGCCTAAGAGGAATAACCACCTGAAAATGATACTCTTTAAAGGTTCCTAATAATTCTATATACACATCTGATTTTCTTACCACAAAAAAACTTTTTATTCTTGCTTCTTGCATCCTAAAATGTATTCACGATGGCGTTCATTTCCTGTTGTTTCATTGTCACTTTTATCCCATGATAAAGACCATTCATTAATGAATTCTAGTGAAAGACTGCTCTCCAAGTAGTGCTAAAATATATAAATGTTAGAACTTCCAAGGTGAAAGAAGGGTAAATAGCTATAGCCTATGAATATCATCATGAGAAACAAATACCAAAATTATTGTATTGTTGCTATAGAGATAAACACACAGAAGAATAAAGCAAAACATGGAGGAGATGTGTCACAGCTTTGGGGAAATAAATAAGTCCCAGAACTTTGGAGACAGTACATGGAAAAAGAAGTGAGTGTTTTATATTAAATGTCAGCTAGTACCATGAACACCAGATTCAAAGAGAATCCCCTCTCAAAATGTAAAGTGGAAAGTAACCGAACAAAGCACTGAAAATGTGTACACATGCACACAATTGTTTATGCCCAAATCTGCAAAAATGAACGTGTGTACATATAAGATGACACACACACTACTACAAGATGATATGTCAAGAGAAAATGAGACTACTTTTGAAACTTTAGAACATGTTAGGTTTGTACTAACATTTGGTGACCATAGGCAGAAAGATTGTGATAGTTTAATAGTGATGACAATATCCTATTTCTCTTTTAAATTATTTTCCAATATATATTCCATTTATTTCTACCCAGAGATTTTATTTATCCAAGTATGGTAACTAAATGTATGTATTTATGTTTGTTTGTATGTTGTATATGTGTGCATACATCTATATGTTTATAGGTAATAATTATAACATATATTACATATATATGCATATACTGTAATTACATTTGTAATTGACCATACTTTTCAGAATTATTGAAATATGTATCTTAGCCATTTTTGTGTTTAAGCATTTTTATGGGAAAGGGCAACTTGCAAAGTTTGAGATATGTAGTTTCCATGCAAAATTATGTATTCACATTTTAAAAAAAGACAGACAATAAGAATGTCACAATTTTGAACCTGCCAAGTCAATTTTCATGTGTTGTTTTATAGTGTTTCCCTTTATAAAATCTACTGTTAAATATGCCTATATTTAATTTTCATTTGTTTTCGTTATCAAATCTTTTCCTTTGTGCCATCAGGAGTAATTTCCCACTCTAGGATTTTTCTGTCCCCTTCAAGGGCCATGTGTTCGGCTTTATTTCTCTTATTCTGTGCGGTTTCAGAGCAATCTGAAGACCAGCGAGCAGTGAAGTCTACTGTGTGCAGTTATGAGTTCTTCATTTTCAGTGCCGCCAAGCCTGCTTCATTGTTTTTGCTTTCTGTTATTGTTCTCTTGGTACTTTGAGCTTTGTTTCACTTCATCCCTCTTGGATGTTTATAAAAGAGTTAGGTATTAAATTAAATGCTGTATATTTCCTTCCACATAGGGTTCACCATGGGATCGTTGTTATACTTTCATATTTTAAGCTTGATTTTAGCAGTAAATAGTCTTAGAAACAGACTAGGATATTAAATTATTTTAGCCTTTATCAGAAAAGTTTAATGATTACTACTATTTATACTTTATTTATATGTAAGCAATCAAACCTGATATTAAGCACTAATAATGAGCTGGTTAGTCATTTGTAAAATGTAACTGGTATTTTCCATATTTCACTTTAAAGGAGATAAAATTAAAAAAAATTATCATAGTAAAGCCATATCAAAAGACGTTTGTCTCCATTCCTCTCTACTTACTCTTTAAAATCAGTAGCTCTATTACAATTTTTCCTTGTGTTCTAGACTCCTCACATTGATGTGTGAAGTCATTCAAACAGACCTGTGTCTTCCAATCTTTCCTATCCTCTCTCACTTCTCTTTCAATTATAAGTGTTTGGCTGTTCAAAAAGATAAAGACACAATGATCCAAAATACTGGCTTAGAAACACTAATGTTCCAGAAAGTAATCGAATACTAATTTAGAGTCAGCTTATGATTCTATATTGAGAGCACTTGTAAGTTAAAATAAAAAAAAAAAAAAAAAAAAAAAAAAAAACAAGTCATCTGTAGTTTTCCAAAGAAAGTAGGATGATCCAGGGACCTTTGTAGAATCACATGAAATCATGCCTACAACAGACTGTAGAATAAACATCCTCACAATGACACAGTGAATTTCTCTAGGTTGTTCTTTATCAGATAAATATTTTTTGCACTTCCTTCCACTGCTTTGGCTGTGTGTTTCTATTAGTGCAGACACGAAGCTCATTCATTAATAAGAGCTTTTACCTTTATTTAATAGAGCTAAATATGTTTTCCATCTGTGTTGACCACTTAACCAAATAATTAACCAAAAAAATCACCACGACTGTCAAAATAAAAGAATATAAGCAGATTATTCCAAAATTGTTCATAAAATTATAAAATACAAGGAATACTAGTTGCTGATAAGAGCCATCTTTGGAAGAGAAGAAACACCATGAACCAAAACCCCAATTCTCGGAGTTATTTTGGTTTCTTTTCAGAATCGTGATTTTCAACTCAATTTGCTTCTTCACATTATGTATCCCCTAATTTCCTACAGGAACAGACAGGCACCATGGTGCCAAATAATGTTTCTTAATAAGCACCTGACAGCTATGTTTCAAAATATAAGTAAACAAAATTTCAGCCTTTCATGAAACTCTTATAAATCTTTTAAAATCTTTCTAACACTCATCATGTATAGAATGCTTTGTTTTCTGTGTGTGGCAAAAGGGAGTGTTTTTATCTTTTCTGTAGTTACCTTCTCATCCTCAACACATTCTGAATCTATACCAAGATACTGTAGTGTAAGTATTCTCCAGTCTTTGTACACTCCTAAGTTAAAATCACCCCAAAGTTTTCTTCTGAAATAATGGTTGAAGGTAGCAGGATTATTCTTATTAAATTTAAGATACCACATAGAAGCAATGTTTACCAGCCACCAAATGATAGTCTCTTTAAGGGAATGGCTTAATTTTGCTGTGACATAAGGAGTTCTGTCTTGAAAACTGCTGACAATTTGAAGTCAATTATAGTCATGAAATTTTTGGTTAGTAAACTAGGAGTTGTGAGATGCACCAATGCCATGAATTCTGTCTATAGATCTGTAACATTTATGAGGGTTTTTTTTTTTTAATGTGACCAACAACTAGGCACATATGAATTCTAACTATCTAGCTATGACATCTGTTTGTCAGCTATGGTCCTTGGCTGTATGTGTATGTATGTATATATATACATATACATATATGAATTTGTATATATTAGAATTATGTTATCCAGTATTTTCTTCACTAGGGACAGTTTAATGTAAGTCTTTTTGTTTTTGTTTTGATTTTTGTTTTTTTTTAAAAAAAAGAAGAATCTTTATTTTTTTTATTTTTTTTGTTGAAAAAAATTCCGCCTCCTCCCTGCCTCCCATTTCCCTCCCACTCCTCCCACTCCTCTCCCCCTCCCCCCTCCTCTCCCCCTCCCCCCTCCTCTCCTCCTCCCCCCACTCCATTCTCCCCCCCATCTCGAGTCTGAAGAGCAGTCCAGATTCCCTGCCCTGTGAGAAGTCCAAGGTCCTCCCCCCTCCATCCAGGTCCAGGAAGGTGAGCATCCAAACAGGCTAGGCTCCCACAAAGCTAGTTCATGCAGTAGGATCGAAACTTAGTGCCATTGTCCTTGGCTTCTCATCAGCCCTCATTGTCCGCCATGTTCAAACAGTCCGGTTTTATCCCATGCTTATTCAGTCCCAGTCCAGCTGGCCTTGGTGAGCTCCCAATAGATCAGCCCCACTGTCACAGTGGCTGGGTGCACCCCTCGTGGTCCTGACTTCCTTGCTCATGTTCTCCCTCCTTCTGCTCCTCATTTGGACCTTGGGAACTCAGTCCGGTGCTCCAATGTGTAAGTCTTAAGTAAGAAAAATATTACAAAACATTTTAAATACTCAAGAACGAGTATTATAAAAAAATTGAGTCAATATGAATTTCTTTTCCATAATTTTCAGGAATTAAACATTCTTCTACACACTCAGCATCAGCATGTGGATGCCTGTTTACCACTCAAGAGTGTGGTGATATTTTATTTGTGCTATAATAAAGCTTGCCTGGTGATCAAAGTGTGGAGTGAGCCACAAGTTAGCCATAGCTGCCAGGCAGTGGTGGCACACATTTATAATGCCTGCACTCAGGAGGCAGAAGCAGACGGTTTTCTTAGAGTTCAAGGCTACCTTGGACTACATTAGATTGATCTACTCTCAAAGCGAAGCAGAGCCAGTCAGTGGTGGCTCATACCGTTAATACCAGTACTTGGGAGTCATACACCTTTAATCCCACCACTAGGGGTGTGGAGACAGGGAGGGCTATGGCTGGGTGCAGAGAGAAATATATGGATGGAGGAGACAGGAGCTCAGGCCGTTCAGTCTGAGGACTTCTAGAGATAGGGTACCTTATTTGATCTGAGGATTTTGTAGAGATAAGTACTAGTTAGCGCCTGGCTGCTCTGCTTCTCTGATGTTTCAGCTTTCAGCCCCTAATATCTGACTCCAGGTTTCTATTAATAAGACCAATAAGATTTCACACTACATAAGAGCGATGCTACTTAGGATGGACTCAATATATAAGGCAAACTAAAGTCTTATGCAATAGCCAACTTTATTCAGTGCATGCAGCAACTGATACTCTGAGTGTTAAGAGGAGTTACATCAGTACGTGCATCATCACAAAGACAAACCACATTTGGTGGACAAGAAACATGTGGCAAAAGCACATTTTTCCATAGAGGATATAAATAAATAACAATAGCCAGTTGTAAAGAATAATCTGAAGTCTACTCAACATCTGTGAATGCATGAAAACATATTCCAAGAACATCTTCCTGTTTCCTTAAAAAAAAAAAAAAAAAAAAAAAAAAAAAAAAAAAAAAACTGAGGTCACACGACTCTTGTCTTGTTTTCACAAGTACTCAGAAATCTCACATGTTTCCATGTCCACTTGTGGATCATGTTCTGACTGACGTCCTTTACAATCCCCAACAACAGGAAAGGAAAAGAAAACTTAGAGTTCATTGAAGAACAACAGATGTCCCATCTGTATTGTCCACAGTTCAGTCAAAGACACTAATAGCTCTTTGTTTCTCTAAACAATTCTCTTTATCACCATTACATTAGTCTAAATCACCTGAATTTCACAAATGAGTTATTATTTCAATATGAAAAATTGTTTCTTCCCAGTCTTAATTTATTGTTAACCCAGTCTATAAAATACAGCCTAGTTGAGCATCTAAAAGTGAACAGAAAATATCATTTCATGAGGCTATTTGAAATGATGATAGTTTTACATTTCACTTAAATGAAAACCAAACTCTTTAATAGAGTTATCATACAGTTACACAGTGAATTTAAGGGCCACATGCAGCTCACATATTGAATTATTGTATAAAACAACCCATGTGTCATATATTAGGTTTACAGTGTTTCATAATGTTGGAAACCTCATTTGGAATTAGTGTCTCTAATGGAAAACTGACGTCAGATCTTTCTCTCCCATTTGCAAGAACACTGCAAGGAAGTTGCTATCTTTTCTTCTTTTTTTGCAGAAAATTAGTGTTACTTTAGATTGTATGAGTTTATCTTATTTTCTTGAAGTAATGGTAGAGTTGCTTCATTCCCCCTTTCTCCATCCTCACTCCAAACCTTCCTTTATATCCCTCCTTGTTCTCTTTTAAATTCATGGCCTCTTCAACATTGTTGTTGTACACATATATATGCAAATACATTATTATATATTTAGATATATAAATACAGCCTGTCAGTCTGTGTAATGTTGCTTTTGTGTCTGTTTCCAGGGCTGATCATTTGGTATTAGATAACCAACTGATGTTCTCTTCCCTGGGAATGACAATTTCTCCCATACTCAGCATTTGTTATTCGACTGCTCTACTTTATGTAAAGTTGCTGCCTGGTGGTCTTCCCCTGTCCACTTGGGCATGACTATTATTGTTTGCCTTGCTAAGCTCAAGTTTGCATAGTCATGTCAGTGAGGTATTATAGATACAGCTTTTGACATCCCTAGTTGACAAAAATTCCACAGCAATTTTCTTGATCCTCTGGCTCTTAAAATTTTTATAGTGCCCTCTCATTCTGAATCTTCTCTCAGCCTTAGGTGAGTACGTTATCTTATAAATATGTCCATTGTGACTGGGCTCCATAATTTGGCTTTTGATTGGTTGTGGTTTTCTGTAATGGTCTCTGTCTATTACAAAGAGAAGTTTTCTTGATGAAGGGTTGAGGCATATACTTATCTGTGGCTATAAGAACAAATATTTAGAATGGAGTTAGGTATTATGCTGGTTTAGTAAAATGCCCATTTTAGGATCTCTACTAAGATCCAAAACCATGCTTTCTCTGGTTTGTTTCTAAGTTATCAGTATCATATTTACCTCCTCTTTTTGAGAAGATCTCAAGTTCAATCAAGGAATTGTTGGTTACTCCCAAGGTATCTGTGCCACTAGCTGTCCTCAAGGTAGGAAGTAAACTACATTTGTCTAAATTTTTTTATGTTACCTGACATTGGAACCTTAAAAATATTTTTTTAATGTTTAAATTGCTCATGCAAGCAACCTAAGCTATTTAAGAGCCTCCATAGACCCGCTACAACAACCAGTTCTCCTTTGACACTTGCATGGGACAAGTGAAATTGCTCAAATTAATTGATACACTTAGATAATTCCTCCTATGCCACAAAGATTAGTGACATTTTATGATTTTTAACTTCTCCCCTTTATGTTCTTACTTCCTACATTTTATAAAGTTCTGTTTACAATATGAATTGCTTAGTTGATTAAAATCCTTGATGTGGGAAGGTCATTTGAATCTGTTGTTTCATTGGTTAATCAATAAAGAAAACTGCTTGGCCTGATAGATCCGAAAATTAGGTAGGTGGAGGAGACAGAACAGAATGCTAGGAAAAGGGGAAGTGAGCCAGATGCCACACCTCTCCTCTCCAGGTCGGATGCAATGAAGCTCCAGCCCAAGATGGACGTACACTAGAATCTTCCTGGCAAGACACCACATCGTGGTGCTACACAGATTATTAGATATGAGTTAAAGCAAGACATGAGAGTTAGCCAGTAAGAGACTAGAGCTAATGGGCCAAGAAGTGTTTAAAAGAATACTATTTGTGTGCTGTTATTTTGGGGCATAAGCTAGCCAGGTGACCAGGAGCTGGGTGGCAGGAACGCAGCCTGCTGCTCCTTCTACAAATCTTAATGGTTATCTTTTCCTGACTATTTATATACATAGTCATTGAAGAGATTCCAAAGAAATAACACCCTGTGATTGGAAATTTATAATATAATTATGAACTGGATTTGAAACTATTACTGATTTTGTTGATGACAATATAAAGGAATTTATTCCTCTATATCAGGAAATGGAAAAACATTTGCTGGAATGTTATAGCTAGTCATTTAGTCGGGTTCAATCTGACATTCATCAATGGCAACACTTCCTGTGGGAAAAAATATTTACCCTCACTATGAACTTGATTACATATAAAAATGCAATAAATTGACTCTTACTAATTGCATAAGAGAAACCCAAGAGAAATAATATATTTTTCAGTATTAATACTCAGCTTAGAGTTTAGATAGTAGGAGAATAACTTCTAAAATCTAAAGTAAAAAATAAGAAAAAAATGGACTATAGTCCATCTGCAGCAAAAAAAAAGTAATAGTTTTAAAATATCACAAAGTGTGGTCTCATCTGAAAGTCAAACAGCTTTGGTGAAAACTTATTGATAGTACCATCCAGACAAGACTACCATCTCTCTAGCCCAAAGCTAGCTGTGGATGTTTTGGAATAATGACTCTTGGTGGGATGAACCATCATTGGAGAAGAATTCATTTTTGGTACTCTCCTTATGTCAGAGTATCTCCATGTCTGACCACATCCTTAAGAGAGAACCTATTGTTTAAAACTGAGTAATCTGAAAGTCTGAGAATGGAGAACAATGACAAATGAGGTGGAATGCAGCACAATTAATAAAAACCCAGAGACAAAAATTGGGGTTCAACTTGAAGGTCAGGAAAGCAAAACAGCCAGCCACTGGCTCTTACCTCTCTCTCAGTACAAAATGACAATACTGTTTCCAGGAATCCTCAGAATGAGACTGTGTCTAAGAGCTGTTTCTTCCTGTCTTATAGTCCTCTCTTGTCCTGGGATTAAAGGCATTGACCACTATGACCCACTATCTATGGCAAGCTAGTGTGGTTACTGGGATTAGAGGTGTGTGTTACCACTGCCTGGTCTGTAGAACTGATCAGTGGGGCTGGTTTACTCTTTGATCTTCAGGCAAGCTCCTTTTATTAAAATACAAATGAAATATCACTTCAGTGGAATAAAGTCAGTATTCAACAACACCAAGGTCAGAAGAAGTAGTCACAGAAAACATTAGAGCCAGGACACGCAAGGGTAAAAAGTGTAAAATAGGCAGTAGTAGACACCATTCAAGTATTAAAGGAAATATGGAGGTAGACCCATTCTTGGTAATGTCATCAACTGAAAATGACTTTTGAGTCTCACAGAATCATCAAGTGATCGGCCTTCAGGGCCACCTGTGACAGACGTCCACTGCAGGAGAGGAACTGCGGCTCTGCTAAGCTTCACAGCAGCTGTAGCTACATCCTTTCATCAGAAAGGCTCCTGTTTTTCAGGCTTCAGTGTTGCTAGTGGCTTTCCCACTTCAATGCACTTGACAGACATCCCCCATCTAGAAACAGTATACCATATAGGAGAACTAACCGGGGAGTCTCAAAGAGTGAGAGAACCAGCCAGGCCCATAGACTAAGTGTGGCCTTAACCTATTCCACTCTTGTTTATTGTGGTTATATTTTTCTGTTTTTGTCTGTTTGTGTTTTTGTTTGTTCATTTTTATTTTGTTTATCATTTATTTTTTAAATTCCTTTAATTTCAGTTATGCATTTTCACTATTTTTACAATTTATTTCCATGTGGGTTTTTGTTGTTGTTGTTTGACTCTGTTTTAGTAATATTTTAACATTATCTTTCAAACTTTTATTTTGTAAAAATTTTCAACTTTTATTTTTTGTTTTACACTTAACATTTATCTATTTTATGACTATGTTATTTCCAAGTTTTTATCTTTTTCCTCTCTATTGTTTATTTAGCTTCCCATTCTTTATTATTTATTATTTTTTAAATTTAGTCTTATTTTACTATTTTTACAGTTTATTTCATCTTACATTTGAAAATCCTAGTCTGTCATTGAGGAAAATCAAGGCAGGAACTCACAGGATCATAGATCCTGTAACTAAGACTGGTCATTACTTGCTGCCTAGATCTCTGACTCACTCATGCATACACTCATGAATATCTAGTTTTGTTTTTTATGTAGTCAAGAGCATTTTTATTGTCTTGGACCTCCTGAATCAACTAAAACAGCATGTTCAGGCATGGCCACAAGTCAATCTGATGTAGGCATTTCCTCAATCAAAGTGTTTTTTTTTTTTTTTTCAGATGACTCTTGAATGTGTCAAGCTGATAATTAAAGTTGAACAGGACATTACCCTTTGCATGAACCACTCTTTTAACTCATTAATTTACTTCAATGTGTACTTTGATAAATGATTAAATGTATATCATACTCAACAATTGATTCTCTAATTATTTTTTTAGTGCATGGCTTCAACACCCCACCCATCAATACATGGGTAATACATACTGAAAATGAGCAAACAAATTTCAGAATTAATCTATACTTTTCATTAAAAGATTTTAACAGACATTTACAAAAGACTCCTCTAAGTGGAATAGTATTCTGGGAATACCATGGAACTGTTTTCTAAAAATAGATGACATTTTATGATATAATGAAAGTCTTATCAAATACAAAAAGAATTGAATTAATTCCTCCTGTCTTATCAGATCATAGTGGCACAAAATTAGAATTAAGTAACAATATTAATGCTATATAAATACTTGGAAACTGAATGATGTATCCTTTAATGACTAACAGATCATTGAAAAAAATCAGGAAAGAAAAATAAAAGTTTCTAGAAACAAATGACAATGAAATCACAACTTACCAGTACCTTTAAGATAGAAGATAGACAATTCCAAGAAGAAAGTTTGTAGCTATAAGTGATTTATAAAACTAATAATTGAGATCTCAGATAAAAAACTCAATTTAATAAAATTACAGATGAAGCAGAAGACAAAATGAGTTGAAAAAGATCACCAGGGAAATACACTCGATGCAAATGTTCGAGCATAAAGGAGGGGGAAGGAGGAAAGTGAAGGAGTGGTGTAAGCCTTTCTTAACCAAAAGAAAAAGTGTAAGAAAAATACATATAGAAACCTAAATTTTTCCAATACATGAAAAAAAAACTATTTGACTAAAAATAGGCAAACAGAAAGGAGCGGAGTAATCTTGTGATTAGAAGACAGGTGGGTGGGCCAGGTGGTGGTGGTGTATATCTTTATTTCCAGCATTCAGGAGGCAAAGGTGGCCAGATCTATGACTTCAAGGCCAGCCCAGTCTAAAGAGCAGAGTGAGTTCTAAGAAAGTCCCAGAGCTACACAGAGAAACCCTGCCTAAAAACAAAGCAAAACAAAAACCAAAATCAAATGTTTAAAAGCATCTGTGGGAATGGCAGTCAGAGATGAGAGGACATCGGAATAGGCTAGTTAACCTAGTTATGTGGGAAAGCCTTATGAAAAGAATGTGTACAAATACTAAAAAGCATACATATGACAAATATTATACTCAATGTGTAAGAAAATAAAGCACTTCCCTTTATACATAATGAGTCAAAGTTTACTTCTCTCTAGTATTATTCAATTATTCAAGTCTAAGATAGATCAACAATCAAGGAAAAGAAATGAGATTCCAACAGAAATAAAAATAAATGAGTCAAGCTATCTGTATCTTCAGATAAAAAGTTCCATAAAATCCTAACGATAACACACAAAAATTTTTTGTGCCTATACACAAAAACTTTCAGGCAAAGTAGTTCCGTACAGTACCAACACATAAAATTAATACTTCATAATAATCTGGAGGAAATTTTACATTTAGAACAGATTCAGGTGGTGGAGCACGCCTTTAATCCCAGCACTCGGGAGGCAGAGGCAGGCAGATCTCTGTGAGTTCGAGGACAGCCTGGTCTACAAGAGCTAGTTCCAGGACAGGCTCCAAAGCTACAGAGAAACCCTGTCTCAAAAAAACCAAAAAAAAAAAAAAAAAAAAAAAAGAAAGAAAAGCAAAACAAAACAGATCTCTAAATCTAGTATAAACACAGTCAAAGAGATCAAAATCTTCTACAGGGCAGGGATGATGGCTCCCTGGGCAAAGCATTTTTTTTTTTTTTTTGCATAGGTAGAAGCACCAGTATTGAAATTCCCTAAAGCCTTACAGAGGTAGAAATAATAGTATATGTGTTCAATCCCAGTGCCTCTATGGGGAGGAGGAGCACAGAGACAAGAAAATATCTTAAAGCTTGTAAAATAAATATCTAGACTGGCATACACACCATGAAAACAGGAAAACAAAAAAACAAAAATCAGAAACAGCAACAGTCAACAAAGCAGGAAATAATATCTCTAACAAGGTGGAAGGCAAGTACTGAAGAGTTTGTAACTCACCATCAAAGCATGCCATGCCATACCATTCAGGCACTCACATTCTCTGCCATGCCATTCAGGCACTCACATTCTCTCTATTCACTCTCTCTCTCATACATACACAGTTGTCGCTTATTGTTTGTTTGTTTTTTATTTGTTTGCTTGTATGTTATGAGCACTGACCTAGCAGGTTCATCTCTACTGGCTGTCCTGACTTACTTTTATAGTGTGGGAAGGCATTATGTATGTATCTTAGTTGGGATTTCTTTTTTTTAAATTGATTTTTATTGAGGTTTACATTTTTCTCTGCTTCCCTCCCTGCCTCTCCCCTCCCCTTCAACGCTCTCCCAAGGTCTCTATTGTGTGAAGAGACACCATGACGATGGCACTTTTAGAAAGTCAAACATTTAATACAGGCTGGCGTACAGTTCAGAGATTTAGTCCAATATCATCATGGTGTGATACATGGCAGCAGACCAGGAAACAGGTATCATTTAAAACCCCAAAACCTATTCCCAGCCGCACACTTTCTCCAACAAGACCACAACTCCCAAAAGGACACTCCCTTTGAGCCCATGGCAGTCACTTTAATTCAAACTACCACAGTACACTATCAAAACTGCAAAGGAGTCATCTCATTCAGCTGCGAACTTGTAGGCTACAATAGTGCCTGCCCTGAAACAATAGGTCCACTGAAGAAACATGGACACAAATTGTAGGGGAGTAACTAGCCATTGATTTGATTTAAGGCTTCATCCGTGAGATGGAGCCAATATCAAGCACTGTTAATGACACAAGAATATGTGGCTCTATAGGTCACAGGCCCTGAGGGAGAACCTACTACCATTGTTCTACTAAATGAGGGATAATACGCATTCAACCACAATTTTGCAAATAATTTATCTGTGTAAGAAAGAATGAATTACTGTCATTAACATTATCAAAAAGTCCCTCTATTATTATCAAAATTAAAGAAGATTTTAGAGAAGCTATAAGTGTGTGTTTAGTAATTTGCTTATTCTTCTTTCTAAATTAATGTGAAGACTGCAATTAAATATATTTGAGATCAGTACCTCAATGGAATAGAAGCTCATAGACTTCTAGCAACTTAATAAATAAGCCCAAAATATCAAATATTAGAATCTGGATCCAGATATAGAATTAGTACGGGACCGTGTGGCTAAGGAAGCTGTCAATGTCGTTCCCTTATTTTATTACAATGAAGGCATGCATCGTACATCATGAGTTAAAAAGAGCATTCTATAGAGGCCTCATAGGAATGATTTTGAACTGTCTGAGCCAGACGGTCTTTGGCAGTTACTGAAACTACTGCTGGAGAATGGGGGCAGCCGGCCATAAAGACATGGATCCAGCTTTGCCATCAAAACTGGAGTTTAAAGGCAAGACGCTGGGTAGACTAGTTTGGCCTGTGAGGGTGGAGTTTGTAACATTACCTCACACCATGTCACAAAATAATAATCAGTTTGGTAATAATAATCACTCAACTAAAACGTATTTTATTCTCCAGAGAATTCATTCAGATTGCATGTGTTCTGTAGAAGATTCTAAAGTCATTTGTGAAGCCAGCCCTCAAAGGTAGATCAGAAAGTCTCAGCACTGGCAGTGGCAAAGTCAGAGATTGTTCTCAGTGCACCCAAGAATGTAGTGGTCATGAATGTCTGGTTTTCTCTTTATTCATATAACTATGCTTACTTATACAATTCAACTTATATAATACAATTCTAGAAGTCAGATGTCTGCCTTTTAAGATTTCAAATTGAAAGGATAAGAAATATATTAGCACTGGCGGCGGCAGAAGCAGCCCTGGACAGGGAACTCTGAAGTTCCTCATCCCCCACCCTATACTCCCTGGGCTCCCTGTAGGGGCTCTACACCCTGCATACTGCCTCTCTCTTCTTGTCCCACCCAGCTTGCATCCAGAACCCTTCTTCCTTCTGCCCCCTTTCCTCTTTGGGCACATAACACCATCCAGCTCAGTCTGTCTGGCGCTGGGGGCAAATCCTCAGGGCAAGTAGGCAGGCGAGACTTCCTTTGTCTCTCCAGCCTGCCTGCATCAAGCAAGGTAAGGCCTTTGTTTACAAACTACCCAACCTGCACAGAGATCTGATCTAGGCACCAGGAGAGACAGCAGCGGGGTGAGTTTGTGACCTGACCGGGTGCGGCAGAAGCAGCCCTGGACAGGGAACTCTGAAGTTCCTCATCCCCCACCCTATACTCCCCGGGCTCCGGCAGGGGCTCTACCCCCCCATACTGCCTCTCTCTTCTTGTCCCACCCAGCTTGCATCCAGAACCCTTCTTCCTTCTGTCCCCTTTCCTCTTTGGGCACATAACACCATCCAGCTCAGTCTGTCTGGCGCTGGGGGCAAATCCTCAGGGCAAGTAGGCAGGCGAGACCTCCTTTGTTTCACTGGCCCGCCTGCGCCAACCAAGGTAGGCGCTTTGTTTACGAACTACCCAACCTGCACGAAGTCTGATCTCGGCACCAGGAGAGCCATCAGTGGGAGAGCTAATCTGGGTACCATGAGAGCCGTCTTTGGGCACGGAGATCTGATATTGGTACCAGGAGAGACATCACTGGAGCACCAGGAGAGCTATCACTGCAGGGTGCCATCACTGGGAAAGTACATCAGTAGGCAAGGAGACCTGATCCGGTAAAAGAAGATCCATAGGGGAGCATTCGGAGAAAGAGATGGGCAGGCGCCAATGCAAGAATTCACCCAACAATCTGAAAAACTATATGAAACCACCAGAACCCAGCGACCTCACAACAGGAGGACATGAACACCTTAATCATGAAGAAGTAGATAAAATTGACTTTATGAAAGTGATTGACGCCCTTAAACAGCATGTAAAAAATGCCCTCATAGAAATGGATGAGAAGTATAACAGAAAGTTTGAAGAATTGAGTAAATCAGTGAATGATACCCTAGGAAACCAAGGAAAAACAATCAAACAGATAATGGAAACAGTTCAAGACTTAAAAACTGAAATGGAGGCAAAGAAGAAAACACAAACAGAAGGCCAGCTGGACAGGGAAAATCTAGGTAAATGAATAGAGACTACAGAAACAAGCATAACCAACAGAATACAAGAGATAGAAGAAAGAATCTCAGATTCTGAAGATACCATAGAGAAAATAAACACGCTGATCAAAGAAAACACCAAGGCCAACAAATTCTCATCACAAAACATTCAGGAAATATGGGACACAATAAAAAGACCAAACCTAAGAATAATAGGAATAGAAGAAGGAGAAGAAGCGCAGCTCAACGGTCCAGAAAATATATTTAATAAAATTATAGAAGAAAACTTTCCCAACCTAAAGAAAGATATACCTATGATGGTTCAAGAAGCATACAGAACACCGAATAGGCTGGATCAAAAAAAAAATCCTCTCGCCATATAATAATCAAAACACAAAGCATACAGAATAAAGAAAGAATACTAAGAGCAGCAAAGGAAAAAGGCCAAGTTACTTATAAAGGTAAACCTATCAGACTTACCTGACTTCTCTATGGAAACCATGAAAGCCAGAAGGTCCTGGATAGATGTACTGCAGAAACTAAGAGACCATGGATGCAAGCCCAGACTACTATACCCAGCCAAGCTTTCGTTCACTATAAATGGAGAAAACAAGATTTTCCAGGATAAAAACAAATTTAAACAATACGTAGCCACAAATCCAGCCTTACAGAAAGTAATAGAAGGAAAATCACTAATCAAGGAGTCCAACAATGACCACAATAACTCAGACATCTAGAAACCCTTTACCAGCACATCTCAAAGAAGGGAAACACACAAAATCTAATACTAAAAAAATGACCGGAGTTAACAACCACTGGTCATTACTATCACTTAATGTCAATGGACTCAACTCACCTATAAAAAGGCACAGACTAAGAGATTGGATACGAAAACAGGATCCAACATTCTGGTGTTTACAAGAAACACACCTCAACCACAAAGACAGGCACCTACTCAGAGTAAAGGGCTGGGATAAGGCTTATCAAGTAAATGGACCTAGGAAACAAGCAGGTGTGGCCATACTAATTTCTAACAAAGTTGACTTCAAACTTAAATCAATCAGGAGAGATGGAGAGGGACATTTTCTACTCATAACAGGAACAATTCATCAGGATGAAGTCTCAATCCTGAATATCTATGCCCCTAATATAAAAGCACCCACGTACGTAAAAGAAACATTGTTAAAACTCAAGGCAGCCATCAAACCGCACACATTAATAGTAGGAGACTTTAATACTCCTCTCTCACCAATGGACAGGTCAATCAGACAGAAACCTAACAGAGAAATAAGAGAATTAATGGAGGTAATGAATCAAATGGACTTAACAGACATCTATAGAATATTCCACCCAAATAGGAAAGAATATACCTTCTTCTCTGCAGCTCATGGAACCTTCTCAAAAATCGACCACATACTCGGTAACAAAGCAAACATTCACAGTTACAAAAAAATATTAATAACCACCTGTATCTTATCAGATCACCATGGATTAAAGCTAGAATTCAGCAACAATGCTACCCCCAGAAAGCCTACAAACTCATGGAAACTGAATAGTCAACTACTGAACCATACCTGGATTAAGGAAGAAATAAAGAAAGAAATTAAAGTCTTCCTTGAAGACAATGAAAATAAAGAAACAACATACTCAAACCTATGGGACACTATGAAAGCAGTCCTGAGAGGAAAGTTCATAGCACTAACTGCCCACTTAAAGAAAACAGAGAAAGCACACATTGGAGACTTAACAGCCCACCTGAAAGCTCTAGAAAAAAAAGAAGCAGACTCACCTAGAAGGGGTAGAAGACTGGAAATAATCAAACTGAGGGCTGAAATCAACAAAATAGAGACACAGAAAACAATTGAAAGAATCAATAAATCAAAAAGCTGGTTCCTGGAGAAAATCAACAAGATTGATAAACCCCTATCCAAACTAATCAAACGGCAGAGAGAGAATTTGCAAATTAATAAGATCAGAAATGAAAAGGGAGACATAACCACAGACACAGAGGAAATTCAGAGAATCATTAGATCTTACTACAAAAGCCTGTATGCCACAAAACTGGAAAATGTAAAAGAAATGGACACTTTTTTAGATAAATACAATATACCAAAGTTAAACCAGGACCAGGTGAACAACCTAAATAGACCTGTTAGTCGTGAAGAATTAGAAGCAGTTATCAAAAACCTCCCTTCCAAAAAAAGTCCAGGACCAGATGGTTTCAATGCGGAATTCTACCAGAATTTCCAAGAAGACCTAATACCTATACTCCTTAAGGTATTTCACAATATAGAAACAGAAGAGTCATTGCCAAATTCCTTTTATGAAGCTACAGTAACTCTGATACCAAAACCACACAAAGACCCAACCAAGAAAGAAAATTACAGGCCAATCTCACTCATGAACATCGATGCAAAAATCCTCAACAAAATTCTGGCAAACCGAATCCAAGAACACATTAGAAAAATTATCCATTATGATCAAGTAGGCTTCATACCAGAGATGCAGGGCTGGTTTAACATACGCAAATCTATCAATGTAATCCATCATATAAATAAACTGAAAGAAAAGAACCATATGATCGTTTCATTAGACGCTGAAAAAGCATTTGACAAAATTCAACATCCCTTTATGATAAAAGTCTTGGAGAGATTAGGGATACAAGGGTCATACCTAAATTTAATTAAAGCTATATACAGCAAGCCGACAGCTAATATCAAATTAAATGGAGAGAAACTTAAAGCCATCCCACTAAAATCAGGAACACGCCAAGGCTGTCCACTCTCTCCATACCTCTTCAATATAGTTCTCGAAGATTTAGCAATAGCAATAAGACAACATAAGGGGATAAAGGGGATTCAAATTGGAAAGGAAGAAGTTAAACTTGCATTATTTGCACATGATATGATAGTGTACATGAGCGACCCCAAAAACTCCACCAAAGAACTCCTACAGCTGATAAACGCCTTTAGTAATGTGGCAGGATACAAGATCAACTCCAAAAAATCAGTCGCCCTCTTATACACAAAGGATATGGAAGCAGAGAGGGAAATAAGAGAATCATCACCTTTCACGATAGCCACAAAAAGCATAAACTATCTTGGGGTAACTCTAACCAAGGAAGTGAAAGATCTATTTGACAAGAACTTTAAGGCATTGAAGAAAGAAATTGAAGAGGATACCAGAAAATGGAAGGATCTCCCTTGCTCCTGGATTGGGAGGATCAACATAGTAAAAATGGCAATTCTACCAAGGGAAATTTATAGATTCAATGCAATCCCCATTAAAATCCCATCAAAATTCTTCACAGATCTTGAAAGGACAATAATCAACTTTATATGGAGAAACAAAAAACCCAGGATAGCCAAAACAATCTTATATAATAAAGGAACTTCTGGAGGCATTACCATCCCTGACTTCAAACTCTATTACAGAGCTACAGTAATGAAAACAGCATGGTACTGGCACAAAAACAGAGCAGTCGACCAATGGAATCGTATAGAAGACCCGGATTTTAACCCACAAACCTATGAACAACTAATTTTCGATAAAGGAGCTAAAAGTATACAATGGAAGAAAGAAAGCATCTTCAACAAATGGTGCTGGCACAATTGGATGTCAACCTGTAGAAGAATGAAAATAGACCCATATCTATCACCATGCACAAAACTCAAGTCCAAATGGATCAAAGACCTCAATATCAATCTGAACACACTGAACCTGATAGAAGAGAAAATGGGAAGTACCCTACAACATATGGGCACAGGAGATCGCTTCCTATGTATAACCCCAGCAGCACAGACATTAAGGGCAACATTGAATAAATGGGACCTCCTGAAACTGAGAAGCTTCTGTAAAGCAAAGGACACTGTCATTAAGACAAAAAGGCAGCCTACTGACTGGGAGAAGATCTTCACCAACCCCGCTACAGACAAAGGTCTGATCTCCAAAATATATAAAGAACTCAAGAAACTAGACTTTAAAAGGATAATTAACCCAATTAAAAATGGGGCACTGAACTGAACAGAGAATTCTCATCAGAAGAAGTTAAAATGGCCAAAAGATACTTAAGGTCATGCTCAACCTCCTTAGCGATCAGAGAAATGCAAATCAAAACAACTTTGAGATATCATCTTACACCTGTCAGAATGGCTAAAATCAAAAACACCAAGGATAGCCTTTGCTGGAGAGGTTGTGGAGAAAGGGGTACCCTCATCCATTGCTGGTGGGACTGCAAACTTGTGCAACCACTTTGGAAATCAGTGTGGCGGTTTCTCAGAAAAATTGGGATCAACCAACCCCTGGACCCAGCAATAGCACTCTTGGGAATATACCCAAGAGATGCCCTAGCATATGACAAAAGCATTTGTCCAACTATGTTCATAGCAGCATTATTTGTAATAGCCAGAACCTGGAAGCAACCTAGATGCCCTTCAATAGAATAATGGATGAAGAAAGTGTGGAATATATATACATTAGAGTACTACTCTTCGGTAAAAAACAATGACTTCTCGAATTTTGCATGCAAATGGATGGAAATAGAAAATACGATCCTGAGTGAGGTAACCCAGACCCAAAAAGAAGATCATGGGATGTACTCACTCATAATTGGTTTCTAGCCATGGATAGGGGCCACTGAGTCTATATTTTGTGATCCTAAAGAAGCTAAACAAGAGGGTAAACCCAAGGAAAAACATATAGATATCCTCCTAGCTATGGGAAATAGACAAGATTGATGGGCAAAAAATGGGAATCTTGGGGGGTGGGGTGGGATGGGGATGAGGGGAGAAGGGGAGAGAAAAGTGTGAAGGAGAGGATGAGGGGAACTAGGGGAATCGGGGTGATTGGGGGTAAAGGAAGGTTGGATGGGGGAGCAGGGAAACTCATACCTTAGTTAAGGGAGACACCTAAGGGTTGGCAAGAGACTTGAACCTGGAATGGCTACCAGAAGCCCAGGGCAATGTCCCCAGTTAGTTCATTGGGGCACCTGAGGATAGGGAACCTGAAATGAACCTATCCTATAATCATACTGATGAATATCTTGCATATCGCCATAGAACCTTCATCTAGCGATGGATGGAGATAGAGACAGAGACCCACACTGGAGCACCGGACTGAGCTCCCAAGGTTATAATGAGGAGCAGAAGGAGAGAGAACATGAACAAGGAAGTCAGGACCATGAGGGGTGTACCCAACCACTGAGACAGGGGGGCCGATCTATTGGGAGCTCACCAAGGCCAGCTGGACTGCTACTGAAAAAAACATGGGATAAAACCGGACTCTGTTAATGTGGTTGACAATGAGAGCTGACGAGAGGCCAAGGAGAATGGCACAGGAACTTTCATCTGGCGATGGATCGAGAGAGAGACAGAGACCCAATTTGGATCAACCGTCTGAGCTCTTAAGGTCCAAATGAGGAGCAGAAGGAGGGAGAACATGAGCAAGGAAATCAGGACCACGAGGCGTGCACCCACCCACTGTGACAGTGGAACTGATCTATTGGGAGCTCTCCAAGGCCAGCTGGACTGGGACTGAATAAGCATGGGTTGAAACTGGACTCTCTGAACAAGGCGGACAATGAAGGCTGATGAGAAACCAAGGACAATGGCACTAGGTTTCGATCCTAATACATGAACTGGCTTTGTGGGAGCGTAGCCTGTTTGGATGCTCACCTTCCTGGACCTAGATAGAAGTGGGAGGACCTTGATCTTCATGTAGAGCAGGGAATTTGGACTGCTCTTCAGTATCGAGAGGGAGGGGGAGTGGACTAGGGGGAGGAGAAGTGGAGTGGGGATAGGGGGAGTGGAGCGGGGGGAGGGGGCAATATGTGGGAGGAGGGGGAGGGAAATGGGAAACGGGGAGCAGTTGGAAATTTTAAGTAAAAAAGAATAAAAAAAAGAAAAAGAAAAAGAAAACAGGATACAGGGACCCTGCAGATGAAATAAAAAATTTAAAAAAAATAAAAAAAAAAGAAATATATTAGCAAAGAGTTTAGATACTGAGTAACAGATGCTCAATATATGTATGGTGTCCATAAGGTGTCAAGTAACTAGTACATGTGTCACGTAACTAGTAGGCTAATGATTAACCAGTTAAAAAGAATTAATTTGATAATTTTTACCAAAGATAAGTTTTGTCAAACCAGAGAGGCATCTTTAAATATTTTTTCCAATAATATGGATTTATGTCCATCTGTGTACAAATATCAACTGATTTATAAATATGTATATATAAAGAGAGAGATTTGAAATAGCTACATCTGTTCACCAATCATACGTTTAGAAGGTCAAATTCTGATTATATTAACAAATATAACAGATGATTTTATGTTATTATTTTAGTTTGTGATTTTTTTCAGTATAGTTTCTGGAAAATTATTACATTTCAAACTGTCCAGTTAATTTTCAGGTACACTTTCTATAAATTTAGAGACAAAATTGCCTTGTTAAAGTTGCTTATGATTTTAAAATATTAAATTTGTGGGTTTGTGAATTTAGAACATGAAAGTCCACAATGCCTATATCTGAGATGAGTGTGTATGATGTGCACACTTCATATAGACAGTTTCCACCCTATTACTTTCTCCTGCTTCCTCCTTCACTATTTTGTACTGACTTGTGACACACTTAGTTATCTAATGATATTTAACATGCTTAATTAAGTGTTTAGTGCTATTGTTCTTTGATAGATTAGCAAACTTAGAAAGGTAAGAACAACATTTTTCCTGTTCTTTACTATATTCTCTGGTACTACTGCAATGTATGGGGTGCAAAATATCTTCATAAAGAAATATGACAGGGTTAATTAAGTGATTACCCCCCATTAGTTAAAGCATAGATGGAAAAAAACTGTGCTAACAAACTATTTGAACAAATAATATTTTATGAGTTGACACTTTATTTAACTCCTAGAATAACTTTTACATTATTTCTTATGATGTCTATCCAATTTGGCATTCTTTGTGGAAGTGCACCAAACAATGAGTGTGGTAGATCCTGCAGTTTGTCAAAGAGAACCATCAGTCTTCCATGCTGCTTGCTGAGATCATGGTGTAGAAAACGCCCAATAAAGCTTCTGATAGATCTCCTAGAGCAATGATACTACTTTTTTTTTGTATTAGCACAGCAAGCAGTTACACTTCCAAAGAGTGCTTTCACACCTGTCTTCTAATTTGAAGCTTACAAGAATAGGCGCTGGGGAAAAGTGCCAGCAACCTTTTCCACTGTTCAAACGTGGGCTTCCAGGATGAGAAGAGTGGAGATGAGATCCAGGGTTGCATACATTTGATCTCATTGTCTGGACATCAGATAACTTTGACATTACCAGGTTTGTAATATATATAAGTACTTAATGTGATTCAGCAGCATAAGTATAGTTAACCAGTCACTTACCTCAGCTAAAGGACAAACTGATGAAAAGCACAGCCAGAATATACTGTTGGGTTTTTATTAATCAGGAGAGTAGCATCATCTTTACTAGGGAGACAGTATATAGTACAAAATCATAGGCATTGCAACTGGATAAGTGTTGCCATTTTTTCAGCACCAGGGCATACTAATCTTTATGGCTACATATGAAAGTGGCACTGAAATATAAAGTGTTTGTTTTGGGAAATCACATCATACACATAACGGAAGGCAATTCTGAACAAGTCCCATTTTCTTTCTTTCATAATGCTGTATGATCCATTAGGTTTATAGGAGATAAATCTATTCCATATTATCAATTCCAACTATTATGTTGATTTTTTTCTGGGGAAGTATAAACTAAAACCTTTTCTTATATGTTTGAAAAATAGGGGGTGATGACAGGATTTTTTAAACCAGTGACAGATAAAAAAAGGTTATTTTGTAGGATTTCTTTACTTTTCAATGCTTCCTGTCTGTGCTCTGAACAGAAAGGAAGAACAGACATCTCGCAGCTACATGCTAATGGTGGATGAGGGATAATGCAATCTCCCTACCAGCCCCTCTGCCATTCACTTTCTTATAATAAGTCCTTAACTCGTTGAAGTTGTCTTCATATACAAGGAAGAAATTTCATCTTAAACAGTTAATTCATTTTACTCAATTTCTTTAAAATATTTCTTCATCTATCCTGATGCTTCATTACTTCAGTAATATTTGAATAAGAAAAATAAATAAACAGTATATTAAATACTCCAGGTCAGTGACTTAGCACTGAGTCAGCCTCTGCTTGTACTAAGGTTAACATTGAGGTAGAGAGTAAGTTAGTTCCTATATTTGAGAGTCTGAGGTTTGCAGCTTAGTGAGTAGATGACTTTGCCCAACTGGATCTAAGGGCGTAATCTCACACTTGATAATTACATCTTCACAATAAATACCATGAAGGACTTCTATTATCACACTTTATAGTTGAAGATAGAAAACCTTAGAGAGACTCAGACACTCTTGGGTATTTGGTCCCACATTCACATTTAAATTGCTCCATCATGCTGCCTTGATTTCACATGTAGAATCTATGGTCACTGTTTTTTGTTTTTTGGTTTTTTTTTTTTGTTTTTTTGTTTTTTGTTTTCTCACAAAAGTTTTAGTAGCATCACCAGGATTCTTTTGAAGACAATGTTTATCTAAAATGTTTATCTGGGGGTTATTTATTTAAATGCTAAGAGAAGGTTCTGAAAGATAAGACATCGTGTTACTCTTACTCAAACTATTTGGCTGTGTGTTAGACATTCAAAAAATGATTTCACATATATTATATTTTTCTTTGATGACATTAATAATGGAGCATATTCCAAATGTATTCCTTGACAATTTCTCTGATAATTGTTGATGATAGACTTTTTAAAAAAAAGCCCTAGGTTACACCTGCTTTAACCTTAGGGATGAGGGTGCTTCCGTCTTCATTTTAAACTAGAAATTCATCAGCTTTTTCAATTCATTCATTTAAAAAATTCTTTCCTAACCTGGTCTGATGGTGCATGCTTTTAATCCTAGCATATGGGAGACAGATGTAGTCAATCTCTCTGAGGTCAAAGCCAGACTCAACTATATAGTAAATTCCAGGAGATACCAAACTGTACAATAAGTCCCTGTTTCAGAAAAATAATAAAAATAAAAAAATAAACTAAAAAGAAACTAATTCATGTTAATTCATAGAACAGCACTTCTGTGTTCTTCCTTTAGCATCTGGAGTACCCAAAATCTAAGATGTATTTCTGTGGATTTAGAGTCTAAAACGGCACCACATGCTGAGACTAATGATAACACATAATAATAACTGCTGTGAAGGTTGTTACCATGTCAGCCCTATTTTTATTTCATTTAAAAAATAATAATTTCAGTGCCCATTGCATTGCTCTGAGTACATTTACAAATCAAAACCATATTTTACATTTTCAAAAAGCAAAATATCAACACCCAGATCATTCAGAACTCAAGAATCAGTCCAAATGATTTTCTGGGCTGCTAGTAAAGAAAGACAGTGAAGTGTGGTTGAGAGCTGACATGGGATGTCAGTGGAGAGGCAACTTAGAAGCTCAAAAATGTGGGTAGTTTTGGAGTTTATCTGATGCAAGTAAAATGATATTGAATTAGTATGTCTTCCCCCACTGCAATATAAATGAAAATAAAATATTAAAATGAAATAACTGTCTACCTAGTATTTACCTTTTTGACAGGAGCATTATTCTGAGACCTTTTCAATTTTTAAAGTTCAAATTCAATACGAAGTATATGGACTTGTTTCTCTGATGTTTTTAAGTTGTAGTTAAGTTGTGTTCCCAAAAGATCAAGTTCTGTGTCTGAACACTTAGATCTATGTTTTTAGATTGTGGAACTGTCTTAGGTTGTGTTTTTATTGCTGTGAAGAGACATCATGACCACGGTAGCTCTTGTAAGAAAAACATTTTATCAGGATGACTCCCCTACTGTTTTAGAGTTTCAGTCCATTATCATCATGAGGGAGAGCATGGTGGTCTGCAGACAGATATGGTACTGGAGTTGAGAGTGCTACATCTTGCAGGCTGCAAGATGTCAACTGTCACACTGGGCAGTATTCTGAAAAGAGAAAACCTCAAAGCTCACTCCCTTAGTGACGCACTTCCTCCATGAAGGCCATACTTGCTCCAACAAAGCCACACCTCCTAATAGTGCTACTCTCTATGAGATTACATTCAACCTGACCCAGGAGCTCCCCCCCTCTCTCTCTCTTTCCCTCCTCACCGCCTCTCCTTGCGTATGTTGGGTGGGGGGGTTGTTTCCGATCTGATGTATGTTTTTTCTTGGTGCAACTTCCTACCTCATCCCTTCCTCCTTGTTTGTGTATGTGTGTGTGAAGTTTCAGGAAACATCACAAAGAAAAGAACTTATCTGGTGATTAAAAAAATCTTCAATGTTCAAAACAACCTATAATTCTACTGAACCAAGTGTATTCACAATGATGCTTTCTATGAAGTTATTGACATTAGGAAGATAAGAAGAGTGTATTTGGTATATCTTCGGTGTCACTATCTTTGTTACTAGCCCCACAAGGATGCTTCGTTTATATCTAAGGGTATGGTAAACACTCCCCATCCAGTCCTTTCCTTTGTCCTCACATCTCACTTTCTTCATGGAACTCTATTCAGGATTTTATTCTTTAGTATTTTAGCATCACATCTTTTTCTTTTGAAATATTCTTTACTGTAAATATTCATTTCAATAATACATTGATTTATTTCCCAACCTCTCAGGTCAAATGCAATATTATATAAATTCGAAATAGCATTGATAATTTCAGCTGAAATCTGTAGACACATCAGTTATTTTTGTTTTACTTTTATTCAATAACAATTTATCTGTCTATATAGATTGTAGACTCAATGGGGAAATATATTGGTTTTCTTGTTGTGAATGTATTCACATCACTGATTTCAAATTTGTTTCATTGGAAGTGGTAAGTGAATACTATTGAATAAACAATTGAATGGATTACTAAAAGGGAATTGAATTAATAAAAATTTTAGCGAGAAAATTTGGGTGAATTGCTGACAATATATATTCAGTTAACAGACAAAACTGAATCCTTACTGCTTCTATCTATGTTTACACAAGCGTATGTATACACATATACACTTGTGCATGCATTTATACATGTTTGTGAGTTAAGAGGCTCTAGAATAATATTAAGAGAGCAGAGCTATCAAATGCAAGTGGAATCTAAGTTCAGGAACTCATGTTTCTGATGAGACAGTTAATAGCATATCAAATTAGACAATTTGGTTTTCTCTTCTCTTCCTGGCTCAAAGAATGAGACCATTCTAGGTTTGTAAATAAATGATGATTCAATTATTTGCAGCTTTAAACAAGATAGGTTAACATTCAGAGACAGGAGACATTGCTCAGAGTCAGGGTGAGATAAGTAAGAGATGAAATGAGGGGAAGAAAACAAAATAAATACATACAAAACTGTCCAGGGCAAGAAGCCATTTAACAGTACTATCCATGCAACCTCCATGAGCCACAGCGGTATTCATCATGGGAAGATACACGAAACAGTGAAGAAGTGGCACTGGCACTCAAACAGAAGCAACCAAAAGCTGTCTAATTTGACTCAAGGTCCATCAACAGAAAGAAAGTCATATCTGCTAGTTTAGTTTTTTTTTTTGTTTTTTTTTTTTTTTTGTTTTTTTGGTTTTTCGAGACAGGGTTTCTCTGTGGTTTTGGAGCCTGTCCTGGAACTAGCTCTGTAGACCAGGCTGGTCTTGAACTCACAGAGATCCGCCTGCCTCTGCCTCCCGAGTGCTGGGATTAAAGACGTGCGCCACCATCGCCCGGCTTAAATCATTCTTTTGAAAAAAAAATGCTAGCTATTAATCTCCAGTTATGCTGTGCAACTGAGCAAGACTTGAGGTGAACGAGTACAAGAATACAAGAATTATAAATCCGTTCCTTCTGGGAATATAATTGGCCCTGTGTGTTATATTCTGCATCATCAAACTATACGTAGAGAATGGCAGAATGTATATCAATCTTTTGGGTAATATGACTGTATTAGTTTTCTTTTTTTGGTTTTTTGTTTTCAATTCTAATGCATGCTTCTGTTTTTAGTCATATGTTAAAGTTTAAATTATAGCCACAATAAATCTTTCACATCAACATTTCAAAAATATGTTTTTTTCAAAAATCGATGTGATACTCCCTCTATGTGGTGAGGAGTGATGAATGAGCACACCGGAGGCAGTATGTGTGAGAAGATAGCATGGCTTGTTCTCCATTTGGAAGCTTCTTTCACAGTCACATTATATGTACTTAAATATCTAGGTGTTTGCCAAGCTCTAGAATAAAAGAAATCAAAATCAATGCCACATGTGCAAAAAAAAAAAAAAAAAACATAGTTTAAGTAAATAATGATAGATCGATTAAGATATCTATATCCTTTTATGTTAACCTTTATTCTTATCTCATTCAGTGGTTTCTACTGGGAGGTAAGTCTTGCCATATAAAAATATGAGATAACAGTACTGCATTTCCCAAACTCTGTCCTTTCTTATCTTCTGTGGTCCAGCTCAGAACTGGACTGTATGTTTGATTTCTTAGTCATTTTTTTCCACCTGTCAGGTCCTATTATCTTCTTAAGTATTCTCTGCTATCTTCTTTTTTAAAGACAATTGGAAATGTTACCGTCCTGTCTAATGTTCATTCTTTTTGATAAAATTATCCAATACAATCTGTTAAGGTAACAGACTCTCTCAGGAGACTTGAGAGAGAAAGCTAAAAAGGTGTTACTAGCAAAATAGAATGAACATACAGAGTACATACTACAGGACAGAAAATAGGATGAATAGGTTAAAGTTCATAATATCCAAGTTTCTCAGTCTTTCTCACTTCTTAAATGATGATTTGAAAGAGAGACACATATATAAGAATCTCACATTAAACCATAATATTTTGCGTGGGAATAAAGAAAGCAAAAGATACAAATTTCCCTTCAAGCAAAAAATTACTTAGTAAGAACAGTAAAGAAAGAAATCTTTGTTATTATTTAGTAACACTGGTATTCCAGAGAGTAATCATCAACAAAGAAGATGGGAAAAGTGTTAGCCTTCTGTGATTCCTATATGATAAGTGCTTTGAGTTCCTACCTAAATATTTATTAACAATATCATCATATTTAAAGTTGTTTGTTTTTTCTAGCTGTTAATAGCTTTGAATTGTTGGCAAAATTAAATAGGACCTAAGGGTACTATTATATTCTAATACGGAGTATCCAATGAGAGAAGGAACGGAAATGAAGCAGCAAAGCAAATGTAATGCTAAAAAGTGATGTGACATTTTCATACGCTCCCTCTGAAACCAAGAGAGTTCAGACAATTTTCATTAAAATAAAGGAATGATTTTTCTCTCACAATTATTTCTTTCCATTAACACGGAGTCCATCTAGCAAATGTTTTTGAAATCAAAATGCTCTAGCAGGAACAATAAATAATTAATTTTCAAAACTGCATGCAAATAAATCCTGAATATCCAGTTCAACTCAATTTTAATGAATAATATCTTGGTTCAATATGCTTCCTTATTTTGAAATTTTGATTACATTTAATTAATTAATTAATGGGTAATTAATGGGGGTGAGACTGTGTTTGTTATAGGACTCTTACAGAAGAAAAACTTGAAGTGGTTGCTTCTCTCCTACCACGTGGATTCTATTGGCTGAAATCAGGTCAACAGTTTTATCAGCATGTACCTTTACCTAACAGGTCATGTTACCAGCATTCAGAAAACATTCTAATAAAATATATTAATTACCTTCAGGATTTTAGATTATGGCTCCTTGTTTGAATGATGTTTCCTAGCGTCTTGAGGCTGGCAGGGCAAATCTAGAGATAGAGCACTTGGTTAGCACAGCCAAAGTCTATTATTTAACCTCCAGTATGACATAACCCCAGCATGGTGGTACAAGCTTGTGTGTAATCCCAGGACTGAGGTGGTCAAGGCAGGAGCTCAAAAGTCCCAGACCATCCTCAGCTATATAATGAGTTATAGGCAAACTGACCCTTCTTGTTAGCCCTGATAATTTTTATTTTGTAAAGTAGAAATTTAAAATCTGTCTGGGTGTTTCTTGATTATTTACTTTGTTCAGCGTAAAAATGTACTCAGCCTCCCTAAATATGCAAGAAATATTCTCATCTATACAACTTACAATATAGTTGTTACAATTGAATTTTACATATTCACATAGACCACTGTTATAAACAGTGTGTGTATGTGTGTATACATATGTGTGATGTGTATATAGATATAGATATATATGCAGTAGGTAGGAAAAATGAGTGTTTATTATTTTTATAAAGTAGTTATCTCATAACTATACTTCTACATGATTGGGGATGCACTTTAGCTGTATTCCACTCTAGCCAGTAAAATTCCTAAAGCTTAGATATAGGAAAATAAACATAATTGCAGGTACTTTTCTAAGTAATATTAAGAATAGCACACTAACTCAATGATCTGTATAACGAATATACTAATTCAAATCATTGAAATACTATCTGATTTTCCAGTGTAACCGTGAGATTGATGGTAAAATTTCCACTGCTGATGGAAATTTCCCGTTTTGAAAAGCGATGGCTGCCCTTGGCGGAGTGAAAGCCTAGCTGCCAAATAGAAGCAAATGGTGGGCAGTGCACCCTGTGGAAGGGATTGCTATCGTAGAGTTGGTTCTTCCCTTGTGACTTTCAGCTTGAGCAATTATTCGCTCTTGTGGTTTTCCCAGCTACCTTTTTTTCCGAGACTGTCCTGGAACTCACAGCACAGACCAGGCTGGACTCAAACTCAAGATCTGTCTATAGTGATATTTGATTTATGTTTTATAAATCAAGTTTGCCTGAAGACCAGATGGTAAAACTAAGCCACAAGTGGCCAGTCAATGGTATCACACAGCTTTATTCCCAGGATTTGGGAGACGAGACAGAGGCAGATGGACCTCTAGGAATTCACGGTCACCCTGAGCTACACAGGATCAATACAGAAACAGATCCAGGTGGTGGTAACTCACACCTTTAATTACAAGACTAGGGAGTTACGTGCCTTTAATCCCAGCACTAGAGGGGAATATGAGGCGGGATGGGACAGGAACCCTCTCTCTTTCAGTCTGTGAACTTCTTAGAGGTAAGAATTCTCTTCTGGCTTGGCTGCTTTGCTTTTCTGATCTTCAGGTTGAACCCCATTACCTGTCTCCGGGTTTTTATTATTTTGCTACCGTTGCCATCTGTCTTAGTTAAGGTTATTATTGTGGGAAGAGACACCGTGACCATGGCAACTCTTATAAAGGATAACCTTTATTTGGGTGACTCGTTTGCAGCTCAGAGGATCAGCTCATTAACTTCAAGGTAGGACTTGGCTGCATGTAGGAGATGCGGTGCAGGAGAAGAAGCTGAGAGTTCTATATTTTGTAGGCAACTGGAAGTGGTCTATGTGTCACACTTAGTGAAGTTTGAGTAAAGACCTCAAGACCCTACTCCACGGTGACACACTTTCTCCAACAAGGCCAGATCTCTGACTTCTGCCACTCTCAATGCTGAACGGATTAGAGAGTGAACCGTGTGACTCTGTGGGCCGCAGTACAGCTTCCACATAAGATTCTTTTTTTGTTATTGTTTCTGTGTTTGGGGATTTATTATTGATTGATTGCTTGGATGGTTTGGTATGGTTTTGGTTTTGATTTCAAGGGGGAAGTTGCAAGCAAGGGCAGAGGGCAGATGAAAGGACACTGGGGATAAATAGGATCAGAATGCATGATGTGAAATCCACAAAGAATCCATAAAAGTTAACAATAAAAAAGGAAAAAAATGGTCTCTATTAATATTAGAAATACTCAAAAGAATTAAGCTTTTAATCCAAATATCATGTCACATTTGCAATACTAATAATTCTAATCTCAGCAAACTATCAAGGATATACATAAAATACAACAATTTAAAAATAAAATGAGTAACAAGCAAAAATAATTGTACTACTATGAAAAATCACATTAACTTAGTGAGTTTAAATATTCTGTCATCCTATTTTAAAACATATGATTCTTTCTTATGATAATGGGGAGCCTGAACATGGAATGAAAACAGATCAATTAATATACTTATAAGTTCATGTAATGACAATAATCAGTTGGAAAAACAGGCCATCACCGTGAAAGGCAGCAAGGAGAGGTATGTGGGAGAGGGTTCAGGGGAAGTAAAGGAAAGGAGGGAAGAATCGGTTATATTACACTCAGGAAAATGAAAATACGTAATTAAAACATATCACATTGGCTAAGAGATGGCTTAGTGATTAAGTGGACTGGGCTGCTCTTCTGGAGGACCAGAATTCAACTCCAAGCACCTACAAGGCTGCTCAAAAATTGCCAATGACTCTAGTTCCAGGGTCCCTAATATTCTCCTTGGTACTCTGACTTGGAATGGATCATTATCATGGTTTACAGATATTTGTGCAAGCAAAACACTAATACATAAGGAAAGAGTTCTTATATGAATACAATTGCTTCCAAAATATTTTGATAACATTTTTAATGGATAAGGCTACTATCCATAATTATCTTGAAAAGACACTGCACTTTCTGTCAGCTTTGCATCACACTTTTGACTATCAGACCTGAAAGTCACAGAGTTCTATATGCGGCTGCCTCTGCTCCCGGCACCAGCTGTAGCATCTTCGACTGTTAGTAGCTGACTTTGCATTTGGTTTCTTAATGTGTGTATTGAGTTTTCTTAACAGGTTAACAAGAAAAAAAATCAAAGATATAAGAAGTGAGAGAAAGAAGAAAAATAAAGTCTAACTCCAAAGAGCAGCTGCAGAGCATAATGGATAAACTAACTTTTTTCATTTTTAATCACATGAACTAGATAAATAATTAAAAACTTTAAATATATAATGCTTTCAAAGAAGGGAAATGAGCCAGGTTTCCAAAGATATTGACTTCCAAAGTGCTATATGGAGAAGCAAAGTATTAAATTTTTAAATATTCTGATCTTAATCTTTACATTACAGACTATCTGTGTATTGATTGGTGCAGTGTGTTTTCTTTCGTCTACCAAAAGCCATTTACAGACATCACTGACTGTCATTCTGGGAAATGCATTATTGTAAGATCATTATCTCTCCACATACTCAGAATCTTCATGAGTCTGTCTTCTATCGTGTTTGGGCATAAAACGTAAACACTCTTAAATTCAGAATAAAACTGTGTGGCTTTCTTTTTCCTTGAAGCACTATGATGCTAAGTTTTTACTTTGGATATTCAAGCTATGAATCTGTGCTAGATAAAACTTTAAATGCACAGTGCAAAATTGGTTTAATTTAAAGAACAGTGAAAAAAGAGTTGTGTGAATTCACAGTCACCTCTCAACAGCACTGTTAGAAAGTGGGAGAGTCTCAATTCATATAGTGAGCACTGTATACACACAGACCTTCAGTAACTCAGAGTCTTCATTTTTAGGATGGGTTTCATTGAATACATCTTACTACCACTAATAGCGCTGTTGACCACCTCAGACATGAGCCAGTATCTATGTCTATAAAAGGGAATCCCTAAATTAGCTTCTCTTTTCTTCATATACACATAATATGAGCAACACATTATATATTGATTTATAACATGCTCATCAATTTAAAATAGTAAAACTGCTTTGTCCATAGCCAGTGTTAGCGCATGTGGTGTTTTGATAACATTCATACCTTCAGTGTGCTAAAATAGGAGCAAAGGAAGAGTAACTTTTAACTTATATGCAAATTTTAATAATCCCAGAAGCTTGGATCCAGGCCCTAAAGACTGTAAATTCCCCATGTTTCAATAATAAATCATTTTTTCTTTCAATAAGTGTCGCGGTCCCCCTCGTCCAGCAAGGAAGATGCGCAACACTGGAGCTCTTCTTGCTAAGCAGTTTATTCAGGACCTTTTTACAATTATATCTCTCTCTCCCTTTCTCTCTCTCATTCACTCACTCACACTCACTCTCTCCCTCTCTCTCTTCCTCTCTCTTTTCCTCTCTCCTCGGGCAAAACCTCCTAGCCCTTAAGTAGGCATGGGCAACCAACCCCGGATTGCCAGGTGGGCACTGCCCATAGGTCCACGCATATGCAAGCAGCTGACAATCATTGCGTGATAAGTCAGGCCTAGTTGATATTAGGAGTTGATTATCACAGAGAGCACTCGCTTTCAGGATCGCGGAGGGCGGGAGCCAGCACCATGAGGTGCGACTCCACGCAGCTCTCTACACATCGCCATTAGGTGTGACTCCACCGGCTCTCTACAAATAAGTCAAATCATATTCTACCAAAATTGATGCTTTCCCCTTTCCGGTTCTGACTTTAGTCTCCTAGCATAACTAAATGCTTCTTTTGTCATAGTTCTATTAAAAAATTGGCCAGATTAGAAACAGTTTTAACTACTCATAAGCCCTTCAGTACAATCACCATAGCTGGAAACCACGCTTCTGTTTTTCTTTTATTAACATTGCCTGTACTCACTAGACTCTAAATTAATAGAAGATCAGAAAATGCATCTTTCATCCCTCACTTCATTCTTTAACCCCTGATCCCCAACAGTGAAGACACTATTAGACTATAATCAAATGAACTTTTTAGGGAGGCAGAGGCAGGCGGATCTCTGGGAGTTCGAGGCCAGCCTGGTCTACAAGAGCTAGTTCCGGGACAGGCACCAAAGCTACAGAGAAACCCTGTCTCGAAAAACCAAAAAAAAAAAAAAAAAAAAAAAAAAAAATGGTTAAAGTCATGTAACTAGGAATCTCAAGGACACAAAAACACATTATGAACAATTAACACCTTGTATGGGACTTCTAAAGGGAGGTTGATAAAATATTTAAGAAAAAAATTATACCTTTTGCCCAACTAATATTTATAATGATGGGGAAGCTGAAACTTGGAACATTAAAAAAAAACATAGCTTGCCAAAGATTCTTTGCGTGTTGTTTTATGTATTTATGTCAATGTTTAATATAAAATATATGCAATTTAATACACGAAGATTTATGTATTGACACAGACACTGCATGCATATATGCCCTCAATTACTGAAAATGACTATTTTTGAAGGGATGTTCAGGTAAGCTTATCTCCCAAATATGTAATTAGTACTGATGACACCAGATATATGTCCATTCTGCTGCAGCCCTGCATGTCAACTAATTATGGTTTTGCTACTTTCCAAAATGATGTATTTTTTTATGTAAAGTAAATGAAAATGTGTATTCATTAATGCCATATATGTCCATATATTTTACTGTCTTTGGAATTGTCTTTCCTGTATAGAGCACTGATATTTAAACAAGAGCCAAGAGTTACCCTGACAAATCTAAAATTCCATACAATTTAATATATGCTGATAACAGATATTATGCCAACGTATGCGTTTTAAGTAAATGTTTCACCTTCTCTCTGAGGTGCTTTTGCCCTGAAGGGCACAATTTTATGAATAAAATAGTAAATACAATTGTAGGCCTAGAAGGAGCCTTTAGGGCTGTTTTTTTTTTTTTTTTTTTTTTTTTAAATCTACTTTAGAATCTTCAAACAGGATATCAGACACATTACATAAACAAGTAGTGGCCCATGTGCTGACACCTTAATGAATTCAGGACGGGGCTAATGAGAATTAAACAGTAAGACATTAAAGTTTAATCATCTCCAAGCCTTTAGTTCCTTGCTATCTGAGTTTTTATGGATGCTGAGTATGGCAGAATGCTCAGACAGTCATTAGAGGTATAGAGAACAATACAAAGAAACATCAAAGCTGAGATTCTTGGCCACACATCTACTATGGTGTACTTGGGGAAGAGAAAGCTTTTAGGCCTGTTGCTGGAAACACTTCACTTCCCAAGCTTAAAACAAACCAAAGGAAAAAAAAATGCAGAAAAAAATAAAACATTGAAACTGTATTACTGTATTATATTATATATTTCCCAAGTGCATGCCCAATCAGACTATCACAGTATATTTTAGGATCATTAACCTCTTAACAGATCTTTTCCTACCTGAACATTTAACAACTGTATTGATTTTTCTAATTTGTTATTTTTTTGTCAAAGAGTGACAATGCATTTTAGACTACACATTCATTTGTCTTTTTGTCTTTGTTGCACACAAATCGCGTATTCACTGTTACTCTTTTAATGGTGACAGTTCACCTGTTTGTATTCTTACATTGTTACTAAAATAAATGGTGTTTTTTACAGAATATTGCAACTGAGTCCTAACTTAGATCATGGTAATTTACTTTGAATGCATTTAAAATCCATATAAAAATGGTAATTATATGAATGAATTTCTTACGACTTCACTCAAATTGAGACAAACCTCAAAACAAAACAACAACAACAAAAGTATCCTAGCACTTGAGAATAGTGCCTTGATGAGCTGGTGCCTAGTGGATATACAGAAATAAATTATGATGTAAATGAAAAATTAATTTATCATATAATATAGAAAGATAATCTAAATTGAGAGCTCTAGTTTAAAAAAGTATCGGGTCCCATATTCAAGAGCTGAGTGTTTCAAGAAAGCTAATAGACAAAATTTAAATAATGTAGAGTGCTTTACAGTACACAACCATGTTTACCTAACTCACATGTCATGGGGACAGGTAAGTGGCCATATTTCTAGCTTCTATTTTATATGATGTACTAAGGGGAATTTACTTATATATGTTCTTTTTTTTTCTTGAATTGGTAGAATAATGACCTGAGAGGACTTATAAATTGGCCTTGATCTTTTTGCTATTTAACATTTTGAATATAGACTTTTATCTAAGATAATGTCTAATTACCTAACTGATAGCTAAATGAAAACAAATCATACACCAAAACCATCAAAATTAATACATTTAAGGTTTCTGTCAGAAAAGTGATGTAAAAACTAGGGAACTCTGAAGCTTATTTAAAAATGCCTTTTATTACAGATTAAAATATTGAAGGACTTAAGTGGCATGGTTTAAAAGAAATCAGTGTCTGAATCTAAATTATGAATTTAGCGAAAGCTGAAATGTTGAGTTAGCAAAGATTTCTGGGTTGGAAAGTTGATTCCGTGGCTAAAAGTAATTGCTGTTTTTCCGGGTGACCATTTTGAAGTTTTAGAACACATTGAGCCCAGTGTCAGGGAAATTGATGCCTTCTTCTAGTCCTTTGGGGCACACACACAAATGTCTCACATACACACACACAGAGAGAGAGAGAGAGAGAACAAGAGAACAAATAAAATGCAATAAAAAGACTTCTGGTTAATCAGCAATGTACAAAAGCTCTGGATGGAATGCAATAACAGACAGCTAGACTTGCGGGATATTTCAGGGTTAATATGAAAACCTATTGCAATTGAACACTCCTAAAATATGTCAAAGTGATTCTAATGAAATCTCCAAATATTGGGGGATACAGAATTCTAACTTGCCATCTCTTGTCAACAAACAAAGCTTTCAATACCAAATGGTTTACATTCAATTTAGTTTGGGGCCAAAAGGACCCATGGAAATCTTCAAACAACTCAAGATGTTGCCAAAACAGCAGGCTGATTTCCACAAACTTACAGCAGGTTCACATTGCTGAAGACAACACTTAACCAACTCATTAAACTTGGTGAAAATCAAGCTGGTGTCTACATATAATCCTCATCTCTACATTCTGGTATTCTGTGGGTTACAAAAAAAAATGTAAATACCAAGGCAAGTACAAAACTTTTAATCTACAATGCTGTCTTGTCAAGAAAAATATGTCAGGGCTATGGTAACACAAATCTTGTGGAAATAACCAATGAACATCCAATATGACTTAAGGCCCACACCCAAAACTGCTTTGATGATCAAGAACCTGAGGTTGGTTAGCTCAGAGACCTAGAATGAAACCAAATACTACTAGAATAATAAAATAAAATAAAATAAGATTCTTCCACTCAGATCTCAGGAAATTTCACAGAAGAGGAGAGGGAGACAGAAAGACTTTAAGAACCAAAATCAACTGAGCAAATCTCACATGAACTCACAGAGACTGAAGCAGCAAGCACAGGGCCTGGCTAGGTCTGCACCAGATCTTCTTTCTACATATTATAGCTTTAATGAAGTGTTTTTGCGAGACTCCCTAGTGTGTGAACTAATGTGTCTCTGATTCTTCTGCCTTTTCTTTGTCTCTTATCCTTTTGTTGATTTACCTTTCCCAATTTCAATGTGATGATTTTTGTTTAACCTTATTATATTTTGTTTTCTTATATTTTGTGACTATCTCTTAGAAGCCCGTATTTTTCTTCTTTTTCCAAACAATCTTATTTTATATACCTATCCCAGTTCCCTCTCCTGCCTGTCCTCCCACTCCTCCCACCTTCTTCCCACCCTACTCCCCATTCACTCCTCAGAGAGCATGAGGCCACCCATGGGGAGTCAACAAAGTCTGCCACATCACTTGAGGCAGGACCAAGCTTCCTCCCCCAAGTATCTAGGCTAAGTAAGGTATCCCTCCAAAGAGAATGGCCTCCAAAAACCAGTTTGTGCACTAGGGATAAATACTGGTTCCAAGGCCAGTGACCCTCTACACATAAACTGCCCAAGCCATACAACTGTCACCTACTTTTGTCTTCTGCTAGTTCCCTAACTGTCAGTCTGTGGTCAGTAAGCTCCGACTAGCTAGGGTTAACTGTTTCCGAGGGTATTCCCGTCATGATCTTGGCTCCCTTGCTAATAATATGGTTCCTCTCTCTATGGCTGGACCAGTGCTTAGCTGTGAATCTCTGCATCGCTTTCGTCAGTTACTGGATGAAGGTTCAATGATGACAATTAAGGTAGTCATCAATCTGATTACAGGGGCAGGGCAGTTTAGTTACCTTCTCCATTACTGCTAGATTCTTAGTTGAAGTCATCTGTGTGATTTCCTGAGAGTTTCTCTAGTGCCTGGATTCTCACTAATCCCACAATGGCTCCCTCTTTCAAGGTGTATCTCTTTCTTTGCTCTCCCTCTCTCTCCTTTACTCAACTCGATCCTCCTGATCCCTCATGTTCTCTTCCCTTCTCCCCTTCTCCCCTCCTCATTCCCCTACCACCCTCCCCCTTATCCCTATGCTGCCAATTTACTAAGGAGATCTTGTCTACTTCCCCTTCCCTTGGGGATCCATTAAAGACAGTGTATCTGGACTGAAGCAAAGGTAGGGAGGAGCTGGGAGGAATGGGGGGGGTGTCATCAGGATATACTGATTTAGGAAAGAATCTACTTTCATTTCTTCTCTTATTTATTCTCTCATACAATATATCCTACAACTTCCCCTCCTTCCACTCCTTTCATTTCTCCACCTTTGTTCTACCCAGGAACCACTGTTCCTCCTTCCATTTGCCTAGAGGCCTCCCAGTGATATAAGCTGAACATCGCCTAACAAGATGCAAAAGGACTAGGACCTAAACAGCAGACAAAATTCTCAGAGACACTCCTACTCCCATTGTTAGAAGTCCCACAAAACCCCCCAAATTATCTATTTTCAATAAGAGGGATAAGTTAGAAGCTATGAGCCAAATAGTTTTTTTCTTATTTAATTCCGTATGTAGTACATATCTATTTTGTTTTTACTTTTGTTTTGGGGCTCTAGGGAAAGGACACAGGGTCTCTCTTACCTTAGACAAGCACTCTACCAGTGAACAAAATCCTAGTCCCATACAAAGGGAGTTTCTTTTCTCCTGGGAGTGTATTCATCTTTATCTTAGAGGCGAGGTATTCAGCGAAAAAAAAAAAGTGCAACCAATCATAATGATGGTGTGAGATTGCACATGCATTTCCTGTGAGTCACCACAACTAAAGAGAACAAACGTTAGTCCCGTCATTATAGCTGTGTGAGCCGCCTTTCCTGAAAACAGGACTTCATGTACAGCCAAGGAAGATTCACCATGGTATAGCCTATTGAGAGAGAATAAAAGGGCATTTAAGAGTCAATTCGATGGATTCTAAAAAGTTTAATTTTAAAGACAGTTAACATTCATTGAAGATTTTTGAAAATCATTCTAGTTAATAGATCTGGCATTTAATCAGTAATACTTCAGAGTTAAATAAGAGGTCTCTAATGGATAACTGACTGTAAAATAGCCTCTGTTCATGGAACTATTAAGAAATCAAAAAATGAATCAGTATACGAATGTACTTTTAGAAAAACTATCCTTAGGCAGGTAGGAAGGATGTCTTGCAAATCTTTGATTCCTTGTAATCACCGAAACTAATAAAAAAATGTATATAACTAAAAAGTGAAAAAAAAATAGAAGATAAAGATTTCATCCTCAAAGCCTTAAAGCTTTGTCAGTATAAGGCCTATATGATAATTGTTATGCCCTCCTAATTTACATATAGGACCACAAGTTAAATTCATCAATAAAGAAACAAACAGAATATGCTGCCTAAGATTGGTTGAGGTTTCATGATATTTTGTGAAGATTGTCTAGATAGTGTGTGTCTGCAATTGTGTCTTCTTAGTAGTGAGTAATATTATTATTAGATGAAGCAACACTGGGTCTCATCTAACCATAATTCTTTAAAGGCCCCTTTTCCAAACGATGCCACCCTGAAAGACAGGAACACCAGAGATCAGTTTGACAGCAAAAAAAAAAAAAACAAAACAAAACTCAATACAAAACACAGGTACTATTTTAGGACCTGCAGAGCTATTAGCAGTTGTGTGTGTCTCAAAACATCTTAGTAATTGTCCATTACCTTTTACTATTTTCATTAGATGTGTGCATGTGTGCATGTGCGTGTGTGGGGATGTAATTTACACATTCATGTTATTCATTCCACATACTAGGAATAATTATATTTTGAAAACATCATATAAAATTATAAATAAAAGGTATTTCAATATTTAGAACAATTTCAAATTAATTATAATTTGTTAAGCATTCATATTGATACTCATATTTTATAGGTTAATGTTATCAGATATTATACACACATACATGCACACGCTTTATATTAACATTCCTTATATGTAGCTGTAGAAATCTTGTTTTTATGACCCCCTTTGAAAGCCTGTGAAATAATCAGGGAATGAAAGTAGAGAACCATTGATATTGAGGGTGAGATTATATAATGTTTACAAGTTTATATAGGAAGTCTGTAGTAAGCTAGTAAATTAAAATTCAATATTCTGCCTGCTAGTCTAGCCATATACTCATTAAACTACTCACTACTAAATATCATAATGCCCTGCCAACATTAGATCAATTCTCCAACAGATTTTAATAAAAATAGTTTTGGAACGTCAACACATAGCTTAGCATTCCAACAGCTGATGCTGCTGTGTGCTGAACACAATCCTTTTCGGAGCCCACATTCTACCTCTCTCTCCATGCTCCAATAATGATATTTTCATTTACATTCAGCCTATTTGTATTCGGTGTGCTTTGCATTTACTGTTAATTCTGTCTGTAATGATTTTTTTCTCTTCAGTGGTTGGTCACGAATCACTTTTAATATAAAATGCCATGTCCTCAGGAAAAGCTCCTCTGATCAAGCCAGTTAAATGCACACATTCACACACACACACACACACAAACCTCTATAGTTCAAAAATAACAGTTAACATATTATAATGGATCTATTGCCCTAAGAACATTCAACTTCAATCTGTAATTATACTATTATATTATTTATCTATTTGTTAGTGAATATGTTGCTTGATTTCCCTTCCTTGAGGTAGGGAAGTTCTATTTTGTATTACTATGTGTCTGGGACACAGATAATTCTAATTACATATTTTTTGAATAAATGAAAAAATATTTCCCTTAAAGCCTATCAACATTCATATAGACATATTGATTTTAGATAAGAAACTGAGTTTCAGAGGAATTAAGAATTTTCTCAAAGTCATACCAATGTCAAGTGCTTGAGCTATGTGTCAGAATCTTACTGCACTAAGCCTACACCAGTATCTTCTGTCCTTCTACAAACTGTATTTCAGCTTCCGATAAGCACTGTTAATACTCTCTTCTTTGAGCTGAGACACTGAGTCAGAACTAGCTGCCTTTATGAGTTCCCCAGAAAGATCTCACTGTCATTGACACCAGGATTCAGCAATGTACAGAGTCAAAAGAAAGATCTATGCTTGCATAGCCAAAGACAAATGAGTTTTGAGTGGATAGTTGGCTTCTTCTGCACTTCATAAAATGCCATCCTTTTATGAGAATAAAGGTTTTTCACAGTAATTTGGAACTTTGTGGTTTCTCCATCCAAACTGCTGTAATTATTCACTATAGCAATCAGTTAACAGCTGTGCTAGAAAGAAAATGACCACCAAATATAAGTCAACTTGAAGATTATCAGCATGGTATAAGGTCGGTATTTCTGTACATCTCAATACGTACATGAGCATGCCCATCCCAGAAACTGTGATGAATAAAAGAACAAAATATAAAATTTAAAAAGAGTTCTATTATGAAACAGGCACATTATTGAGACAACATAAGCAATACAAAGCTTGAAAATTTACTATCTCTTCATAACAACACAGTTGTCATGAAAAATAGTTATTAGGTGGGCTTGTGGTGCCTAATCTTGGCTGTCACCCTGACTACTGTGGTGGTTGAAATGACAATGGCCCCTAAAGCTCATATGTTTGAACTCTTTGTCCCCTGGTGATGGAACTGTTGGGGAAGGATTGGGCTGTGTGAGTGTGTTAGAGGAGCGGTGTAACTGAAGAAGGCTTTGAGGTTTTCAAACACTTGTAACAATCTGGGGTCTTTGTCTCTGCCCCCTACTTGCTGTGGATCAAGATGAGAGCTCACAGTTCTTGCCACCGTGCCTTTGTTCTGACTCCATGGAGTCTAATATTTTGAAAGCATAAGAGCAAATTAAAGTCTTTCTTGTTAGTTACCTGGGTGGTTGTATTTTATAATAGCAACACAAAGGCGACTATGAAAACTATAATTGGGATTAAGTATAACAAAGTTGCTGAGCACCAGTGTGAGGAATCTTCTTAATTAGAGTCAAATACTCTGAAAAAATCCACCCTAAATCTGGGCCATAGCATTTGAAGGCAACCCACATAAAGGGATAGAGAAGTTTTGCTTTTTGCCTGGTTGTCCTTATTTTCACTGGCAAGTACATCTTTCCTAAAAGTAAAACATTCCTTGACTACTATTATAACTGAATTCTTAGAAGTTCCATGGAAGACTAAAGATAAGAAGCTCTCCAGGAATTTCTCAGCACTCCAGTGCTAGATTGGGAACACAGAGACATTCTGCCTCATAAAATGAATAAATACTGTATTCTCAGCCTCTTTGTTATGAGAAAGGGACAGTAAGCCAGTCTAATAAATGCCACACACACACGGGGGGGGGGGAGAAAGAGAGAGAGAAAGAGAGAGAGGAGGGAGAGAGAGAGAGGGGGCCCATCTACTCTATTTCTTTAGAGAACACTAACTAATGCAAACCCTATAACATTTTTAAATCCATGAAAGACCACATATGCATTACAATGGTGGGCTGGGATGGTGATTTCCTATGGTTATTACAGAAAAATAGAATGATACCTATCACTGACTGTCTAGTCTTCTATCATAAGAATACAAGCCATTACATCTATTTAGGAGTAATGCTGGTATAAACAAACCTTTTATGCTTGCTAAACTTAAAAACTTAAAAGTGTACTCAATGGTCTTCAAACAATGCAGAGTCACCTAAGGTTGCACTTCTCTGCACGTCCCTCCCTGGTTAAGTGATGGATATATAATTGTTTTTCACTGCACAACCTTAGGGACATGACTGTTGAGGATGGCAGTGTGAATGATCCTAAAAGCTTTTTGTTTTTCTTTAGTAATATCATAGTTCATGTTTTGCTCTTGCTTTTTATGACTCAACCAGAAGTGTGCAAAATGCCTGACGAAAGGTGATATTTCTAATTAATAATCAAAGTTTTGAATCTTACCTCTATGTATAAATAGAAAAAAAAAGGTAAGATTACTTCCAGAGAAAACTCAAGAAAGAAAATAACTAACATCAACCAAATGGTACGTATATTTATAACTGCACAGGCAGGCTTATGGCATAATGCATTATAGTTTCACAAGCAATCGATACAAATTATTGGATATAAAATTACTTTTTGATGACCACTGAGAAAATACAAGCTGTTCTAGTCATTTCTCACACTATTATTGATTTTGCTCTATTTTTTCTATTGCATTTTTAAAGCACTTGATGTCAATTTTCAAGTCTCTAGTCTACAGTAAAATACTAAACAAATCCATGTACACTGAAATTGTCCAGAGTAATATCTAGGAAGAATGACTTCTTCAGAAAGCTTTCTTTGAATATCCATTGCCTATAAAAGCCTCTTTGTTAGTAATATAAAAAGGTGTGTTATCCTTGCCTACACCATATGAAATCATCATGGTTGTTTTAAAATCATAGCATGACCATTACTGGCAAATAGGTCAGCAGAAAGGTACTGTTAACTCTCAAACCTTGAAATCATGCAGTGCTATATTATTATTTCACATTAACTAAGCTTATTTCAAACAGACACAAGTGTCCTTCTGAGAAAATGTGGGTGATGCTGATGGTTTTTTCACCAAGTCTTACTAAGCAGGCCAGGAAGAGTTCTTTCCTCGTTTTTCCATCAGGCAGAGAATGGCGTAGAATGCTTGGGAATGTGAGAGTCATAAAAAGAGAAAGCAGATTGAGTAGCACAAGCCTCCATGGGGTAACAGTCTTGTCCTTAACTGATGCCCGCGGATGCCGTAGAGATAAATGGCCCCTTCTGTTACTGAAGACACTGGTGCAGATACCTTTGGACAATGTCATTGGTTACATTCAGCCAAAGGCAGTTTCTTAGAATGGCAGAGGAAGGAATGACTGTGACACCCTGAAAATATGGCCTGCAAATATATAACACGACTTATATAAGTAATTTTGGATATTGTTAAGATGATGTGGCTGGAATCCTCTATTTGCCAAAGTTGCTCAACTCCGAAGGCATTCCTCTCTAGTGAGACCCTATGTACTGAGTTCTTATAATACACTGACTTCTTTTACCCCCTTTTTCATTATTACTCACTGTTTCTTTTCTATAATCTTCATTTCTTTTTTTCTATTTTCCACATATCTCCACATTACTATATGATTCTCACCCAACAAATAAAACTACATCAAATGTAAAAAAAATGAAGCAGTTTTATGAGCTTTTTTGTAGATAAATGCTGAATGAGGTTTCAAAATATGTGCTTATCACACATTATGAAGTTGAAATTTATTATATTTTCATACAAATTTTAATATAGCCTGTCTTAAAATTTACTCTATTAAAAAAGTTATTATTGTGTGAATTCTTAATTTTGTTAAGAGTTCACAGTTGATAAAATGGTATTAAAACATCTTAATTCAAACTTAGAAACAACAGGCAAAAGTGTATTTAAATTGTCTCTGGGTCAGGGTGATTAAACTGTTGTTCAGAATGCCTGCTCTGATAATGGAAAGACCTGAGTTCTATTATTCAGCATCCATGTAAAAAGTTGAGCATGGTTCTGCGTTCCTTAACCTCATCACCAGTTGATGGAAACAGATAGATCCTCAGAGATCCCTGAGTCAGCCAGCCTTCATTAAATAGTGAGATTTGGGTTAAGTGAGAGAATTTATTTTAAGATAGTAAGATTGAACACATTACTGGATGATACCCAATGTTCTACTAAGCGTCCATTAGACTGCAGTGTACTATCTCTCTACATACATATCCCAAAATAATCTGTAGCAGGTTTGAACAGAAATAGTTCTTTCTTATAAATTCAAATATCTATCACATTTGTGGTTATAAACATTGTCTCTTTAGTGTCTAGATTCACTGCAAGACTACATGAATTCTCATGTTTCCTACCAGTCAGCTGAGGGACTTTGAACTAATTTCATCTACAAAATATAGGAGTTTGTTAGGTGATTATCAAAGCACATTTACAGCCCTCATAGATTATGGCATTGTAATTTTACTCTCTACCCAGAGAAGCAGTGCCATGATCTGCATAATGCTGAGTATTAGTTTTACATATGCAACTTGAACTTGCAAGTCCACTTTGATTCTTCACATGTAAATAGAGAGAGAGCTGGCTGAATTCTAAGCTGTCTTCCTTTCTGAAGCACAGCGTAATCTGTTCTGATGGGGTTTATTTACGTCTTTTTCCATAGCTTCTAAAATGGGATTGAGGTATACTATGTATAACAACGCCTTTGTCTATTTTGAGCACAACAAACATCATTGCTCTCTAGGATGGCTGGTAACCAGAAGGCAGCCGCAATTTTTCAGCCCCTCTTCTATGATGCTTCCCTAGTCTTCGTTGTAAGATTTACTGTGCATGCACTAATTGGACCTGGAAGCCCCATAGTCAGTTTGTCTCTGCATCTTGTTAAGTTATAGTTCTATGTAATATTCCTCCATCTGCTGGAAAAGAAGCTTATTTGATGAGGAATGACTGATGCACTCGCATGTGTATGTAAGAAAAGGTAGTTAGAATGCTGTTGGAAACGTTATGGTTTAGGAAAGTCTCTTCTCTAGGATCCCTAACCTTACTAAACACAGGTACTTGGCTAGGTTTGAAGTACCAGGTATGGATTTTCTACTATTTAATGGACCTTAAGTACTGTCTGATGCCTGCTGATTACCTGCAAGATAATTGCATCCTTGGGTATCTTATGCCACAGGTGAAATCTTTTAGAGCCAACCATTTTTGTAGCAGACTAGGTCAGTTCTCATTCAGTTCTTCCAAGTCCTTAGTCTGATATGCTTGGTATCTTCAGCAGTAAGCTCTTTTTTTTTTTTTTTACAAAATATCTTCAAGTTCTAACAGGTATCAGGTATAGCCCATATTTGTTGGAAAATCTTTTATACTTGTGACTGATACAGCTCAGAAGTTGCTCATACTCGGCAATATGTTTTTTATTATAGAGCCTATTATTTTTGTGATGTAAAACTACTATTATATATATATATTTACTATTATATATTCTGAATTTATGTATGTATTCAAGGTTACAAAATAATGTTTTTCTATGACATTTTCAAAAACCCTTAGTATCATTGCTCCTTCCTTGTTATTTCCCTGTAGTAGCCTCCCTCCTTTCTTCAGAGCTACAATTCCTCCAATTTTATTCCTTGTTCTCATTAATATAAACTGTGTACTAACACACACACACACGCACACAATCTCTTTCTAATTTCTAATTTCTTAGCTTCTATGATTACTTCACGTTATATACTCAAAGACACAAAGCTAGTACCATAATGCCTGCATCCAATCAGTATCTTCTTGACATAATATGGATGTTTTACCAATGCTTGTCAAAGCAAAATATGCATAATGAAAGCACCAGTTGATATACCAAGATGAATAGCAGAAATTACACAAGGTCTCTCCATAGATAAAAAGTTGTACTTACTCAATAGCTACTAAGAAAAATTGAATCAATCATACTCATAGATGAGTTCCCTGATAGCTTATTTATTCTAAAATTGTCAGCCTTAAACACATGTGGATAAAAGCAATATTAGATGGGTTCAGTAGATTACATTAGTGTAAAATAATATAGAAGAAGAAATCATGAATTTGAGAGTGAGTGAGAGCTATGATACCAGTTGGATGGCCAGAGAGAGGGGTGAAAATTATATTAATAAACTATGATACTTCCAATAATGCAGTGACTTATAGATACAACTCTGAGTTATAATACCAGTAATGATTATATAATAATTGCTGACAGTTGTGGAACAATGACATTTTATAATGAAATAAACCTACAGAATATTATTTCCATTTTTATTGATGAAAATTCTAATTCCCAAAGGGCCTGGTATATGCTCATAGGAAATGGGTTTTATATTAGATATCATTAAGAGACTTTTGAATACCTTTGAAACTCTACTTCATAAGGAAGAAGAAAACCATAGATTAATGGACAAATGTTTCCATACACACTTTATGGATCCAAAGAAAACACCTAAGGAGAATAAACAAGAAAGAAAATCCTCCCATCATCCAACTGTTTCTTGGTTATAGTCAACACACCTTTTGTCTAATCTATCCCCTGAGTTATTAATTACATGGCATTTATTTAGGGATTTAATACTTTATTTAGTTGGAACAGTGAGAAAAGGAGGAGGAGGATCAGGGATTTGGAAGTCCTATAATAACAACCATTATAGGAGCAATAATATTCCATCTTACATATCTTGCAATCTTATTAAGAATATATTTTAATTTTGTGAAACATTATTTATACATCTTACATGTCTTAGAAGTTTTATATCCTCAGGGAGTTATATTCTAAAGCACATTTCTGTGAGAATCTGTATTTGATAGAACCCACAATAAATATGGACCAAGAATGAGACAGCACTGGATTAGGGACTAGTCTTCAATCTGTCATTGAAACAAACGGCCACAGAGTATTAAGGTCACCTAATGTTAACTCAGCAGCTTTTTAAAACTATAATGAGAGAGTTCCTGCAAAAAAAAAATGAAATGCTTCTGTAATGGAAATAAAGTTTCATTTTTATAAAGCCATCCAATAGAAAGAACCCCAGGATAGTTGATAGTAACTCACTTAAAGTGGATAAAACAATAAAGGTTTATTACAAGAATAGGGAAAGGCTTGGGGCATGCACTTATTTTCTTTTGAGGTAACCTGTTCCTTTGGCATAATGCTCAAGATTTCCCATGTTAAAAAATCTAACTTGAAGACAAATCTTAATACTCTGTTTTTTCAAATATTACTGTCTAACTGAACAGACACAGCTCAATAAAGACAGTCTACAGTCACAGGGATCATTAAGACAAAGACTGACTTTACATGATAAGAACCCTGGCTTCTCCATTTTAGAAATCCTAATGGTTTTATTCTTAAAATACAATTTACAAAGGTCATATTGTAATCGTGAGTTAAGTAGTCAGAATAAAGCAGTTCTGGCTTAAGCTGCTGAGGTGTGCAATGCATGTTGGGATGGCTGCTTTCTAAGGCATTTTGGGTTGACTATTTCATTAACATATACATGCTGACATGTTCCAAATATTATAGATCCTTATTTTTTATTATTCAATGATATCTAAACATAAAAAGGCAAAGAATGGTGTGTATGTCCAGAATTTATTATGTTAAGAATGTTAGAAATTAAGAATTGCAAAAAGGAAAAGGCTAAGGTGAGGGATAGATGAAAAGAATAGATGGACACAGTCTGCTACAGAAAGGACCAAGAGAAAATGACATGATAGGAAGTATTTGCTTTCCAGTTAGTAAAGGTAAATAAAGTGATAACATATATGTTTATTTTATCAAATGTGATGAAAATTTTACTTCAACTTCTAAATAATATGGAATAGACAAACAATATCAGACTTAACTATCTCCCTATTTCTAAAATATCAAGACAATTTCCATTTTTATTATTTTATTAGTGATACACTGAAATATTCTATGTACCTTTCAAAGCCAAGTTAAAAATCTTTTCCATCGTGCACATAACAAATTTGTACAGAAGCATCAGGGATGTGAAATTTCACTTTTGTAAACAAGACTCAAAATTTGTAAGTATATTGTTTATTAAATAAAGCAATATGTATTGGAAATTCAGACACCATTTTACATTATCAGTAGCTATACATCTCTCTGAAGCTTAATTAGTAATACTTTATATTCCTGCATTACTGACTGAAGTAAATAACTAAGAAGCATAGCCTCATTCAACTAGCCAAAAGCATTTACTTTGATAAAGACCCACCTCCTTACTTGTGTAAAGTGCAAAGAGCTATCATTCTTGTTTTTTGCTACCTGTTTCATTTCATGTAGAAGCTTGATGTTTGCATCCTAATTTTCTAACCTTGAGTGCTGGGGTCTCTCATATATTTAATGAAGTCTGATAATAAATCTTCAGTTCTCCTCGAGTAAGCAATCCTACTGCAGACTCAGCTCTCTCTCCCTTGACTTTCCTGGAGTCCAAATAAGATTTGTGCTCTGACAGAGTGAGCATTTACTTTATCAGAAAGCATATTAGGGTAGGCATGTCTCAGCATAATGTGCACCAGAATCAGAGAGGATGACTAATTTGTTCTGCTATTAAGCGGATAATAAAATGATTTAGGCATGTAGATATGAAACAGCCAGCACTTTGTGAATTATATGTAGCATATTTCATCTTAAATCCAGTCAAGTCCAAAAACCTTTTATGCATCACATGACATTTACAGGAAAGACAATGCTCTACCAAGAAATTAGAAATGTTTGCCCAAGATGAGGTAGGAATATAAGTAAAGAATTATTTAAAGTCATGTCATTTATAGACATCTTATAAATTTTGTTTTATACTTGCCTAGTTTTATCCATTTTTATGCTTAAAAGGTTTTAAGGATGGTACACACTTAGAGAGCTGATATAAACAAAAATAATTTAATTTTTTTTAGAATTTTATTCTGGATAATAATTCAGTAATCATGAATATAATTACAAATGTATCTGCACTCATACAGATTAATCTGGTTTCCAGAAAACACTAATCATCCCTAAAGCTATATCGAATCCTCTGGGAACAATTTATGTTGGCAGTATATGCTGCCAAATTCTCAACATCATTAAAATTCTTGGGATAGGTAGGTAGATCAGTGGGTCATGGTGCTGGCTGTACAGTGTGAGGACCTAAATTTAGATCCCTGACACTGAAGTAAAAAAAAGTTGAGTGTGCCTGATTACATCTGTAAATCCAGAACCAGGTAGAGGAGAGTCAAGATGATCACTGGAGACTACGGGCCTTCAGCCTCACCCCAAATAGCAGCAAACTCCAGGTTAAGTGAAAGACCCTATCTTAAAAGAATTATAAAAGAAGTTATCCAATGCTCTAGTTTTGCTGAATATGCATACACCCCAGCACACATGCACATACATACAGAAGAAATGCAATGAATTTACAAAGGGGAAACCTGCTCCAGAAGATAAAGTAGACATGTTGCAAAATAATAAGTGATCTGAATAGAATAATGATGATGGCATAATTTGTAATAAGAATAATTCTGGGGGCCGAGGGATGTCTCAGGAGGTAATGTGATAACTTAGATAAGAATGAGGATATGATTTCAATCTTCATTATCTGTGCAAAAATTGCAGATGTGGCTGTATGCCAGTAATTCGAGTGAAAGGAGGATCACTAGAACTCATTGATGAGAGGGACCAGACAGAATGTTATACTGCAAAATAAGCTCATGAAAATTTCAGATTAAGTGAGAAACCACGTTACAAAAAATACAACAGAGAAGACACTCAAAAAGACACTTGATGTTCTCTCACTTCTACATGTACACACAGACATGTATACATGGAGACACATACATAAAAAATACAAAGAATAATTAAGGAAATATGTCAATTGTATAATATTGGAACATTAACATTTCACTAAATGAAGTAATTTTAACTTTCTGTCAGTTTTGAAAATTATTTCTGTAAGTGTTGATTCTATATCTTTAAAAATACATCGAAAATGCATGGGCATTTTTATAAGTAATCTTAAAATTTTCCTATACACATGTCTTTCTAGCATACCTTTTTAACAATAATTTTTTATAAAGAATTGACATTTACTAGAAGAGAAATACTTAAATTTTAAAAACAAATTTCTTAATGATTATTTTAATCTTTAGATTCCATAAGGTTGTTTTATAATGTGTAGTTTGAGGAGCTCTTTTTGTATATGAAACACAATAAATTCAATGAGTTAAGAAATCAATTGGCCTAAATAATAATGGGCTATGAGTGTTAACAAGAACATTACCAAAATAAGATATAAAAATGGCTAAGATATGTTTTTAAAAGTGTTCAATGTTGGAACACAACTTGTTCCCAATACTGGGATCTAAGAGGTGAGTCAGTGGCCACAGGGCCATACAGCCAGATGCCCCACTCTCTGGGACTTCCCCAGTGGGATAAAAACAAGGGTCCCCTCCCCAACTCTTTCTGCTTTTCTAGCCAGCCAGCAGGGAGTATTCCTACAGCAGGGCAATCGCCCAACCCACCCAGCCTCCACACCCACCTTGTCACCTGTGAGCTCAGTGGAACCCTGGAATGGAGATTTCTCCAAGACTGAGAGGACCTTGGAACTTGCTCCATTACTGAGGGGACCACCTCAAGGATTGGACCAAGACACCAAGTACTGCAGGCCTTATCTGAAGAAAGAAATAGGTAGACGTCAATGCAAGAATTCCTCCAACATCCTGAAAAGCAACATGGTAACACCAGATCACCCTAACTCAGAAGAAGTAGAAGAAAATGACTTTAAATGTAACTTGATGAAAATGATGGAGACCTTTAAAGAGGAAGTGAAAAACTCCCTTGAAGAAATGGAAGAGAAGACAAACAAAAAGTTGGAAGAAATTAATAAATTGCTCAAAATAACCCAAGAAAACAACAACAACAAAAACAAAAAACAAAATAATCAAACAGATGAAGGAAACAATTCAAGACTTAAAGACTGAAATAGAGGTAATAAAGAAAACATAAACTGAGGGAATTCTGGATATGGGAAATCTGGGTAAACTAACAGGAACTACAGAGACAGGAATAACCAACAGAATACAAGAGAAAGAAGAAAGAATCTTAGGCACCAAAGATACTATAGAGGAAATAGATTCATTGGTTAAAGAAAACATTGAATCCAGCAAATTCAATTCAGGAAATCTGGAACACTATGAAAAGACCAAACCTAAGAATAATAGAGGTAGAAGAAAGAGAAGAACTCCAGCTCAAAGGTACAGAAAATATATTCAACAAAATTATAGAAGAAAACTTTTCCAACCTAAAGAAGGATATCCCTATGAAGGTACAAGAAGCTTACAGAACACCAAATAGACTGGATCAAAAAAAGTCCCCTCACCATGTAATAATCAAAACACAAAATATACAGGAAAAAGAAAGAATATTAAGAGCTGCAAAGGAAAAAGATCAAGTAACATATAAAGATGAACCTATCACAATTACACCTGACTTCTCAATGGAAACCATAAAAACCAGAAGGCCCTGGATAAATGTTCTGCACACTAAGAAACAACGATGCAAGCCCAGCCTACTATACCTAGCAAAGCTTTCATTCACCATCAATGGAGAAGATATTCTATGACACTAACATATTTAAACAATATGTATCCACAAACCCAACCTCACAGAAAGTACTAAAAGGAAAATCTCAATCCAAGGAAGCTCACTACACCCACAATAACACAGACATCTGATAAGCCTCCATTAGCACAACCCAAAGAAGGAAAACACACAAACTACTACCAAAAAATAACCAGAGTTAACAACCACTTGTCATTAGTATCGCTTAATATCAATGACTCAATTCACCTACAAAAAGACACAGGCTAAGAGAATGGATGTGAAAACAGGATCCAGCCTTCTGCTGGTTACAATAAACACACCTCAACCTCAAAGACAAACGCTACCTCAGAGTAAAGAGTTGGAAAAGGGCTTTCCAATTAAATCAACCTAAGAAACAAGTAGGTGTTGATATCCTAATATCTAACAAAATTGATTTTGAACTAAAATCATTCAGAAAAGATGGAAAAGGACACAATATACTCATGACAAGAACAATTTATCAAGATGAATTCTCAATCCTGAATATCTATGCCCTAATACAAGATCACCCACATATGTGAAAGAAACATTACTAAAACTTAAATTGCACATCAAACCCCACACACTAATAGTGGGAGATTTCAACACTCCTCTCTCACCAATAGACAGGTCAACCAGACAGAAACTTAACAGAGAAATAAGAGAATTAACAGATGTCATGAATCAAATGGACTTAACAGATATCTATAGGACATTCCACCCAAACAAAAAAGAATATACCTCTTCTCAGCATCTCATGGAACCCTGCTAAAAATTGATCACATACTTGGTAACAAAGCAAACCTCCACAGATACAAAAAAATTGGAGTAAGCCCCTGTGTCTTACTGGATCACCAGGGAGTAAAGCTAGAATTTAACAACAATTCCACCCCCAGAAAGCCTACAAACTCATGGAAAATGAACAGTCAACTACGTAACTACCCTTGGGTCAAGGAAGAAATTAACAGAGAAATTGAAGTCTTCCTTGAATTCAATGAAAATGAAGGCACAACATATCCAAAACTATGAGACATTATGAAAGCAGTGCTAAGCGGAACGTTCATAGCACTAAGTGCCTACATAAAGAAAACAGAGAAAGTTTACATTAGTGACTTCACACCACACACCTGAAAGTTCTAGAAAAAGGAGGAGTAGAAGATAGGAAATAATCAAATAAAGGGCTGAAATCAACAAAATAGAAACACAGAAAACAATACAAAGAATCAATGAAACAAAGAGCTGGTTCTTTGAGAAAATCAACAAGATCGGCAAACCCTTATCCAAACTATCCAAAAGTTGGAGAGAGAACATCCATATTAAGAAAATCAGAAATGAAAAGGGGGACATAAATCCCTTTTATTAATCCACATTAATCCCTTTTATTAATCCATATTAATCCACATACCTATGAACACCTGATTTTTGACAAAGAAGCCAAAATTATACAATGGAAAAAAGAAATCATCTTCAACAAATGGTACTGGCATAATTGGATGTCAACCTGGAGAAAAATTAAAATAGATTCATATCTATTGCCATGCATAAAACTCAAGTCCAAATTGATTAAAGACCTCAATATGAATCCAACCACATTGAACCTGATAGAAGAGAAAGTGGGGAGTAGCCTTCAATGCACGGAAGGAGATCACTTTGTAAATATAACTCTATTAGCATAGACAATAAGAGAAACAGTAGATAAATGAGACCTCCTGATACTGAGACACTTCTGTAAAGCAAAGGACAGTCAATAAGACAAAAAGACCAAAGATCTTTGCCAACCCCACATCAGACGAAGGACTGATCTCCAAAATATATAATGAACTTAAGAAATTATACATTAAAATTCTAAATAACCCAATTAAAATGGTTTACTGAACTAAACAAAGAATTCTCAATAGAAGAATTTCAAATGGCCAAAAGATACTAGGGACATGTTCAACTTCCATAGCTATTAGGGAAATGCAAATCAAAACAACTCTGAGATACCATCTTACACCTGTCAGAATGGCTAAAATAAAAAACGCCAATGATAGCTTATGCTAGAGTGCATGAGGAGTAAGGGGTACAATCATCCATTGCTGGTGGGAATGCAAACTTGTGCAACCACTTTGGAAATCAGTATGACAGTTTCTCAGAAAATTGGAAATCAACCTACCTCAGGATCCATAAAGCACTCTTGAAAATATACCAAAAAGGTGCTCAATCATACTACAAAAGCATTTGTTCAACTATGTTTATAGCAGCATTATTTGTAATAGCCAGAACCTGGAAACAACCTAGATGCCCCTCAACTGAAGAATGGATAAAGAAAGTGTGGCATATTTACACATTAGAGTATTACCCAGAGGTAAAAAATGATGGCATCTTGAATTTTGCATGCAAATGGATGGAATTAGAAAACACTGTCCTGAGTGAGGTAACCCAGATCCAAATAAATGAATATGATATATACTCTCTCATAAGTGAATACTAGTCATAAACAAAGGACATTGAGTCTATTAGTTCATGATCCTAGAGAAGCTATGTAATAAGTAGAACCCAAAGAAAAACATATACAGACCCACCTTGGAATCAGAGACAAGATCACCTGACAAAATTGAGAGCATGGGGGCAGGGAGTATAAGGAAGGGGAGAAGGAGAGGTTTGAGGAGAACTTAAGGAAATGGGATAGTCCAGATGGAGGAAGGACAGAGATGAGAGCAAGGAAAGAGATATCTTGATTGATGGAGCCATTATGGGGTTAGCAACAAACATTGCTATAGAAAATTCCCAGGAATCCCCTAGGATAACCCCAGCTAAGACCCTAAGCAATAGAGGAGAGTGTACCTGAACTGGCCTTGCCCAGTAGTCAGACTGATGATTATAAATATCACCATAGAATCTTCATTCAACAACAGATGGTAACAGACACAGAGACCCACATCGGAACACTGGTCTGAGCTCCCAAGGTCCAGTTGAAGAGTGGAAGGAGTGAGAATATGAGCAAGGAAGTCAAGACCATGAGGAGTTCACCCACTGAGACATTTTGCCTGAGCTAATGGGAGATCACCAACTCCAACTGGACTGGGAGTGAACGATCATGGGATTAAACCAGTCCCTCTGAATGTGGTTGACTGTTGGGGCAGACTGAGGGGCCACTGACAGTGGCACTGGGATTTGTCTCTACTGCATGTACTGGCTTTTTGGGATCCTATTCTCTTTGGATGTATACCTTGCTCACCTATATGTAGTAGGGAGGGCCTTGGACTTGCCACAAGGCAGGATGCCTTGTCCTCTCTTAGGATTGGAGGCATGGTGGGAGGGTGTGTGGAGAGAGTGGGAGGAGGGGAGAGAGTGGGAATTTGGATTGATATTTTTTAAATAATAAAATAATAATAAAAGTGTTTAATGTTTTTAGACATTTGGAAAATGCATACTAAAACAAATTTGAGCTCTCATTTTACAGTAGACTAAGATCAAGGATGTAGAGAAAAAAGGCAACATTCACTTATTGGTGGTGAAAGAGCCAAATGGTGCGGCCACAGTGGAAATCAATGTGCAGAAATAGATGAGCCACATGACTCAGTTCTATCAATCTTTGGAATATGCCCAAAGGGCTCAACATCAACCTGTGAAGTACAGTTTCATTACCATATTTTTACAACAACTAGGACATGGAAAAACCTTAAATGTTCTTTAGCAGGTGACTGGGTGATAGAAATGTGATACGTATACACAATGGGAGTCCATTTATCTATAAACAAAAATAAAACAGAAAGTTTATAAGTAAAAATGCTAGAAGATATTATACTGAGTGAGCTACCGTGACTGAGGAAAGCAAATACTTAATGTTCTCTAGTTGTTGATCCTAAATTCCAGTTGTTAGAATGTGAAGATATATGTGCAGTTACTGTTTGAACAAGGAAAGGGACAATGAATGGAAGGAAGGAACTCTAGAGAGGGAAAGAGTGAGACATAGGCTCTATAAAGAAGAAATGGGAAAAACGGCAGTGAAACAATCTTGGGAAGAAAGTGTGATTTAAAACACTAAGGATGGTTAAGAAAGTCTTAACAAAATTATTTTTATTTACTTTAAATATGTACATTTCATGTGTGTGTATATATATATAAACATAATTTAAATGAAGTTACACCACTTAGAATAATAATTGCTGCAAGAACTATTTACTAATAAAATAATCTTTGCAATGGGAAAAAAACTAATATGCTTCCCAAAACTAAGAAAGTTTTTGCATAAACTTTAAACTGATATTTTATTAAGATGCCATAGGAAAAAAGATCCATTATTTTAAATTATTATATTTTTGCTTGTTTTCTAAATTATCTAAAATATCATGTAAATATTTTAACATAAAATATACTTTTTCTCCTTAAAGAAAAGAAGACATTCTGTACTACAAAAATGAAAATTATAACTAAAGTTATTTGCAATATAAAGATCTTATTTATAATATCTAGATGTTAAATGTTAGATTCATTTAGTCACTCAATTAGAAACTTTGCCTCTACTGACTAGCACCAATGTTACTGGAAAGCATTCTGAATGTTACTTGAGGAGAAAGGAAATCAGCAATACTGGTAACATAACTACAAAAGCTACAATCTGAAGCAGAGAAGCAGTCTGTAGCACAAAAGCTACAAAAGTAAACACTTTTTTAAAAAATTAGATTTAGGGCCTACTGCATAAGGATAGTATCCATACATTACACTGCTATAACGGCCAAGAACCTGAGATTAGATAGGTCCTGGACCTATGTAAAATCTTAAAACTATTATTCTGCTAAAGAAACGTAATAGTTAAATGACATATTTCTACAGACCAGTGTCTCACTCAGCCATCATCAGAGAAGCTTATTTATAAAATGTATAGGAACTAACACAGAGATCCACATCAGATATTGAGCAGAAAGTAAAAGACTTTAGAACACTCAGTCTTAAATAGGCTATCTTCATCAAACTCCTTCCCTTCGGCTCAGGGAACTCTGTTGAAGAGGAGATGGAAAGGTCAGAAGAGTTATCAGAGATGAATGAGTCTAAGGAAACTGTCATCAAGACACAGCAGGACTGATATACATTTGTACTCACAGGCAGTTGCAACATACATAATATGTGTCCAAATTCATGTCATACTGGATCCCAGCTCTAAATGGGGAAAGTGGATATGGGGTCCTACTCCTAACCAGAAGCTATCTAAAATTGTTATCAGCTGAAAATTGTAAAACAAAAAACAAAACAAAAAACAAAACAAAAACAAAACAAAACAAAACAAAAAAACATATTTTACAGTGGAGTGTCATTGGGTATACCAAAAAAAGTCCTTGGAAATTCCATATACAAGAGTGCTAGACAACACAATAAAAAGTCCATGATTGTATGTAGACTTTGTGTGTGTGTGTGTGTGTGTGTGTGCGTGTGTGTAACTTTTGTATTCATGGTCTTTTTTGCTTCTTTGTTTTCATTTTTTAAATGTGTGTTTCTTTTTGAAAGAGGGGGAGAAAGAAAAAAGTTGGGCAGATAAAATGATGAGGAGTATAGGGAGAATTGGGTATAACAAAATACATTGTGTGAAATAATTTTAAGTAAAATGAACTTATGAGATTGAACAACAGGTTTTGTTTTTATTGAGCTGTCTTTGGGGAAATACAATATGCTTTATTAAGTGGTTGAACATTTACAGAGATAAAACATTTAGATTGTTTGATGGGATCTACTTGTTAAGAAGAGTAGAGCAAAGGTTAGGAAAGTCATTTCACTTTGTAGTTTGCAGGAGAAAGACAAAGCCTTACTTACACAAAAGAAGAGCATGAGATTCAACACAAAGTTCTTTGATTCTGGAATATGTAACTTCAGCATTTATCTCCATAAAATTCAGAATTTCACACTATCAGGCCAACCATCGATGATTGAGGGAATCTCTTCTCCTTCATGGTCTTTGAATTCTGAGTGACATTGCTCTATGATGTGAAATAATTGGAGTAGACATGCGGTTTATGATGATATGCAGCAGGCCCAGATGTCTCCTTGTCAAGGAATATCTATTGGGAAATACTCAGAAACACAAATTAAATTTCCTTCATATTACTACTATGTAGAAATATAATGTTATCATGAGTTCAAATAAACCTACGCTTCTAGACACCAAGCTCCCTGGTGTTAGCCTGTGACTCTTATTACTTTCTGAATAGTAGCTCTTTTGTTACTCATCCAATTGCACATAGTGAAAAAGTAGAATGCATTTTTATATCAAGATGAATATCTGTGCTTATAATGTATTTAAGTAAGAGTCTAATGATTTGCAATTGCTTTATAGTTTCTGTCTGCTTTGTATTGTATTGTATTACTTGAATTTATTTCAGACACAGACACAATTAAAATTGCTGTTGACCCCAGGCTGGAAAGATGGCCCAATATACATTGCCAATACTAAGTGGACAAAGTGGGTTTGAGTGAAAAAAAGAGGCCATAATGTTGGAAAGGAATTGTGCTGGGAGACAAAGGGATAACTTGAGGTAGGAAATAGGGATGGATTTTGTTATTCTTTTTTTTTAATTAAAATTAAAAAATTTAAAACACAAGAATATATACTTAAAAATTATGACACAAACATTCAGCTTGTAACATTTATACTACTGATTTTTTAGTGTATTCTGTACTTTGGTGAATATAGTGATATCATTGGCTATAAACAAATGACTTAATGTTAAATGATCATTAACTTATTTCCATGTGTAGATTAAAAAGTCAGGAAAAATAAGAGTAAAATTTTAGACATTATATAAATTGAAGAATTCAAATTAGCTGTCCATTTTCTTATGAAATACAGTATAGTCAATGGATCATTGTGTAGAAACTGAATCCATGTGTGTGTAACACCAACAGTTGCATGAATATTTCAGTCAAGGTTGGGCAATTTATTTTCAAAATACCATAAAGTAATAAATAATGGCCGTGTGTAGATTTTCAGCATATGTTTGTTGCACATACTACAGAAAATTGAAATGATGACATACTAATCTTGATATATAAACAATGAGATACCCTTTAGCTATAGAATATGAAATTATGTCTCATTGATTAAAAATGTGACATTATTAGTGAATACTATGCATTCTGAAAGATATGAAAGAAAAATTTGCACAGTGTTTTGGTTTTGCTCTTTTACATTGAAAGGAACAGAGAAAAATGATAACAATATATCAAAATTAAAATTCTTAACCCCCTGATATTGAACAAACAATTAAAAATTGCAAAAATGCACTAGGTTATGGACCCAGACTGACACAGAAAAGTCTTGTTTGTGTTGAACATTTCAGAAGGATGTTTTCATGACTGTTATACAGCTTCATGCTCAACAGCAGCCTGTGGCTTTCTGTGATGTAGACATTCTGAGCTGTGGTGCTGGGGTGGTTGTAGACATTCTGAGCTGTGATGATGGGGTGGTTGTAGACATTCTGAGATGTGGTGCTGGGGTGGTTGTAGACATTCTGAGCTGTGGTAAAGTGGTTGTAGGGATCTGAAAGTCACATCACAGCACTAAGCACATTCAAAGCAGAAGTCTGTGTTCACTATTCTGATCACTTGAGCAAACCTGAATAAATTATTGCTTCTAGAGATATTCTTTAGGATAAATGTAGTGCAGCTGAGCATCTCATTGGGGAACAAATTGGGGAAAGAGAATTGGGCATGCTTACAAACAGTGCAGTTTTAAAGTGGGACCAATCAACACACTAGGATGTTCTCATGCCACATACTGAAAACCAAAACCAAACACAATAACGTGAACTTGTCTGTATTTAGTAGAGCTGTCTTCCTATATTCTACCCCACCACAAGTCACTGTAATTTACTGATATAACTAGCATTAATCGACCTAATTTGATTCTGAATTTTGTAAAGAGAGAACTGCCTTCCTAAATTCAGTGGACCATGATTTTTCCATTAATTTTACCTCCTCTACCTTCTCTGTTCAGCGTTCATATACAAATATATTTCAATCTATTGTTTGACATAAACACCTGCTTTCATTGTTCAGAGTTCTAATAGTGTTTTATTCAGCAATTTCTCCATTTTAATTTATTATTGGGTATTTTATGGCATAACAACTATTGAGTACTGCCTCATTTTTTAAGACATGAGCAATAGTTATCCAGTTTTACTTTATCTTTTTCATTGTTCTTTCCTCTTTAAATATCTTCCATCCTCTAGGATTATTACCCAATTCACAGGCATGCTTCTGCATGTGAGTGAGAGTTCAGAAAGTTCTCATGTGCTGAAATGATCCCCCTTTGGGGTGCATAGTTAAATAAATTTTCATGCAGAGTAGAGTTGTGTTAGCAGATATTGAAGTCAAAAATTCTTTTATCCAAAAACACTTCTATATGCTGTTCTTATATGTCTATTTCAGTCTGCATATCAGTGTGACTCTCAAGTTCATCATCACAATAATTTTTTAATTCCTAGGATGTGATCATTAAATATAAACATCTGTGATTAATGTTCTTTTACTTTAAAACATGTTATATCTGTTTAAATAGTATAAATTAAAGTACCTAGAATTGTATAAAAGATTCACACTTTTATCTATTCATCTGCTTGGTTCTAGTTATGGCAATTTTGCATAGAGATCTTGTAAGCATTCCTGTGCAGACATCTGCTCATCAAACTTATCTTTTCTCTTGGATTCTTTAGAAATGAATTACTGAATTGGCATGTGGAGAGAAGTCACTATGTACTGAAGTCTCTGCTTTTCAAAACAGGAGAAATAGCTGCTGGACACCCTCACTAATAGTTAGTAAGGTCGGTACGTTTTTATTTCACATATTGTAATATGTGTGGAATGCTGTATTTTAGACTCTATTCTCTTCCCTTTAAATAACTCTTTAGCTCGCAGGGAACAAGCATTGGGAACGGGGTATATGGCTCTCTGGCAAACCAACTCCCTGAAGGTGCTAGGAATGCCGAAGGCACCTGGGGAGTAGGGCCACTGGCCTTTCTCCCGCATGTAGGTTTTAGGGAGTAGGGGTCCGGGGTCCCAGGATTACTGTTGTCTCACCTCCTATGTCCACCAAGTATTGTTCTCCACGGAACTCATAGGAAACGACGCGTTTAAGAGTGGAGGGATGAGAGTGTGAGCTAGGAATTCAAGACCATGAGGGGGTCATCCACTGAGGCAGTTTGCTTGAGCTAATGGGAGCTCACCAACTGGACTGGGAGTGAAGGAGTATGGGGACAACCAAGCCACCCTTAAGGTGGTTGACAGCTGGGACAGACTGAGGAGCCACTGATAGTGACACTGGAATGTCTCTACTTGCATATACCGGCTTCATGGGATCCTGTTCTCTTTGGATGTAAACCTTGCTCAACCTAGACATCGTAGGGTGGGCCTTGGACTTTCCAGAGGGTTGGGTGCATGGCACTCCCTTAGGTTTGGATGGGTGAGGGGAGGGTCTGTAAAGGGAGAGTGAGGGGAATGGGAGGAGGGGAGAGAGTGGGAATTTGGATTGGTATTTTTATTAGTAATAAAAAAGGAAAAAAAATAAGTAACTGTTTACCACATTATCAAAACCCCACTCTTATCTAGTTCAATTTTGTGATTCTTACAGTTAGACGGCATCCTTCCAACTTTGTTCTTTTAACAGTTGTTTTTCTTTATAACATTTTATTTATTATTTGCAAATGTCTCCCATGTATAAAAATTACATTCATCATATCTGCCCCATTACCCTTCTCCAACTTCCCTGTCCTCCTCCACAGCACATTGTCTGAAATTCATGTTCTCCTTTTTTTCAATGACACACTGAGTCCAATTAGTGTTGCTCATGCATGAATTCCTTTGTTCTACAAACTATTTGAATTCACTTTGTTTATCTCTGCAGCTCTCATACTGGGTTTGGCTATGGATTAATATGAATTAAATATATAAATCAATCAAGACAGAATTAACTTATTTTCTACATTGGTTTTTTCCCAATATTTAAAATGATGCAACATAGCAACTGTTTTAGTATTCTTTTGTTTTTACTAGCATTTTATATTTTAGCAAAGACTGTACCATATTTCTATTTAAATATTCCACTTTTGAATACTATACTATATTTTATTGTATTTTAATTGATCTTATGTGTAAAGATTGCATTTTTATTAATATGCATTAATCTTAATAAACTGAGTTTTTTAGCTTTTTATTGGTGTGTATATAAAGTTTGGGTTTATGCCTATAAGATCTGTGAAATTTGCATGATTCATATCAATCTTATTATATGTGTGGGTGTTAGATGACACTATGTCAATATGTTCACTCTTTCCAAAGATACAATTTTGTTTGTTTGTTGTTGTTACTGTAAGTGCTGCCTATGCCAGACTTAGATGTACCAGGAGCTTCTATTTGTACTAATATCTCTCTGTAAGAGAACTGTGACCACATGAGATATGGAGATTTGAACTTATGTACTTACATTTGCATGACAAGAACTTTTACACAATGAACCATCTTTCCAAACCCCCTTTTTCAATTTTCTTAAACAAAGAATCCTGACCAGTGATGGTAAGTAAGAAACATACACAATATATAATAAATGCATGTATGTATATAAATAATATCTACATCTATATCTTGAGTTATATTTATCTATATATTTTCTATATATCTACATCTATTTTTAGATAGACTTAGTGTTATCTATAATACTATAACAACGGTGTACAGTTTTATATAATTTTATTTTTGCATCACTATTTAACTGGCAAAAGAGTAAAGACAAGACAAATTAATACTTATGTCTTTTCAAGGTTTGGAGAAAACATCCTATTTATTGTTCAGAGTTTTATATTATTTCTTTTATTTAGTTCATTTACTCTCAAAGTGTTTATGGATGATTAGTGCTCTGACTTTTCATCTGAATTCATTTTTCAGACAATTGAATGAACTTGTTACAGAAAACAAATGACTAGCAAATTGTATGTGAGGCCCTGTTAGGTAACATGCATCAGCTAGATGGCAAAATGGAAAACTTTGCTGTGCCTTTAGGTGGTAATTAAGCTATTGGTTACACAATAGTAGACCCAAAATATCAAGGGTGAGAACAAATTACCTAAGTCATCTTTGTGTATGGTAACACTAATCAAAACTATTCTTCCACATGAAAAATGCTAGGAAGACCTTTGCTGTTGTAAACATGAATGTCAGCTCTACTAGTGCCTTCATGAAAGGGAGCAGAAAAGGATGTTTCTTCAAACAAGTACTCTGATATGGAGATTAAGGGGAGGGCAAACAATGCTCTCTTTTTTTGCTGATATAGACTGAACATGTCTATGTTTTATTTCCCAACAGACAATCTTCATATTGAGAAAGAATAATTAAGTATACCTATGAAAATACTAATTTTTCTTCTTCAAATGGTTGCACAAAATGTCCCATATTTATTTTTACCACCTCAGAGTGAGTGGGACACTGTCTCTGAAGAAGGAGAAGGAAGAAAAAAGAGGAGGAGAGCAAAATTAAGAAAACACACACAGAGTAATGGCACTCTGGAATTGTCAGACCTGTGTGATAGGTGAATAACATTAACCAGCATATGAATAGAGTAAATTAAAAATCACATCAGGAAAAAGAAGGATTTTATTAATAAAATGATGAATGACAAAGCTTTTATAAATATGAAGAATATCCGGGCTATTGTTCTTTCTTATAGTCACATTTTCTAGTGCTCTGTGGTACACATTTTATAATATGCATTGGCCATATACAGGAGGCATTAAATTATTAACATAAGATAGCCAATAGTTTCATTCATAAAACAATTAATTACTAAATGCCATATTGGTGTTACTAATTGCTCAATTCTGTGCTACACTCAAATTAAACGAAATGCTTTATTGGCATAGTTTCCTTTTATTCCTGAATACTGATTTGCTTATAAAGGAATCTGTCATAGTAATTGATGATGAAACTTCTCTTATACCCTCTTTTGTGCATAAAGCACATGCAGAGAGAAAAAATGTTTATGCTCAGTGTCACTATCTAATAATTCTAACTAAAATACATTAAGTACTTGAACCAGGAACTTCAATGCCTGATATGGATGAAAATTTAATTTACTCCTAACCAAAAAGCTATAATGGACCTACCATCATTACGTTTATTTCAAATATGAGGAAATTAATATTGAGATATCCTGCTGAGTGCGTAGTCTTGAAAGCGTACTTACTTTTAAATATGGAAATCAATGTGCAGACAACTGACAAAAAAGAGAGACAATAGTTCTATGCTTCCAAGTGAAAACCACAACATTTTCCCATTTCTAAATGATACTATAATCTTTGAAATCATCACAGCAAAAAAACCAAAACCCTTAGGAAGTTATTAAAATTTAGCATTCCACTCATGTGGGAGTATAGATTCCATTTGTTGAAGAAATTATTACAGATGTGCCTAAAATAAAATGCAAATATCAAGCAGAATGGGCTGAATCTCTCAGCTGGGGTTCCTATAATCTTATCACCTTAAAAATTTTTAATATTAGATTAAGTATATATTCAAGTAAATGTTCTTCCTAAAAGAACATGCGAAAGTGAATTGGAAAATGAAATGATTATCTGTACTTGTAAAACCAAACAGGAAGTGATGGTTGTGAGCTTCATTTCCATGGCAGGACCTAAAACAATGTATTGTTTACTTAAAACTCACCAGTAGCATTGATTATCATAAAATAAAGAACTACATGATATGTTCTCAGCTTCATTATGTTGACTACTTAGCAACATATATGTATAGCACATATTTAAAATTTTAAACATTTATGTATTTCTGTCAATTTTATTTCATTCAATATAACTGATAAAAGGAAATGCAGAACCAAATAAATTATGATTTACAAATAGGCTAGTAGAGGGTAATAAACTGTTGAACATGTTTTTATTATGTCCTAACAAGCACACTCCTAAAGGTAATATTGAAAAGCATGATTAAAAATTATGAATAAGCAAATATTTTTCAATTGGAAATAATATTAATTTTAATAAAAAGAGATATGGAAGAAGTATTTTTATTAAGAAATTTACTATATTTCTAATAATATACATTTCTATCTTTGGCACTATCTGGAGTATCTTTGATTAGTTTGTGATGTTTGTATGACTAATAAGAGCATATATAAACATGATATCTTTTGGATTGTTTACAAAAGTGTGTTTTAGAAAAAAATCACTAGTGTCTTGATATTCAATATTTTCACAGAAATTGATATATTGACCTGAATAAACAATTTTTATTTAATTATTTATTTTATATCCTGAACACGGCTCATTCCTGTGCTCCAATGTGGCTCTCTGTCTCTATCTCCATCCATCGCCAGATGAAGCTTCTACGGTGATATGCAAGATATTCATCAGTACGGCTATAGGAAAGGGCCATTTAGTCTACCTCTCCTCAGCTGCCCAAGGAACTAGCTGGGGATATCTCCATGGATACCAGGGAACCCCTCTAGAGTCAAGTCTCTTGCCAACCCTAAAATGGCTCCCTTAATTAAGATATCTTCTTCCCTGCTCCCATATCCACCCTTTCTCCATCCTGTAGTAGGACTGTGGGCCTCTTCCCACAGCCCGGCTCATGACTGCCTGGCTAGCTTATGCCCCAAAATAATGACACACAAACTGTATTCTTTTAAACACTGCTTGGCCCATTTCTATTCATGTATGTAGCACCCCAAGGTGTGCTTACCAGGAAGATTCTAGCCTACGTCCATCCTGGGTCGGAGCTTCATCGTGTCTGCTCTGGAGAGGAGAGCATGGCGTCTGTCTCTCCGAGGAGCTGCCCTGCATCTCAGCTCACTTCCTCTTCCTCCCAGCATTCTATTCTGTTTACTCCACCCACCTATGTTTTAACCTATGAGGGCCAAGCAGTTTCTTTATTACTTAACCAATGAAATCAACAGATTGATATGACACTCCCACATCACTTCCCCTTTTTCTGTTTAAACAAAAAAAAAAGGAAGGCTTTAACTTTAACATAGCAAAATTAGATATGACAAAACAGTTATATCTATTTTATCTTTTATCATAACAACGGAAAACTATAACTATAACTATGTATCTATTCTTCAACTCCATCAAAGACGCCAGAAGAATACAATATTACCTAAGCAAACAAAAAGTAAGCAATTTTCAAAACTCTAGAAATGACAGAGACATCTCGCTGCCTGGACAGTCACCCAAAGTTTCTCTGTACCGTTGGGGCATCCATCTTCAGCCTACAGGCCCATAGTATCCAGAGACTTTTCCATGAAGCAGGAAATTTCAAAGGTAGTTCAGTCACTATCTGCTGGGTCCTGCAGAATGTCTCGCAGACTCTTTCATAAATCAGGAACCCCGAAAGATCATCTCACCTTTAGGCAAGTTCAGCAGTCCTCTCTCTGCGGGTTCTTTGTGTCCAGTTTATGCAATAGTCCAGGCAAGAGCAGTTTCTTGCCCAAATGGCTATCAAACTCCATAAGGTGCCTCTTCGATGCCCATCTTCTTTCTTCTTGAAGTAGATTGGTGCTGCCAGGAGCAGACGTGTCTCATTGTCATGAAAAGTCCTAAGTTATTAAAACATTTAAAATACCATATTCTCTAGCCTTTGAAAGATATGATGAATGCCTATCTGAAATATATCCATGCACATCTAGAAAATCTAACTAACATGACTACAAACTTGACTATTATAGATGATTATCCATTAACAACCTATATACAATACATTTTTAAATGAACTACACAATCACAATACCTTAATCAAGATCAGAAATACATATACATATAACAAAATTGACCTTAAATCTAAATCACTAAAGCAAAATCCATATCAATGCAAATTATTCATACCTATATCATAACCCCCTTTAAATGTAAAAGAACATTTATAAACAATATTTGGGAATATGGGAGCAGTTATTTCTCTCCAAACTGCTTCCTGCTGAATGGGGGCACTGTTATTCAGATCTTTCATGGAATAACCTGTGTGCCAGGGTCATCTCAGTCGGCAGTTGAGTGAAGTAATTTTCTGAAGGTGTTCACAGCAACCTTTCAGGAGGGCGTGGTCTATCATACCATATTGGAATAGAAAAAATCGACAGGGTCTCATCCTCTGTGAAAACAAAAGAAGAAACTCCTTTCCAAAGCATCATGTCCTTAGATTCAAATTCTGAAGTCAAGGTATTTTGAAAATATCTATCTTGGATTAATTCAGCAGCATTTATAAACAAATATCTTTTAGCATCTGTTGCTCCTTCCTCAGCATTAAAACAATTCAAAGAGAGCATAATAGCATACAGTATCAAGATTCTCTGTGTATTTTCCATCTTTGTGCAGCTTTATTTTAACTCTATTTTGTTTACTTTTACTTTTATTTTATATTTTCTGTATATCTTCGTCCTGGAATAACTCTTTAGACCAGGCTGTCCTTGAACTCACAGAGATCTGTCTGTCTCTGCCTCCCAGGCAGTGGGATTAAAGGCGTGTGCTACCACACGTTGAAGTCTCAGAGGTCAATCTTCCTCTGCCTCCCAAGTGTTGGGATTAAAGGTGTGTACTACCACACCCAACTACTTCCTTATTTTTGTTTTTTTACTTTTAAGAACTTTATCGAGAGGGAGGGGGAATGGTTTGGGGGGAGGAAAAGAGGAGTGAGGATAGGGGGAGGGGACTGGGGGGAGGGGGCAATATTTGGGAGGAGGGGAGGGAAATGGGAAACGGGGAGCAGGTGGAAATTTTAATTAAAAAAGAATAAAAATAAAAAAAATTTTTAAAAAAAGAACTTTATCTTTCAGCCTGCATATATTTTTAAACACACTGTAAATCATTTAAAGTTTTCTTTGTCTTTGAATCTCTCTTTACTGTATCTCTCTCTTTTTCTGACCACACAAGCCTTTAAATTACTGAGCAATATGGGTAGGATTAAAGCCATGGCTTTGCCAGTTAAATCCAGCCCATTTCTTAGCTTTCCAGCCGCATGGCAGAGGTACCGGCTGTAGCCATGTTTATCACAACTCTGTGGCGTTTCAAGGTCCTTGCCAACAAGCAAACTGCAGCATTACGTCCACAGGCAACAATCAAGTCCTCCTGCCTCAAACAGTCAGAGTTTGCCCTGGCAGGATGGACCAGAACTCCAGCATTTTAAAACAGCACAACATTTTTTTTTTTTTTTTTTTTTTGCTACGGCCAAAAACAAACAAGCATTCAGTCAGCTTTTATCAATACCATTTAAGTGTTTCGTGGCAGGACCTCTTAATGAGCTGCAGGGTTTCACAGCTGAAGCTGAGTCAGGAAGCCTCTCTTAGATGAGAGCACTTGCTTGCCTCTAGCAAGCAGAGCAGACCCGAGAAATTGTTGCTACCAAGAAAACATGCTTTATTCTTTCCCAATCTTTCTCAAGCTTTCTGTAGATTCAGTGCCCCATGTCTGGGCGCCATCTGTAGTAAGAGCTGTGGGCCTCTTCCCACAGCCCGGCTCATGACTGCCTGGCTAGCTTATGCCCCAAAATAATGACACACAAACTGTATTCTTTTAAACACTGCTTGGCCCATTTCTATTCATGTGTATAGCACCCCAAGGTGTGCTTACCAGGAAGCCTACGTCCATCCTGGGTCGGAGCTTCATCGTGTCTGCTCTGGAGAGGAGAGCATGGCGTCTGTCTCTCCGAGGAGCGCCCTGCATCTCAGCTCACTTCCAACCATCCCATTCCCTCAGGGTCTCCCCATCCTCCTTTCCTCACTTTTCTCTCCCCTTCTCCCCTTACCCCCATCCCAACCCCACCCCCAAGATCCCAATTTTTGCCTGGCAATCTAGTCTACTTCCAATATCCAGGAGGATAACTATATGTTTTCCTTTAGGTTCACCTTCATATTTAGCTTCTCTAGGATCACAAAATATAGGCTCACTGACCTTTATTTATGTCTAGAATCCACTTATGAGTGAGTACATACCAAATTCATCTTTTTGGGTCTGGGTTACCTCACTCAGAATAGTGTTTTCTATTTCCATCCATTTGCATGCAAAGTTCAAGATGTCATTGTTTTTTACCATTGAGTAGTACTCTAATGTGTATATATTCCACACTTTCTTTATCCATTCTTCCATTGAAGGGCATCTAGGTTGTTTCCAGGTTCTGGCTATTACAAATAATGCTGCTATGAACATAGTTGAACAAATGCTTTTGTAATATGATAGGGCATCTCTTGGGTATATTCCCAAGAGTGGTAATCCTGGACCCTGTGGTAGGTTGATCCCAAATTTCCTGAGAAACCACCACACTGCTTTCCAAAGTGGTTGCACAAGTTTGCATTCCCACCAGCAATAGATGAGGGTACCCCTTACTCCATATCCTCTCCAGCAAAGGCTATCATTAGTGTTTTTGATTTAGCCATTCTGACAGGTGTAAGATGGTATCTCAAAGTTGTTTTGATTTGCATTTCCTTGATCGCTAAGGAGGTTGAGCATGACCTTAAGTGTCTTTTGGCCATTTGAACTTCTTCTGTTGAGAATTCCCAGTTCAGTTCAGTGCCCCATTTTTAAATTGGGTTAATTATCATTTTAACGTCTAGTTTCTTGAGTTCTTTATATATTTTGGAGATCAGAACTTTGTCTTTTGCGGAGTTGGTGACAATCTTCTCCCAGTCGGTAGGTAGCCTTTTTGTCTTAATGACAGTGTCCTTTGCTTTACAGAAGCTTCTCAGTTTCAGGAGGTCCCATTTATTCAATGATGTCCTTAATGTCTGTGCTGCTGCGGTTATACGTAGGAAGTGGTCTCCTGTGCCCATGTGTTGTAGAGTACTTCCCACTTTCTCTTCTATCAGGTTCAGTGTGTTCAGATTGATATTGAGGTCTTTAATCTATATTTATTACAATACTGCTTGACCAATTTCTATATTAATCACAATTCTGTTTGGCCAATTACTCTGGCATAATCCTCGCTAGCTTTTATGTCTTAAATTAACCCACCATGAGGTGTGGTCTACCAGTAAGATTCTGGATCTTTCTCCTTTAGCAGAAAGGTGTCTTCCTGACTCTGCCTACTTTCCCTCGTTATCTCTTCCAGCCTGGTTATATTCTGTCCCACTATTGGCCAATGTGGCTTCTTTATTAACCAATGAAAATAAAAGATATCAAATGGGAAAAATTAGAAAAGAATGTATCACTATTTGCAGATGATGATGTACACATAGTGACCCCAAACATTTTACCAAGAAACTCCTTCAGCTGATAAACACATACAGCTAAGTAGGTGGATACAAAATCAACTAAAAAAAAGTCATTAACCCTTTTATATACAAGTGTTAATTAATTAAAGCATTTCTATTAGGTATAAAAGTTTAAAATTCTTTGTTATAAGCTTCAGGAACTTAAAATGCAGTATGACGAAATAAGGACCGTATGATTCTATTCTTTAAGAACATTTTGCTAGATCTTACATTTGTATTTTTAAAAATTATTTGTATTTTTTGGTATTTATTATATTTTTATTTGTTTTAATTTTCCATACCAACCCCATTTCCCCTTTGATAGGGTTAGTGATAACAGGATACAGGAAATGGAGAAGCTGGTGACATTGCCATCCCTTAGAAACCAGGAATTCTCTAATACATTGAACAGCAAGTCTTAAAATGTTTTCTATGGAAGGTTGACATTTTTAGACTCATGGAGATAGTCAGAGCTGTAGTGTCCTTAGAACAAGACTGAATAATAGGCAATAAGATTCTGCAAATCTCAACGACAACCCCCCCCCAAAAGGACACACAAGAAAAAGAATAAGATACAATGCCAATGTAAGCATGACCCTTACCCAATTTTGACCTGCTCTAGAACCATATGACTGCAGGATATAACCTGCAAAATGAGTAGTTTGCAGAATCTAACAAGTGTTGATAGCAGAACCCCATTCCTACCTTTCTTGCAAGACCTTATCCTTTGATGATGGAAATCTACTTCTTTCTCAAATAATCTATGAGAATTTTTTAAGCAAAAAAATTTAAGCAAAAAGAAACTCACCGTTTTTATTGAATGTCCTATACCTCAATTCAGAAAGGAACGGTGGGGCAGGTGGCACATGCCTTTAAGACCAGCACTCAGAGGGGAAGAGGCGTGCAGATCTCTGTAAGTTCACGGCCAACCTGATCTACAGTCTGAGTTCCAGGACAGTCAGAACTGTTACTCAGAGAAACCCTGTATTGAAAACAAACAAACAGACAGACATAATTTCTCCATAAAGGTCATTCCAGTTTCTAAGTCTCCAGGATTTATGAGAAATTAACATGATGCACCCTGACCTTTGCAATGTTTTTCAGTTATTCCTGAAGGCAATTACAGGCTAAGTTTTTGTGTACAAGTTCAATATTCATATTCTGTTTCTTGAGGAATACCATTTAATACAAAAGTACATCAGCAGGGCAGTGGTGGCGCATGCCTTTAATCCCAGCACTTGGGAGGCAGAGGCAGGCAGATCTCTGTGAGTTTGAGGCCAGCCTGGTCTACAAGAACTAGTTCCAGAACAGGCTCCAAAAGCCACAGAGAAACCCTGTCTCGAAAAAAGCAAAAAAAAAAAAAAAAAAAAAAAAAAAAGAAAGAAAAAAAGTTCATCTTGGTTATTTTCTATATATTTTAACTCATTCATCATTCACATTAATTACATTGACAAGATTAAAGAATTAACAAGATTTTGTACAATTAAGGATGTAAGGACAAAGTCATTCATATACTGCTGAAAGAATTCAAACAGATAGCAAACATTAATAAAGAAATTGCCTATATTATTTCTTCTTGGAAGGAGACACAGAGAACTGTAACCGTGTTCTATAACTTATGGTAATAGTAGATTAAAGCACCATATGAAAAGTTTTCTTAAAATGATGATGTTATGTAGCAATTATTTCACAGCCATACCATGTGTATATGTATTCAAGTGTTTATCTAATTTAGATGATATCTTAATTGATCTCCTGTATTGATTGGAATGTATTGGAGCCCAGTGTGGCACGCATAGTTTATTGTTATTTATAGTTTGATTTTACGAGAGGTACCTGCTATTTTATTTTGATTTAGGCTAATTTATTCTGTTTGTGTGTTTTACTGCATTTGCCTATATACTACTTGCATGCAGTGTCCACAAAGGCCAGAAGGGAAACAGCACCTTCCACCGAACTGGAGTTTTACAGATGAAAGTGAAGGACCAAATGCTACTGGGAATAAAACCCTTTTCTCTCAAAGAACAGATTCCTTAACCACTGCGTCATCTCTTTATACCAAGGGATTTTACATTACATCTATTTCCTGGTTTTTATCACAAAAATGTAGGCAAGTCTTAGCTTTCTTGATCTAAGAGGCAACTTAAAAAGCCTCAATTATTATTATATGATATAATCTCCACATACTTGTGAATCATACAAGAGAATTACAGAATGTAAGTCTATTGTCTTGTGAAAAGTAAAGCATTGTTTCTAGTCTGCATTCACATTGTATTAACTAAAGAGAGTTTATTTTTCTGTTTTCACATAGTCTCCATTTAATATTTTTACTAAATATTAAATTCATTTGTCCTTTTTTTCGTTTTTGCTCATTATCAGACTGAAGTTGAAGTTTACTGACAAAATGAAATAATTTCCATAGAATAGTCGCTGTCTTAAATTTGCAACATGTGTTTTTTGTGGATTAGCAGCAATCACTAGTGTTGCTTAACCTGGTTGGGGGAGTGAACTTGTAGGTCTTTTTTATATCTGTAATATTTCCATGCACTGTCCAATAATTCCCTTTGAAATGGAAGTGCAATCCCAGGCTCGGTGTTCTCAGAATAATGATCTCTTAAATCTTTCTGGCACTAACAGCATAAAGTACTTACTATAAAAGTACCAGTCACTGCCCACAGCGGTCCAGCAAGCAAACTGCTTATTACATAGATCCTTTGTGTATCTTGCTTGAAATGATAGACAGGGACAAGAAGGAAGGGGAGTTTCGGGTACATCACATTATGGCAGATATTGATAGAGTGGAATACATACTCATAGTTAAGGTGATGAAGGAAAAATGTGCCTGTAGATTTAGAGGAAAATCTTCTCTCAGTGAAGCAAGCAATGGGTAAATAGCCCCCAGAGCTTGGGACTCTCAAGAGATGGATAGCCTGAAGAGAAAAGTAAAATGACAAAAGAAATCAAAGAATATTTTACCCACAGAGGGAAAAAAATCAATGAAAATGATAAAGTGCTGTTTGAGGGAAATAAAGTAATTTTTTTCCAGTTTCACCAAGGAAGGGATGGGAGATTGCTGCAGAAAACCCATGGGTGTGAACCACTCTTAGAAGGTGAGGTTTCTTACCCAATCTGATCACCTTACTGTAATTATTTTTTCATCCAGAACTGTAAAGTGCCATTTACATGTTACCTTGTAAAATACATTTTTTTTATTGAAATGAGGAATCTTAACAAGTTTACTTTTTTCAACTTGTTTTCTAGGTTTCTATTTTATAAACGTTCCCATAATACAAAGTACATTACAAATGTACTTTATAAATGCACATGTGAAATAATAATAATAAAAATAATAAACAATAATAGAGTAGAATAATAACAAATTTACCAAATTCTTAGGAGTCTCCATTTGTCTCATAGGGAGAAAGTAACCACTCCCTTATTTTTGACTTAATTTGTAATTAGTTTTGTTTATTTAACTGTCAACATTAAGTAACCACATCACAGATAGATAGATAATAGATAGATATAGATAGGTTATATGCAAACAATGTAATATTCAACATTTTCTTCTTTGGCCTTTCATGTTTTTACAAAATATTCAAACATCATAAAATTTGATTGTGAGATTTTCTTAGAATTCTATAATTTTGTGACATGCATTTTACTATTATTTTGGCAAATGTGTGTTACCCATGTTTTACCCACTTCATCGTTGAAAAGTGAATGTTTAATGTTGCGAAGTAGCAAAATAAAAAAAATCTTTTAAGATAAATAATAGGTTCTGGGCTTCATTCCTGTTCAAAGCTATGATATAAAACAACTATGTAGAAGTGTGTTTCAATTTCTGAACCTCAAATAACCTGAGAATTTCCCTGATCTCCCATCTTGGACAACTTGGTACTGCTGTGTTCTGTAACTTTAATTGAAAGATCTCTACTGTCATTTTTATTACACATTGTTGATCACTAGGGAAGAACATTTCATATCACCAAATACTTAGGTTTTCTCTTTGGTGCATGTCCTGTTCATGACTTGTACTGCTATTTTGAGGTGTTGTTTCCCTTTTAACATCTATAGTTTATATACTACTTAAATTTATCCACAAATAATGGATGTACGTTTCCACATTTTATCTTAGTCTTTCACCCTGTTTAAGCCTATATAGCTTAAAATTAAAACTTTATATTACAAAAATAAGCTATCTTTAAACAGATGTGTAGAAATGAGGACAATTACCTCAAATTGTAGATGATAGATAGATAGATAGATAGATAGATAGATAGATAGATAGATAGATAGATGATAGATAATCTCTATCAGAGATAGAAATGTATAGTGAAAAATGATAAAAAAAATCTCAAAATTGCATCAATATACAAAATATATTAAGCAGAGGAAGAAACATACATACATACAATATGACAAAATAACTTTACATTTATGTACAAATGTTGTAAATAGAATTCGGAGCACACACAATATAATAAACATAATTTGAATTTTTATGAATATACAAATTATCTTAGACATGAACATAAAGATAATTTTACATATGTATCAATATGTAAAAATATATATCAATGTAAACTATCTATAACTGATAGTTCACAAGTAGATATACTAATCTACCTATTATTTCATTCCAGCCAGTTTCCCCTTTTTCATTTCCAAAAAGAGATTCCTAAGCATACTTTATATTCCACCTTAACTTTAAACAACTTATAACCAAACCCTTACACATCTGCAGGCAGAAGACCACACCCCTAAGTCCAGTACCCCCAAAAGCTATTGACTAAATGTATCCCCACAACATATCAGTATATCTCTTAATTCTCAACTGAGAAGATTCTTCTTATGACAGATGACAATTAGCACAGAGACACTCAGCTGGTCAACATGCAAGAGAATAAAAGACGATATGCAAGATATTCATCAGTATAGGATAGGGTCATTTCAGGTTCCCTCTCCTTAGTTGCCCAAGGTACCAGCTGGGGACATATTCCTGGACACCTGCGAACCCCTCAAGAGTCAAGTCTCTTGCCAACCCTAAGATGGCTCCCTTAGATAGGATATATACTTCGCTGCTCCCGTATCCATCCTTCCTATATCCCAACCATCCCAATCCTCCGAGCTCCTCCCATCCTCCCCTTCTCATATTTCTCATCCCATTTCCCCTTTGCCCCATGCCACCTCACCCGCAAGTTCCCAGTTTTTGCCCTGGAATCTTGTCTACTTCCCCCTCTCCATGCGGATGACTATATGATTTTCTTTGGGTTCACTTTCTTATTTAGCTTCTATAGGATCACACATTATATGCTTAATGTCTTTTATTTTATGGCTAGAAACCGATTATGAGTGAGTACATCCCATGTTCCTCTTTTTGAGTCTGGGATACCTCACTCAGGATAGTGTTTTCTATTTCCATCCATTTGCACGCAAAATATCTTGCATATCACCTTAGAACCTTCATCTGGCGATGGATCGAGGTAGAGACAGAGTCTCAATTTGGAGCAACGGTCTGAGCTCTTAAGGTCCAAATGAGGAGCAGAAGGAGGGAGAACATGAGCAAAAAATCAGGACCACGAGGGATGCACCCACCCACTGTGACAGTGGAACTGATTTATTGGGAGCCCACCAAGGCCAGCTGGTCTGGGACTGAATAAGCATGGGTTGATTCCGGACTCTCTGAGCATGGCGGTCAATGAAGACTGATGAGAAGCCAAGGACAATGGCACTAGGTTTCGAGCCTAATACATGAACTGGCTTTGTGGGAGCTTAGCCTGTTTGGACGCTCACCTTTCTGGACGTAGATAGAAGGACCTTGGTCTTCCCGCAGGGCAGGGAATTTGGACTGCTCTTCAGTATCGAGAGGGAGGGGGAATGGAGTGGGGGGAGGAGAAGAGGAGTGGGGATAGGGGGAGGGAAGTGGGGAGAGGGCAATATTTGGGAGGAGGGGAGGGAAATGGGAAATGGGGAGCAGGTGGAAATTTTAATTAAAAAAGAATAAAAATAAATAAATAAGTAAAAAAAAAAAAAAAAAGAGAGAATAAAAGACTAAGGATTGCTCAGCCCTAAATGGGAAGTACATATCACATGCCCACCTTCAAGGCTTAGAAGTGTTTGCAGAACAGAGGATAGAAATATTGTAGGGCCCAGATATGGTGGGTGATTTATAAAAAGCATTGCTTCAAAGTTTAAAAAAAGGCAGTTATACATATTAGCTCACAGTTGTATCAGCATCTATAAGACCTACTTTTGCTCAAGCCAGATAACATATTAGCATTGATTCAGGAGTGGAAGAGCAAAGTCCTACTCCTCAGAGGCTACTGAAATTGTGTAGATTCTAGAAGTTGTCAGAATGAATTTTCTTTAATGGTGTAACTCCTGTTAGGCTGACACCACCACACACGGTGGATCTAAGAGGAGTTGGGGAAAAGGGAATTGACACATTACATGAAATTTTCAAATAATTGAAATATTACAAATATATTAAGACTAGAATTTTTGCCACATCAGTCTAGTTAAACATCAGTAGTGAATTGACCTCTCAGGCCCATGACTTCACAACTATAGCTTTCTGGACAGGATTTGCAGAGCCAGGCATAAATTCCCTCCTGTGCAGTAGCCCTCAAATTCAATTGAAGAGTGGCTGGTTGAGCCATTATTGTATCCGTGAGTATATATTTTTGATGATGTTGATATTGTATTTCATAAGTCTCCCACAGCAATCTATCTCTTTCCATAGGTTTGAAGGCTAGCCAACAAGGATGGAGACTCTAGTTCAGTTCCAGCTCTATTTCTCTATATTTTGCAACCACATTGAGTGAGATCTTCAGATAGAATTATTTCATATTCTTATGGGCAAAGAAGTAATGGCTCAAGCCCTTATTATTTTGGGTCCCATGAGGCATTTTTGAACAACAATTCAGAAGGAGTACGCCACACATGGCATTGAGATTGTTTAATAAACAACGGCTTCTTAGAGAAGTATTATTCACACATGCAGGGCATATCATTTTAACTATATTATGCTACGTTTTTCAATTGACTTCTCAATTAATAAGGTTCCCATAGTAGTAGATTTTCACATAACCTTTTCAAATGTCTTTTTTATTAAACCTCCATTCTTCTGCTCTTCATTTCTCTTAACCCCTATCCTAACATCCCTGTTTGGGTTGTTTTCATACATTCTTAGACTCAAAGAATATCACTGAAGTGGGAAATGGGAAGAATACAAAAGCCAAAAGGTAAGGATAAGGGATATAAAATCATATCTTCAAATAATGACATACCATTGCAAATTTGTTCTCATAACAGTTTCCTGAAGCTTCCTGACAAGACCCTGTACAGTAGCCAACCATGGATTGGAAGAGGGATTCATGAGGCCATAACCCTCCCTTATGAATTCTTAGCTCCTGAAGTATTCTCTGAAAAGAATATGATCTCACTTGATGAGTTCACCTGCTCTGGTGGATATTTCACAATACTTGGTCAAACAGATGGTCTTGATTGACTTCAGCAGGACACAAAACAAAGCAAGGAACTATGATTGTTGGACAGGGTCATGTAGGGAGGAAGAAGGTTGGGATGTAATGGGAAAGAAAAAGGAAAGGGCAGGAGTAGGATTTAAAGAATGCATTATATACTTACAAGAAGTTGTAAAACAAAAATTAATCATTTAAAAAGAAATAATGCTTATACAACAATGTAACTATAATTAAAGACATGGATTATATTTTAAGGATTAAATTTTGTTTAATATATTTTACTTAAATTACTAGTAATAATTATCTAGGAAATACAAGCCCTGTTTATAAGAATTTAGAACTTCTCAATATTATTGCAAAAGCCTAAGTCAAATTCTGCAAACAAAAAATAAAGAGAATTAATATTAAATTTAAAGTGAGTAGAATTTTACCTGGAACTCCTCTTTGGAAATAGACTTTATTGAACATTGCTGATCTGAAAAGAATCACAAAGAAAATATAACTTTTACTAATGAAAATTGTTTCCCTAAATATTTCATTTAACCATGTTAGATTGAGGAAGATTTTTGAACTCAAATTATTTTTCAGGCAATATAATTTTAATTTCAGATTGCATTTCTATCCTATGAGTGTTTTTATGATGCCCCCAACATTCACTGTCCATTGTTTTTCAGAACAGAATACATTTATAGATATATCATCCAGTATGGAGGACATACAAATGTGTTTCCTTTTCGAAATATGTTTTATTTTATACTCACAACAGTCATTTTGTAGATGAAAACCAAAGGCCCAAGGGTTATGTAACATATTCAGTATCAATTGGTCTGTCTGTAATAGAACAGAAACTTGACCTGAAGCCCGTCTTATTTCAAAGCCTATTTCATTCCCATTTCCCGCGCTAATGTCTCACAAAGACCTGTTAAGAGTGATTGGCATTTTCTGTGTGTTCCAGACACCTCACTGCTTTTACTGAATGCTTAAAACCACTCTACTGGGAAGCTAGGATTAGTGGAGTGAGAAAACTGAAATTCTGTAAGGTAATTGTCTAAGTTAATATCAGAGCCAGGATTTTAATCACTATTTGGCTCTAAATACTATGCATGCATTCCCTGTAATATTGTACAATAATACTACAAGACATGCATTGGAATATTAATTTTCTCTAATTTCCTTCTTTTAAAAGTCTTTGCCACATCACAAAACCTCTTAATTTATAGTCAAATATTTTTTCAAATAATATTTTTCCTGAAAAGGAAGGCCTTGGGCCATCCATATCTTTTGAGACTATGAATTGGTTAAAAGTGTAAATTCGCAACTCTCACACCAGAGCAACTGAGTCAACAACCCCAGTCCAGAAATCCATGCTCTGAGTTCCTTGGGAGGGTTTAACAGTGCAAGTGGCATCAAATCACAGGTTCCAAGAAAGCTTGGTGATGTGCTCCACCAAGGAGAAAATGACCAGAAAAATTTCCTTCCTATCTTTTGAGACCCAAAAGCCTGGGCTTTTAGAATACAGTATGGTAAACAAGAGAAAATACATAAATGGCAATGGGAAGATGATTTAGTTGATTAAGGGCCTGGCAGCCAGGCTGGGGACCTGAGATTGATCCCTGAATCTGGTTAGAAGAAAGAAATGGCTCTGGCAAAATAAAATTAAATTATTTAAAAAATATTTACTGTCTGGGATTCCACCTGTGGATATGACTGCCTTTGTGAGAATTGAAGTATCCCTAGTGCGACATACTCATTTGGTCATTATTTAGGTGCTTTCTCCCCAAGAATATCGTTAACAGAAAAATTAAAGTTACTATATTTTAGAATTACAAAGAGGAACACAGAAATTTTTATTATATCAAATAATCTCTAACTATAAAGAAGATGATATTGTTGGACAGAACTTGGGGATAGAAATTTTGATGACTTTGAGTGCAATATCATATTTGTGCTGGGATATCATAAGGAATTAAATGCATAGCTTGCTATAAAGAAGCTCAGAGCTTTTGAGAAATGTACTAACAAGTACCCATTCTCTTCTTCAAAAGCCATTTGATAATAATAAAAAGAACACACCATTCCTATTCTTCTTGCTAAAGACAAATACATTAAAAATAAAATCCTAGAAAACATTGGTGCTTGCTTTAGGAAAACAGGCAATGGGTACCTATGAAAGCCAAGAGGCGGTTTTGTCTTTCTGGTTCATAAAGAAAGGATATAGGAGCTATACAGATATAAGATTATTCCAACTTCTTGAACCCCTAAACATATTGCTGCTTTTAAAAAAAGGATGCACCATTAGGTAGAGACAATATTTCATGCTTGAAAATCCCTTATCAGTTTGCAAAAATAGTAAGCCACTCAGATTATTGTGTATATATTTGTTTGGTGGTAAATACTTTGTGAAGAAAGCACTTGGGGAAAATATAATTCTTAAGATTTTTTAGCATAACTTTGGTAAAAATTAAGCTCACTGTTTATTCATGGCACTCACTCAGTGCCAACACAAAATGGTGAGAATAATAAGACATGATTATCATAGGTAAAGGATTATTATTGTGACTTACACTACTATTGCTGTTGTGTATGAGTTTGCACTATTTAGGGTTTTGCCATGTGAAAATCATGCATGCAAAAGTTAGAAAATGACTTTTAGGGAGTCAGTTTTCTATTTTCATTGTCACGTGGGATCCCAAGGTCAAAAAGAAGCTATTGAGCTTGCCCAGCTAGTAAATTTGCCTTCAAAGCCATCCCACTTACCCAGAACTAACATTTTAAACACTTTCTAAGTTCCAAAGATTGCTTAAGTGCCTTGTATTTATTAGTTTGCTCAATCTTTAAATTGAAACTATGAAATTTTAAATAGTCAAATATGATGTGAGATGCACTGCTGTATTCTGTGAATATATTTTATTACTATTGGTTAAAAAATAAGTTTCTTTGGCCTATGGTAGGACAGAATATACCTAAGTGGGAAATTAAAAAAAAATACAGGGGAAGAAAAGGGGGAGTCTGGGAGACACTAGCAGCCACTAGAAAAGCAAGATGTGAGATAACATCACAGCCACATGGCAATACATTGATCTATAGAAATGGATTATCTTAAGATGTTAAAGCTAGTTGAATATTTTGAATTTTTTTTTTTAGTATAAACACATTCAGTGTAGAGTATAGGGCCAGTGAAATTATGCACCTCTGCAGCCAGGATTGTCCGGGAGGAACCTGGAAACACTGGGAAGTTCAGTGTCCTTAAGCTCACATTGCTCATGTGCTCAAAATGAAAAGTCATGGTTAAAATATTATAAATGATTCCCGTCTCTGATTAGTTTACCACATTTAAAGTACTATTAAAATTATCAAATCATTTATTTAATGAATAGATTATATGTGAAAGATGTCTAATCTATTACACTAGAAATTGTACTAGAAATTTGATTTGCATCCTCAATCCTATATATGATGCAAAAAACTGAAGAGTCCCTTCTATTTTTACTCAGCTAAATTTAATAATTTAAAAATAAACTTACATAAATGGAAATTCAAAGGGATGATGAATTGTTATTTAGGAGATATACTGTAAGTCAATAGGGGCCAAGAAGAGTGATTTAGTTTTTCAGTGTTTACATGTAATCATGACAACCTGATTTCAAACCACATCATTCATGTAAAAAGCCAGTTATATTTGTGTATGCCTGCACCAAAGGACTGGGGATGGGGAGAAGGGCAGATTACTAGAGCTCACTAGACACCCCATATGGATAATCCAAAAACGCCAGCTACAGAGAGTTAATGTGTTTCAAATATAAACTAGAGAAGAAGTGAAAAAGAAACCCTGCATCTACTTTTGACACCCCCAACATTTACATATAATGTGTGTATGCCACACATATGCATGCACATATACGTACATATACATATATATATATACACAATTAAATATACACACATACATTTGTATACACATTTTAAAATAGTTAAACTTGTAAATTTAGTCAGGCAACAGGAGCCTTTAATCCCAGCACTCAAGAGGCAGAAACAGGCAGTAATCTGTGAGTTCAAAGCCAGCCAGCCTGGTCTACAGAGTGATTTCCAGAACAGCCTCCAAAGCTACAGAGAAACTCTGTCTCAAAAAAAAAAAAAAACAAAAAACAAAAAAACAAACAAACAAAAAAAATAAACAAAAAAAAGTCAAAAGTCAATTGTATACATTTTAATGCCCTAATAGAAGATCTAGGATCTAGGAATCCTGTCTCTTCTTTGTTACTTTTTCCTCAACTGTCCATGAAAATGATGAGTTGAGAAGTGAGAAAATTAAATACACAGTTGTTAGTAGGATCAAATTAGTCATCATCGACCTTGCTGCCTCTTATTTTAACTTGAAGTAAAAAAATATGTAATATTTAAGCTTTCAAGCTTAATATTTGTAGTAAATGTTATAATTGGTACTCACATGAAATTTGGGGAGTTTCATGATGCCTTCCCATAGTGCAGTGCTCCACAGAATTTAAATAAATGCATTTTTACAACATTGGAAAGGCTTGTATTGAGTAGGTCAAAAGAAAATGAGTATCACCTTCTTGAAAATTCACTGAATTTCACATAATATTGATCACACCCACACAAATTATAAAACTCTGAAAGTTAAAATCTTTTCTCTGGTAGATTAATAAAAGTCAGAGGTCAGTGAATCCTCTTGCAGTAGTCTTTAGATCTCTACTTCCAAGGCCCAGAGCAGAATGAAGAAAGGAAGATCAGAATGCCAAAACGAAAAAAAAAAAAAAAAAGAAAAGTGAAAGTGAAAATTTCTGCAGTGTTCTTAGCATTTCATTCAAATCATTAGGTTCAAAGAACTTTGGAATAACACATAACAAGACTTTGAGATTCTCAGCAATGCCAGGTTCATGTGTAAAGAAGCAAGTAAATCAGCATTCTTATAGATCTACACTGTTTGGACTATTGCAAGATTTTGTATTTCAGAAAATGTCATTGTATAGGTGAAAAAGGTGCTTCACAAAGCTTTCTGGCTTTCATGCTGGGTAATTAAAAGATAGATATAAGAATATGTAATAGGGTCAGAAGTTTGAAGCAAGCTTTGCTAGTTATGTATCCTTTCCTTATAAACCTTGGGTGGTTTTAGAATAATCACCCAAGTGGTGGAATCTTCTCTCGTTCTTTTCAGGGATATTACAGTGAAGTGCATATCAAGAGAAAAGTAAGGAATCTAACACAATGTCCCCTGCATGATCACCGCAATGCACTAAAGCAGTAAGACACCCCTCCTGCTGTGTTTTGAGAATTAACTGAAAAGAAATATTGATCTCAACATCTGGAAACCTCTGTTCACAGACAATGAAAATTCCAGCTCGCCCCAGGCACAACAATATGCATCTTTTTAAGGACAGAAAAGCTTTTTATTCAAAGGCTATCACATAAAGAAGGCAAGATAATCTGCATCAATATAATCAAAATACTAGATACTGCTAAATAAATTTGGCTCTTTTATATATGTTTTTAGACTAGCCTTTGGAGGAAGAAATGGTAATCTGAGAAATATAACATGTTCAATGGAACCAGCCCATCATAAAAGTTCTGATTTATTTTGATAGAGCCTGTTGTATGGTGTATAATGCTTTGAGTTGTGTTTGAAGACAAAGTAAAAGGAATAGGAGGCACATTGCCAAAGTTACAGACTTTGAATGATAATCCAAGGCCACTTCATAAATTATAGGAAACAAGAATTACCCCCTTTCTTGTTTATCCTGGAGTTGAATCCTAGCAGTAAATCTCTTTTGGGACAGTTCAGCAAGCATTTTGCAACCTTAGAAACACTAAACAGCCCACACATTGCATCTACCTAAGAGGAGAAGGCTATTTTGTAATGGCATGCAGAAAAGATACTGGATCATTCCTATGATTTGTAATAAATCTTTTGTGTTTTTTCCTCACAATAATTTATCTGAAATAGAAGCCAACACCTTCCATGTTACTGAGCCTACCTATTGAATTAATTCATGAGCTGCACCGGAAAAAGGGCCATTCTTCACCACCAGGATCATGAATATTTTAATGTCTGAATAAAGATAAGAATAAAGTTGAAGCCACTCAACTTTGTAGAGATGCCACCAGGAGAAATCATAGATAGATGCTGTAGCTGAATTCATTTTATATTAGCATAATTGAGATGACTGAAAAATGTATTTATTATTGTGGGACAAAACAAATCATAATACAAACATCAGCATGGCTACTTCATGGAAAAATGACTAGCATCCCCTGATGATCTAGATCACCCTAGAGAAAAATTAATATTGTTTTTGTTTCTACTTGAATGTACAAACAACCTTATTATGTACTGAAGTTTGGTGACCTAATATTCTCAGTGTCCTATCAACTCACTAACAAGAAGTACATTTAGAGTAATTCTCCAAGATGACGGGGCACTTCTTTAGAGTAAACAGCTACACTGGACATATAAGGGAATACATACACAACTTCTAGGAACAGCTGTGATTTCTGGGACTTCTGAGATGCTGCTGATAACAATCTGACAGCTGAAAAAGAGAAACTATAAATAACTGGTATGTTGTTGTTGTTATTGTTTTTACTTAAGATTTTTTTTTCATTTTATAAACCAACTCGTTACCCTTCTCTCCTCTCCTCCCATCCTCCTTCCTCCCCCATTCCAACCCCATCCACTACTTAGAAGGGGTAAGACCTCCCTTGGGAAGTCAACAAAGTCTGGCATACCAAGTTGAGGCAGGAACAAGCATCTCCCCCACCTCCAAACATTCCTCCATTGCTGGTGGGAATGTCAACTTGTGCAGCCACTGGCATGGCTTTTAATCTACTATCCATTTTTCAGTTTGCTGTTCTCCAAAATCAAAAAAGATAAGGGTTAAGGGAAGGTTCACAAGAAACTGATAAACAAGGTATGTTGATTTTACTACCCATCCCTCAAGTCACTGAGTCAGTTGGCCTCTCTGACCTGAGACTACTGAGCACATGCCTGACTTTCTAGAGAAAGGTAGATCAAACACTTTTGTGTCACTGCTATATGAATAGGTTCTCAGTCAGCCTTGGAGCCAGAATTACTTCCAACTGTTCACTTTCTTTGTCCTTTGTAAAAGGAGACTGTGCTTTCATTTTCCAGGCCCAAATAATCACACAAAACTATTTTAACTACGACACTGTTTGGCCAATAACTTAGATACATTCCTAGATAGCTGCCACATCTTAAATTAACCCAATTCAATTATTTTATATTTTACCACTGGTTCATAGTTTGTTACCTCACATTTTGCTTCGTGGGCCACTACCTGGTATCTACCTGACTCTATCTTCTTTCTCCCTGCATTCAGTTTAGTTTTCCTGCCTAGCTATATTCTTCTCTTCCATAGGCCAAAACTGTTTATTAACCAATGGCAATAAAATATGTTCATAGCATACAGAGGGGAATCAAACATTAGTCCTTTCACCTTTAGCTATAATATATTTATGCTACTTTTATCACTTTCTAAAATTTAAATCCTATGTATACAAACATAAATTGTAAACAAAAATCATTCATTGGTTTAAATGCTCTCACATATTCAGCATCTTCCATGCAATGGGGAATGAAGATGAAACAAACACAAACATTTCTTTCCTCACTCCTATATGTGTAATGTAATTAAATCTTCAAGGAATTTTAATTAATATTATAATAAAGCTGCCAGTCATTTTGAAGAATGTATGCTATTGTAGTTCAGTAAAGAGGTTAACCACACAATTAGTATTAATTTCATAGTTTAGGTACAACTTAAGACTTGAGGAAAAGGAGGGATATTCATGCCTAAATAACAGATAATTTATTTTAATAAAACATTAAATGCATATATATCACTGAAAAGTAGCATTATAACACATCAACAGGAAGATAAGTTGGAAAAGTGCTAGAATAGAAGAGCACATTATAAAGGGAACTAAAGACGAAAATTAAGAGAACCCAGGGCATGAATTGTCTTAGTATAATAGTCCTTCCAACATAAGCAAAGGATGCTGAGATATTTCATGTGCACAGACAAAATGGTTAATTTAAAAGATGAATGGAACAACATTATCTCCCTCCTAATATACACATACTGTCCCTTCTTTAAAAATGAAAATGTATTTACTATGCACTCTTTTCATACATAAATTAAGTCCTTGAGTGTAATGAGTGTCTAAGGGAATAAAATAAGGTTTTGAGCAATTGTAACTGTTGGCCAGACAGAGGATTTTAAAGTGAGGGACAATTACATCAAGAGTTAACAAAAGTGATTTAAAATAAACAAACACCAAAGACTCACAAAAATGCTTAAATAAAAAGATATCATCATTTTCTTAAGTAAAAAATAAACTTCGTGTGTAAGAAAGTTTAACACTATCACCTTTAATCTAGTTCTAAAGTATTAATTCAAATCTTATCATCTTTTTGGTATAATGGTCATTTATAGGACCATTCTTCTTTACAGGTCATAATGATTTCTAGAGAAAAAAAGATTTTTATCTAGTAAACAATTATTTGAAGGGAAATTAAGTTAGAGGATATTCTAGAAAGGAGCTAATGTGACCCAGCCATGCACAAAAGGATATGGATATGGATAAAAGGTTTCATGTGTCCATTGAGGCCACTTTAGCTGCCATTCTGAAATATAAAATACTATAATTATTATAGCATGGTCATCAGCGACAGGCAGCATAGAATAGCACGTTCTTAAGCAGTCATTCATTGTGCAGCCTGATGAAATATATTGTCTGCCATTTTTAATTACTGATATTGGAGGTTCTTGTAGTCTGTTGAAAAAAGAATGTAGTTGATTATTTTCAGGTGAGTAAAATTGACTTAATAAATTTGTATGGCTCTGGAAAAGGAGTTTAGTACTATATTAATTCTCTTTTAAAGTTAGATGGTGATTTCAGTTCTTTAAATACAATTCATGAAAAACAAGAACTATTCTTGCTCTGAAAACCAGAGATTTATAATTGGGCAAAGGGTTTCAAGTTGGTATCAGGTCATAGGAGAGAAAAAAAGCAAAGGATGTTTTCTGCACAACTGTGTTTGTGACTGAGGGTTTACTAAAGAATGGTCTATTGGAGACGTGCTACAAGAAGATGGCTAGAAAAGGACTGCCCACAGGGCAGGGAACCCTGACTGCTCTTTGGACTGGAGAGAGAGGGGGAAGAGGAGTGGGGTGTGGGGAGAGGGGTGAGCGGGAGGGAAAGGGGAGGTGGGGAGGAGGCGGAAATATTTAATTAAAAAATTAATAATAAAAAAATAAAATAAAAAGAAGATGGCTAGAAAAGTCAGAAAGGAAGGCAAATGGAGTTTATGTAGTGTGGTCCAGTGCCCTTCATCCCAGTAGAAAGTCTGGAATTACAAAAAAGTGTGTGTTAGTAACTAGAATTTCAGATTGTAGAAAGGACACAAGAGATGATCTAGATGATAAAATTCCACTGTAGTTGAGCCAGTGTTCTCCATAACTCAGAGAATGCTAGAATGTGTGTGTATGTATGTGTATGTATTAACATCCATGTATACATGCATGTATGCATGTATATAAGTATATGTATAGACAAGGGATTTATTAAAATGACTTACAGGATGTGGTCCAGTTAATACAACTGACTGACTATAAATGGAAAATATAGGAATCCAGTAATTTTTCAGTCTACAGGACTGGGTGTCTCAATTGGTCTTGAATGCAAGCTGGAATCCTGAAGAAATAGATTCTAATGGCAGTGAAGAAATGGACTTCCTAACATAGTGAGAACAAACAGGGAAAGAACAAAAGATTCCTTGTTCTATGTCCTCAGATATGATTCCTACCGAAGGTGTGGTTCGTATTAGATCTGAATTAAAGGTATATCAAACTAAAATTCCTATTTAGAAATAAATCTTTTCACTTGAGATTAAGAAGAAACACCTCACAGGTTTACCCACCGTTTGGAGGTTTTAATTAATTCAAGATTTAGTCAAGCTGACTACCAAGAATAGACATCAAAGTCGCCATGTCAGTTCTGAGGGCTGGCATTTGCTCTAATGTCAGAATGGGTGCTGGCTTTGTTCAGTTATATTAACTCTATATTTTTTTTAGTTGTGTAATAGATCCATGCATATTTGTGTTTCGTAAGTAATGTAAATTTTTACACTAGATCAGCATGTCTTCCAATGTCATCTGAAATCCAGTTATTTCTCTTTATCCTTCAGGGTGAGTGCACTAGATTCACAGTGATATAGCCATAGGAATTATAGAAAAGAACGTGTACATAAATGCTCTGACTCAGGCTTTATTGAGCCATACGTGTCTGTTTCTAATGTATGCTCAAAAATGTCATTACTCATTTCTCTTTCCATATCTCACAGCAAGTTATAGCTATTATGTGATACTTAGAATGTTCGGGTCAATTAGTCTTTAACAACTGGAAACTTCGGTGTTTGCTTTGATTTTGCTCAGAATTTTATTAGGCCAAATAAAAGCCATATATGTCACAAATGTTTTGACCACTTCAAAAACATTACAGTGTTGAATAACATTGTAAGTGAACGAAATGCTTATATGCTTTGAGTCCTAGCTATTAAAAAACAATTGAAAGTGCATGTATGTTTAAACACATGCACACATACTACCATCAGTTCTCCTCATGATAGCTAAAATGGGATACAACCTGCCCATTATTACTTCATGGAAAATATGCCTATATATGGAATAAAATATTATTCAACAATAAAAATGAATGGAGATCGAATACATAGTATAACATAGCTGAATATTATCATACAAAGCTTATCATATATATTTTATTAATAGTTTTTACTGAATCATGCATTTTTGTGTTTTTAGTTAATATCTTGATTTTAACTCTCTGATTTCATTAATTTGGAATGTCTTCCTTTGTCAGCTTATTTTAAAATTATCAGTCATGTTTAATCTTTTAAGAATCTAAGACTGTTGGCTTTTTATATTTTTTTAACTTCACTAGAAAAATTAGAAAACATTAATGATAAAAACTAAAAATGACATACAACAGGATTATTAACTTTCCTATGGCTGCGACCCTTTAATACAGCTATTAATGTTGTTATTACCCCCAACCACAAAATTATTTTCATTGCTACTTATTAAGTGTAATTTTATAACTGTAATTTTCTACTGTTATGAATTGTAATGTAAATATCTGGCATGCAGAATATCTGATATGCAATCATGTGAAAGTGACATTTGATTCCCTCAAAGGGGTCACAACCCACAGGTTGAGAACCACTGACACAGAAGGCCTGAGTTCATGTGTAAGAACAAGTAATATTGTTGATGTCTGTACACTCTCCAAAATAATCTATCGTATCAATGTAATTATTATAAAAATACAATTGATATTACACAGAAATAGAATGAAAGACTTAAATTTATCTGCAAATACAAAAAGAAAAAAAAAACCTGAACAAACAAATGGATGGTAGCAAAGGGAAAAGCTGGAGGTGACATGTGATGTGCTTTGCTGAGCATCCAAAGCTAATGTAACTGAATAGAATATCACAGGCATGGAAATCGAAAAGCAGACCAGGGGAGTGGAACAGAGAGTGAGCAAAAATTCAGTGTGTTTATATTTTTGTCATTCACATATTTATGACTGAGGCACATATCACATAGGATGAACTGAGGTGGGGGGCATTTGCTTGGCTTCACAGTTTCAGAAATTCCACCTGTTGTGTATGGGCTTTGTGGCTTTGTGTCCCAAGCAAAGCAAAACATCACAGAAGTGTGAGCTAAAGACGCTCACCTCGTGGCACCTTGAACGTGTTCTTGGTCCAGTTCCTTCAGTGAGACACCATCAGGTTTTTACCACAAACCAATAATACCATCATATTATAAATCCATCAATTTGTTAGCCCATCTTTGACTGTAGAGACCTCAAAATCCAATGACCTCACAATGATTTTATATATTTTCTGTAGCCTATGTTTTCAACAGAAGCCTTTTGTGCATGCTTCATATCCACAACATAGCAGCAACTAGTTGAATATTATCAAAGTTGCCTAAACCCAATATGGGTAAAAGAACAGTTCTTTCTCTCCTTCTTTTCCCTGTCCTCTTTTTCTTCCCCCCTCAGCATACGTGTCTTTCCTTCCTTCTTTCTTTTTCTTTTATTTATGCTATAATTACTACATTTCTGTCTTCCCTTTCCTCCCTCCAAAACTTTCCATATACCGTTTCATACTCACCTTCTTATTTGTGGCCTCATTTTTTTCACTAAATATTATTACATGCATGTATGCATTTTTATATACATATATTTTTAAACATAACCTTTTCAGTCTGTAGTAACTTGTATATATGTTTTCAGGAGTGATATTTTGGCACTGGGAAACCAATTGGTGCACTGCTCCTTGGGCAAGACTGTGTCTAGTGATGCCAGCTTTCCTCAGTTGCCTCTTAGTGTAGGTTTTCCCCCATACATTTTGGAATATTCATTAGTATTTGTTTTGTTCATGTCATGTTTGGGCAAATAATGTAATGTTTATCCTATTTCTCCTCACCAAGGAAACTTTCCTTTGCAGTCCACTAAAGAAAACAACAATCAATCAAAATGCAAAATTTCATAGCTCAGTCCCAATGGATACATGGGTGAAAATAAAATTCTCCAAACTAAAGCTCAGGGATCACCGAGGAAGAAGGGCAGAAAAATTGTAAGAGCCAGAGGATTAGGGAGTTGTGGTGAGATTGGGTCTCCTATAATGTAAGACATTTTTATTGAAATGTACTTAAATACTTGGAGATTCACACAGAAATAAAAGAAACCATACTCCTATAGTTTCCCATGTACAGATAAAGAACCTTAATAAACCAAAAGCCCAAAACTTAAAAACTGCTAGGAAGAAGAAAACAGGCAAAATATTTTCCAAACAGTATTCTCAGAACAGATATTTGGATATGAGTCACGAACATAAGAAATGAGAGCATAATTGAGAAGTAGCATGTGTCAAACTACGATGTTACTGCAAGACAATTGGAAGAGCAATCAGAGTGAAGAGAAACACGGGGATGGGGTGAAGGTTTCCGAAGACACCTCAAAAGGGTAGTTAATATCCACAGCATACAAACACGCTAATGAGTTAGTGGGGCTCAGTCCCAAACACTTGGAAGAAAAAATGAGGGTAGACAAGGTTTAATCTTGAGTCACAGTTTCAGACCATGGTGACTTGGCTGCTTGTTCCGTTAGAATGCTAGGGACAGCATGGTTCCATGGCATCAGGCAGAGGCAGAAGAGGAACAACGCAACAAGAGGCAAATGACAATCTACTTCCCAGTTCTGTTCTCCACTGACCGATTGCCTGGAACTACGTCCCAGCTCCTACCTTTCACTACCTCTAAATAATCCATCATGTTATGAGCTCAGTAAGAGACCGGCTCATTCACTATTTCAGAGACCTTATGAGGTCTCATTATCACCAGAAAAACCTTGCAGACACTCTCATAGGTGTGCTTCTCCGATTTTCTCGTGGTTTCTGTCAACTCCAAATGAATGGTGACCACCATAACAAGGAAATCAAACAAACAAAAGGCATATAAACAAATACTCTTTATTTTCAGTTGAGTAAATAAATGATTGTCAGGCCCTGCACTGTGCATGCCCATGTAAGCTCGGATCCTGAGCTACAGGGTTTCAGGGCCTTGTCTGCTTAGACAAATAAAGTCTGCTTTTACATTTATGAGGTGAAACTGAGTCTATTCCTTCATTTTTCTTTGCTGATTTATTTCACACACTACCTACCTGTATCTTAGGCAACTGTTTCCACCACCTTACTTTGGAGCATAATATATCCATAGAGCTTTTGGCCCCTCTCAACTACAGTGTGGTAGCAATCCTTCTGCTGAGTGGCCCACAGGACACATGTGTGTCTTTGATATCAGGAAATAGCCTGCTTACTTTGTTACACAATATATAATCAAGCAATCCCAAGGCCCAACTGTAACACCTTCCTGCTGTAGGTCTTGGGGTATCTAGGACACCAAGAAAGCAGCAGGTAGTAGCAACTCCGTAGCGATTAAGGCATGGCTGCAGGCCTCACATTTAGCTGTGCACCCCAAAGCCAGCTTTAGGTTCTTAGTTGAGGTCAGGAGACAGGTCTTGCTTTCATGATCTCACCTGGTTATGCAGGTGTTCTGAGGACCCAGGAAAGAGCTGAGTAAGTTCATACATCTGGAAACATGCCCGCCACCTGGAAACATAACTGTACATTCTGAGGGGTACCTTTGTCTCTCTGCCAGCTTCTCTAAGCAAGGCCCTGGGTTGGGGTGGATGGAGTCTAAAGTTCCAGGGCCTCTCATCTACTGAGCACCTAACCACCTTCCCACACCCTCCATCACCATTCTTGCATCTTTCTCCAATATGACCCTGCAGCGATCTCATTGCTTATCAGATCCAGATGAAAAGTCTTTACTGAGAAAAAAAAAAAGTTTGTAATAACCAGAAGAAATGTTCCTTCCTTCCTACAAAAGTATGTATGCCATGGCTGCAGAGATATACAAATAACCTCTGGGTAGGCAAATATGTCAGCATCAAAAGAAACTAAGAGTGCCCCAGTGCCTTTCCCCAGAGAGATGAAAATATACAAATTGCATAATGAATAATTCAAAGAAATTACCTCAACAAAGTCCAAAGAGATATAAAAATAAGTGGATACATCTGCAAAGCATTTCCAAACCTAGGATTTAGGAAATATTACAGAACAAGGAGGTGGAAAGATTGTAAGAATTAGAATATCAGGGAGATTGCTCAGAGACTTAGTTTCCTGGTAATATAAAGTCTCACCAATATGATGGCCCATATGAGAGCTGAGTAGGGTGAACATGCAAAACCGGACAAAGAAAAGCCCGTTAGGCCTCAATGTACACAATGAACTATAATAAGAATGATTTAAGTGAACTAATGATGCCAAAACTTCCCAATTTTTTGAAAGGAAATGGACATTTAGGCTAATGAAGCTCTTTGGATCCCAAGACAGAGAAACCCAAAGGCTATTTCAAACCATGTTACAATAAAACTATCAAAAATAATTAGTCACAGAGAAGAGATCTTCCCTTACTTGAACAGCAGCAATTTCAGCAGAAATCTTGCAAAGAAGGAAGAAGAATACTCATTCGAAGTTCAGGGGTGGGGAAAGACTTGCAAACCAAGCATATTATCTATTCTGAAGTTGTCCTTCATAAATGAGGTGCAGACAATGGCATTCCAGACAGAGACTGGTATTTTAGTACCGTTAGACCTATCATGAAAGGTTGCTAAACAGCAACAACATGAAAATGAGCATCTCTTGTAGAAGTAAAAGCATAGTCCAAACCAGAACAGCCCAATGTTGTACTATTAGTGGCTGTATCAGTTCTATTTGTAGAGGACTGCTGCAGATATAAATAAAATCAACAACAAGTACTTTAATGGATATGCTGTAATAAATAATTTCCCATGGTGAAGTATATAAGTGTAGCCTGGCACAGAGAACAGGGCTCAGATGTGTCATTCACCTATGTCAGAGACTGAGACACAAGGATTGCTTTAGCCCAAGAGTTTAACATCTGTTCATCAGTCTAAATGAGAAGACATTTTAGAAAAGAAAGAAAATATGACTGTGTGACCAGTAATATAAAAGGTGAATGGATGGAGGGCATCTTAAGTTTTCTGAATACACACACACACACACACACACGGACATACATGTACATTTATGTGTGCACACACATTTGTGTTTTAAAAACACACATATACACACATGCACATACATAGACACAAAGGTGGATATATTGGCACACACACTATACACACAATAAGAGGAAAATCATCTGGTCACTAACTAAATATAATAATAATAGTTTTACAATGTATATATGCATAAAACTGTCACATCATTTGCTTTGAATATACAGATTCATGTCTGCATATATATGTATGTGCATTATACCTAAATATTATATAGAAATGAATCTGGGGTAAACTATTTAATTGAAAAATAATGTTGGAAAAGTTCAGAAAGAGTAGTACATGATGAACTATAAGTCGTCTTAAATTCTGAGAGCCATACTCACTGAAGATGAACCCAATTTTTAAGTAAATGGACAACACACCTGACTATGCACATGTGTATGAACACATTAGTGTGACCATGCACGTACATTAGTGACACATATGACCATGCACATGTGTATGAATGCATTAGTGACACATATGACATGCACATGTGTATGAATGCATTAGTGACACATATGACCATGTACATATGTATGAATACATTAGGACACATTTTATTTTGATTATGTTTGATAAAACAATGTTTGGAACCTCATATTGTGGTCTTTAAAACATAAATTTTATTGATAATTACAGAATTGACTGCAAGCTCAGTAAAATTAGAAAATGCTGCAGATATGCATGTAGCATAAAGGTACTCTAAACGTAAACAATTAGGACGGGGTTGCTCTCTCTTTTTTACTGTTTTCAAACAAGAATGAAGTAGCAGGGTACACAGTCCAACCTCCTTCCAGCTCACACTGAAGAGCTGTAGGCAAGCAGCAGCTACCACAGGATAGCAATTAAAGCCCACACAATTCATTACCCCTTTTAACAGAGTTCTTTTGTTTTGCAGCATAAAGTGGAAAGAAACCATGAATTGACACCAGTCCCATATCACGGAAGCTGTAAATTCTGTAGAGTTATGTAGTAAGCTAGCATTTGGTGTCTCGGCTGAAAACTGTGTTTATTTGTTTTCTGCTCTGTTTTGACTCAGGCAAAGAAGTCGGCTGGAGAATCAGCCTGCCTGATTTCTCCAAATGCTGCCATTGTTCTTCCACCCCACAGTCTGACTTTGGTTATGTTTTAAAATCTATGTCATTTCTGACTTCAACTTTGAACAGAAAGACAAATTTTTAGTCATTTTTACCCCCTCTCTATTTCAGTGAAATAAAATGCTTCCTCTCTAGGAAAAAATACAAATAGAAGAAGCTTGCCCAGTATCTAATTTTAAAACATTTAAATAAATCAATAACATATGGATTTTCTTTCCCTTACAATATATATTTTAAGAATCCTGTCAAAGAAAATGTCTTACATTTTTTTTACCTAAAACAAAATCCATCAAGGTATGTTCTCAGTTGCTCAATATAGAGCACTTACTCCCCTCTCCAGGTGTCCAATAGCTGCTGGGCCCTGTTATAAATCACCTGCTAAGGATACCTACTAGACTAGAGTGGAGTAGGGGGTGGTAGCTGGGAGAAGATGGAGTCTACAAATAATGATTATTTTGTCTGAATAAAGTTTATGAAATACCAAAGATAAGATACTACATAAAAAACAATCATTCCCAAAATTCCATGAAGCTTTAAAAGAATAGAAAATATTTTAATAAAGCTTGCTTCTTTTAGGTGTTTTTAATAATTGAAACATGATACAGAATTCCAATATACCATTAGGTTTAACTTTATAAGCAATGCTTCTTAGAAAGAATAGTAATAAAGGAACTTGACCAAGTCCATCTATACTCTACTTCATTATTGAATATGCGAGGTATTACAATGTCATCTTTCCTAGTTAGAAGATGGAAAGTATTCCTACCTTATAGTCCCAAGATATGAATTTACATTCAAAAACTACAAACTGTTTGGACAGATATACTCTGCATATGTATCATCCTTCTACTTTGTTTGTTGAAATGTTCGATTAATCTGCAAAGAGTGTCTCTGAGAGAAAATAAACTATTGTATGTAATTAGGTTGAAAGGAGAAGAGGTAAACATTTGAATAGGGGGTTACAGAGGTGACTCATTACTTTCTGCTTTTGCTGAGGACTCTAGTTTGGTTCCCAGCATCTAAATGGCAGTTCTGAATGGTTTGTAACTCCACTCCAAGGTATTCAACACCCTCTTCTGATCTCTTTGGGCACCAGCCAGAGAGATAACACACATATATATATAAGCAGGCAAACATGAATATGTATAAATTTTAATGATCAAGGAGAAGTTAAGAGACCAGAATTCTGACTCTCACCATCCCAGGCAGGATATATTTTGTCTTTCTATCTCCCCGCTTTTAGGTGGATCACCAAATAAGCCTCACATTTCAGATTAAATAAATAAACTCATTAAAAGTGCTTAGCTCAATGCATGGCCTCACAAACCCAATCATTATCACTGAGTAATAATTATTTGCTATCATGTTGGTCAATATTTGTGTCACTGCAGTTACAAAACTTGTTGAAACAAAGTAAGGAATATCTAATATTGCACTAAATATATTGATATCTTACAGCAGATAGAATATTAGATGAGGGAAATTCGGTTACGAGAATCTAAAATTATTCTATTTTATAGGTAAGGTCACTGGAAGAGACAGGTGTGTTCATTGATGCTCATCGCATGTAGTGTGAAGAAACTGACATTTGGAATGGAAGTTTGGCACCCTAATATGCACGCATTTCTCTTTTCTTTTTCTGCGTGAAGGCAACAGAATGTCAAAAGTGATAGGCTTACTGGGTCTCTGTGCTCAGATCTCTAGGTTTTCAGAAGTCCCAGAAAGTATAGGCACAATTGCTAAATATCTATGTGTATACATGTTAGCTCAAATAGAAATAAAGGATGCCATACTTTCAGATTGATACTGAATTCATCAAAGTTGCTGCTCCTATGTGAGATTCATATCTATTGCCTATTCCTACAGGCAACATGCAGAACAATTATCACCAAAGCACATCACAGAGAACTTTAGAATTTCTGCCCTATTATATTATAAACAGAAAAGCTATATTTATGGGTTACATTAGCCTGAAGCAAAATATGAACATGAAAATACATATTGTAAATTGAATATCTGACCTCACATATCCTCATTTTGGAAACACAAATACTTATAGAAATCCTTAAGTCTTTCTCAACTGGAAATGAATTTTCTAAAACAGTGATGAAAATTGTTTTTTCATCTCTCTTGTTCAGCTGCTAATTCCTACAAGAAGTGCGCTTCCTGGTACTCAGCAAAATCAGTGCTGTATTCATGATTACTATGGCTTCTGACATCTGCCCTGAAGTTCAGGCACCCCTGTAAACAAGAAGCCCTTCCTCAGGGAGAAACAGTCCTTTGTGAGATAGATGATTTTTTCAGCCACAAAAAATTGCCAATATATGACCATTTGTGGCTATATATAGGTTTTAACCTAGTATTTCATCAAAAATTTATTGTGGGTTTCAAAGAGTAGCCATCAAGTTTGAGTCAAAATATGAGGTCAGAAGCACAAATCCTTCCAATGCAAAATTGTTGTTTTACTGACTTCAGAATATACCTTCTCATAGCAAGAGCCACTTCAGGGCTTTTTTCCTCCTGATGACTACCACCATCGAATCCCCTAGGAATGATACTTGGTCCTTACTTCAAATGATGTCCATCAGTCCCATTAAAGGAGTTGATGTACAGACTAACAATGACATACTCTTGATAGCAAAAATTTTGAGATTAGGCACAAAAAAAAATACTATAGTCAATCTTATCTATGCTAACATAACCACCAAATGAGGTATTATCCGTATGAAGAATTACTTAAATAGGACCCTGGTGTTAAATCTGAGCTTCTTATAGTCAGAAATCCAACTCACTGTCTGACTCCTTTCAATTCCTCCGCACATTTTCCCTCTCCTCCCTGGTGTCAATGGCACCTTCCAATTTAGTAAACCAGTGAGTATAATTAATGAGATTTTCACTCTTCCTTCCAGACCATTAACAAAGGTGTTACATAAAGGCAGTCCTAGCACACAGTCCTGCATGTTCCCCCTGGCTTCTTCCTCCCAACTGTACAGACTGCTCTACATTATCACCATTAATTTAGAATCCTTCAGCCAAAAGCAGTCACAGCTGGGACCATTTGTGGGATATATTTAAGGGGCCAGTAATGCATTAGGAAATTTCCATAATTTTAGTTTACTAGAGAGCTAAGAGTATGAAAATCCAGTTGATCTATCTTACAGATAAAGCCTATATATCACTGCACATTAACCCTTCAATAAAATCCTGGATAATTGCCAGAGAGAGAGAGAGAGAGAGAGAGAGAGAGAGAGAGAGGCTATTTTCTATTGTCCCTGTTTTGTCAAATCATAACACTGAACTCTGCATGTAGATCCAGTACTTTCCGTAACACACTAGTACTGTCATGTCTTCTTATTTTCCACTGCAATCTCAAGAAAAGGTTTTGAAAATGTTTTTGTTCAACAAATACTCAATGCGTCCTGCATGCCTGGCACTGCTCTGGGCATTGAACAAGCAAGTAAAAGTATTTCTGCCAAAAGAAATTATGATGCAGAAATTATGAATAAGCAAGTGAATTGATAAAGGGCATATCTGATGGTGTTACGTGCCAGCTAGAAAAATAAAATGTGTTAATAATGGATCAAGTAATTGATTAGAGAGAAAATTTTAACAGATGTTACTGAAAATCTTCTTTGTTTAGAGGATGAACAGAGAGCAAAGGCAGTGAGAGACTAAGCTAACTGGATACTGGGGACCTCAATTTCCTCCTTAAAAGATGCATGCCGATAACACAAATAGTGGAAGAACAAGCAATCTAGTTGGCATTTGGGGACATTCAGAGTGGGCTAACGTGGGTAAAAGACGAAGGTAGCAGGTGAGTTTACCTAAGCAAAAAGTTGAGGACTTGAACTAGACTGAGGCAGAAAGTTAATTGGATAAAGGATTATCACAAAAGGCCTTGAAATGGTGTCTTCATCAGAGGTTTTGAGATGCTTGTGCATAGAACCACCTTGAGACACAGACAATATGCAGATTCCAGTTCAGTGGGTCTCAGGTAGAGACAACAACTGAATTTTTGAAAAGCCCTCAACATCTGTCAGCATCTCCTCTGTGTAGAAGAAATTTCATCCTGTGCTTCTTTTTTTCAGTGTACAAGTTCCAGGGCAACCAAGTCACAGCAAACTCATTATTAATGTCTGCATCGAGGCTAGAATCCCATTTTTACAACAATACATAAATGGCCATCTGCAACCTCTCCATTTACTGATTGTAAATACATTTAGAATGGTAAGTTGACACATTAAAATGCAAGCCCTGTATATTCTACATGTATGTTCAAAGAAAGACATTTTATATGAGTCATTTTTTATTTATTAATTTATTATTTATTTATTTATTAAAGATTTCTGCCTCCTCCCTGCCACCGCCTCCCATTTTCCTCCCCCTCCCCCAAACAACTCTCCCTCCCTCAGCAGCCCGAAGAGCAGTCAGGGTTCCCTGCCCTGTGGGAAGTCCAAGGATCTCCCACCTCCTTCCAGGTCTAGTAAGTTGAGCATCCAAACAGCCTAGCTCCCACAAAGCCAGTACATGCAGTAGGGATATATGAGTCATTTTTGATTTTATAAAATAATTTGTATTTGAAAAAAATGCTTTAAAGAATGGAAAGATTCTCACATATGCCATTGCAGTTTAACCTTCCAATGTGGCCCAGATGATGCAGGCAACATCAGCACAAGTTTATAACTAAGGAAAAATAGGTTTCGAGGTAGGTTTCGGACAGGTAGTTAATGATAAAAACTCAGAATCTCGGGCCTCTTAGGCCCTAGACTAAAATGCTCCCCATTGCTCGTTCCATCTTCAGGTGCACTCCGCACACAAATAGGGGAACCAAAACCTGAGAATGTATGATACTCTCTTAAAGAACCAGCATTTATAACATTAAAATACTTTAAAATACTCACTGTTTGTATTTTTTGTGATGCAAGGTGTTATTATTTGAAGCCATAGCAAGTTTAAGAAGTAAAATATTACTATGTTTTAATCACTCTCTCTTTCTCTCTCTTTACTTCTCTCCTCTCTTTATTTTTTCTGTCTCTCTAAATACACATATAAATACATATTTCATAATTATGTCAATATGGAGGAGTACTTCTAACCAATTTGCCACCTCACAGAGGTGTTGTAAAGATTAATTAAGCTTAATTAAGTGAATTATTTGAAAGCACAGGCACGATCAAGGCACTAGGCATTGTTGGCATTTGCCTTCCAGATGAGGTTTAAGTTAAAGAGACAATCATTAGTAGATAACACATTGCTGAAAATCATTCCAACATTAGACAAATCCACTTAGATCTCAAGATAATACACAAGACCATTTTAGTCATGAACAAATATAACAAGTAAGCAGAAACTTGCTATGATACTAAGAAAAATGTTCAAGATGAGAGTTTGTTTGCAGAGTGTCTGTATTCCCATTGTTTCTTTATGCTCCTCTCCTTCCACCATGCTAGTATTTAGTTCTTCGATCTATTCTGAACATTGCTTTTTTCATCACACACAACCAAGTTTCAACAGAAGTCTCCGTGAGGACACAATGTGTTCAGCACCTTACACAGCATTTTAAATGTTCCATTTATTTTTTTTTTTCTGGAATGTGGTTTTTTTGAAATAGTTTTCATTTCAAATGTCAAAATGTATGAGAGGCATTTAGCAAAACTGTAGCTTTCCCACCTGGAGATAAGAAAACTTGATTTTCTAGAACACTTTCTAATGCCTGTCAGCATCATTTAAGGCATTTCCATGTAAATGTTTTCACATATGCTCTTTCCTTTGGCTAAGTTTGTTGTCAATTCCATTTGCCTAACTTATCTGTGAGAATTCATTTTAAACTTGCATTTGAAGAAAAACCGATCAATGTTAATGACTGTTAGTTATTGACAGCAGTACATTTGGAGGGGAGTTTTTATTAGTATCAAGGCTCCAGCATCCTATTCGGTTATTTTAAGAAATGTAATACATATCTAACTAATATAGGCCTAATACATTTAATTTCATGCATCAAAGTCCAAGAACTGAAGTGGAGGATAGTCATGACAAAAAGGAAACAGTTCGTGTGCATTTCTCTGGTCTTGGGATATTTATGTTCCTACTTCTCATGTTTATGTGAAATGAATCAATGATTGGTTAGATTGTTGGCTTGACTTTGAAAAAAATGGCTGAAACTTTTTCCTATGATTTCTTCTAAGGCATAGTAAAGTATGTTTTGTAGAATATGAAAGGTATTCTCTACTTTTTATGAAAATTATGAAGCTTTATTATTTATTTATTATTTCTGAAAAGGGTAGCACTGGGCATATTTTCTTACTTGGAATAAAAATCAATTTCTACCTGCTCCCCGTTTTCCATTATTAAAAAAGAATAAAAATTAAAAAAAAAGAATTAACATGCAGGCTTCTGGTTGAAAAAAAATCAATTTCTAAGTTTATTATCAATGTATGTCACAGTTCAGTAGGATTTTCCAAAATTAGTCATCTTTATAGTATGTTTTAATTACTCTTCACTGTTATCAATAATTATAGGAAACCAGGGATATGAAAGATTTCATTTAAATATCTCTATCATATTCAGTTAATTGATGTGAACGTTTTCTTCTCACATTCTTGTTTTCTTATTTGCTAAAGGAGAAATCAAGAGGAGATAGAAGACTACAACACATTGCACAATCAATCCCATAGTCAAAAGCGCACTCTGCCTCATGGTGACTGTACAATGTTAGGATTCAGAACTTCAGTTTCTAGGCCTTTGAAGAGAAATGCTAAAGTCACATTGCAAGCTGATTTGACAATGAGAGACTGTTTGCTTTGTATAGAAGCAAAGCTTCTACTGAATGTTGCAGATTAATGCCTAGAAGTTATACGCCAGGACTGAAGGGAGAGGTAAAGTCAACAAAAGGCTGGATTAGTCTGAGATTACACAACCATTTCACAAACTTGCCATTCATGGCAGGGTATCAATGATCACCCAACTTGATATACATGCATGAATGTAATATAAAAAAAGGATAGTTAAGCAGGAATGAGGAATACAGTAAATTAGTCAAGAAAATACTTAACAGGAGACATGTTTCTGTTTCCTCTAATATTGTCAGGATGTCTCAAATGGATCACAAGACTGAGTTCTGAATGAATCACTATCCAACACCTCTTTTCTTGATTAATATATTTATAAGCTTAATGCAATCTTTGTTGGCATGAGCCCATAACAGAAATTTGAAAACTTCCTTAGCAGGCAGTTTTCTTCAGGGTTGATCATTTCCCTAGTTATTGCAGCAGTTTTAGCATTACAGATGCTTGTCACCTATCATAACTAAAATATTTAGTCTGCAACTGAAAAAAATGTATGGATGGTAGAGAAACCATCTTGGAAAACCTGATGTTTGGAAGAAAAACAGTATGTCTTTTTAGCATCTTAATTTAGTGAAGCAGTTGGATCCTTACCAGTTAATGATTAAGTTATCCACATTCCCTTCCACACTGCAGGAGCGTCACTGCTGTGGCATTTGTGTGTGTGTGTGTGTGTGTGTGTGTGTGTGCATGTGTTGCATGTATGTGTACGTGTTTGTCTGTGCATTTATGTGTGTATGTGTTTGCATATGTGTGTTTTGTTGTTTTAAAAGTATTTCCGCTTCTACTAAAAATCACTGACCTGTATGAATCACAACTAACAGTCATTTTTCTTTTTTGGACTGGCAGCCTATGCTACCAATCATGTCTCTTCCACTTCCCCCTTTTCAAGTAATAATAGCGCTGCTTAAACCAGGAGACAAGATAAGCCCTTCTCATCAAACAGTCACCAATCCAGGTCAATTCCCAGTCCTGTTTGGACTCATAAAATCTATCATATTCTATGACTTTAATTTGGGCTGTACTAATTTCCTGCTTGCACTGTGTCAAGTTCTTCCAACCCAATCAGATTGTCTGTTTCCTCATCATTCCACAAGAAATTCCTGTCGTGGTTTTGGGTGAGTCCAGAAGACAGCACTTCCCAACATGAACTTTGAGGCCTGGATGACAATTCCTTATGTGCCATAAAAGGCAAGTATTTTGTCTAACTAAAATAGACAGACCTGCATTTAAGTGGGGGGGGGGATTCATTATTTACAATATTGTTAAATATTAACAAAATATTTCAAATATTTAGCAAGCCAATAGCATTTAGAATTCTTAGCAAGAAGGTATTCATAAGAGTTTTAAAACTAAAATGAAAGACCAAACACACACATACACACACACACACACACACACACACACACACATGTACACACGAAAACCTAGGGTGCATGGAAAGAGGGTGGAGAAGTGTGCTGGTTAGATTTTGTCAGTTTGACACAAACTCGAGTAGCCTGGGAAGGGAGCCCAACTTGTCTCCATCAAATGACTTGTGGGGATTTCCGTTGGGCATTTTTCTTGAGTAATGACTGGCCTGGCATGGGATGGCTCAACTGTCTGAGGGTGGTGCCACCCTGAGGCAGACAGGTCCGGGTTGTATAAAAAGGCAGGCTGACATTCCTCCATGGTTTCAGCTTTACTTTCAGCCTCAATGGGAAGATGCTAATTCTCTGAGGACAGAGTCTTGCACAGAGTAGAGAATGTTGCTCTTTCCCATCTGTGCAGACTGAGCGTGGCTGTGGATTTCCTACCCTCACGTACCTTAGCACTGAGGGAAAATAATATTGATTGTCTGAGTTTAGACAAAACAAAGGACTTCACATAGTCACCAACATGGAGTAAGTCTCATGCTTGTGTCTCACCCTTTGCTTTGCATTTTGTGGTATTTCTATCTTGGGAAAAGGGGGCCGTGGTAAATGAGGCAGCAGGAAGAGTCTTAACATAGATTGATAACCATTCCAAAGTTCTATATCACCAAAAATCCAGATCCCCTCCTGCTCAATGTGGAGAGGGGGTAATGGCAAATCTGAAAAACTTTTCATTGCTTTTATTATTAAACATAATAATCAAAAACCTCTTTTGGGGTTGCTTGTGGGCTACATGTTTAGACCCCGAATAGACTATTAATCCTGCATGTTTAAACTTGACAAAACAAGCAATACCCAAGTATTTTAAGTTGTTAGTTTTCTGTCATTATATGCATTTCAAGAAAAATATTATGTTTCTGTGATCAACAAAGAGAAAAAATACGTTTTTTTCCTCTACCTTTTTAAAATCAGTAGTATCAGACAGTGCCCATTGAACTACAGAACTCAAGTTTGTTAGTTGTTTTGCTGATCAAAGTTTAAAAAAAATCAGCTTAATTCCACATAATTAACTTTTGACCTACTAGCATTAGTGAAAACTTAAACATTCGAACATATTAAACACTGAATCATGGCAAAGGAACACTGGTTGGCTGGCTTTCACAATATATAACAATAAGGTTCACATAGATCTGGTGGAAAGGGCATGGATTGTAGTGTCAGAGAAAAACTGTGTAACGCCTGGCTAGGCTCATGCCAGTTGTGACAACTAAAATCTTTGGACACTTTGAGTCTCAGCTTTCATAGCTATAAACTGTAGATGCTGTGATTTCTTATCTCTGTATCCAGATGAGAGCCAAGTGAAAGGATGTATCAAAAGTTCTATTCACTCTGCTTGGTAGATAACAGGTTCTTGGTTATTTTAGTAAAGAATGGAGGAGAGTAAAATATATAAAATATATTATTCTTATGTGTAAGCATACCTCTACATATAAAAAGAAGGAGATATTAAGGCACGCTGTATTCTTCACTGAAGAATGTAGATGCTTTAGATGTTTGGTTTAATCTTTGTTGTTGTTGCTTAAAACTTTATTATTTTCTGTGCATGAGTATTTGCCTGCATGTATGGATATGCATCAGGTGTGTGCCTGGTGCCTGCAGAGGCTAGGGGAAGGCATTGGACGCCCTGGATCTGGAGTTACAAAAGGTTGTGAGCCATCACAAGGGTGCTAGACACTGAACCCAGATCTTTTGCAACAATACCAAGTGCTTTTAAGTGATGTACCATGCCTCCAGTCCTCAAGTTTTACATTTCAAACAGAGTTGTGATCTAATGTTTAAAATCAATAGCATGACCACCGCAGAAATAGGAGACTTTAACTCTTTATCCCTAAGTCTAGTTTGACAAATGGCTTGCTTTTACTAAGATGATTACGCTTTAGACTTGATCTTTCTGGCTAGAAGTATAATTGATTCCTGCTTTCAGAACTTGCGTATATTGAATCTCACTGTATTTAGCCTGAGAATGCCTCCACTCTATCACTCTGCAGGATTGAATGTGCACAAGAGTCATGCACAAGGCTTTCTCGGGGGCTGTTGGGCACCAGGGTAGCTACACACTAGTGCTTTTTGCATCCTTTGTGTATGTGACCAGAAAGTAAGGCTGAATACAGTGTTTGCTGCATTTTGCGAGATGGTTTCTTCTTTTAATTCTGGTTTTCAATTCCTCTTGTATTCTTTTCTTCAAGGATAGAAACAACTTTTAGATTATTTAAATATTTCTGTAATGTGGTAAATGGTAGCTGTCTTTTACGCCTTGGAAGGCACCCTGGTGCAAGGCCCATAGATTTACCCCAGAGAACTCATTCTCAGGGTGGCCTAAACCTTCTAGGAATCCTAATGCTTCTTTTCCTCTGCCAGAGCTCTGCGTGCCTCTCCTCTTCTGGGAGAATGGAGCTCAGGTGCCAAAGGGAACAGTAAATATACCCAGAAGCTAATTTGCATTGTAAGCCAATTCAGCTTGCATCATTTGTTAAAAGCAACACTCCCCTCCCCATGCCCACAACTCCCTGGGGACTTTCTTGGGTTTTCATCATGCACTGCCAGAGGTAATTTACACAAGAGAAAGAGGTTCTTGGTAGTTAAAGAGAAATAGAACTTGACTTTTCTATTTCTTTGAGGGATCATTTCCTCTTCTGTTACTGTGGTGGGCTTTCACTCTAAGTCTACTTTGTGGAGCTATGGTTTCTAGAAAACAATGCCTGGAAAAAGATTCAGTATCATTCCAAACATATTCACATCACACTTTTCATGTCAAATTCGTTAAGTGCTACAATTTGAAGGCAGCTATTTTTTTTAACTTTATTATTTTTTCAAAAACTATTAAGGAGTGAATATTGTTTATGCATATACATGTAAAATAGGAGATGAATCCAGAAAATCATTTCTTACATTCATAAGTATAAGAGCACACATACTATGGGCAGACTTAAACCATTCTACTCACTATAAATGTCTAATGTTTATTAATCCTTTTTATTCTAATCATCTCTCTCTTCGTGTGCTACTATAAACATCCATTTTCTTCACACTGTTTTTCAAGAGTAATGAAATTCCTTGGCAAACACATTTGCTATTCCTCATATTTCTACACAATAGTCACCATTTTTACACATTTTACACAGAAATCAATCAATCGTCATTTAAATGCAGCATCCTCATGATGGTTACACGTTTACAGTACATTTCAACTAAGCCCAATAGAAATTCTTCAAAAGTTCTCTCCCAGCTGTAATTACAATTACAAGGGTCCTTTCCAACCATTACACATTAGAAAGAAACATGGGATGGTAGAGAAGGGTTGAGATCTCACTACTCAAAAGAAGAGATGTTTCTTATGATTCTAACTGCAGGTTCAAACAAGAAGATGATTCGACCTCTAGAAGGTTCATCACCTTCTTCAGCCTGCAGGTTCAGCAGAGGAAAGACAGAGAAATAAGTAAGCACTGAAATCTCCCACAGAAATGCCCTTGCTAGCCATGTGAATTCATACCTGTCATAAAAAGATCATTTATTGGTCATCAGAGTGCTTGGCTCAATGACACAGTGACCCATAGCATTAATTTCCTAATCCTAAATCTCATCAGAGACAATGAGAGACATCCAGATGACTAATAGATTTCAGAGATAAAACAACGAAACGTTTCTTGCTTATGATTTTTATGGTAAAGGTTCTTTTCTTTGTTGAACCTGTTTTCCTTGTGAATTTGTTGACAGAAAAGTTAAAGTTAAAAATTCTGTTTCATGTGTATGTGTGTTTGTGAAGTTTTGCCTTGTGAAGTATTATTCTCGTTTGTGATAGATTTGAAAATATTGTTTACCTAATTGGTGAAATCATTGTTATTCTTGAAATAAAAACACATTTTAAAGATACTTAACCAAGTTTTCCTTACTAACCTCCCAAGTGTGAGTGTGCTGTGTGTTAGCTTGCTTTTGTATTTGCTGCAGTACTCAGGCTAATGCTGGAATTCTTCTCTCTCTTGCCCTCTAGTGCAGCTTGTCAATATGACATTGCATATCCCTCACGCCTCTTTCAGAATGTTTGTCGGTTTGATGCAACGACGTAACTTTTTTTGAGCTTGTTGTCCATATACGAGTCACTGCAGACAATTGCAAAAGGTAATGAAATAAAACCAGGAGCATTGTGAGGCTTCACAGAACAGAGCAGGCATGTATCCATGGCAAGGAGCTTCTAAAAAGTACTGCTCTTTCTTAGGGAAAAGAAAAAGAAATGATTGAAAGGAAACCCTGAGTTTAGATCCATATATAAGTATGGAGACAGCCAAAAAGCATGCTTTTTGGGAACCCAGCCCTCCTTTGTTGTCATATGCTCAGCAAAACTATAGCACACAAGTAAAGTTTAAAAATGTTTTATTGTTTCTTTGGGAGTGAAAAATATCCCTGTTTAAATAAATAGTACACACATGTTTTAGGGATATCATTCATACTTGAATACTAGTAAATAATGTATCAGGTTGTTTTGTTTTCTTTTTTCACTTCCCTTTGTATTTCAAATCTGTACCCATCAGTAACAACAGAAGACATTAACATCAGTATTAAGACCAACGAAACACACACACACAACCCTATTGTGATGAGGTGAGGCACTCAGACTGTGTCACTTCTGTGTCCCAAACTAAATCAACCATTGATGTTATTTTAAGTAATGATATGAATAAAATTTACCAGATTATGTATAAATTACATGAAACCAAAATATGTATTAGTGAAGAAAGTTGTTGTGAGCTAATTATGGGTGCAGTCAAACACTATAGCATTGGTTCTGCGTAATCCATCTCATTTCTTAAAGCAGCAAAGTGGGAAGGTAGTGAAAGGCTCACCACAGAATAGTGATCATGTCAGTAAAAGCTTCAGTTCTGAATTCCTCTACCAGTGTGCACTTGAGGCAACTATACTTGAACACATGGAAAGTTTCAATGTGTTTATTAAATCATATCGTAGTCTGAATTCACTGCTTGTAGCCAAAGACCCAAGTATCATGGAGACCTTGTACCAAGAACACTATTTTTTCATAGACCAGCACCCAGTACAAACATTGTTGTTTTGAAAGAGAACCAGAACAAAAGCAATTTCAAGGTATTTTAATAAAATTAAAGTACGTTAGTATAAAGAAGTACTATGCTCTAAGTATATCCTAATATGCAAGTAATTGTAAAAGTTCCGAGATGCAACACTCCTGGGAAAAGCTTGGATTCTGGCTGCTTGTCTGACCCTGGGTGCTGGACTGATGCTCAAATCTAGAAGCTAATGTAGGACATACTTTCACTGTAAATAAAATGATCAGTGTAAGAAGCTTAAAATAAAACATGATTCCAGTGTTTCTATGTAAAACTATTCTATCACCCTTGCTTCATGACCCAGAATTGGGAATGTAAATAATTTACAATAATATAAGTGAGATATCACCAGGTGTGTATGCACCCAGATAATTTTAGGTTCAAAATGAGAGACAAATACAAAATGAGTTGGGAAAAAGAGAGGATACTGGAACCAAAATAGAAGATACTCACTTTCTGGCTGCTCTTTTTTTTTTTAAACTATTATTTCTTCACTTTTTAAAATTCGCTATACTGGACTGATGCTAATATTTGGGCAATCAGCCCTCTTTATAAAAACTCACTTTAATTTTCTGTATTCAAGTATTAGAATCATAAAGATAAACAAATTATACAGTTGGTCACTACTTATACATATTATAAATATTTCAGTTAATAGGAACCTTTTATCTGTCGAGTAGACCAAATATAAAATTACGTACTTCTCAAGGTATATATTTTTCCAAGATTTCTCGACTATTAGTTGTGAAAGTTTATTAAGGTACCAAGCTCAAAGGGTGAATAAGATCTCTTTGCCATCACAAGAAGGCCTCTGTATTCAAGACTTTTATATATTTTCTAAGATAGTGTCATGTTATAATTGTATTTTTTTCATAGCAGCAAATGAAACCAAGTCAAGAATAATTTCTTGTGTACATATATATGATAATGCATATCTTTAATATCACAACAGTCTTTCTTCTGTTTTTACATGAAGTAAATATCTTTTACTGTTGAACTAGAAATTAGGATTTGCATTTATAAAGCTTTTGATTATGATAGGGGTACAGGAGATGATATGAAAACCAAATAGTACTATAATTCATATGATGATTTTATTTTTTGAACAAAGTGATAATAAAACTATGGTAATGATTACAACTTACATATATATATATGTATATACATATATATATATATAAAATATGAAGATGAAGAACATGAAATTAAGGCAAAAAAACCAAGCACCAGCACCATCATTTGCTTAGTTTATAGAAATAACTCTGCTGCTTTGGTGTAGGAGGTCCTTCTATGTGTGGCTTTTATTGGTTAATAACAAACTGCTTTGGCCTGTTGGTAGAGTACAACATATGTAGGCAGGGAAGACAGAGCTAAATTCTGGGAGGAAGAAAGCAGAGTAAGTGAGCGGCCATGGATCTGCCGCCAGAGTAAGATAAGCTGCCAAAGCTTAGCTGGTAAGCCACTGCCACCTGGCGATACACAGATTATTAGAAATGGGCTAAACTAAGATGTAAGAGTTAGCCAATAAGAAGTTAGAGCTAATGGGCCAAGCAGTTATTTAATTAACACAGTTTCCGTGTTGTTATTTTGGGGCTAAATTAACTGGAAGGCCGGGATGAACAAGTGGGCCCTCTCCTCCTACACTGCTTCAAAATTCAGAGATACAAATGGATGTACATTTGAGCACATGTACACATATATGGCAAAGGCATTTGATATTGATGTCTATATTGTCCATTATTCACATAGAGTAAAGAACATAGGGGAAAAGCAGCGGGGAAACTGGTTTTAAACACCAAGGATAATTCATTCAGAACATTAATATTTGTTCATATTAAGTAAGATGTGTCTATATGTGTTGTGTATGTATCATAAATATCTACTTCAACAGAACCTCAGCAGTAATAATTTTATTTTAGTCGCTGTTCTACGATATCCTATAAAAACATAAAGCTAATAATGGTAGAATTGCTGAGAACAGTTCTTCTCTTCTCATATCCATTTTCTCACATATCCATAGTGAGTATCCATATGGCAAACATGTTCAAAGGGGCAATTTGGAGACTATTAATTATAGTCTTCAGTTTCCACTGTATAAAAGTTGAGAGCCTGTATCAGAAACAGTAAGACATACTGATGGTCCTTTCTCTACCACATGTAGAATGAGACTTACCATGTCTCATGGTGCATATTACAGACAGTGAGCTAGACTTTACATGATGCTGTGGGGAACTGTTCAACTGGTGAGACTTCTCACTAACTATTCATTTTCTCCCCAGAGAATGGAAAAGAAGGCTCATAACCATGAAAATTTTGCACTTTAGGCCCTAATTCATGAATGTTTTAAGTATATACAATAATGAAATAAAACCAGGGGCTGAAGTATTATCAAAATGCAGAATAAATATGCTGTTCTTGATTACCTCATAACATTTCTTATGCGGACTACTTGTTTATGAGATAAGTATAACATGTATTCATCTAACTGACACAACACTAAGTTACTGTCACCTGTGAGAACTAGCTACTAGGCTAAAATTGGTATCTCTCGAACAGAGAAACTACTCTCATCATTCTGGTCAGTCAAGGCACAGTTCCAACTCCTAATTCATTATGTTGATGCATAATTAGTTTAATATAATTTATAATAATATAATTTAAATTCCCATGTGTGTTTATAATTAAAATTCCAAAAACAAAAAGAGGTATGCAAGAAGACTAAATTCAGAATACTCTTTGACTTATTCCTATAAAAGAGCAAAAAAGTGACTGGGGATTCCCTTCTAATGGTGACAGAACTCTGACTTTACAAACACTAATGACAGCAGACTAACGTGTTAAGTGAATGAAAGCCCAACCCTGTCTTTTGCCATAGGATATTTAGTGTTGTGGCCATTGTGCAAAGAAGGCAGTGGTATGCATGTGTGTAGTGGGAGCTGCGGGCCTGGTTTTCGTCCTGCCCGGCTCCTGCATGACTAACTTTACACCATAAATAATTACACGGAAACTGTATTCTTTTAAACACTGCTTGACCCATTTCTCTTCATGTGTGTAGCACCCCAAGGTGCGCTTACCGGGAAGATTCTAGCCTACTTCCATCCTGGGTCAGAGCTTCATCGCATCTGCTCTGGAGAGGAGAGCATGGCGTCTGTCTCTCAGAGGAGCTGCCCTGCATCTGAGCTCACTTCCTCTTCCTCCCAGCATTCTGTTCTGTTTACTTCACCCACCTATGTTCTAACCCATGAGGGTCAAGCAGTTTCTTTATTTTTAACCAATGACCTTCCTCCAACACATGTGTCCCTGCCTGTTTATTTGTATGTCACACACACACATCAAATATTTTAGCGATTGTTATACTTAAAGTATTCATCTATAAGCAAACTAATCTATGCTATAAGACAGCAGGTCAAACTAAATTCTGTACAAATCAGAAAACATAGCTTCTGTTTTTTTTTTTTTTTCAGATAAAACAAACTATGCAGGAAAATAAAAGCTTCATTTTTTCCCTATTATCAAAAGAGGAGAAGAGAGAGAGACAGGAAGAGAGAGAGAGAGAGAGAGAGAGAGAGAGAGAGAGAGAGAGAGGAAAGGGGGAGGGAGATGGAAAAAAGGCAATTAAGCTAATGCAAGTTGGGTGTCACAAGGTTATAGATATTTCAAGAGCTGAGCAATTTACCGTCTGGAAAAGGAGAGGAACTCTTGCATAAAATGTCCCCAGTTCAGATTTATTATGCTTTTAGTTGTGTTATATGTGATACAATTAGCAGGAGGTGCCAATAAGGCATTCTCTCAAGGACGTGGTCATCCCATGCCATCTGTTATTAATTGCATTGTCCTTTCCACATCCAGCTAGAGGGGAGAAAGTTCTTTGAGAAACACCTGCAAATTCTCACCACACAATGACTGGAATGTAAAAATACTTAAACAAAGAAGAAAGGACTGGACAAATCTCTAAACTGCCCACCAGGAGTTCAAAGAGAGAGAGAAAGAGATAATGAGTCTTGTTGTGATAAAATCTGATGCTGAGATTGTTTTTTTTTTTACCCTGTCATTAAATTCTACTGCATCGATAGCTTCTCAAGCAAAAAAAATATATATATTCTAAAATGGAAAGTGAATAATTATGCTATTCTTCTCTATACTAAAGATGATAGTGACTCTGTACAGAACTCACAAAGATTAGAGCTTTAAATAGGTTTTAAAAAATAAAATCATATCACAGAGATTAAAAATTGACTGGGAGGATTTTTTATTTTGTTGTGTGTTTTTTTTTGTTATTACTTTGTCATTTGTGGTGATTCAAATTAGTCTTAAGAATTGATTTTTGATAACTGATAGCTCTATAAATATTCAAATTATTTCCCAATTTTGCAATTACATTCTTAGATATCTCAAATATGAATCCTCAAAGAATGCTGCTAAAATACAAATAACTATTCCAACAATTTAAATTAATTCCAGAAACACAAACTTCCTTTTAGCCATCTGTACTAATGCTCTCTTCTGTAACCTCCAACCCAGTGACCTCTGTGAGACAGGCAACTGCTCCAGCCCTTGCTGTTCCCTTTCTCTGATTCTAAGACTGGAGGCTCAGAAGCCACTCAGTGAAACTCCGAAGCACTAAGAGTAATGTCTAAAATATTTTAATGACTAGTCATTCAACAATACTTTTTAAACACAACACTTAATTCTGCTGAGGGGAAAAAAACAAGTATTTTGCAGAAAACCACCAGAATTTAGCTGTTACTTTCCTGGAATAAGTGGTATGTATTTAAATCAACTATAGTTGGGTTGGTTTAAACCAACTATAGTTGGCTGCTAAATTACCTACCTTCTCTTTGCATTGAGTTGTATTAAATTCAAGCACGTTTGTGTGTGTGTGTGTGTGTGTTTCTGTGTGTGTGTGTGTGTTCAAGCTGGATGAGGGGAAATAAAACCTTGTTATAAGAGCTTTCTTGTAGCTAATAAAATATAGATTGAGAAACATTTTCTCCTTTTGATTATACTTCTAAATTACAAAAGCAACCTATGCCAATAACATATTGCTACATTAAAAATCTGCAGAGAAACTAACTTCATATTAAAAAGAATAATAAATCATTTTGAAATTTGGTTACAATTGATCCGTTTTGCTGAAAGAGATTACCCATGTACCAGCATCCCCAGAAGCTGCCATCATTTGTGTGCTGATCAGACTTTTCTGTTTGTATTAATTATCTTCATCTTTCTCATTGTGGGTTCTTTCAAGCCATGCGTTAGTTTTCCTTCATCTAAAAAGAAGTTTGTTTTGCAATTCCAGTCATTACGTATTTTGAAATTGTAAGTATGACTTGATGGTTCAATTTCAAGTTAAATAAAATATCCAAAACACTACCTTAGTGAATATAACAGATATAGAAGTTTCTGTTCTCATAACATGTGTTTTTGATCTAGTTAATCAGATTGGATGCCAAAATCACGTTAGATTAATTTATTTCAAATTTCAGAGAATGGGTATATTAATTATTCAGCAATATTAAAAATGATAAAGAATATAAGAAAAAACATACTGATGACCATACCATTTGAATCTGTTACATAAATGTGGTCTAAATAAATTTTATTTGTCACAGGCTGTGTGAAAATTAATCAAAATACCAAACTGCTAAATCTCCTTAATTTTGTTTCTTCCTTTCCTCCTCTCACATCATGTTATTTGGTACTCTCTTTAGTTGACAGCAGAGCCAAGGATGTATCTGTAGGGTCCCAAAAGTGAATTAGTATAGACTGAACAAGAATATCTCCTAGGGGAAGATTCACATTAGAGCACTAATCTTATGCATTATTTTCTTAAAGACCTCGCCTTTAGGCCTTTGTCACAGAGCAACCAAATCTCAGAATGCCCACTGGATAATGAACCTGATGGATGTGTGTGCTTTAGTCGGGAAGAGCTCAATTACAGACCATAATAACTACGACTATTTAAAATGCTAAAGCCACCTTAAATAGCATTCATAAATGTGGCAATGTCAATTCTCATGCATTAATAACTCTCGTGTGACCAGAAAGTGCATGCCATGTATTAATTTTGATAGGGACTGCACCAGCCTCTGAATTGAGGGTGGGACAGACTAATGTACCTTGTCTCTTCTCTGTTTTAGTGACAGGAGACTCTCTTTCTTCCTTCAGTGTCCTAGAAAGATTAACTCAGAAATTTGGAATATATTTGAGATCTGAGACACTGTTTTCCAAAAACACAAGTATTTACACAATAGTGTTCAAGAAAAGTTACATAATACTTAGATATAAAATCTCACTACTTCTCACCAGACAAAAAGAGTTGGGTCTAATTATAGTCAAGAGTGAGGCAGCTGCCAACAAACTTCTGAGTCTTAAGTTCTGTCATTTCTTTGAATTCTGTTTTTATGGAAACAATGTACAGATTGCTGGTTCATTAATTTCATGAGCACAAGACAGTTGATGTAAACATGGATAGCTTCAGGTGTTTTGAAGACATTTTGAATTTTCAAGGTTTTGGTGATTTTGTGCATATTTGTTTTTCTTATTTGTTTTGTTTTGTTTTTGAAGTAAATTAGACATTAAAAGAAGACTGATTTTAATTATGCTTCATTTGTGTAGTGTTTTCTCTTTGGTGGCTGTCCAAAGTTCTGAATATGTGTGGTTAAAACACTTTCTTCGGTGTCTTTGTATAAACAGGCAAACCTTCGTCTCCTTCCCAAGGAAAGCAGAAAATTAAGCCCTAAATGAAGTCCGTACAGAAAAAAGTAATAATTACAGCAATATGTGTGCCTCAACACCTGAGAATTTTATCATTTTTTGTTACTGTTCATAGCTTTGATTTACTAAAAATTCAAACTTTGGACAAATCCATATATTCTCAATTTTTTTCCTTTCAAAGACAAAATGTAGTTCTTTTCTTTTGATGTGGTTTTCTATCAAGATTAAATCTTAGCATCTAAAAACAGTTAATGGAATGCCCCCCTCAACACACACACACACACACACACACACACACACACTTTGAATGAATGCAAATATCTACTCATGGCAGAAACAAACAATTGATAGAAAAATAAACTGTTTCTGTCTCCAGTGGGGGAAAAAATGTTGTATAAGAACAAGGAATGAACCTACAACCCAGTGGAAAAAGAGATCAATCAGTCAATTAACACAAGCAAAATAATGGAGCACTGTGACTGTGCCACACGGGAACTGAGGGGAAGACCTCTCTGTTAACACAGCACAGAACAAGCTACTCTACACCCTGATTACACAGAGATAAACATAAGTGAAAGAGATCGTGTCCCCATTCCTAACCTCATCCATACACAGAACCCTGATCATAATTCCTTACACACTAACCCTTCACTCTAACCTCAATAGAAATGCCAACCTCCTGAATTGGAACACTGATTTCCCAAACAGATGTCAGACATTAGCCACTGGCCTCAGCTGCCATCAATATTAATCAGCTAATATTAACATTAACAAAACATATGCATCTTAAGGACAAGCTCGTGCTGCTGCTATGTAAAGGACAATTATCAGCCAGTTCAAATAATTGGGATGATGTCAGTACATCCATTATGAACCATAAAAATCTTATTTTACAAAAGATGTTTTTCCTGGTTTAATAAGAAATTATTGTAATTTAGAGTTTGCATCCTAAAATACCTTAAAACAAGGTAATGTCATACAATGAAGTGTTACGTTCACTCTGAGGTACGCATGGATACTTCCTGTTGTTAAGAATCATTCTTAGTATCAAACCTAGGTCATTTATTAATTTTCCAGTGCTTATTATATATTTGTATCCATTTTAAACATTTCAGACAAGGGAAGTTTATATGCATGGGAGTTGTGTTTCACTGCTATGTTGCTTGGGTTTGATAATACTTGTATTACTACATACATACCCCAGATTAAAATAATTTTGAAAAGTTTGCAATAAAAGAGTCTAAGAAAAATTAAATCATATAGTAGTATAAGATACATATTTTGCTTGGTTGAATTCTGTCAAAAAAATATCCTGGCTTCCACCTTGCTTCTGGTCTAACTTGTCTGAGTCCACATTTTGCAAGTGGCTGTCAAGTTCTCTAAATGCTGTCTATTTCCTTTCCCCTACGTACTCCTGCATATATCTCTATGGACAATTAAGTATTTATAAGCACTTCTGTGGTTACTGCTGGAAGGGCAATGCTAATCATAGTAAATTATTTCCTCTCATGATGAAACGTGAACCATGCCTGATACAGCACTCAGACAGAAGCCTTAGCAGTTAGACTAAAGAAATAATTCTCCTTATTAGAAGTCAAAAATGTGGCATAATTACAAACAATTATACTCATTTATATGAAAATATATAACAAATGTGAGTGGGCTTGATATACTGCATTGGGGTACATTATTTTCAAGATAATTGAAGCTTTTACTATCAACGAAGTTGAAGCAATTCTTGGTCTACAGACAGAACACTTAAAAATGAATGTAATCCTGATATCTGTCATAGAGGATGTCAAAGTTACATACTTATAGAGCTACTAAGGACAGTAAAAGAAATAAGCAACTATCAGAATAGCACAAGGGAAGAGAGTCTATCAGATAATGTAACATTAAATATTGAGGAGCAAATAATTCAATGTTGGGTATTATTTCCAGAGATACAATGAAAAAAAAGTCTATTCACCTCAGAGCACTGATGACTAAAATGATTACAGCCATGTATAGCTTGTTGGGGAAAAAATTAGTTTATTGGGGTTACTAACAGGAGTGTGGATCATTAGTGTTTTTGGGGGGCATGGTGAAAACCAAAATGCCTATAACAAATGTAGATGATAACATAAAACCTACAACCCTCAGGGACTTGATAAACTTCCGACCACCAGAGTCTCTCACCACTAATGCTCATTGGTTATATACGCTTGGTCCTAGTGAGTCTCCTAAGTTCCTAGAAGGCTTGTAACATTCATTAGTTTCCCATATCTTATAAGTTTCTGTCTTTTGTACAGCTTCAATTTACAGAAAATATTCACAGATACACAGCACTAAGGATGGGGATGACAAATGATAAGGTTGTAGTAAATTAATGAATATTCAATAGACTTATTCTAGCACCAGAGAAATTTTTTAAAATCAAAACAAGATTTTTAAATAAAATGAAGGTCAAATAATAAAAAGGACACAGTGGAGATGCTCTGGGGTTCTCTGCACAGTGAGGATTAGACCTCCTATTGTTTTCACTTATGCTAAAAATGAAGCTCCAATTACCAGAGTGATAATTGAGAATTGGTTTTACCCATAAGCATTGCAAGAGTCATTAAGAATAGCCATAGTCAGGATGCTAGCGATACTAATGCTGACTCTGCGGGCAGAGAGAAAGCTAACTGGTTATTTACAGAATGTGACACCCATACCCCCGGATCTAAGTACTAGATGGCTGAGAAGTGAAGTTGATACACTGTGACTTGACTGGTGCTTTCTCAGGAAAACAGAAGTTTTTCACCCTTTCATTTACAGAAGGAATCTGATTTCATATTCACCCATACAGATGCAAAGGAATAGAAAACTTAAAAATTCCTAAGGCAAGAAAGTATGGATTATATAACAGCCCACAACTGGCATATATTCCAATAAAGCTTCTACTCCTGGAATACACTTATTTTAAAAAATGATATATATTATTGTCTATCTGTCTGTCTGTCTATCTATCTATGATATGATGTATTTCTTCCCTCTCAAACTAGTGACTTCCAGGGAGAAATATCCAGATTAGTACCATTTCTCAGATAAGAATTAGCCTGCTCAAATATTTTAATGCTTCAAATATTATTAATTAACATGTGCAATAAAAATCAATTTTATACATCATACTGAGTTATATGACCATTAGTCTAATATCCTGAATTAAGTTAGGAATCAGAAATTCTTTAAGAATAATATAGAGGGAAGTGATATAATGGATGTTTCTGATAAGTGCACATTCATCATGCCAAATGTCTTATGCAAACAGCAAATTAAAACTAGTGAGAAATTCTTATACTACAGAGAACAACTAGAGGAATATATTTACCTGTCTTGTTTTCTTCACACTGACAAAGTATCTCATAGTAGCACATGTGTGTTTTCTCAAGAATATAAGGATACAGAGCTAGCTGACAGGAGACTGACTCAAATATAACCTAGCTAACTATCTTCTAAGACTGAAAAACACCAGATTTTACACTGCCAGGGTCTGTACTGAGCCCCTAAATTTGCCAGAACACATTTAAAAACCACAAAAAAATCTTCTGACTTCTCACACTATTATGATAAAAGGAAGATTAAATGCCTAGTTCATAGCAGAATTGTGACAGCATGATTCATAGATCCTTGAAGTAGACAAGGAATTAGTCTAGGAAAGGATTACAATTAAGCAAATGCCAAATCTGTTGTCAACCAACTGGGCAATTAAACCGAGTCTGTGATTAGTATTCATCTGTCTGGACTACTCAGTCATTTCATCTCAAACTTGGGCTTTGTTTCTTTTTTTTATTTATTTATTTTATTCTTTTTTAATTAGAATTTCCACCTCCTCCCCGTTTCCCATTTCCCTCCCCCTCCTCCCATGCACTGCCCCCTCCCCCCACTCCCCTCAACTTGGGCTTTGACTGAAAATCTGTGGACTCCTTAACAGGAGATGTATATTGTTTGGGTGTCTATTTTTAAAGCGTTCCTTCACTTTTTCAGTTGTGACACTCACTGAAGCCTAGTTATATGCATGGCAAAGTTCTCATCCACAGTCATAGAGAACTTATGAATGCAGTAATCAAAGATCTACTCTGTGTGGAGGGTACAGTCTAGTTAATACAATAAGAAATAACTAATTCTGGTTATAAATGTAGGTGCTCACTTAACCATATCAAACTCACCTCCCTTGGTTTAAAGGACAGATAACAGCAAAATAGAAAAAGCAGAGAAATTACTTCCTCTTCCTCTTCAAAAATAAAACCAGAAATCATGAATAGGTGAAAATGGGGTTAGTGTAAGAAAGGAAATTATATAATTACTTATAGTTTTGAATGGAAGCCTGGTTGCCCTGTTCTCTTTGAATTTGAGAGCCTGTGAACTGGTACCACTGGCCTGGTTCAGGCTCGAATGGTAGAATAGGCTGAAAATAGAAAGATGAGCTGAATACCTATAGATAAACTGCTGCAGTTACTCAGACTTTCATTAATCAGTTGCTGGTAATGTATAAAGAAGAAGAAATTATAGGTGTTGAAAGACAAAAATGTAAATAAATTCTTAATACAAAAGAAAAAATAGATTAATCAAGAGGTCAAAAATCTATAGCTTATAAAAATTATAGACTAAAAGGCAAATAAATTAAATATAATAAAGTAGGAATAAAACAATAACAATGTAAGAAATTCTTGGCAAAAAAGAAGGAGTTTGTATCTATAGGTACATAGGGTCTTTTATCATCCAGCTAACACGCTTAAAGATGAGTTTGACAAACACCCAACTCGCTTTTGATGAGAACCTATTTCTCTGACATTAGCAGTAATCCTGGACCTCAGGGTACCTTCCCTAATACAGGCCCCTCAGTACTTTAATGAATTGAAACTAATTACCTTCATTAGAGAAGGAATAAGTGCTGTTTAGATTTCGATGTTATGCCACCAAAATAGTGCTTTACAAGGTCAAAAAGATACTAAAATCTAGTTCTATGATTAGAACTAGGTACTAGAAGAAGTGAGGAGATGAAAGACCTGGATAAATCCAGACCTCCCCAGCAGGACGAAAATAGCCAAAAATCCAAGCAGAAAGAGAAGAATCAAAATCTAGGATTAGCTGGTTCAGTGACTGTGTTTCAGGAACTAGCTGAAGATAAAGTTAGATTGTAATCTTGAGAAACAAGGAGTTTCCCCCTTGTGATTTTAGGAACTAGCTGATCATGACCTTGAGTGATCTTGAGGGGCAGGAAGTTGTCCCCTTGTGACTTTCTGTGACACCCTCCCTGCCCTTATTATTGGGCTGTGGTTTCTTCCTATAAAAACCCCTTCTCCAGGTCACTTGGGGTCGAACTCTTCCCCTGCCTGGGTTATGAGTCTCGGCCCCAGTGCACTGGTTCCCGTCTCATCTCATCAATTAAAGCCTCATGTGTGCTTGCAGCAAGAAAAGAAAAAAAGAAAAAATAGAAAAATACTCTCTTTCTGATCACATCCTTGCTACTGTAACCCCGCATTTTTTTTGGTTGAACAACACAGTATTATGTCAGATGAAAATAGATCAAAATTTTCCTCATAGTTGTCTGGCAATGAGATGACAGTCAAGCAAACAAATCAACTAGGCTAGATATAATCCAGCAGAACAAAGTGGACACCAAATTGTTGGCAGAGGCTCTACCCAGACACAAAATAATTTTACAGAAACTATATTATTTAAAACTCTGCTTGGCCAATAGCTTAAGTATATTTCTGGCTAGCTATTATATCTTAAATTAATTTATCTCCATTAATCTGTGAATCACCACGAGGTTGTGGCCTACAGGCAAAGTTTCATCAGGCTCCAGTGGAAGCATCTGTCTCCTGCAGCAGCTACATGGCTTCTCCCTGACTCTGCTTTCTTTATCCCAGCATTCAGTTTAAATCTCCCTCCCCGCCAAGCTCTATTCTGTCCTATCACAGGACAAAGCATCTTCTTTATTCATTAACCAATAAAAGAAAGACATATACAGAAGAACTTCCCACATAAGGTATATGTTATTCTCATGTTATTATAATGTACAATTATATATAATATTTATATTTAAACTAGGCAACATTGTTACATGTGAGATTATGAGAAATTTTGTCTTGGATAGATTTGTTATTCTAAGTGTACACAAGTTCATTGTGATGTATAGACTTTGGGCCTTTACGAGTGTGCGATTAGACGCTATCCTGATTTAGCTGTTCAATTTTCCTTTTCTTAACAGCACAATGATTAAAACATGAAATAAATATGTTATCAATAATTACAGGTTATAATGTGTATCTTAGTATTAATACAAGTAATAGAAGTGTTTTGCATTGAGCCACTAAATGTAATGATTAAACAGTTAACCAACAGATATTTAAAGATGGTAATATCACCCTTCTAATAAATAAAGCACAGGTAACTAACAAACACACACACACAGTCTTAGGGAGTGATATATGTACATAATCTCACATGCATATTTATAAACAGTGTGTGTGTGAAAATGTACCATATATAGGTGACATGTATATATATGTAATGATTCTTAATGTTTTGAAAAATATACTAAAAATTAAACCATCAAAATACAAGTTGGACTTTACAAGAAGTTTTCCTGTTAAAGTTAATATCCTAAACTAGACATAATTCAGTAAAATTAATTTTATTATTAAGTTAGGAAGAAAATCTCTCCAAAATGATGAATATTTTCTTGACTAGAATTATTACTCTTGGTAATGAGCAGTGTTATATGAAAATGAGGATTTAATATATAACCAATTAGTAAAAAATTAAGTCAATTACCAAACACAATTTTCCATGTTAAACATTAATTAAATTTTGAAGTATTTTTAATAAATTTAATAAAGAAAATGTGAATTAAAAGAAAAGGACAATTTAACCTATTAATCAAAATAATGTTTATCATTACATATACATAGTTTTGCACAAAATGTACTTTGTAAATTATTTATTCATTATTTTAAGAGATAATTTACTATTTGGAGTTATAATAACATTTCATGCATAATAAAATTAGATACTTTAAAATTAATGTTTACTTCTATGATACAAAATAGAAAATTAAAGTCTGAGAGCACACATACATTAATGTGTACATTCAAGTCATTCAAGTTAGTGAAAAAATATGATGAACATGTTAAATTTAGGGTAAGGGGCAGAGACTGTGTTTCTAATATCACTGTTTGGAGCCATGAACACACAGATATATGCAACTGCACATGAAAATTCACACAAATACACTCATGAATTGGAAAGCCTATGAACATACTTATAACTTGGTAGGTAAAAGCAATAGGATCCAAATTTATTAGAGCTATCCTAGTCTTACAGGACAGAACAAGGTACATAAGACTCAGTAGCAGAAACCCAAATGGAAAAAAATGGAGGAGTGAGGAGGGAAAGAAGAAGAGGAGGAGGAGGAAGAAAAAGAAATTATTCTAGGTGTTCTTCACCATACGGATTCTGCTTTAATAGACCACTAGGCAGGACTAGTGAGATGGTGATTTCTAGAAACAAACAGAACACGTTTTCTAATTCCTAGCAAAGAAATCACTGCTAATCATTAATCAGTTGTTCAAATCTGCTCCTATAAACTGCATTGCAGAGTATTTTCATACTCGAAAGCACTGTTGTAGTATGAAGTCAATAAACAATAAAGCAGAGAAACAGGATAGGTAGAGCCCAGAAAACAAGTGGTACCTTTGTGTGTGAGAATGGAAACCCGAAATGTTTTAAAAGGAAACACAGATGTTTGGCAAGCAACACAAACGGCTATGGAAATATGCCTCTGAACCATTCTAGCTTTTAAAGTATCTAGACAGAGGATCTAAGAGCCTCTTCCATGAAGCTCTGACATTTGGTAATGTAGCACCACTTTGGAAGAAGGAAGTCCACCAATTCTGTGATCCCAAAAACAAGACAGGTGAAGATGTCAAATTGACAACTTTGATAAGAAGGGACCTGAGGCTTTGTGTTGTAGGGGTAAAATGAGAGAAAAAAGGATTCCTATCATCCTTCTTTCCCACAGTTCAAGATTTGGAGTACAATTGGGAGAGGAAAACCACTGTTTTCCTGAAGGAGAATCTTGGGTTTTGAACATTACTTTCATTTTACAGTCCAATGATCCAAATCCTGCTGGCTACCATAGTGTTTTACGTTTGTTGGTCAATTTTAATTTAATTCCTGCTAGCGAGTTTACTTCAGCAGATTTAAAATACTTCAGAAATTATTAGTTCCTCCTGGGAGATTAATGATAATCAAGTTTTCAGTCTAAATACAATTTAGTAAGGGAAACTAGTTGATTTCAGTAAAAATACCGAAAATAATCTATTAAGTATTGGATTAAGCGAATGCACACTAGGCAGGTAAATATCCTTTACTCCTAACAAGCAACACTCAAACATTACGCAATACTTTACTAATTTGGAACTTTAGGGCCAGGAATTAGAAATGTGACCACTAGTGAAAGTTAGCACCAAAATGTTGTAGAATCTAGGCAGGGGATGGAAAACACAGCTTCTGAAAACAGTAAGATTGAATGTTTACTGACGCGCAAATGGAATAATATAGGTTAAGTTTCCTAACAAAAGCAACAGAAATTTGTTACTTTGGAAAAAACTAAATGATGGAACTGAAAGAAAAAGAAGTATAGAGGATAAATATTTGTCTTGGCAATTTTCTAGAGATCATTAAACTTAAGAACACAGTTATTGGAATGTGTAGAGGACTTCTAAGTAAAATAGGTAGGATATTGTTTTATCATAAATCAATTCTGGGATAGGAAACGCTACTTCTGATGTTTTTACAATAGAAAACTTTGGAATATATTATCATATTCCAAAACTTTCAAAGTTCAAAGAGCACTATCCATGGTGATTATATGATCTATGGTGGTATCAGGTCTGTATCACATTCCTTATCTGTTTTCTATTTTCTGTTACAACTTCTGGCTTAACTACTTTTGGATGCATGCACATATGTATGTGTTTAAGAAACAAGGAAGCAAATAAAATTAAAATTTTGGAATTTCATCTGTTTCTTAATAATCAGATACATTTTAAATTAGGTAAGTCAGCTACAATTAGAAGCAAAATATAGACTTTGGTATTCAAATGTAATTAAGATTAACTTTAGGAAATGTTGACATAAATTTTATCAAGAGAATTACATTATGGCAAGTTATTACTGCAGAAAATCTGAGGATCCCACGCGTGGATCATGAGAGGAAAACAACTTTGAAGTTGAGCCTGATTAAGTTTTCTTTACAGAAAATTTACTTAATGGAATATAAATTGGAGCAAGTCATTTGCTAACTGATATATTTTTGTACTCTTATTGCAAAATAAAAGTTGAGAAACAAAACGCAATCCTTCTCCTCTATTAATGAATATACCTAAGGTGGGAGAATTAGCATGAAGCTCTGGATTGTATTAGATTTGTACAAAAATCAGTCTCTTCAACTAGGCATGACCAAGGCATGTAGAAACAGGTTAAGTCGGTGTTGAGTATAGCATGGAAATGAGTTACACCTGGAAAACACACTTTTAAGCAAAGGTCATGTTCTGTATTATCTTTTAAAAGATGTCAGACCTAAAGTCTTCACAGATTACAGGGACTGGTGTCAGATTTCATTATTTTATTATATAAATATAGTTAACACAATTATTGTACAGAACAACCTTTCTCCATTGTTTCAAAGTCTGTACTTTATAACAAATTATGTTCCTGAAAAACTGGGATGTTGCTTTGATTTTTAAAATTACATTTATTCATGTGTGTGTGTGTGTTTGTGTGTATGTGTCTGTGTACATATGTACGTGTAAATGTGCATGTGCACACATGTATGGGAGGATTCGCATGAAGCTTGTACATATAGACATCAGAAACCACATGTAGAAGTGAGTTCTCACCTTCCATCATGTTGGTTCCTCAGAGCAGGTCACCAGACTTGCTCACAAGTGCCTGTTCCTGCGGTGCCATCACACTGATCCTCCTCTCCTTTATTTTTGAAGTCTTTCTTTTGATCAACTTTTTTCAAAAATCATGAAAATACCAGGGTGATCATTACAGAAATACTTTATTAATTCACCACATTTTTGAGAACAAGTCTTTTCTTCCAACTTTCTAGTCTTGGTTGTTTTTGGGAGTCTTATTTTCCTCTAAACTTTATAATAATTATCAAGAAAGAAAACCCAATACATGGTTTGAAATTACTTTAATCTATTCACCACTGAATCTTTCAATTTATCAATAATAATTTTCTTGTATCCATACAAGTCATCTTTATTATCCCTCAGTTGTTATTCTCCGTTTTCTAAGTAGCTGACCTGCATAGGTTTTAATGAATTTATTCCAATATTTTTCACATTATGTAGCTAAAATGCCTATGAGATGCCTCAGCAGGAAAAACAGTCACAATCACATCAGTTGACCTGAGATCAATCCCACAATCTCCTGCTATAAGGAGTCAACTGATTTCTAAATTTTTCACTTGACATTGCAAGAAAGTGCAGCATTTACACACCTGAACATAAAAACCCCACACATTTAATATGCATACAATAGCAATAAATAATTTTTTTAAAACTACTTTTAAGTTCATTGTCCAAATACTTGCTTTTTTCCCTCTGTGGAAATGCAATTATGAATTTATTTATTAAGCATGATTATTATACTTAAGATTATTTTAAGGTTTCCAAATATACAATGATTATAAGGAAATTATCAGTTGCATAGTTTTCTTTCATATCTTGGTATGTAGTTTCTATTGATTGTGTTAATACTATTTATATACTTTCAAAAGAATGCTTTTCAGATGGGGTGATAATCAAAATTCAGTCATACTTGAAGAACACTTACTATTATGGCCTCTTTGTGATATTGCACAATGGGCCTTCCAATGCCGTTTATCATATTAAGAAGATATTTAATTCCTAGTTGCCAAATGGTTTTATTTTATTTTAACTAATTGATACTGAATTTTGTTGAGCTTTTTTTAAATCTGTTAAACAGAACATGAAACTTCTTTTATTCTCCTAAAACTGGGAATTCTAATTTCACTTACAACTTTTGTGTTCAGAATTTGTGATAGAAGCCAGCCCATGCTCAATGTCTTCACCAGTTTTTAGTGCTAAGTTTATTTTGTATCAGAAAAAGCATTTGAAGATGCTACTATGTTTGTAAAACTCATCCCTCTATGACTGGTTTTATATATGTTTAAGTGTGTACTCAATTTAATTAGTTATGGGATCACTCAAACTTTCTATTCTAACCTTCCCTTTATCCATTATAGTTAAGTAAAAAGCATGTTCACTTCTTCAGCACGACCCAATAAAGGATTAGAATGATTTTTATAACATTCTCTGACCTTTCTGGAGTCTCTAAGTAGGCATCACTTCCATCTTCAAGGTTTTTGTATTTTTCTACCTTTTTCATTAAATTATCTTTGCAGATATTTATGAATTATTCTAATATATCAAATGCACTGTCTTTGCAGATTCTCTTCATTGTCTACTTATCTGCCTAGACAATTTTTACAGTATATCTATTATTAACTCCTATCTTTTTTTATATTATACCATCAACTTTCCTTTAGCTAAATATTCGTTTTTTAGTCTTTATAGAATACTTAGGTATTATTTTTGCTCATATTTTCCCAATCCTTATAAATATTTTCATCTATAAGAAAGCTTCTAAGCATGACTTTTCATACATCATACTTATTTTGATTCATAGAATTTGTCTCATAGTACAAATATCCATTGAGATGTATTGTGTTTCCTAGAACAGTTGCTGTATAAGACTCTGTGAAAGTAGCCTAGATACCAAAAGTATAAGAAGGCTTCTGAACATTATTTCTGCAAATATGACTCAGCAAATTGCTTCAGTGTCTTCCCTTTGATGCTCCAGAAGCATAAATATGCAAGCATACTTTTCAGTGAATTCTTTATATGCCATATCCAGTTTTCTGCTTTTAAAACATCTTTTGTCTCATTTTGGGTAATTCATTCATTCTTTTATAGGTGTATGGTTGTTACACTCCTTTATTTCTGTATATTAGCATTTCATAGTGTTTTATATTTTCAAGTTCACTTTATCTTTTTTAGCTTTTTACCATTATTTTTGCTACGTCCTTTTATAAAGACTTTATTCAACTCTCTCTCTCTCTCTCTCTCTCTCTCTCTCTCTCTCTCTGTGTGTGTGTGTGTGCGTGTGTCTGTCTGTGTGTGTCTGTGTGCATGGCCCATAATTTATGTCTCTAGTATGATGAGAGAGGATAGCTGTGTAGGGTAGATTTTCTCATCTCTATCCATGGATAGAATTCAGGACATCAGGCTAGTGAGCAGTTTAGCTATATATCCAGTCCATCTTACTTATTTTGATCACTTTGAGGACAGTATAATATTTCAATAGTGATTCCAATGCACCCAGCATCTGCAGATGTGTTTTCATAGCTGGTTTTGCTGTTTTCTCTTGTCTACTTATCTTCCTTGTCACTGTTTATAGAATATGACAAATCGTGCTAGGAAAGTATGTCCTGGAACAGCCTAGGCACTACAAAGCTGTCTTCATCTAAAGAGGAATTATATTTGCTGTTGCTGTGCTCACATGAAGTGACAAACACCCACTGAGCCATCTCAGAGTCACCTAAGCAAAGAACTATAAACTACAAAACCACGTGACTTTCTGAAAACTTGTCTTTGTGTCACACAGACTGATTTCTCAGTTGAAAGTCTTCAAAACCCTCTGAGAGCATGTGTAAAGAGTAACAGTGGTCTACATACCCATGAGTCTTTTAAAAGTGCCATTCAGACACTCAAATAACATAACTTGCTGAAATTTGAATGTATTACTAGGAAATAGTTTAGTCTCATATCTCTGGGATTTGGTCTATGCCAAACTTTACATTCACAAACTCTGTACTACAATAATAAACATCTAAACAATAAATCACAATTATTACAGTAAGGACAGAAATTAAGAGAAATTTTTAAGCTAATAAAGTATATAGAAAACCTGTGTTTGTCAATGATCAGTGATAGTAATTCTCTCTTGTAATCAATAGCCATGTAGGTAAGGGGTATGAGAAGCTACAATCAAAACTCCAGAAGGAAACAATACAAAGTTTGATATTATATAAAATAAAAAAAGCCCAAAGGATAGAAAAACAGGACAAAGAACTAAATGAATGAGTAAGAAAAAGACTGTTGCCTTTAAATGGGTTTTTAAATCATTTTAGATGGTCATATTACACAGATGATACCAAAGAAACATACCAACTACATGGACTAAAGGCAAAGGACTCAATCCTACACAAAGAACTGCAGCTGATTAAGTTGTGAGCATGTCCTCCTAAAGAAAGAGCATACCAATGACTGGCCAGTGACAATGGTGAATACTGAAAATAAATAAATAAATATAAATAAATAATGTGTATTTAGCAAGCCATATTTAAAAATGTATGTTATATTCATATTTAGGATAATATATACACATATATCAATGCATGCAATGACAATTAATGAAAATGGAGGCTATGAATTTTAAGGAGAGTGAGAAGACATATATGGAATTGTGTAGTGTTGACAGAGGTTGACACCCATCCTGCCGTTGTTCATTCACAGAGAAACACACAGAGATCTTCATTAATTTTAAACTCATTTCTGTATTAGCTCAGGCTACTTATTAAATCTTATAAGTTACATTAGCCCATAATTCTTGCCTGTGTTAGCCATGTGGCTTGGTACCTTTTATCAGCAAGGCATTCTCATCTTGCTTCCTATGTGTCTGAATTACAACTGAGCCTTTCCTCTTCCCAGAATTCTCCTATTCTGGTTGCCCCACCTATACTTCCTACCTGGCTACTGGCCAACCAGAATTTTGTTAAACTAGTAAAGCTTTAAAAACTATACAGGGTATAAGACCATTGTCTCACAGCACTTCACCCCACCATTTTTCAAAACAAGAATCTAATTTCCTTTGTGTAGCTTTCCTTCTGACCATTATCTATAACAACTTGTAACCAAAACTCCAAACAACAACAACAGCAAAAAATCCAGAATCCAATTTTTGGTAATGTAGGCATAGTATTCCTGGCTACTTCCTGGTGATTAGGGGTGCTGATAATATTAAGGGGACCTAAAGAAAATTTAAAATTATGATCAAATTTTGATTAGAGTATTCTATGAGGCTAAATCATCTCATCCAGCAGTCTTGAAGCTGTTCTGGATGTAGAAATCAGACATCTGGCCCATCTATTCCTATTGGAGATTTCTCAGGGAGTCTTTCTTGACCAGACCTGATTTTTCTAGCCTAGAATGAATCCACAACCTCTCATTTCCTGTGGAAACAAAAGCAAAACCTCTTCTCCAAAGTAGCATATCTTTTTACATAAATTTTGAAATCAAGGCATTTTCAAAATACATATGTTGGATTTACCCAGCAACATTTATAATCAAATGTCTTTCAGTAGCTGTTTTTCCTTCCTCAATCAACAAACTATTCAAAGACAACACAATAATGCACATTATCCAAATTCTCTGTGTATTTTCCATCTTTATGTGACTTATTTTAAAGTCTTTTTTTCTTTTTCTTTTAATTTTTTTTTTGAAACATGGTTTCTCTGTGTATTCTTGGCTGTCCTGGAACTCATTCTGTAGACCAAGCTATCTTGAACTCACAGAGATCTGCCTGCCTCTACCTTCCAAGTGCTGGGATTAAGGTGTGTGCCACTGCACCCAACTTCTCTTTCTTTTTTTTTAAAGGACTTTGTCCTTTTTCTTTTCTCTCCCAAGCCTACATATATTTTTAAATACACTGTAAACTGTTTTGAGGTATGCATATAAATCTATCTTTACTGTATATCTCTCTTTGTCTGACCATGTAAGTCTTTAATTTGCTAAGCAATATGACTAGGATTAAAGTCATGGCTTTGCTGGCTAGATCTACAATATTCCTTTGCTTTCTGAGAGTCTAGCCTCATGGCAGAGGTACTGGCTGGAGCCATGTTTATTTTCAGAACTCTATGGACTTTCAAGGTCCCTGCCACCACCAAAAAGCCTGCAGTTGGCTATTCATCAACACCATTTAAGTGTTTTGTGATGGGGCCTCTTAAAAGAGTTGCAAGATTTTTGCAGCTAAAGCTGAGTCAGGAAATCTTTCTTAAATAAGACACACTTGCCTTGAGCAAACAGAGCCCACATGAAAAAAAAATGGTGCTACCAAGAAGCCATGCTTAACTCTGTACTTTTTGTAAAAGTAATTCCTTCCCAAACTCTCTCAGATTTTATGTGGATGTAGTTGTCCATGTTGCCATTTTTTGACTGAGGTTTCTGTCCTTCCTGGTCCTGCAGTTGTTCAGTCCCAAAGAAACACAGAGAGGTCTTTATTAATTATAAACTGGTTGCCATATTATCTCAGGCTTCATATTAACTTTTATAACTTACATTAACCCATAATTCTTGTCTGTGTTAGTCACGTGGCTTGGTACCTTTTATCAGCAAGGCATTCTCACCTTGCTTCCTATGTGTCTGTATTACAACTGCAGACTAAGCCTTTCCTCTTACCAGAATTCTCCTATTCTGGTTGCCCTGCCTATACTTCCTGCCTGGATACTGGTCAATCAGTATTTTATTAAACCAGGATAGCTTACAAAGCTTTACAAGGTATAAGACCATTGTCCCACAACAGTGTAGAGGGAAGAAAGGGAAGGGAGAAATGTTACAATTAAATTGCTATATTAAAAGTAAACAAAAATAAAAATAAATTATTTTCTGACAAAAATTATCTTTTTCAAAGTGTAAAAATCATTAGAAAGAAGACTCTAATGTTCACTGAATTGCTTATCCTAGAATCTCAGATCTGGAAGTTATTGCCATGGACATAAAGTGAACATAATGCAACTGAAGAAGAGCCTGGTATTTACTGCAACCCTGACACTGAACACTAATAACACAAATTTTCCTCAGTGAAGAGAATTCAGTCATAGTAAATACACCACAAAGATGGACTAGGCAATCCCATTTCCTTCTGACTCATAAACTAGGTGGAGATTTTAACTGTAATTCAATTGTGTTGTGCTTTGTTTAGTATATATGAAAAGACTAAACTCAAACTTTCTACTACCCAGACTTCAAGATTTTTAAATTCAAGATGATTAATTCAGTGCCATGATATGACTATTTAAATTTGGCTCCATGAACCCTGGCCCTTCCTTACACTCTTTTCCATCTACATCTAAACTTAAAACTAACAGTAGCTGGGTAGTGGTGGTGCATGACTTTAATCCCAGCACTCAGGAGGCAGAGGCAGGTGGATCTCTGATTTCAAGGCCAGCCTGGTCTACAAAAGCTAGTTCCAGGACAGGCACAAAAAACTACAAAGAAACCCTGTCTCAAAAATAAATAAATAAATAAATAAACAAACCTAGCAATAGCATGTAAGCAAGGGAGTTCCCTCTTATTCATAAAGGTCTGGTATATACTCTCAGTACAGCTGCTCCAACAAAGTCAATCTTACAGTAAAATGAAGCAACTTTGTTTCACAGCTTAGCGAGCTGGGCTTCTTCAGTACCATTCATTCATCGTAATTCACATTCATGATTATAAGTTAGTATACTTTCCTCAATATTGATATGAAAGGAATAAAAGTATATAACAATTAATTTAGCAATTGCAATTTGTTGGTGTTTGTGTCCCACTCTTTTACCCTTTAAAACTATCAAAATAAACTAGGCATTACCTTTCCTTCTAGACAAAGCAAATAAAACAAAAATTTTACTCACAAAAGGAAGCAGTAATATGCTTAAAGTTTGTGAGATGCAAAATGAATCAAGCAAGGAGGTCATCTCTTATATCAGGCCTCCAACTCCTGCTTAACCTGAACCACGACACTGAGTAAATAAAGTTTCCCCTGTCTCTACGCTTACAGACTTTCTCTCCTCTTTTCCACGGATGTGAAATAATTCTGAGCCTGGTGTGACTCTCTCTCCTTTGGCGTTTACTTTGGAGGATAAATCGCAGTTTCTCATGCCTTCTGGCAGTGTGTCATTATAAAATATTTCATACCTGATGACCTTTGAGCATTTCTTATTCAAAGATTCATGAGTGCTTAGCATGAGGTGCGTCTAATGATCCCTGTGCAAACACACTGAAAGCTCCCTCCTACAAAGGCACAGGCAGGTGGAAGACATATTTTCAACACTCTGTCTTCAATCTAAGCATCAGTGGCAGTGCCTGACAGGCCTCATTTGCTAAATAAAGTACAATGTGTCAATTTGAAATAAATGTAAATTATCACCTTTCTTCCTTGTTAATTAAGGTCTGATTAATGCAATACAAGTGGTCGCTGACAGTATTGTAAGAGAATGGCTTTGTTGAAAAAACAAAACAAAAAAAATGCTTGGCATGATTTGCCTAATCCACTGAACTCAGGATTATGAGGGTTTTTTTGAAAGAATTTGTTCCATTGAAATCTGGATAGATGTTCAGATCTCTTCCTTGTAATACGTGATTCCCAGGGAGTATATAGTAGAAGGTACTAATGCTTCAGCAATAGGATCAGAACAATATCTTAAACTTCAGACAAATGACAAGAGCAAGAATTCTAGAATCAGTTTAATATAGAAGTATTTAAAAGTCTAATTCAAGAATACATTGGATATGTTGGAAGTTTGAATGATAAATTTTTGCTTGGGATCCTGCTTTCTGCAAAATGACAAAATAAAATGTTAATGAATATGACAGGATAGTGAACATAAATTTATGTAGTCTAACTTAAAAGGAATGGCACTATAGGAAAAACTTCATTAATTCCTTAAATTACATTTGTTCAATAATATAACTCAAAATTCATACTAAAAATGTGTGCTTTTAATTGTATTATAATTTTAATTAGAATTATTAAGAAATTACTACTTTAATTATCTAAGATATAAACTATAACTTGAAAAGTATACAGTTAAAAGAAGTATTTAGTTAGGACATATGATTCCAGTCTCAAATAAAGAATTGTTTCTTTTTTCTTATAACTTTACTTTCTTGTTCTGCACATATTTTAGATATCGCTGATTATTTTAAATAAGTTTGTAAACATTGTAAAATTCATCAATTTTGTAAAATATGTTCATATATGAATATATCAGACACTATTCCTTAAACATGAAAATTTCTTTTTGTGTTTTCTCCGCATTTTTGTACATCTTTGTGTTTGTTTGTACTGAGGATAAAACCTAGGGCCTTACATATGCTAGACAGCTGCTCTACCAGTCAGATTTTTACTTTTTCTTATGAAACATAGTCTCACCAAGTTACCTAATATGGCTTTGAATTTTCAAAAGATATGATGAAGCGGTTCCTTCATTTTATCCAATTGTTTTCTTAGACAAAAATGTAGTTACACACTGCAATTTTGTAACCTATAATTCCATTGTACAGAGCTTGGATGATAATACTTTATTCTGTGTTTTTCAACTAATTTGGGAAATTGTCATCATATAATCAAGATAATATGACAGTCAGATCTGCATAAATTCAAAGCTGATAAAATAAGTAATCATCCTTTGAGTAAAATGGAGCATGCAACTGAACAATGAAAATCTGAGCAACATTGATTCATTCATTGTATAAATAGGGTTCTAATACCACAGTAAAGAAAAAGGTTGTAAAATTCTATAACAAAGTCAATGACTCTGCTACCCAAACTTTAAAGAGATTATTAGATTTCATCCTTTCCCCTTCTCCTAGGTGCATTTTCTGAAGGCAGTCATTGGTAAGAAACAGAAGAAAGTCATCACTTATGTGCTGCTGATTTTCCTTAGACCTCTTTATGCCTGGGCTAACCCAGGAAGGTGATGGAGGGGAAACTTTCTGCTCAGTTAATTCTTAGACCTTAGAAATTCATCACAGATGAATAAGAGGCATGGTTCTTAGTAGTCTCCAGATTAAGGTCATAGTAAAAAAAAAAAAAAAAAAGAGAAAATTGTAGCATATAAATTTGAAATATCAGTTGTCTTATATCAACCACACTGTAGAGCTCCTGTCATGTTTAAGAGTAGTCAGCCAATTCAAAACAAACATTTTAGACACCATATTTTCCTTTCTGTTATGAAGTTGAATAAGTAAGGAAGTTGAAGGATGGAAAAAATAATATGAATATATATTTATGAAATCTCAAGCATCACCCCACCATGGACCAGGCTGTGCCAGAGCACAGAATGGCCATGGTGACAGCAAAGGTCTACAGAAACTATCCAACTATCTGAAACTTAGCCCCCGCCTGCACCTAGAAGAGTGACCACCAGAGCCACGGCCCAGGCTGAGCCTTGGAGGAGTGATCGCTGGAGGCTCAGCTTCCAGCCACAATACTTGAAGGAAAAGGAACCCACTAAAGAACAGGCTCCACCCATACTGATTGGAGGAAGAGACAGAAAGGCATCAAGGTAATACACTAAACAACACAAAGAGCAATGCAGCAACACCAGACACTAGTGGTTCCACAGCAAGAAGACATGGACTTCCCAACGCAGAAGAAACAGAAGAAAAAGACATAAAAATAACTTTATGAAGATGATTGAGGCCCTTAAAGAGAAAATGAATAATTACCTAAGTTAATGGAATAAAAGACAAACAAAAAAATGAAGAGATCAACAAACCCCTTTAAGAAAATCAAGAAAAAGCAATAAACAGATGAAGGAATTGAACCTTGAAAACAGAAAGAAAGGCCATAAAGAAAACACAAACAGAAGAAACTCTGGAAATGCAATATCTGGTAAACAATCAGGACCTACAGATGCAAACACAAACAACCGAATGTAAGGGATGAAAGAGAGAATGTCAGGTGTTGAAGATACGATAGAGGAAATAAGATTCTTCAGTCAAAGAAGAGGTTACATCCAACAAAATCTTAATACAAAATATCCAGGAAATTTGAGACATCATGAAAGACTTAGCCTAAGAATAATAGGAATAGAAAAAGAAGTTCCGCTCAAAAAAATATATATTCAACAAAATCATAGAATAAAACTTTCCCAACCTAAAGAAGACAGGCATATCAATAAAAATACAAGAAGCCTACAGAACACCAAATAGACTGGACCAAAAGAAAAGTTCATTTGCCACATAACAATCAAAACACTAAACATACAAAATGAAGAAAGAATATTAAGAGCTGCAAAGGAAAAAGGCCAACTAACGTACAAAGGCAAAACAGAATTACACCCCACTTCTCAATGGAAACAATAAAAGTCAGAAGGTCCTGGTCAGGTGTTAGAAAAGCACTCAAAGACCACGGATGCTAGACCAGGCTACAATATCCAGTAAAGCTTTCATCATCATAGACAGAGAAAACAAAATATTCCATGACAAAGCCAGATTTAAACAATACTTGTTCACAAATTCAGCCCTACAGAGAATACTAAAAGGAATACTCTAACCCAAGGAAGTGAGCTATATCCACAAAAATATAAGCAACAAATAATCCTACACCAATAAATCCCTAAGAAGAGAAATGCACATACAATATCATTAATTTAAAAAAAAAACAAGTATCAGTGGTCATTATTGTCTCTTAATATTAATAGACTCAATTCACCTATTAAAAGACACAGGCTAACAGACTGGATATGAAAACAGAATCCGCTCTGCTGCTGCATACAAGAAACACACCTCAACTACAAAAATAGATATTACCTAGAAGTAAAGGATTGGGAAAAGATTTTCCAATCATAGGGTCCTATGAAACAAGCTGTTGTAGCTATCCTAATATATAACAAAAAAAAAACTTCAAACTAAAATTAGTCAAAAGAGATAAAGAAGGTTATTTCATATTCATCACAGAAAAAAATCCATCAAGATGAAGTCTCAATTCTGAATATCTATGCTGCAAATTCAAGGGCAACTTCATTTGTTAAAAAATTTAATAAAGCTTAAATCACACATCAAGTCCCAAATATTAATAGCAAGGGACTTTAATATTCCACTTTCACCACTTCATAGGTCTTCCAGACAGAAACTCAACAGAGAAATAAGAGAACTAACCGATGTTATGACTCCTCCCAAACACTATATACATATTTTCTCAGCACCCCGTGGAATCTTCTCTAAAATCTACCACATATTTGGTAACAAAGCAAACCTCAACAAATACAAAAAAAAAAAAAAATGAAATAACCCTCTGTATCTTATTGGAGCGATATGGTTTAAAGTTAGAATTCAACAACAACACTAATTTCAGAAATCCCATAAACTCATGGAAATTGAACAATGATCAACTAAATCGCACTGACACAAGGAAGAAATAGGAAAGAAATTAAAGACTTCCTAATTTCAATGAAAATGATGGCACAACATACCCAATCCTATGGGACTCAACAAAAGCAGAATAAGAGGAAAGTTCATAGCACTAAATGCCCACATGAAGAAACTAGAGAAATCAAACACTAGAAAATTACATAAAAACTGAAAGCTTAAGAACAAAAAGAAATAAACTCACCCAAAAGGACTGTATAGCTGGAAATGATCAAATTTAGAGCTGGAATCAATAAAATAGAAACAAAGAAAACAATACAAAGAATTGATGGAACAAACAGTTGGTTCTTCGAGAACATCAACAAGATAGAAAAATTTTTATCCAAACTAACCAAAAGACAGAGAGAGAATATCCAAATTAATAAAATCAAACATGAAAAGGGAGATAGAACAACACTGAAGAAATCCAGGGAATCATCAGGTCATACTTTAAAATGCTGTACTACACAACATTGGAAAAATCTAAAAGACATGGATAATTTTCTGGAGAGGTACCACATACCAAAATTAATTCAAGAACTGATGAACAACTTAAATAGACTTACAAACCCTAAGGAAAAGGAGTAGTCATCAAAAGTCTTCCAAACAAAAAAAGATCAAGGCCAGATGGTTTCAGCACAGAATTCTACCAGAACTTAAAGAAGAGCTAATACCAATCAATACTCCTCAGATTTTTCCACACAATGGAAACAAAAGGAACATTGCCAAACTTTTTTTTTTAACAAGGCTACTGTTACCCTGATATCTATACCACACAAAGACTCAGCTAAGATAGAGAATTAGAAACCAATATCCTTCATTAAGATCAGTGCAAAAATACTCAATAAATACTGGCAAATTGAATTCATCAGAACACATCAGAAAAATCATCAACCACGATCAAGCAGGTTTCATCCCAGATATTCAGGAATGGTTCAATATGTAAAAATCTGTCAATGCAATCTACCATATAAACAAACTGAAAGAAAACTAAAAGCCACATGATCATTTCATTAGATGCTGAAAAAAGCCTTTGACATGACAAAGGTCTTGGAGAGAGCAGGGATGCAGAATAATAGCTAAACATAATAAAGAAAATATGCTGCAAGTCAAGAACCAACATCAAACTAAATGGAGAGAAGCTGAAAGCAATGTGAATGAAATCAGGAAAAATACAGGTTGCCTACTCTCTCCAATTCTATTCAATATAGTACTTGAAATTCTAGATAGGTCAATAAGACAAAAGAGGAGATCAAGGGGTTATGAATTAGAAAAGAAGAGGCTAAACTTTCATTATTTTCTGATGATATTATAGTATATATAAGTGACTCCAAAAAGTCTACCAGGAAATTTCTACAACTGATAAACACCTTCAGTATTCTAGCAGGATACAAGAATACTTCAAAAAAGTAGCCTTCCTATATACAGATAATAAATGGGCTGAGAAAGAAATCAGAGAAATATCACCCTTCACAATAGCCACAAATAACATAAAAGAACTTGGGGTAACCCTAACCAAACAAGTGAAAACCATGTATCACAAGAACTTTAAATCACTGAAGAAAGAAATTGAAGAAGACATCAGAAAAAGGAAAGAACTCCCATGTTATCGGATATATAATGATTAACATAGTAAAAATGACAATTTTACCAATAGCAATCTACAGATTCAATGCAATACCCATCAAAATTTTCAATACTATCTAAAAGAAAATTGACAAACATGTAACATTTAACAATGACTTATTAGGAACAACTCATAATTCTGCAAAGTAAAACAGATGGGAATTCTACTAAAAACTTAATAAGGAAACATTCAGCATTTATTGAATATAAAATAGAATTAATAACCCACCAGTTCTTATAAAAGAGGAAAAAGAAATAGAAATAGATAATACCTGAATCCCATCTCCATATTTAGTACTTCCAAATTAAAAATATATCAGACATTGAAACAAACTGGGAAGAGAAGTAAAAATGTGGGTTAGGAACCTTAAGCCTAGAGGGAAAACATTTACTAGGAAGAACAACAACCCTACCATTCTTGTGTGTCTGTACAAGTTTCCTCAAGTGTTAAATGTGATCCAGTGCCTATGGGGAAAGTCATGCGGGCAAGTTCGTCTCAATTCTCATATTTACCTTAACTTGATTGGAATACTGACACTAGCAGACCTCTTCCCACCTGTGGAGAGACAGAAAAACAGTACGGGAGAGAAAAAAACTACTTCATTCAAATAAGAAAGAAGCAATATGTGAGGGCATCATATTTTCTGTGTTTGTTTATTTATTTATTTTTTTATTTTATTTTTTTGGTTTTTCGAGACAGGGTTTCTCTGTGGTTTTGGAGCCTGTCCTGGAACTAGCTCTTGTAGACCAGGCTGGTCTCGAACTCACAGAGATCCGCCTGCCTCTGCCTCCCGAGTGCTGGGATTAAAGGCGTGCGCCACCGCCGCCCAACCACTGTCTGTGTTTATTATTAAATGATTTTTACTTCCCTTTCTTAGTTTTTCAAATTTGTACTTTAATGGGTCATTTGAATTGTTTATCTCTAGAAAAACATTTTATGGTTTTCCTTCCTTGTTTTGTACCTACAAATTTCCCACATATATGAGTATCACTATGGCTGCTTACAGCTTGGACCCATGTAGCGCCCTTCTCGTTCTCACTTGCCTCCATTTTCACCCTTTACCCATTTCTTCCTCCTTTCACTACTTAAATATTGATACCTTTAAATATAAAGAAACTATAAAATTTTCCCTAACCAGTACCAAAATAATGCTGTCTTTGACTTTCATCAGGAATAAAAAATAAATTACCAATCTTTCTTGCTGCAAATTAATAACAGTACTGCTTCTAAATAATTGCATCATTTACTACAATCCATCTCTTGACTAAAATGTAATTAGAAATATTAACCCATGTGAAGAAGGACCACTTTGTGACTCCAAAAATTATAACAAACAAACAAAAAGAATCAAACAATAAAAACATACAAAAACAGGAGCCAAGAAATCAGTATATCTCTACAAGCTAAATATATATCAATAATATAATCCACACATTATCGAATATGTGAAAAACAAACAAAAAAAGGATTTCAGAGTCCTTCTTAAAAGTACTGCTAATAAAGCAAGGAACACAAATGAGCAGATAAATGAAATAAGCAAATGTATTTTGGATCTATATGAGAAAGTTATCAAAATACACAAAATGTGTAGTAACATAAAGAGAAATTTTAAACAATGAAGGAAAAATTTAGGAAGCAAATTGGGATTCTGAAAAGCCAAACAGAAATTTTTCAAATGAAAATATCCTTCATCTAATTAAATAGAGTAGAAACCCTAATCAACAGACAAGGTCAAGCATAACACATCTCAGACATGGAAACCAAACCTGACAAAATGATACACTCATAAAACAAAGATGAAATGAAAAGTAAAATTATCAAAAATAGTTAGGAGGACTCTGAAATACCTTATAGAAATCTAACACAAGTGTCCATGAGCAAAAGAAGTTAAAATACAATCTAAAACTAATTCATTCGATAGCATCATATGTGAAAATTCTAAAAACAATAGAATGAAAGAGACATGTAAACATAAGGGATATTTAGAACACCAAGAATATGTTACCATATATCTTAGTCAAAATCTTAACTATATAATGAGAACAAATATCAAAAGATTTAAAAGAAAAAGCCAATGTATACATGGGGTAGAAATGTAGTGATGCCACCAGAACTTTAATAAAAATCTCTAAAACAGTGAAATCATGAAATGATATATTTATATTTTAAGACCTGAACATAAATGACTGTTAGTCAAGGTTGCTACTTTCAGTATTGACAGTTCCTATTGACTATCAACTTTACAGGACCCACAAGCCAAGCCTTAGGGACTTTTATGTAGGATTATTTATATTACATTAGTATCTGGAAATACCTGTGAGCAATTACTCTGATCATGTTAATCGAAGTAGGAATATACACACATACTAAAGAAGGAAATAATTATTCCCTGGCCATTTCTCCAAGACTATTAAGAAGTTATGTGAGCAAGAACATTGACTGATCTCCTCTTCTTGGCTGCAGAGATAATATGATCAGCTGATATGTGTCATTTCTATATTTTTGCCACAAAGTATATTACTTTCTAAATGTGAGCAAAGATGAACCTGTTATACTTTAAGTGCCTATTCAGGGATTTTTTTATGGAGTAACACAAAAATCAAATAAATACCAGAAAAGTTATCAACAAAATCAATAGGCAAGAAGCATATATTACTGTCAATAACTATAAAACAAATTAGGCAGGGCCTTGAAGATCATGGCAGTACTGATCAACTTAAGAGAAACCTTCCCCCTTCTATCTAAGGAAATAAGGGCAGCCTCATTCATGAGATCACATGAAAGTATTTCATAAAAGGAATACGTCAATATGAAAAGTATGAAGGGATTCATTATCTATATTTACAAACCCATTAGCTCACACAAAATGTAAAAGAAGAAAAACTCCTATCAAACAGAACAATAATCAATAAAATGAAGGAAATAGCAAATGCTTTCTGTAATAAATCTGAATGAAAGTCATTTCAACTCACTGTTAAAAAGTGTACACTATTCACTAGATGAAGAAGCAAGATCTGAATTTTCTTGTTTCCAAGAAACACAGATCACTGGCTATGATATTACAAAACTCAAATTCAAAGGTGAGATATCAACTGAATGAACAAATAGAAACCATTGAAAAATTGATGTAATTATTGTATCTTAAAAACCAGACTTCAAACAAACTTAATCAAAAGATATAAAATCACTACATATCAATAAAGAGAAAAATTATCAAAAATACACAACTGCAAATATTTATAGGCAAAATTTTGATGTTCCCAATTTCATTAAAACAAACAATGAAGGGTCAGATAGGTTCTAATAAAATACGAGTGGAACACTTCAATACCACAGTCTCATCTTTAGGAAAGTTTTACACAGAGAAAAAACCACACACACACACACACAAAAACCTGCACAGGTATATCATATGAATGAACATTAGGAATAAGAACTATCTACAGAATATCCATCCAATAGATAGAAAATGCACATTCTACTCCACAGCATGGAACCTTATCTTAAAAAAAAATGATTACAGAAAGTACAAAAATTAGCTGGTGGTGGTGATGCATGCCTTTAATACCAGCACTTGGGAGGCAGAGACAGGCAGATCTCTGTGATTTCAAGCAAGAACTATTTCCAGGACAGGCTCCAAAAGAGAAATACTGTCTTGAAAAAACAAAAAAGTATGCAAAGCAAGTTTTTGCCAACACACACACAATGAAATTGTTTTTTTATGTCTTCTTATTAGATCACAGTGTTTTAAAATTTGTAAGCATTTGTTGAGAAGTTTTTTATTTATGGTCATTAGAAGAATAAAGGAAAATTGATGGGGAATCTATAGCTGCCAGTTTTTTTTTTTTTAGGAGGTTGGACAAGGTTAGGGTGTAACCTTTTGGATACCTAGAGAAAAGCCGCTGGTCTCTCTCTCTCTCTCTCTCTCTCTCTCTCTCTCTCTCTCTGTGTGTGTGTGTGTGTGTTTGTGTGTGTATCCCATGCTACACAGCTGAATTTGGACCTCTTGATCTTGTTTCACAGGTTTGTCCCCTATAATAAAGAAAATATAATTTGTCTGTATTGTAGTTAGTCTGAGATTCTTTCAACAATTGGTGCCCAACATGGGGCCTGGGGATTTGGGATGCCCCAGCAGTTCCAGCCAGCCACTGCTAGGCCCTGTGTAGCTCCCCACACCACAGCTCTGCAGCCTCTGGCCTTGGTAGTGTCTTGGAGCTGTTCTGAGTCCAGCTTCCCTGGCACACGCTGCTGCCACCCAGTCAGGAATCTCTGCAGAGCATACAGTCTGTGACTTGCACTGATGCAAGGCTCTAGCTTTTATATTTATTCTGGTCACCAACCCTCAAAACTGCTTTGATTGCATTAATAACTTATCTTAATTTAAGCATATTTTTCAGTATCTAAAGTGCTAGAACAAATTCTATCTGTTCAAGTCAGCCACGTGGCTATAATTGCAACACCTACTGGCCAGTAACGGTTATTGCACCTACTCCGATTCATTACAGGTGAGATTTATAAGGTCAAATTTATAATTTGAAAGGTCAAAATGACAGATAATTTAATGATGCAAGAGTTCAACAGCCTTTTTACTTATACCATGGACAGTATTATGTAAAGCTTATGTGATTTCCCTTCTACAGCCCTATATTTGATTCTAAGGCTTAGCTTTGCCTTCCGTATTTTCTCCTTTAAAATGTTTGATAATGAGGCAATTTTAGAAATGATACCATCTTTACAGACTAATAATGACCAGCTAAAAGGGAAAATCAGCACTCTGGAGAAGGATACAACCAATTTGATGAACAAACCATGTCAATGACAGAGGGTGTTGACACATTGTCTGAGAGAACATGTATTGTTGAATGTTTTAATCAGAATCTATTGAACAGTTAAGATAGGATGTCTCTCCAGCATGGTAATATGTATTCTAGAAAAATTAAATCCAAGGATGAGATGTTATCTTTACTGGACAGACTTCATACCTGGAATACTTAATGAGGGCATTAGAACAAACACTGGGCAGGAGATCCAGACCTTACAAAAGGCAGTGGTAAAAAGATTTGAAAAGATTGAGGAATTTATCAAATTTGATGACCAGGGACAAAAAAAAAGACAGAATTTAGCCTCATGAGTACATACTAAACTCTGAAATGGCTTACCCAGAGTTCTAACTGCCTATCCATTGGTCTTCTTGGAAAGACCATCTGTCACCACATACCCTAAGGTAATCAAAGAATATATATGGGAACCCATATGTAAGAGTAATCTAAAATAAATTAAACAAGCAATAATTAATTATGGCCCATATTCACGCTTTCTTAAGGAAATAGTCAAAGCATAGGCTTCAAGAAATGAATAAAGCAACCCCACAAAATGGGCTTTAATTAATCTCAAAAGTCCTAGAAAATGGACTGCAGCTTCTTTAGAAGTGTTATTATCCCTCAGCTGTTTTTCTCCGTTTTCTAAGTAGCTGACCTGCACAAGGTTTAATGAATTTATTCCAATATTTTTCACATTATGTAGTTAAACTGCCTGTGAGATGCCTCAGCGGGAAAAACAGTCACAATCACATCAGTTGACCTGAGATCAATCCCAGAATCTTCTGCTATAAGGAGTCAACTGATTCCTGAATCTTTCACTTGACATTGCAAGAAACTGCAGCATTTACACACCTGAACACAAAAAACCACACATCTAATATGCATATAATAGCAATAAATAAATTTTTTTAAACTACTTTTAAGTTTATTGTCCAAATACTTGTTTTTTTTCCCTCTGTGGAAATGCAATTACTAATTCATTAATTAAGCATAATTACTATACTTAAGATTATTTTAAGGTTTCCAAATATTCAATGATTATAAGGAAATTATCAGTTGCATAGTTTTCTTTCATATATCGGTATGTAGTTTCTATTGATTGTGTTAATACTATTTATATACTTTCAAAAGAATGCTTTTCAGATGGGGTGGTAATCAAAATTCAGTGATACCTGAAGAACACTTGGTAATATGGCCTCTCTGTGACATTGCACAATGGGCCTTTCAATGCTGTTTATCATATTAAGAAGGTATTTTGTAGAAGGAACAGCAGGCTGTGTTCCCGCCTGACTCCCACAGGGCTAACTTTATACCCAAAATAACAACACACACAAATTGTATTCTTTTAAACACTGCCTGGCCCATAGTTCCAGCCTCTTATTGGCTAATTCTCATAACTTGCTTAACCATTTCTAATAATCTGTGTAGCACCACGAGGTGGTGGCTTACTGGGAAGGATTCTAGCCTACATCCATCTTGAGCTGGAGCTTCATCGCATCTGACCTCACTGCCTTCTTTCTCCCAGCATTCTGTTCTGTCTACTCTGCCTATCTAAGCTGCTATCCTATCAAAAGCCAAGGCAGTTTCTTTATTAACCAATGAAAGTAACACATAGACAAATGACCCTCCTCCATCATTTACTGTACAGTTGTTTACAGAATTTTTAATATTCTGATATGAAGTCTTAGTCTTTAATTTATAAGGATATTAATTATTATAAGTCAATAGTTATGTTTGCTATACATATAGTCAGAATAGTTGGGTTCTTTAGATATATAGAGATTGTATTCTGTCTATATAGGTAATCTTCAAACACTTCAAAGATCTGCAGAACATGGCATTTAAATAATTTAGGGTTCTATTGACATGGGACATGATTGCTCCTGAAAGCTTCAATCTAGTTCTAAGAGAATGTTGAGCACTGAAGATACTCCATTTGGAATTTGTTTTCTTCTTGGCACAATTGGCCTTTGGGCAAGAAACTGTCCATGCCTCGACCACTGACAAAGTACATGGTGTATAAGTAGGACACAAGGGAAAAAGTGTCAAACCTTGTCAAGACAGGGTAAGATGTTTTTGAAAATTTTCCTGCCTCTGCAAATGGTCTGTCAGTTACACTAGGCCTTAGCCAAAGTTTGTTGCTTCAAAATAGCAAATGTGACTTTTGAGTGATTGCTTAGGTAGATGGTTGTCTCTCTCATATACTACGGCAGTTTAGAAGCTGCTTGATTGTACATCCTGCCTACTCAAGTAATATTATCTCCTTTTTCAGGTTTTCAGTGGGATTGAAGATTAGATAGTCATAGTTATCTTCCTCTTGTGATTTAGCCAAGCCATTTTCCATGTAAGACTTAGACTCTTTATAATCTAATGTTTACTCAGCATGTGTTCCTTGCTTAATATTGTTTATGTTGGTTGTAATTCTAATTTTTTACTTGATATCTGGTCCTAGTGTATATAGTTTTGAATTGGTTTTAGAACTCTCTTATTTAGAAAAAGGGGGAGGTGATGAGGAATCTCTGTCAGCCAGTGATTTTTAAGTGGTTGGACCAGGTTAGGGCATGACCTAGAGAAAAGCCGCTGGCCAGCCAAAGCCTTTATCTCTCTACCCCACCTCCCCTCATCTCTCTGTGGTCCCTGTGCTACATAGCTGTTTCATGTTTTTGCCCCTTATATTAAAGAAAAATAGTTGGTCTGTTATGTAGTTAAGATTCTTTTAGTATTTTGTGGAGGAAGAGAAATAAAAGACACAAAAACTAAAACTGAAGAAAAGAAATTCAACAAGATAGTCAACAGCATTAGAAGTTGGCTAATATAACCAGCAGAGTGGAATGAAATGGTACTGTAGTTCAATGACATTGGCAATATCCTGCCTTGCTCCATCAAGTTAACTTTTCTACTCATTAAACTACCCCTGGCACCAAATACAAGGTTAACTTCACCAGACCAAAACTTTCTAGCAGATTATTTTAAAGTTATGAAATACCATCAACTATTAGATCAAGAAAACTCATTTTCACAGCATCTATTGTATATATTTAGAGATTGCCATACATTTGTTTATCACCCCATTGAAATAAGGGTGAGATTCTTGTCAGGCTTACAAATAACCAGGCTCTGTGTCATGACCAACACATTTTATGTATACAACAATATTAGTAGAGCACAAGAGTAAATGAGAATAAATACGTTTTGACAAAAGGTAATTGTTTTGCTCTCCAATAAGTGATCTACCAAGGGAAGAGCAATTTGATCCTTGCCAAGGTTACATTTTGATACTGCTTTGAGAGAAACCTATGGAGATTCTTGGTAGATTCACACACAGACAGGAGCACATGCCCTGCTTTCAATGTTACAGAGAATAGCTGAGAAATAGCTTGTAGACTTGCAACAATTCATAATTGACTAGAAAGGGACAGGGAAACATTTTCTTTCATTCTTTGTAGCTTTATTTGTCCTTTTATCATTAAAGAAGGCGTTGGGATTGCCATAGTCACACAAGACTCATTTCTGATGTTGGCTAATTAAAAGAGGATGTTTTAAGCATATACTGTTATGAGAAAATAGCTATCAAGTGATTCACTTTAGGAAACATTAAAATGAAGCAAGCATATTGGTGAAACTACTTGTTTTTAGTTAGTTCTGGAGAAAAAAAGACTACAAAACATTTCTGGTGTTGCCATTTAATAAAGTAGTAAGATTGTGTTTGAGAAATAGCTTTATATTTTCTTAAGCTTCATTTGAGTTTGCATGCTTAAAATCATGGAAAAGACATAATCCAAATCTGAGAAGTTTTTGCCCCAAAATTTTCTGTCCATATGAAGTCAGTCATATTTCAACCTCAATATTCCTTCACACCCTATGTAATCAACTAAGCGCATATGTCTCAACAAGAAAACTTGTTTCCCAAAACAGAGCATAATAAATTAGTTTTGTGACATTTATTTATGCATTTTCAGTTTTTTTTTATTTCAAATGCATCTTAATGAAAACTGCTAAAAAGAAAAAAAATGAGGCTTATCATAGCACCTTTAAAACTTCAATAAATAATTTATCTTGTGTTAGGATTTCAAGAACTTGCCTGAGATTCCTATTTACTGGTATAATTTTATTTTTCATAAAGATCCAAAGGGGATCTAGTCAAGTAAACCTTGGGGTTTGTTTCTTCACCACTTGTAATAGTGAAAAAGAAAAGGAGGAGCCTGACTAAATAGCTCATTGGGTAAGAGTGCTGTCTGCATGAGCATCAACCAAACCCCAGTATGAACCAAACCAGGGCTAGCCATACTGACTTCTGTCTAGCAACAGGAGATAGAGAATAGAGGATCCCAGTAGCTCCCTGATCTACCATACTATCAGAAATGGCAAGCTTAAAATTCAGTGAGAAACTCTGCCTCAAGGAATTAAGGCATTGATTCATCAAGTGAGACACGTGATATCCTCCTCCCTCTGACCTCAGCTGGGTACTCATAAACCCGCATACATGTAAAAACCGACATGAACCACACCATAAAAGGAGGGGATTCTGTTAGGAGTAAAGTATTAAGCATATTCTTATCTTCCTCAGTAGATTAGACCATCGTGTGTGGATCTTACCAAACATGTCCAAGAGTACTTCCTAATGATATTGCATGCACTCATTTATTCCATCTCATAAAAAGCTGGGTAGATATTTGAGTGACTAGGCCATTAAATACCACAATAAAATGGAGAAATCTAGTAGTGTGTTGTCCTATTTTGTATTCTATTGATGTTCTAAAATACTGGTAAAATCAATTTGACACTAAGGAGTTTATTTGGTATACTCTTTCATCACCAGGGGAAAATCAGGGAAGGAACTCAAGGCAAGACTGAAGCAATGGCCATGAAAGAGTACTGCTTACTGCCTTGATTTCCTAACCCACATTCGTCTTTCAGGCATGAGGATGGAAAGCATGTCACTCATTTTTACAGTGATTCACCACTTCCAATGGCTTTCTCCTCTCCTATGTCAGTATATGTATTCTTTTATAGTAAATAACATAGTCAAGAACAATGCAGGTTTATCTATTACATTCCAAGCACTATGGCGAACAGTTACGTTAATCATCTCATCTTAGCAGCATCTTTGTGTCTCAATTACTATTGGAAATTCCATAGATGCTGAATGACTGCCAAAGGCTATATATCTGAAAGTGATTGAATTTTAAATGCCTCATCCAGTTATGTGAGACTCCAGAGCTTACACTGTCAATCGCTTTGCTTTCCTCGTGTTTGTGGCCATGTATTCTAATTTCCTATTTACTTCCGTGTTCCTGACAAATGTCATACACTTGAGCAAATGAACAGCGTCTTTTATTTTGAATTCCCAACATCTTGGCAATTACCTTGCCCAATAGGTAATCATTAAAATGTGTGGAGTGAAGGACTAAATGAATTATTTATACCTCATTTCATGAGATACCTATTGCTTCAACTATTTCATTACTAAGTGCCAAAGGGAAGTGGTGAGGACAAATGAGAAATAACTAAGGCAAAGGCAGTAACATCCATTATCCAGCCTCACATATGGAAGTCAGAGTTTTAGACTTTCATTGTGCTTATTACTCTTTAACTGTATGTTTACTCATTGTATAATTACTCAAATATCGAAATTATACTTGTATAATCCTCACTCTTGATTCCTTCTCAACCCCCTTTCACAACTGTTTAGTGATGTTAAAACCTCAAAACACTCAACCAAACTTACTAGTATGTAACAGACTCTATTCTATGCTAGCACCAAGATATGACATGACCTAAAACAATAGCTTCTCTACTACAGCTATTTCCTAAAACAGAAGAAAATATTCTGATAAAGATACCATTTTTCTCAAATATACCATTATTTTGTGACAACATTGCAACTGAATGACATGAAACTAATGAAAGCTCATACTATCTAAGTGTACTGTTTGGAGCATGTTCCTTAGACATAGGAGAAAGAAAACAGTCATATCAAAATTCTAGCTGCCATGTACAATGATAATTCTCACCATACAAAAAAAAATTCTTAAAATATAACATGTTGATTGATAATTTTCTGTATAATTTTTAGTATTTCTTAAATTTATACTTCAAATATAGAGTACCTGCTTAACAACTTGTAAAGATTCTTTTTGTCTTAAATTCCTAAGTAGAATAAAGTAGAATCACTTGCAACCGTATACAGACTCAATTTTTGTGGTCTTAGACATGTTGTTTCATTCATACAAACACATTTATATGGACATTTTCCTACCTCACAAGGATTCAGACTTCTGTGGGACATGTAGGTCTAGAATTAGCATACTAGCTGTTTACTGCTATATCCTAGACCTTAAAAACACCTAGGACATAGTAGGTGTTGTGTAAATATTTGAATAATGAAGGTGTGCCTTTTTTTTTTTTTTTTTTTTTTTTTTTTTTTTTTTTTTTTTGGTTTTTCGAGACAGGGTTTCTCTGTGGCTTTGGAGCCTGTCCTGGAACTAGCTCTTGTAAAAGGTGTGCCTTTTGAGAAATTCTAAAATCTGAGGTAGAAATAAATTACCAACTAAAGGACAGGAAGAAGATCTCTTAAAGGACTCAAGAGCAAGTCAATTTTTAAAGCAGGGCATGAAGCCAAGATCGAACAGTAGAAAGTAAGTAAGGCAAAATGAGAATCTAAAGAGAATAATTAAGGTTATCATGTATGTTTCTGTGCATGAAATTAAAAGTCACCTAATTACTTTCCTACATATAACATTTTGGTATATAGAGATGTTCGAATATGACAGAGTTTTGTATTCTACAAATCTGAAAGGATCAGCATCTTGCTGAGTTCATAGTAGAAGGCCCACTCATATTCAGTTTCCCCAGAATGAGCATTTGGATGTACAGCTTCTGCATGACCTTCAGTTCTGAAATACGTTCATTGCCTAAAAACTCCTCTAATTTCTTCTTTAATAAAGTTCTTCCCTAAACCTGCTTTCCTCTTGAGCACTGGATAGATTTGCATTCTTCTACATATGGCAATCCAATTTGATAAGCAATATTTCTTAAAGGTGCTTTTTTTTTTTCACAGTATGTATTTCTGGATTCTTGCTACCCATCTCCCATCATCCACAAACTTTCATCTTTACCATTATAAAAGACTAGGTGGGAATTATTTCTACCTACCTAGCTATTGTTTTTAATCAGAAGATAACCATTCTCTTCCACACTCCCAGTACATGATACTGTTCTTCAATGCTACTTTTTAATTTCTTCTGTACTTTTCTCTGAACTAGTCTTGGTTGGGTCATTATTCAAATGCTATGCAAACACTGCTGACTCCTAACATTTCTGCAGTCCTGTATCATATATGTAAAAGAGTACTTAACATCTTTAAGCTTTACAATGGCCGGCCTAAAGTTCAACATAGAGTAATTTATAATAACACTAGTGCATTGAGTGTGTCAACACAATGCTCAAGCAAGTGGTACAGGACCATCAACACTTTTCCATTTTACTAATATGATAAGACATACAAAGATGGTCAGTACATCGGAGTCTTATACGGAAGAGAGAAATACATTCTTGGAACAAAAATCTGATTTTAACAATTGTTTTTATTGTCATATTGAGATAAAATATTTCTTGTGTAGCTTAGACTGGCCTTGAACCTATGATCTTCTGCATCAGCATGCCCATTGCAGAGATTCTGAATGTACCAGTGTACCTAGTCCTCAAATAAGAATTTTATAATGCCTTTATTATATTGCCTCTTCCCTATACCTGTTCTTCCTTTGCGAATTACCCTTTACTAGTAAAGCATTGTAAAATACATTTGAAAGCACCAGCACTATTTTCCCATCTCATTAGATTCCTGTGTTCTGCAGTCACATTGTTCTCCTCTTCTTTCAGGTAAATCCAAGCCTGATCCAGTTTGGTGAGACACAGATAAGATAATGTTACTAGCTGAAACACCAGGCCTATAAAGAAGTTTCCAATCTGATATCCATGGATGAACAGTTTGATGTGCACCACTTCCAACATCCCTGTGTCTTTCACCTTAGAATTTCTCAGAAGTTTACTACTTTCTTTGACATTTTAGCAGAGTTAAATGTTTTCCAGACTCAAGTTTAAGTAAATTTTTCACACATACCCCTGTTTAAATAAGATGTTATTCAAGCTATTTCAAGAAATCCTTCCTTCTGGCATCTAAATTCAATGTCCTTAAACTGTCTTGTGTGTCTGGCCTTTCTAAGAGCTTCTTTCCACACTATCTGTTTGACTGTAACCATCTGTACTTAGGTCCTTATGCTAACTAAGTTACCTGTTGTTTAGAAACTGGTACATACTTTCTCTTGTATTTGAACATTTTTGTCAATATTCTCTGTTGTCATTAACTAGTATTCATTTGTCAGAAGTCAGTTGAAGTTTATGTCCGAAAAGATAACTTTGCAACCTTAAGTATCAGCCAAGTGGGTCCAGGTGCCTTTCAAAACCCACAACAGTCTTACTTTGTATAAGCTCCCTTTATTTTAATCGTTAATTTCCTTGTACAAATTACATTGACATTTCTCCAGAACCTCATTCAACTAAATGTCGTTAAACCAATGAGTGGGATAATTGCAATAATATGCCTTTTTTACAATAAATTCCATTACTAGATTATTATGTTAATATTCTATTTATTAAAAAATCTGTCATTAAAATGATCCTAATCTTCAATGTTATGTCATTGTATTAATTAGAAAGAAATAAAAAGCATTGCATACTTTCATAGCTGTCTATAAGGAAACTGTAATTGTAAGTACACAAGTTATATTTTATCATATGACTAAATTTTGTTAAGGATAGACTGTTTTATCACATGGACCAATTGCTATTCTTCCATAATTTTAGATTATACCATCATTTCTATAGACATGGCTTGTGCTATAAAGAAATCAAAGTTAATGATTTTAAATGTATATATATATATATATACAAAATTAACTTCTATGGCTTGAAAAACCACTTGTTGATGCTTTAACTTACACTACACTATGTAGAGTGTTATGATGTTTCCTTCCTCTATAGAGAAGTAATGGGATGGCAGTGTGTGAGGGTAGAAATGGGGCTCAGAGCTGCATTTAATTCTGAGCTTTGCCATGGATCAGCTTTACGACATGGACAAACCTGAACTTCTCACAACTATAGACATCATAAACACTTCAGAGAATCATAAAGAAAATTACATAAATGTAAGACTTTTTATTGCTAAAGTTCTGAGGAACCAATGAATTACATAGCTCTGTCATCCTTGATCAAACAATGGTTAGCTGTGACCTTGGTGTAACCTTTACACCTGTTTTCCACATACTAGTAATGTATTTACTCCTTAAGCAATCAAGCTGCTGTTTTTCTCTCCTAAAATTGCTAAATTCTGCCTGATTCTTTAAGAAAATGTGTTTTCTCTTTGCAATGTATTACCTACCCACTGCTACTATAAAGTCAACGACTGTGAAAAGACAAGCAAATAGGATATAGTAATACAAAATGTTTGTATTTGTCCAAGCTTTAATGCACACTCTCATCATAAACCATTATTCAAAATGAATAAATGAGACAATTTTGTTTCTACTAACTATTCTGCCTGGGGAATGTTGCATTCTGAAATAAGTGGTAATCCCTTAAATATATAAAGTGAAGTGTCATCTAGTATATCAGACAGTTAATACTGCTTGATAATTTTACCATATTATATGAGCCAACATTTGGTAAACCCTAAGTAGTAATTTATCAAAGAAAAGATATATTCAGATAAAAATACAATTCCTCAGTGTAGGCTTACATGTAAATTTTCATGTGATGGAATTAAAGTTTCTTCTAGATTGATTGAAAATTAGAACCAAAATTATCAAATATATTGCAAAGGGACCCTTATTTCCTCAATGAAATTCATATGATAGTTAATTAAAATCTAGTCAATTATTATGAATAGAGCTGACACATTGTAGAATATATACATTGTAGAATATATACAGGAGTGGCATTGTTTTGTTATATGGTACCTTCTTTTCTATTTTTTAATTTTTTTTAAATTTCATTTTACATTCCAGCCACACTTTTCCCTTTTTCTCCCCTTCCCACTCTCTTCCCGCCTCCTCCCCAACCCACCCCCATCCAATCCTCCCCAAGAGTAAGGGCTCCCATGGAGAGTCAAGAAAGTCTGGCACAGTAAGTTGGGGCAAGATCAAGCCCCTCCCCACTGCATTAAGGCTGAACATGACATCCCACCATAAGGAATGGTCTCCAATAAGATATTTCATGCACCAGGGATTGATCCTGGTCCTACTGCCTCACAGATAGTTCAAGATTCACCACTGTCTCCCAGGTATGGAGGGCCAAGTTTGGTTCCATGGAGGATCCACAGCTGCAGCTTTTGAACTAGTTGGCAAGATCCACAACCAAGCACCAAGCCAAGCTCCAGGAATCCAACTGAAGAGAGGGAGGAGGGAATATATGAGCAAAGGAGGTAAAGATCATGATGGAGAAATCTACAGAGACAGACGAACCAAGCTCATGGAAACTCATGAACTATAAACCAACAACTGTGGAGCCTTTTCTAAATTTTAAGGAGACTCCAGATTTATCTCCAAATTGGCTTCACCAATTTACACTCCCACCAGCAGCATACAAGAGTTCTCTTTTCCTAGTATCCATGCCAGAATTTGTTAGCATTTAAGTTCTTGATGGTGGCCATTCTGACTAGGGTCAGATAGAATCTTAAAGTAGTTTTAATGTGCATGGAGAAGCATGAGGCCCCAGTTGTTTAACCACTGGAGAGCATACCAGATTTGATTATTTCTAAACTCAAGTTAGCACAGGAAGCTCTGATTGAATTTGGTGAACACAATAAAAACCAAACTAGCAAACAGGGAAAGAGAGTTGTAGGGTTGCTGTTATAAGCAGAAAATAAATGAAGAAGGTAGAAGGCAGAGAGTTCCAAAAAACCAAGAGCTGAGTTATTTTTAAAAAAAATGTAGAAAAAAATTAAAGATTTTACAGTGGTTAGGATAAGGCTGACCATGCATGAGTTCACAGCTAGAAATAATATTATTTGTGCCCTATGAGCACGTATCACTATTCTCTCAGAAAAGTTAACAATCTGCCCACTGTGAGTGTGTAGTAAATATTTCATGAGGGAAGTGGATGAGGAAGAGGATGGTGTAAACTAAATGTCATAATGTTCTCTACCATAAGAAAACTAGGCTAAAATTGCTTAGTTTGTCCTCAGCGGGTGCTTACTGCTTTCCAAAACTGTACAACCGAGAATTGAGGTAAATCTCTCATTTTAATGGGGTCTGATAGTGCAGCTCAAGTATGCCTGTATAATATCTTGTGTAACAATGGCATTGGTCATAGTTGGCTAAAATTTTTCAGGATACTTCAAAAATCACTGATGCTTGGGACATTGCCAAACTGCTGGGTATAATTTAGGAGGACAGTTCCTGATCTTGGGCTGGGCTGTCACAACAGGGACCCAAGAACAATGATATAGGGGCTGAGGTAAAGTAAATTGGGAAAAGGATTAAGAGGAGTCCCATGATATTAGGTTTGTGGAGACAAAAGAAAAACGGTATTTTGCAGAAGATATGAAAAGCTAGTCAAGCTACAAAGGAAGATACAAAAAGAAAATTGAGGGGAGAAAGTAAATGTTTAGGTTAATCCTGAAAATAATCACCTTTGAGAAACATTAAAGGAAACCGAGACTCTCATTGAAAGTGAAGTTAATCTTTAATAGACCCAGTGCAGTGTGCAGAGTCTTATGGTTACTAAGTGAGAATGGAAGTCTATTTTGTTTGAAAAAAAAGACAAAACAAAACAAAACAAAAACCTGACATTTAATAAATCTTTCCATTTAAGAAACATCAGTTCTATTGGTTTTTTTCCTTTTTTTTCTTTTTTTTACTTATTTATTAAAGATTTCTGCCTCCTCCCTGCCACCGCCTCCCATTTCCTTCCCCCTCCCCTAATCAACTCCCCCTCCCTCAGCAGCCCTAAGAGCAGTCAGGGTTCCCTGCCCTGTGGGAAATCCAAGGCCCTCCCACCTCCTTCCAGGTCTAGTAAGGTGAGCATCCAAACAGCCTAGGCTCCCACAAAGCCAGTATGTGCCGTAGGATCAAAACCCAGTGCCATTGTCCTTGACTTATCATCATCTCACTTAATGCTCACAAGGACTTTATAAGGCATATTTTATGATTATTTCCAGGTAAAAACATAGCACATTACTCCCATTTGATGAAACTGACTGCTCCAAGATCACATGATTTATATTTTAGCACATTAGCTATTTCTATGAAATGGAATGACTATATTGTGGTTTTGAGGCAGTTATATAATATTAAGGGTGAGAAGTATTAGATATTTCACTGTAACAACATCCACAAAACCTCCATTTATCCTACATAACAGATACCACATCAATATGGATACATCACTTGACCTTATTGTTATCCTACTAGTATTGCCAAGAACTAATGGATACAGAAATATGTTCAAGATATATTTACTGCAATATGAATGTTGTTTCATTACATTATCAGTATGATAGGCAATTATTCCACCTTCTCCATTACAGGTTCTCTGTCATCTAACCAAAGCTAAAGATGTCTTGCTCTCTTAAATACAATCCTCCTTAATCAAGTTATATCTGTGTTGGAAATAAAGTGAAACCTGAATTAATATATATCGATGCTGACATCCAATTCACCTTTCTATAGACATCCGAGTTTCAATAAAATCTTGACCCTTACAATACATGGAAACTTCAATGCTTTTTTTCCTTTTCTTGATTTTCATTGTTCAGGGAACAGATACCACAATTTTCCCCAAGGAATCATAATGAGAATAAAATGACATCTTGATTCTAAAAAGGTCTGCAATTAATCTGACATATCAGAAGTGTATTGTGTGGCATAATTTTTATGATCTTTTTGTTTTTCTGTGTACCTGCGTATATCTATGCATGCATCACTATAATGTGGCAGTCAGAGCACAACTTACAGGAGTCTGTTCCACTCTTGTATTATGTGTGCACTGGGAATTAAATCCAGGCTTAGCTGATAGCACATTGACAAAGACATCTGACAGCCTGGAGCTCTGTGCACTGTCCCTCTAAACTATTTGCTAATTTTCTCAGTAAATCCATAAGAAAGTTATTTTTACAATTATCAGCCCTTAAAACTAGACTTGTGCTTCTTCATACATAATTCATATATTAAATGTATCACTAAAAATTATACAATTTATTTGCTCATTTTTGACTCACTGGAAGTTTTATTTCAACCTAAGATGAACTGGGTGATCTCCATTCATCTTCAAAACAGAAGTTTTAATTTGGCCACATTGTCATGTTTTATGTTTCTATTTAGTGTTATAGTTAAAGCTTATTGTCAAATTAGTTAGCAATTAATACTGAATAGTCAATATGATTTTACAAATTTTATTACAGCAACTCAGTGAATTCTACTGCACTATCCATTACCAAGTTTTCTGGAACAGTCTTATAATTGGAATTGCTGCATAGGTCAATGCCACATTTTGTTTAACAGTTTAACCTTTGCCTTTGTGGACAATGCATGTCATCCACAATTAAACTGCCTCTTTTCAGTAATCAAACCCTCATGCACCTGTCCATAAGATGTACCTTGAGGAGCAGAATTACATATTCAAATCTGCCAACTCAACCTTTTTCTTCAGATTTCCAGTGCACACATACCCTTCCTCTATTACCTCAATTAGCATTTAAGAATGCACACAGAGCAGTGTTAATTCAAAATAGTCTACCTTCAAAGATTAATAGACGTGGGCTGTGAACCTTATTGTAGGGAGTTTCATGCTGTAGAAACATGCAAAGCAGGTAAAGCAGCTTTCTGGGAGAGCTATATCCAGTGGTTCATTCAAATCATAGCATCAAAACCTATTTTCCATGGGTCTCTTTTGTCTGTTTACTGTGTCTACACATGTCTCTTGACAGTTGACCTATGAAATAATCATACAACTAATTGTTGTTTCTTCAGAAGCTGAAGGGGTTTTAAGAAGCCATAACTTACAACATTTGCGATTTCTGTGTTTTACATACCCCTTCAGTAAATAATTGCAGCTCTAATGCCTGACGTTCTTCTCTAACCTCCACATGGACACATGGGTATGTGCACACATGCTTTGTGCATGCACCACACATGTACCCACCCACCCACATGCACACACACACATACACACACACATGAAAAAATGTTAAATCAGTTCTTTTGCAATGTATAGCATTATTGAGTTTAATAATAATGGTTCAGTTCAAACAGAAGAATATACTAGGACCTCAGTCATCCTAATATAGGCTAGAATTTAAATTAACAGTACTGAATTGAATTTCTTCTTCTGGAGTGAACTGTTTGAAAACTATGACCATTAATTTTTGGTTCATCAATGTAAGCAGTAGACTTTAAAAATTAAAAAAAGGCCATTCAGTTATTTTTAATTTTGTTTTACTTTACTCATTTTCCAACCAGAAACATTTCAGGAGCTTCAATGGTATTTACCATTGACAAGTATTTATTGGGTATTTCTTTTTTTATTGATTTTTATTGAGATCTACATTTTTTCTGCTCCCCTCAGTGCCTCTCCCCTCTCCCTTCAACTCTCCCCCAAGGTGCCCATGCTCCCAATTTGCTCAGGAGATCTTGTCTTTTTCTACTCACCATGTAGATTATAACTATGTAAGTGTCTCCTACTGTCCTCATTGTTGTCTAAGAACTCTGGGATTGTGGTTTGTAGGCTGGTTTCTTTGCTTCACATTTAAAAACCACTTATGAGTGAGTACATGTGATAACTGTCTTTCTGCATCTGGGTTACCTCACTCAAAATATTGTTTTCTAGCTCCATTCATTTTCCTGCAAAATTCAAGCTATCGTTATTTTTTCTGCTGTACAGTGCTCCATTACGTAAATTATCACATTTTTCTTATCCATTTTTTGGTCAAGGGGCATTTAGGTTGTTTCCATGTTCTGGCTACGACAAACAAAGCTGCTATGAACATAGTTGAACACATGTCCTTATGGCATGACTGAGCATCCTTTGGATATATACCCAAAAGTGGTATTACTGGGTCTTGAGGAAGGTTGTTTCCTAATTTTCTGAGAAACCGCCCCACTGACGTCCAAAGGGGCTGTACCAGCTTGCATTCCCACCAGCAATGCAGAAGTATTTCCTTTATCCCAAAACCTCTCCAGCATAAGTTGTCATCAGTGTCTTTGATCTTGGCCATTCTTATAGGTATAAGATGGAATCTCAGAGTTGTTTTGATTTGCATTTCTCTGATCACTAAGGATATTGAGCATCATTAAATGTCTTTCTTCTTTTAAGAAGTCATGTTGAAAGGCATAATTAGGAAGGAAATTGGAATAAAATTTTGTGTGCTAGAGGTCCCTATACACTAAGGACTGTGCTTTACATATAAATATTTTCTTTTTAATGGAACTTTTTTGCTTCTTCTGTAGCCTCTTCTGCCCCTCCACACACAAACACACACATGCATACTTTTATATATGCATGTTTATTTTAGAATCCCCTGAATTTTGTTCCTAAATCAATATTCCTCTTGTTTCTGAATAGGTATTTTGGTATCTTCAAACAAATGGGGAAAATTTTTCCATAGATCAAAGTAAGAGTCATGGTAAAGGTTAAGTCAATGAGTAAAATCCATCCTTCCAGAGTTATGTCAGGAATAACTATGTAAACAATCATAGTATTAATATATAATACATCCCAATGAAATAGTGTGGCGATATGTTATTTCTGTCTTCTTCCCAATCATCTATTTGAAGAGACTATTTTCCCAGGCCTTGACCACGTGGAAGCGCAAGTGCTGGAGCTCTGGGAGTTAGTTGACTCTTAACATAGCCCAACCCCAATTACTATTACTCCATGCATTTCCAGCCTTCTCCTTATCACTGTTTTTACACAGTTGTTTTCAGGGACTAGTCACAATGACATTATGGGAAAACCAAGAATACCCAGGGAAAGCCTTGGTGCATTTATCTGCAGGCCCCGCTTCAGCATTAGTAGGCCTCTGTTGATTACCTTTAGAGTGTGCCTATTTGGGAGAGATTTGAAACAAAATCGAAGTACTGCAATCAGACAACATACCTTTTTATTGCTTCATATGATATTCTGAAAATATTAAAAGAGCAACTCAACTGTTTTCTCCCCACTGTCCTATTTTTTTTTTTAGACTACGTGGAGATTAATAGCAGCCCACAATAATCTGTTGTCCTTTGTTGGGGGAAAAACTACGCTGCTGTTTCTGGAGAGAAATAATTGGTATGTAGCTTATAGAGTCAACGACTGAATTTAATGGAGCATAAAGGGGTGGTATCTCTCACGAAGGAGGCATATTATCCGTTTAAACAGCTTCCAGTCTTGCACATAAATTAGACCTTCGACAAGCTTTGGGGAAAAAAAAAGAAACCACACAGCAGTGAATTAACATGCATGCATAATCTTAACAAAGAAACTGTCTCTTTTGAAAAGAAGGGAAAGATCCAGTGTCTCTGCTACAGTTAGAAATCTGAAATTAATTATTGACTTTTCCATATTGTTTTCAGTCACTTTGTTTGCCCATTTATTGTAGAATGTATATATGGTAATTGTTTGACGGGAGCTCATAAAATTGAAACTGCAAATGGGATAGTGTATGAGCAATTTATTGCATATGCCCTCAGACACAGACGCAAACTTGGCATAAGTGAAAAGTGGTCAATGCATGCTTTTTCAAGGTCCTTTGTGAAGGGAGAAGAGAGAGAATATTTCAGGGTATTTTTTACAGTGAAATTCTCAAACAGCTGCAATTGAAAACCATTTAATTTTTATCTAAAATCTTACCATTTAGAAAACTGATTTACAGTGGTGGACATGTTTAAGCTAAGAAAGATATAATAATTTGTGGAATATATAACTTGAAAATTTTCTACTTACTATATATTATACAATAATTTTCATACTCATTAAATAAACACACACACACAAACACACATACATACACAAACACACAAAATATTTTGAAAGCAAACATAAAAAATATTTAATATGATGAAGACTCAAGTAATCTCTCTCTCCTGTCTCTCTCACTCTTTCTCTCTTGTTCTCTCTCTGTCTATCTAAGCACCCCTATTTCAGCTAAGCCCAAACCATAAATAGGACTCTCAAATTTAAAATTCCAAGCCTACTGTTACTAATAAAAATTTAAGTACAATTATTCATCTCACTAACATGTATTTTCCTCTTAATTAAAACACCATACCTTCATCACAGCCTATTTAGAATCATCATGTCATTTTATTTGTTGATTTTTTTTTATTTCTTCAGATTTTCACCCATTATACAATGTGTCTTAAGCATATCTCTCCCACTTTTCAACTTCCTCTAGGCCTATTTGCTCAGCACATCCCCTTCTTAATTCCATACCCTTTTTTAACTTAAAAAATATATCTATACACTGAGAATTTTATATGTATACAATGAATTTAGTTCTTACTAATCCTTATAATCTCCAATGGTTCCCACACCGGGACATTCCCTCCCAGTTACACATCCTATTTTTTTATAACCCAATGAGTATAATTAGAGTTGTCAGCATGTATGTGGGTGTAAGGCCAATCAGTGGAGCACGGGCAGTCTACTAAAGGCCACACACATGGAGAAAAGAGACATTTACTTGCCTGGAAGCTATCGATTGCCAGCAGCTCTCATCTAATGGGTGTGGTTATGTGGGCTCTTCCCCTTCCTTGCTTAATTGTTGACTGGCTCGATCTTCTTCTGTTCTTTTGTAGGCAGTCCCAAATATGTTAGTTCATGATGGCTATGGTTCTGTCATTTCTAGAAAACACTCTTTCACAGCAGTTCTCTCCAACCTCTCTGCCTCTTACAATCTCACCAATCCCTCTTGATCCTTAAACCTTAAGAGTATGGTGTAATGCCCCAACTGTGGCTGAGAAATTTACAATCCCATAGTATTTGTACTTTGACTAGTTGTGAGTTTCTATAATAACCACTGTCCACTACAACAGGAAGCTTCTGTGGTGAGCAGTGAAGGTGTGTCACCACCCTAACCTTCAACTATAAGGACAAATATTTAAAAGAAAGTTTGATTAGCAGTCAATTTAGCAAAATAACAATAGTAGGTTTCAAACAGGGTGTGGCCTGCCTGACTGGAAGTTTTTTGTCAGGTTTAAGTTACTAGGCAAGATCTCATTCCTTTTGAGCTTCCAATAAGTACTATATATAGGTTCTTGAATATGTACCCATTCACTTGGACATGGGCAATTAAAGTATGACCATATTCCAAGGAAAACTCGTCCTCTCTTCTCGCATGGATCATCAGTTCGAGATAAGGTCTCCTGAGAATCTTCATCATCTATGTTGGATTTTTATCAGACTTGATCTTCTGCAAGGCATGTGGAGATAACCAAAGATGCTGAACGTTCCTCTGGACAACAGTGAAATCATATTCATAAGACAGCAATACACAATCCTCATCCCCATCTTCCATCTCTTACATTATTTCTGCTCCTTCATTTTTGATGCTTCCTGGGTTTTGTGAATAAGTTACGAACACAAGAAGACCATTTTTTTTTAAAGTATTATTAGACTCACTTTCTTTTGAATCCTCAGGGGAAGAACAAAATGTCTTTCTTTTGTCACAGCTACAATTTCTATGAGTCTCAGCTTTTGCTCCCTTAAGGCACAGTGATTATAGTACCTAGATTCAAACATGTTTAAGAAACACTTTGGTACTTAGTAAAGCATAAGGAATTGAAAACAGACTAATTTAAGTTACAAACCTAAATCTTTCTTCACTAAGTGTGTGATTTTTTTACATGTCTTCTAGTTTGTATAAATATCAAAGTCATATTTTATAAAAAAGAGCAAAGTAATGCTTAAAATTAATTATCAGCATGCTTCAAATGCTAGGTCACATATTTATAGATAAACAAAAAGACCATTTCTCTTTGTACAGTAAATGACATGAATAACACTTCTACCTATCGACCAGCCTACCTTCCACTTCTCACCTCACTGAGGAGAAAAAGCAGTATTAACACAATATAGTAAACACAAACTCACCAAATAATTTTTAAGACTACATTGCTTGATTAATCCCTTTTTTTTTTAAAAGGAATAGTTCTTTCCTAACACCTTACTTTTATTTCATTTCAAAATGATCTGTAGTTGTGGGAGATTGTACTGTCTCACAGCAGTAGTAGAGGAAGAAGAAGCACCTTCTATTGTGGTGGTCTGTGTCTAGGAGGCACAAAGACTCTTACCACCCATCAGTTTTAAATGTTGTTAAAAGGCCAAGAGCCTTGAGTACCTCTTGGATGCTAGATGTCTTATAACTGCAGTTAAAAGAGATTCAGGTTTATTTTCATTCTCTGGGTCCAGCTATAGATTTAGTCCCTCTAATAGAGCATGTTAAAGTCGTTGTGTTAGAGTCTCCTGGAGCTGCTCCCTTTCAGCTCAGGAGGTGAACACTCTTAATTTCTTATGGAAGTGGACAGTGAATTTTTCAATAATGTTTGATACATTTATGGCAATGTGTATCTATTAATAGTCATTGTTTACTCTTCTGATAACTTGCATATTCTGAGATGAGGGTGGTACCACTTTCATCTTTGTCTATTCCTGTGAGAAGCTGCAACTTATTTTCTGCTCTTACTATTTATTTCCCATTATTTCTTCCCTCTATCTTAACAGCGTTAACATTTCTTTTAGTTCATTTTGGGAGGCAGGGGTCTTTGTCAGAGAAATGGTTTTTTTCTAATCTTCCAGGCTATCCATAACTCTTCATACATGAGAACAGGGTAGGAATAGAGAGGAATACAGAAAAGTAAACGTTTTACCTGTAAAATATCTGGCACAGAGTAGCAATTTCATTATATCATATAATTACAATGTTGCCTAGAAAAATAGTTTATAATGTAAACAATATCAATCTCATATTATAATCAGAAATGTTGTTAACCTCGCCTGAATATAAAAGGTATTTGGGAGGCTGGACAGATCGCTGAACAGACAAAAGTGCTTACTTCCATCCCAGAAAACATAAGTTTGGTTGTCTTCACCCATGTGGCAGCTCATAACTGATTGAGACTATAGTTCCAAGAAGCCTGATGCCCTCTTCTGGCCTTCATGTTCTCAGGCATACAAATGACACACATAAACTCATGCTGGCAAACACACATACACTAAGAATAATAAAAACTAGTAAAGATATCTATATTACTTGTCATATTTAAAGTGTCCTAATAAATATAGGTATTTTAAACAAAACGATTGTTCCCCTGTAAACTCTGTGAATTCATATTTATCAAGAAGAGAAATTTCTACAAAGAACCAAATGCTCTTAATAAAACTTGTTCTTCAGTTTGTAAAGCTTCAGGAGTTAAATAATTTATTTTTAAAAAAATTTTTTTACACTCAAAGAACACAGGAAGGAGTTAAATAATTTCTAAGAAAGACCAAATACTATAAACAACTCCATGGATAGGGAACTGTAACCATTAATGTTATAGTATATAACCCACCTAGATCCATATAAGAATCACAAATCAGTAAATAAATTTTTATTGTAATATAGACTGATACATTAATTTGTATTTGCTATCCTATTTTAAGCAAATACATAGTACAGCTAGCAAATCTAAAACTTTGTATAGATGATAAATCATATTTCTTTCATGCCAATCCAAACTAATATTAACATTATCATTCCAGCATTCGTGTTTTAGAACTTATATTACAGATAAGAATATTGTCATTTTAATCAATTTGCTAATTATATCATTCATTGATATAATTAAACCCATTGATATAATTAAAAAAGACAACATTCTTTTCCCAAAGTTCAAATTTTATAGCTATGAAACTATAAGAACTGTTCCAAGATAATTATAATTATGTTCATATATGCTACAATAGCTTATTTCCATACTTGGAATCAAGGTCACCAATACCCGTAACACACTAGTGCCCAAATTTGTTTCCTAGAGATCATTTGATTTCATTAGCTGTCTTACTTTCAGACCTCAATATATGACAGTTCTTTGCATGATTTTTTAAAATGAGATTGTCTAGTCGAAAGGATGTAATAGCAGATCAAACTTTTACAGAAACTATTAAAATAATTTGAATTCTCTTTCATCTCCTGAACTGCAGAATTTCAAACATTTATTTTCTGTTTTATGTCAGAATTGTGACACAGTGGAGAATACAGAATTTGGAGCCAAATGGACAATAGTTTAAACTGTGACCCATAACCAGCAAATTAAATGACTTTACTTCTGATCCTTTGTTTCTTGTCTATAAAATGGACATGATAGCTTCTCAAAGCAGTGCTCTGTTATGAGGACTTACAATTGTCTCTCTGAAGGTCTAATACAGTAGTTGTACACATGGTGACTATGTAAATAATAGTTCTTAATAAATGTCCATTACTTATATAGAAATAACATTGCTGCCAATATGGAAAGGTAACCCAAACCATTCAAATATTCTTGGCTTGTCTTACCTCCTAGAAGCTAAATGTGGGTTAAACTCTAAGGTCTTATGAGATCTCTTCCACCATCCACTTCTTTTGATAACGCTACCAGTCAGACAGAACACATACATCATATAGACAGAGAGGGCTAAAGCAACCTTCTCTAGGTACCCCTGCCCAGAACTCTGCTTGTGTGAGCTCAAGGTTCTTCTCTCTGTGTTCCACAGTCAGAACTCAGGTAACTGCTCTCCAACCAGCAGTTCTCTCTCTCTGGAATGAAGGATAAAATTGAGAAAACTACAGAACATCCTTAATGAAATGAGATTCCCTAAAATTTGGATGGAACAGGAGGGAAAGGTGTACTCAGAATATCCAAGACAAAGATCTCATTCCTGGATTTTTGAAGAAAAAGGAACTAAGTGAACCAGTTGCCAGGACGACTTGTGTTGTGGAGAAGGGTTGGGACGAGGAAATGGGTGACCTATGGGTACTTCTGTTTTTGTCTCTGTCTCTGGCAGCCTTTCGTGGGGTCAAAGGCTGTTTGGAGTGTGATCCCAAGTTCATAGAGGATGTTAGTACCTTGCTGGGAAATCTGGTACCTGTAGAAGTTCCTGGGAGAACTCAACTGCTTGACAGGCAGCATAAGGAGATAACCCACTTAAGCTCCAAGGTCTCCCACAAGGATAAGACGCTTCGGTTGTTGGGTGAGGGAAGCTGGAGTCCTGAGAGTTTGGGAGATTAAAGGGGGAAGGGAGGCATGGAAGAAAACACCTGGGTCCACTCTACATACTTCAAGGATGTGATTATTGTCTGCCCCACATGTGCCTTTCTCCTTTCTAAATAGCTGTTCGAAATGTTGTCAAATTGAGAGAATGGCTGAAGCAAGAATTTTATAGACTGGGCAATGAAACATGGAAAGGTAAGACATAGTTTCACTGACGAAACTTTTATGGGTTCCATAAGGTAAACAGATATGGGGAAATTTGAGTAAAAAGAACAACACAAAATAGCTGGAATTATAATTTGAAATAATTGCCTAAATTTCTGGTATCCCTCCCATATCCTTTTTAGGTGTCATTATCATTCAAGGCAAGCTTCTTGAGGTCCGCCAAAACCTGGAATCCCAACTGAAAGAAACACTAGAGAACTTCTCCGAAGTTGGTAATGAGGCATTTCTACCTCATAACACTGAAATGATTTCAGAGACCAGGAACTAAGGGAGGAGAAGAGGAAGGAGGGTGCAGGTTACAATGGGTCTAGTTGTAGTGAGAAATGGATATACTGCAGCGATGACATGGGCATGAATGTGGCATGTGTGATGGTGACTCTAATCTCATTCCATCTTTCTGCATCTCTTTTAGCTTGTTCAGAAGATTGCGGTGAGTACAGTCCATGTGGCTCCTCGAGGTTTCAGCCCATATTTCCCACCTACTTTCTACCTGTGCTTCTCTCTCCCCCTAGTTAACTTTGAATGCACTTCTTAGAGCTGTAGAGGAAATATCCATGTTATCTGACGACAAATTTGAACTTAGATCTCATACACAGCATAGTTGGAAAGAGTGCTCATGCCTCCCCAGTCTACTGCTCCAACATAAACTATGAAATCATTGCTCCACTTCATTCACAGACAGCTAAATATTTAGAGTCTTTTTAAGAATTTTTAAAATCTTGACTACTAGAGAAAGAATTGGAAGAACTGTAACTGTAGAATCCTGGGAATATCTGAGATCTAATCTGTATTTAGGAACTAAGGAACACACTTGCCATATCCTTTGAATAATTATACTTTTCTTTGCCAGTTGTAACTGAAGGTCCTGTCCTTGACTGTTGGACCTGTCTTCGCATGACTACCCGGTGTTTCAGAGGAGACTATTGTAAAGGTGACAGTGGCTGCGGTATTGCAATTTGAGGGGACAGGGTTCAAGGAACTAGATGGTCCATTTATCTTTTTTTTAAGTGCTTTAAATAAAGCTTATAGTAATGTTTTTGAAAAGAAAAAACAAATGTTGAGTAAAATGTTTATCTACGTGAATAACTTAGAACAAAGTCAGTGGCGTGGGTAAGAAGTGAATAGGGCTGGATTCTGGAATTCACTGCAGAAATTATGAGGTTAAAGGGCAGCAAGTGGAAAATTTTTGAAGCAGTCTAACACAAGAAGTTTGGGAAATGTGACGAAGCAGGCAGTCCTCAACTCATTTGAACAGAGTCTATTCTATATAAAGATTCCCAGTTAATCCTACTCTTCTTCCAAACTCATTTACATCCTTATCTCCTTTCAGATGAGAATCCAAGGAAGGCTGAAAATCGAGAGATTGCTCTGTATCTGATATTGATAGCAGAAGCTGTACTATTGGCAAGTGCTGTGTTACTGTGAGTTTTCCACCCTCCCAACATTCCTTTGTCAAAGAGGTTGTCCAAACTCCTCCTTTCTAATGGAAAATAGGGGGAAATTAGACAGAAGCTTGATACAAATACTAGATGGGACATAGGACAACACAGAATAATCCAGGAACAAAGAAAACAACTATATAATTATTTTCAAAATATTACTTCTTACATTTAAGTATGGATTGTCCTTTCTTTATTTTAGATTCCATTTTTGTATCTCACATCAGAGGAAAATGAAGGTAGTACGAAGGACACTGAAGACATATTTGGAGAATAAAATTGAAGAAATATTGGGGATCATAGATACAGATGAGAAAAAAGATTTGGAGACCCAGACTTCAAATTCACAGACAGGAGAGCCATTAAGTGCTGAATCAGAGTTGCAAAGTGGGACTTGAGTTCCTGCATGGTCATAAAATCACAGCATCTTTAGCTGGAATAGAACTTAGGGTTTCTCCAGTGAATATCCTTACTGACATCCTGAGAAAACAGATGACATGAGAGGGCAAATGATGTACCCTGAGTTAGACAGAAAGTAAACTGGTATGTTGCAATACACACAAGAACAACATGCCGTGTGATAATAAGAGTGCATTGTTAGTCACCCTCATGGTTGGCAGTAATTAGGATACCTTCCATGTTTCTAAATCAGCATTTCCTATGTTTATTTTATTTCTGTTTCCATATCTACCATCAGATTCAATATAGATGATTTCCTAGTAAAGATAAAGATATCATTATCATAATATCTTAAGCACATAGATATATGTGTAAAATAAAGTCCAAAATACTAGTTTTGAGTAGCTGAGGTTTATACCAATCATTTTTTTTTTCTAAATCCATGTCTCAAAACAAAGTTGGATATCTTTCCTCACCAGTGTGTGTCTGGTGTGCCTGTGTGTGTGTGTGTGTGCTAGCTCATGTGTGTATGAAAGCACATGCATGAAGAGGTTTGTGATGTGTCTCTGTGGAAGAAAGAGTGGGGGATGTAAGGACTCTTCAGGGATCATTATTACACCTGATACTTTGAGGTTTCTCAGTCAAACTCATATCACACAAACATGGCTAGTCTTGATAGCCAGGTGTCACCAAGATCCCCTTTTTGTGAATTCCAAGGCAGGAATTACAGGAGACCTGCACTCTCACAGTGGCTACTTGGACCCTGTGGATCCCAACTCTGCTCTTCTTGCTTCCTTAGTAAACATTATCCACTAAGTTACCTCCACAGTCCATGTGTTTTTATTCCATGAGACTTTTTTCACTAAATATCTTTATTTGCATATTACCTTACTTATTTCATATGTGTATACACGCAAACACACACACACACACACACACACACACACACATATATGCACATATAACCAAGCTATCTCATCAAACTTATGTAGTGACTGTTGTCTCGGTAGAGCTGAGATAGTTTGGATGAGTGATTTATGTTTATCAAAATCATCTGACTAATATAGATAAGCAAAGACATAGTTATGGCAGATTAATGAAAACCATAAAAGTGGATTTACTCTCTTAACATGTTCTTGATTAGACAGCTAGCACATAACAAGCCTGGACTAGCTCATAGGCCCACATAACTATAACATTCATGAACTTTCCATTTTACCTTGCTTCCTTTTATACTATAAGCATGTTTTAGAGAATAAGCATCACAATTTATCACCATGAAACACAGTAAATGGAGTCTTAATTCAGCAGTGGGTATAGGACTTTGCAAATCATTCTATGATGTAGAACTCAGTGCTTACTTATAGCTGCTTCTGTGTGGATGAGATATTGAGTGATGAGGATGGTCTCAATGGAACCTGGACATTGATGTCTCTGGTTAATGTAAATTTTATTACAACAGTCAGAGCACACTGTTATAGGACACCTAACATATGTCAATGACTTAGGGCTCACCTTCACATCTTATTCTGATACGTTTCTTAATTTATGAAATACATAATTATCTTTACATTTAATTACAAGAAAATATATGCGCAGGATAATAGAACTGTTAAAATTTGTGATGATGAAGCTTATTTTAGAACAATGTGTATTATATTGTATTTAATATTTTCTGAACAGTCATGGTGCACATTGTGGTTTGTTGTTGATATTGTGAAATGACTAAGTTAGCCAAAAGTGTTGTCTGAGCTTGTTATTCCTTATCTTTCCCTACTATCTACTGTCCTCTAATCTGGCAATCTTTTAAAATAATTTCTAGTGTATTGTTACTGATTTCTCAGACTGAAAATTATTGTGTGGGGCTAGAGAGACAGTTCAATAGTAAAAGCATTTGCTGTTCTTTCAGAGGACAAGAGTTTGATTCCCAACACCTACATCTCACCTTAAAATTATTCATAATTCAAATTCCTGAAAAACTAGAGACCTCTCCTGGTCTCTGAAGACATGAGACCCATATGTAGTGCACATGACTTGCATGTAGGCAACACATGCATAAACATAAAAAATTCTTAATATATATATTATTAAATGTAAAGATAATTATGTATTTCATATATATATGTATGTATGAGGGTGCTTATATGTCTATATATGTGACACTTGTATGTCTGGTGCCCACTGAAGCCAGTCGAAGGCATAACCCACTAGCACTGGTATTACAGGTGATTCTGAGCCCCCTTGTGGATGTGGGGAACTGAACCATGTTCCTCTAATAAACAAACCAGTGCTCTTAATAGCTAAATGATTATTCCAATACTGTTTCACCATGTTTAATATACTTTAATACACTGAGGGATGGATAGGCACACACATGTACAATTATAGTTGATTTTATGAATTATACAATCATGTATACATTCCTACTGATATCAGGTTGGTTTTTATACATTCCTTCGTAGACCTTAAAAACATAGCTTTCTGGGCTATGGGCAATTAATGGCTGCCGAGAGAGGGAAAACCAGTCCTCTCCAGGGATCAGCACCTAATAGAACATCCAATCTCCAGAAGTCAGCAATAAATATACACAAATATTAGTAACACTGAAATTGGAAACATATGTATATATATGTATATATGTATATATATATATTTACTGTGTGTATATATTATATATATATATATTAAATTAGGCATAATATATACTAGACAATAGGAAGAAGAAGACATTTTGAATTTGAGGACTGGGGGAATGTGGGAGGAATTGGAGGGAAGAGAAAAAGAAAGGAAATAATTTAAAAATAACACTCAAAGTAAATTCTCAATTCCCATCAAGGTCCCATCAAAATTGTTCACAGATCTTGAAAAGCGAAATTTTTTTTTAAAAAGTTATAAAGCATAGGTCTTTGGACAGAATCCTAATTTGAAAGAAATTTTACATTAAATTTCTCTTTTGAAATGATTAAATATCAAATCACTTAAAGAATTGGTAATAATATTTACAATATTTTGATGTAATTACAGCTTGTCTTCTGAGCCCTAGAAAAATAAAGGACAATCTACCAAAGAGAAACAAGCAGCTTGAAAATAAGGAAGCCATACTTGGGAAAAATACCACCAGAAATACGTTGTTTAAACTCCCTTCCCTTCAGGCTTGTTCTTCTCTGCTAAAGATGGCATCAAACTTTTATAAGCTTTCATGTAACAGACGAAAATAAAAAAAAACTAATTAGATATTAATAAATATTGAACTAAGATAGGTTTTGTCTAAGTAAAAACTGGAGATTTGATGCCTGTATTTTTAAAATGCCAAAAATTATTAGTAAATTGATAATTTCAGATTTTCACATTTAGGAAGCCCTGAAACCTGCAAGATGATCCATTCCCCTTAGCAACACAAAGACACAACAATAGCATTCTACTAAACAATAACAAAGTTCAGGACAGGACTCGTTAATGTTATTATAGTTCCAGGAAAACCAGTGAGTGTCGGCGCAATTCTTCCAATAACAAATTTAGTCAAATGAAAAACAGGTAAAAGTTAAAGATGATTTAAACAAAGGTGAGTTATCAAAGTCATGCATGCACAGTATGTATGCACGCAGTGGTTTCCTTATACAGCAATGTCTGGTTTGTATCATACATGCACACTGTGCGGTCTACATGTTTTGTAGTGTATCATGAAGGTACTACTCTTTAGAGATCAAAGTAGGACACTACCGTTTTAGAGGAAGAAAGTGTCAGCAAAAGCAACGGAGAGATAAAAGGTACTATCATATGCAGAGAGAAAAAAAAAAAGTAACATAAAATAAACACATGCAAAGAAACTTAAATGAGATCATTTAGAATCTAGTTTCATAAACTAGTTATAAAGAAGAAAGATAAAGAAACCTGACAAACTTCCTATGAAAATGGTTGAAGGGGGTATATAGCAAAACTTAACCAACAAAAAGCAAGTATTTTATTGTTGGTGCAAGTCATAAGAGAATTGAAAAAATTTGTGTGAGAATAATATCCATTGTGATAAAATAATTGAACATTCCACACTATCTTCTCTGAACTTCTCTAGTAGTGAGTCCCTGAATTAATCAGCAGCAAATAGAAACTTCTCTGGTGAGAGTTTGGAGACCCTTTAACCGAAGAGCAGGGCAATAAATCATTAGACGTCTGTTTCATACTGTGCTTTTGGCAGAAAAATAGTAGTAGGTTTTTCCTTCAGCCTATGACTTGTCTAACCATAGGATTTAGTCCAATAATGGTACCAGATATGAGTTTCATTTTGTGGAGGACTTAAAGCCAATCAGAGTGTGGCTGCTTACCCCCATGATGGTCTGCCACTATTGCACAAGTAAACATGTCTTTTCAGGCAAATCATTAGTATACATCACAATGCTCAAGGATGAGTTATACCGATGGGTACTTTTCTCCTCCTCTAGCCTTCGTAGCACCTTCCAGTACCATGAAAGTTATCCAGTAGCACTGATTTCTTTATTTCTTTGATTCAAGTGGTATTTCCAGCGGTGAGTTCTTACTGTCATGGTCTGGAGGGTAACTAAGAGCAAGGGAGCCTTAGAGTTTCTATCATTGGAACACCATGACCGAAAGCAACTTGGAGATAAAAGTGTTCCTGTCCCTTACACTTCCACATCCATAGTTCATCACTGAAGGAAGTAAAGGCAGGAACTGGATCAAAGTCATGGACAAGTGTTTCATACTGGATTCCTCTCCCTGGCTTGTTCTGCCTAATACTTTTTTTCTTAAAATTGATTCTTTGGAAATTTCATGTCATGAAATCATACCTATCTCTCAGTCCCTACACACCCACCCCTTACCCTTGTAGTGTCCTCCCAAAAGAAAATTAAAAAAGAAATAATAAAAAGTAAGATAAAAATTAAAAAGAAGAAATAGTAAAATAAAAAATACTAATACAAATACAAGTACCCATTTCAATTAAAAACCAACCAACAACAAAAAAAAGCAAACAAAATAAAAACAAACAAAAACCACTTCACTCTTCTGTCTTTGCTTCTCCATAGCCTCTTCGTTTGTCTTGGTGACATTGGGAGCTCTGTGTATAATGTTATATACCCTTTTGTCCAAACAACTTTCCTTGCAAATGTTCATTGTGCAATGTGTTGGTCAATAGGTGTGCGGTCCCTGGCGTGTCA